>NW_023425404.1:150154350-151354350 GCF_014108245.1 Pipistrellus kuhlii
TGCACACCCCCTACTCGGGATGTGCCAGCAATGAAGGTACATGCCCTGACTGGAGTCGAACCTGGGACCTTTCAGTTCGCAGGCTGACGCTCTATCCAGTGAGCCAAACTGGTTTGGCTATATAGTTACTGATGGCTTTAAAAGTTTGTTTCTCCCAAGGTGTTTTATATTCATGTTGTTTGGCTCCTGTCTCACATAGTAGAAAATATCCTCAAATGTTTGATGATCCTTGGCTCATTTTTCAGTGTGGGGCATTTAAAAAGCTAATTGGATATTGTGAATTGGGCTAGGAGTTGGGAGCTGTAAAACTAAGGTTCACCATGGATGTTTTTTCCAAAATTATACTTGAAGGGTAAAAAAGCCTGGCTACCAGTATTCTAGGATCCCAGTAGGAGAAGAAATTTGAGGGATCTGAATAAGTAAACTAATTCTTTTTATTTTCATCACTGCCTATTGAGTCCAAAGAACATCCTCTCTTACCCACTTCACATAATCTCCAGTTTTTGCCAGGTGGAATTAAGTTATCTAGCAGTACAGAGCGGATCTGTCAAACAGACTTCCCAACAATCTCTAGTCCCTTTTATATTTCTGAAGGTACCTGCATTGCTAAGCCTTTGGGGACAGTTCTGTGGTATAATCTGAGATATCTTCACTATTGACAGTACATTCAGTATTTTTATAGTCATTTGTTCTTAAAGGCAGCTTTTAAAATTGGTTCTCTAGGGTTTTTCGTGTTTTCTCACCGCTTTTTAAGTATTGAGCTTTAGGAGGACTTCAGAAGAGACTAGAAGTGACATGGTCTGAATTTAGCATCCTTTTTTGGGGGGGGGAGGGGGTCGCAGGTAAACTACAAGTAATTTGGTACTCTAGAATTTGGCCAACAAAGCACAGGTGCTGTGCTAGTTTATTAAAAATCAATCCCAGCCAAAACCGGTTTGGCTCAGTGGTAGAGCGTCGGTCTGCGGATTGAAAGGTCCCTGGTTCTACTCTGGTCAAGGGCATATACATTGGTTGCGGGCACATCCCCGGTGGGGGTGTGTGCAAGAGGCAGCTGGTCGATGTTTCTCATCGACATTTCTAGCTCTCTATCCCTCTCTCCTCCTCTCTGTAAAAAATCAATAAAATATATTTTAAAAAAACCAATCCCAGTTTACTAATGGACAGTATTAGATAACTGGATAACTGATGGCAATGCTTCATCAGTTCTGTAGGCCCTTGTTAGAGCTATCGATCCCACTTTTCAAGTACCGGTAACATGAACTTTCTATGCTTTCATTCAAATCTTCTTACCTTTTGTTTTATACTAGATTCCTGCTACCAGGTGAGTTTACTTACCTCTTTTTCTGGGGTTCTTGGTTTTGTCTTTTATTCCTTTTCTACATTGAATGTGTTGTAAGTTTGTAGGTCTTGTCACATTACTCTTTCCACACTGGAGTGGCAATTGCTTCATTGTTGGTCACAAGTATTAGAATACTGTGTGTGGAACACTTGTCTTGTGCCATTCATGCTGAGATAATTTTGAAAGGTAGTGTTAACATTAGGATCCAATTAAAATTTTGTGTTCTATACTTTTATTTTTATTTTACTGCTTGGAAAAGTTTTTTGAAATATCTCCTACTTTAAAAATACTTACGTTTAAAGCATTGAGATATTGGGTATTTTGAAAACCACAACTTAACTGTCCACTGCAATACTTGTGTTGGTCCTGAAATGTATAATGAGTTTATTTGGTTTGGGCTTATACTAACCTCAAATACCAAAATCTATATATGCTTGCATAATAAATAACATTGACACATCTCAGCAAAGTAAATTTCTTTGGGAGCAGTTAATGGTGCATTTTATCAATATACTAATATTTAAGGATGACCCAAACTATTAATAAAATGGTGGGTTGTTTTTTTCCCCTGATTTTAACACAGTTGAGATGGGTGCAGACTAACTTTCTTCACTATTGGGATCGTATTTAGGTAAGGCTGAAGATTTTCACGGGTAAAAATTATTCTAGGAAGATATGCAAATTGAGTAGACTTGGCATGTTGATTGCAGTCAGTTACCTATAATCCAGAAAATGGAGTTAGGGTTGATTGTAATCTGGTTGGCATTTCAAAGAGGTCTAAAAGCCATCATATTTGTAGGTGTTTCCTGGGATTCTGTATTTCTCACACCCCAAATGACCTTAGCTGCACTGAAGTTTGAAGGATTGTTGCTTTAAAATGGTTACACATGCTGTTTCATAAGGATTGGTTTTACTTCCGCCTTGTAAAGACAAAAGTGCATGTTTAATAAAACAGACCAGTCGAGCATTTTAATCATGGACTCTAAGTCTGGCTTTAAAGGAAAAAATGAAAAAAGATTTTGCCTGTTAATGGGCACACAAGATGACAATGGGGAAAGTGGCTTTGGCTGGTTTAAGGCTGGAAAAATAAGTTGGTCTCATTTATTTTTTTTCTCTACTGGCAAGACACTCCTTGCTTGTATATTGTCCCCTTTGGTTTGTCATAGATCTCACACATCCATTCCATTTTTAGAAATTGGTAATCAGCAACTGATCAAAATTGATGTTTGCTGTTGTCCGTGAGTTGGGCTAAATATTGCCCTGTTGTCCTTATTACCTTCTATCTCAAGAAGGATATGTAATGCAGCAGTCTCTGGTAAAGGGACTGTAATTTAGGAAGACAGAGCAGTGGGGTGACTACTGTTAATATTCACAAGTCCTATAAGGGTAGATAGCTTTGGGGGATAGAAGCATTTTCTAAGGGCATTAAAATAGGACCTTATAAAAGTACAACTTAAAAAGGGTGAAATTCTTTACAGGAATAGATGTTAAGTAAGCAGTGTTCCTTTTTACAGAAGTCCAAATTAGTTATTTTAATTGTAGGAATTCTTTAAAGTCTTCAAAGAAAGTATAGGTAACCATTAGGAGATGTGCTAGTTGATTAAATAGTGATAATAGGGGTTATTGGTTTCTATTTAGAGAAACATCCAAATCATTTGATGTTGGAAAGATATTTTTCTTCAAGGTTATTGGTATACATTTTATTTTGTAATCCAATAGGCTATATTCTGTTCATACTTTTCAATTTGAAAGCAAGGTTACTTTTCCTGGCTCCTAATTTCTTTTGAAAATGTACTTGGACAAACTTAAGAGGTAGGTTAATGCCAGTTCCTAAATGTGATATTTAACATATCTTGGGAGCTATTCTTCGAATAAATACTTGAGGAAAGGAATCTATAATTGCCGCTTTTTGTTGTATGAATAACTTTGGATTACACAGGGCTTAATCAAATTTTCTAGAAAATACTTGACAGTTTCAGACCGATGAATTGGAACCCTTTTAAAATTGGAAAATGTTCTTTGATTATTAATCACAGTGTAGTTAAGAGATTGGTTGAGGCAATAAAACTTTGAGATGTTCAAATTTGTTGTAAATTGCTTCTGCAATCATATATAAAGCATGCTACCATTGATCAATTTTATGTATTAAGACCTATTAGCATGTCTTTTTAAAGTACCTGTTGACTTGATTTTAAACTAACATGATGTTCTCTGTACCATTCATTAAATATTTTCAAGGCATATTCTCCCCTAACAAATTCTGGTAGAACCAAGAGTTTCCAGACCTAAAGGCCTACTTCTAAAGTCCATATGAAGTTTATAGTGGGCTTTAATGGGGTTTTAATTTGCACTAAATTTTCTTTTCTGAAAGATGTTTATAATATAGTGCTTTTGTCTTACAATTAAAATCTTATAGCATTCATTTTTTTGCACTGTCTTTTTTTAAAAAAAAAATTTTTTAAAGCTTCCCCTGAGGGTGAATATCTTGAAATAGTCTTATTTTCTTAGTTGTAAAGGTAAAGCAACTATTGTATTTAAAATGGCAAGACTTAAAAATGATGGGTTCTTTTGGAAGGTAGTTTATTTATATTGGTCAAATAGTATTATTGCAGGTTGAAGAGAAACTGAGTTTAATAGGAGAACAGACCATTCCAGTTTGCTCTAGAATGTTCATGAGGAAGGATATTAAGAGTACTAGTAAGATTCTATATGGGGATGTTTTTGGCCTCTACTGGGTTTACTGTAAAATGTGAGACAACTAAAATCGCTGGTGAATATTTAATATTTGATAGACTTAAAAAGTTTTTTAGAAAATGGCAAATTGAATTAGACATTTATGATAGTAATAGCGTTGACTTCGAGTGGAAGACCTGAATACAGAGAAATCCTAACAGTATTGTTTCACTATTCCACTTCCTGTGTTTGTGACCCTGGAGAACCTTTTTTTTTTAAGTTTTTTTTTTTTAATATATTTTATTGATTTTTTACAGAGAGGAAGGGAGAGAGAGTTAGAAATGTTGATGAGAGAGAAACATCGACCAGCTGCCTCTTGCACACCCCCTACTGGGGATGTGCCCACAACCAACGTACATGCCCTTGACCGCAAGCGAATCTGGGACCTTTCAGTCCGCAGACTGATGCTCTATCCACTGAGCCAAACCGGTTTCGGCCCTTGAGAACTTTTTAAGGAATATGGGTCATTCATACTGCTGGCCTGACATTGGGAGGTTGCCATGGTGTGATACTGAAGCTCTCCTTCACAATGAACCAGCTTGTGATTTGTCTTTGTTTTGAAAATCAGAGGGTGGTTAAAATTAAATGGGTCTTTTTTTTTCTACATTCTGCCAAGATTCTATAATGAGATAACATGAACTTTTGAAACAAATTCTTTTCAAATTTATTGAAATGTGTGGGACATTCTACTTAGATTAAATTTTTTCTAGTGTTTATTCAGAGGAATAGATAATTTCAAATGAATGGTCCTTTGGTTCAGCTTTGTCATTTGCCCTGGGATATTGGGCAAATAGAATTTAACTTAAGGCATTAGTTTTTCCAACTGTAAAATTCTACCTCAGTATGAACATGTGAAAAGTGCTTTGAGGTTAGTAGTTTTCAATTTCCTGGGGTTAAGTACACATACTCTGTGCCCCCCCCCCCCCCCCCAACCTTAAGCAGAATCTTCAAGGGTGGAGCCCAGGAATCTATATTAAGATCCCTAGATAGTTCTGATGCTGAGGTTTGAAGATGCGAGCTTCATACTTATTGCTATGATCGTGTTTAAGAAATAATAAAAATCACACATGAAAAAGTATCAAATGTTAATGCCTGTATGTGCTGGGCAGTCTGAAGAGTGTGCTGTGGCCAGGCTGTGAGGAGTAGACATCCCCCCTCCCCCCAAATCTACCATGATGCAATGAGTGCCCTATCTGAAGCTTGGCACCTTCATGGACTCACTACTTTTGCTTCTATAAGTCCTCAGGGCTTCTCGGTCTCTGAACCTTCTGAAGATTTGATTTTGGTGCGTAAATTTGGGAAGATATGGGTAAGGGGGGAGTAGTCAAGGTAGGATATACAGCTCTAGATTATAGAATGGCTGTGATTCCTTTTAGAAATAGGATATAGGTCAAGTAAGTTCTGTGGGGAAAGGAGGAATATATAATTTTGGGATTAAGTTTTGAGTATTCAGAAAAGAGGTTATTGCTGGGGAAGTCTATGTCATGTTAGTGAAGAAAAGCATCTGGAGAAGGTAGGAAAAAGAGCCAAGGCTAAGCTCTGCTGAAGGCCATTTGAATGATTGATTGCATGATTAAGCTCCCAAAGCCTAATTCACTGCAGCAAGGAATGCCTGCATTTGTTAATCCTCTTCTCTCTTTAAAAAATGTTTTTGCCTGGCCATTGTGGCTCAGTGGTTGAGCGTCAACCTATGAACCAGGATGTCATGGTTCAATTCCCGGTCAGGGCACATGGCCAGGTTGTGAGCTCGATTCCCTGTGTGAGGTATGCAGGAAGCAGCCAGTCCATGATTCTCATCATTGATGTTTCTGTTGTCTCCCTCTCTGAAATCAATAAAAATATATTTTAAAAAAGTAATAAAAATAAGTGTTTTTATTTATTTATTTATTTATTTATTTATTTATTCATTTATTTTAAAGAATGAAAGGGAGAGGGAGACAACCTACTGGTGATGGAGCCTGCAACCTGGGCATATGTTCTGACAGAATTGAACCTGCAACCTGCCAATGCGCTAGAATGATGCTCAACCAATTGAGCCACACCATTCACAGTGATTCCCTTTTCTCTTAGCCCAGTGGAATTGGGCAAGTGACATGTCCTTCGGTTTTCTTCATCTCTAAAATGAATTTATAGTACCAGAGTTGTTGTGAAGATAAAATGAAAATCTAAAGGCCATTGCCAAAACTGGTTTGGCTCAGTGGATAGAGCATCAGCCTGCGGATTCAATTCCGGTCAAAGGCATGTACCTTGGTTGCGGGCACATCCCCGGTAGGGGGTGTGCAAGAGGCGGCTGATCAATGTTTCTGACTTTCTATCCCTCTCCCTCTATAAAAAAACAATAAAATATATATTAAAAAAATCTAAAGGTCATAAACAGCCATAGCACATGGTAAGTGCTCAATAACAATTTTTACTGTTAGCTGGACTATCTTTACCTGTTGAGACAAATTGCATTTTATATAATGAAAGGCTAATATGCAAATAGACCAAGTGGCAGAAGGACCAGTCGCTATGACGTGCACTAGCCACCAGGGGGCAGATGCTCAATGCAGGAGCTACCCCTTGGTGGTCAGTGCGCTCCCACAGGGGAAGTGCTGCTCAGCCAGAAGTCCTGAGACCGGCTCATGGCTGCGCTCAAGTGCAGTGGCAGTGGTGGGAGCCTCTCCTGCCTCTGCAGCAGCACTAAGGACATCTCCCAAGGGCTCCTAGACTGCCAGAGGAAGACACAGGCCGGGCTGAGGGTCCCGCGCCCCCCCCCCCCCCGCCCCTCTCCCCCGCCTCTAGTGCACAAATTTCATGCACTGGGCTTCTAGTTTCTAATAAGATGATATCCATCCCACTTAAAACCCATGAGAATCTATTGACTGGAGCTGGTACTGATCATTATGTTTAGTGAAATTCACTAAATTATGTTTAAACATGTTTATGATTTAAAAAAAATATTCTCATTAATTTCAGAGGGAGAATCATTGATCGGCTGCCTCCTGCACACCCCCTAGTGGGGATGAAGCCTAGCAACCCAGGTATGTTCCCTGATTGGGAATCAAACCCTTACCTCCAGGTTTATAGGTCGAAGCTCAAGAGCCACATTGGCTAGGCTGTTTATTGGCTAGGTTGATTTTTTAATCACCTGAGGATATGTTTTATTGGTATTTAATTTAAAAGAAGATAATTTTATTGATTTTTAGAGAGAATAAGGGACAAGGAGAGAGGGGGGGACTGATGCGAGAGTAAAACACCAATCAGCTGCCTGCCCCACACCAGAGACTGAGCCAGCAACCTGGGCATGTGCCCTGATTGGGAATCAAACTGGTGACCATCCGGTGCATAGGATGACACACACTAGCCAAGTCATACTGATTTTGAGAGAGAGAGAGAGGAGAGAGAGAGGAGAGAGGAGAGAGAGAGAAAGAGAGAGGGGAGAGAGAGAGAGAAAGAGAAAGAAAGAAATATTGGTTGCTTCCCATAAGTGCCCCAACGGGACCAAACCTACAACCTAGGTATGCTCCCTGACCAGGCATCAAACCTGCAACCTTTTTGATGTAGGAACACCAACCAACTGGACCGCTCTTCCAGGGCACAGTTTTATTGGTCTTGCCTCCTCAACTGGAGAATAAGCTTCCCTCTAGGATTAGGACCGTTTCTTACACTTCTATACATAGCCATCAATTCCTCAAACTTTGGTTACTTCTGTTAATGTAATTTAGGATAAATAATAATGTTTTAGAACTGTTTTGGTTCAGAGTAGGGCTCAAAGTTTGAGTGCATAAATGAATGAAAGATCTAAGATTGCCTTAATATTTGTTTCTTCCCACTTAGTTACCTTCTGACAGATATAGCAGAAATACTAAACTTAACAAGTGCTTTTCTTTCTGACAGCTTTTCGCCAGTTTATAACTATGTATGTCATCTTGAAAACTCCTAAACTCTTATGACTAGGAAAGCAGGCATTGTGTGGACCTTTTGCCTGGAAGCAGGGTGATAGCTTGTGATTTCAATATACTGCAAGTGGAGAATAGCCTGTAAAGGCACATTCTTCATTTTTGAGCTTCTGGGTCTTGGAATCCTAATATGTAAAATTGGGAGGTGGAGCTAGAGTAGGTGATCTTTAAATTCCATCTCTTCTAGCAATAAATATGCTAGTATTCAGTGGCAACCTGATTCAAATATATTTTACATATAATTATAAATTACAGAAATGTTCTAAATTTGTAGAGATTCAAAAATAATGGCAGCCCTGGCTGGTGTGGCTCATTTGAGTATTGTTAGTGCACCGAGAGGTCACAGGTTCGATTTCTGGTCAGGGCACATGCCTGGGTTGCAAGCTTGATTACTGGTTGGGTGGTGGTGGGGGGGGGGGGGGGGGGGGGGGGGGGGGGGAGGCAGTTGATTTATGTTGCATTCTCAGATCAATGTTTCCCTCTGCTTTCAAATCAGTTAAAGCCACAACCATATTTTTAAGAAATAGAAAAAAATAATGGCAGCAAAATACATGACAAGTTCATAAGTTCATATTACTCTTTAAATTCCTGTCACAAAAACAATCTACTAACCTGGCAGAAGGTAAGACACTACTAATGTGACTTGTTTGGTCCATAATTAAGGGATAATACTAGTATACTCTGAAATAACGTGGGATTCATGGCCATATACTTGAATCAGTGAAAATTTCAGCTATCTGTGTGATCTTGAACATGTCATTTAACCTTGCTATTTTCTTTTTTTTTTTATAAAATATATTTTATTGATTTTTTTACAGAGAGGAGGAGAGAGGGACAGAGAGCTAGAAACATCGATGAAAGAGAAACATCAACCAGCTGCCTCTTGCACATCCCCCAGAGGGGATGTGCCCGCAACCAATGTACATGCCCCCGACCGGAATCGAACCTGGGACCTTTCAGTCCGCAGACCGACGCTCTACCACTGAGCCAAACCGGTTTCGGCTAACCTTGCTATTTTCTTCTCTGTACAATAAGAATATGAATTATGGCCCTAACCAGTTTGGCTCAGTGGATAGAGAGTTGGCCTGTGGACTGAAACGTCCCAGATTTGATTCCAGTCAAGGGCATGTACCTTGGTTGCGGGCACATCCCCTGTAGGGGGTGTGCAGGAGGCAATTGATTGATGTTTCTCATCAATGTTTCTAACTCTATCCTCCTCCCTTCCTCTTTGTGAAAAAAAATCAATTTTATATAATTGATAGTTCAGTGGCTGAGCATCGACCCATGAACCAGGATGTCATGATTCAATTCCCAGTCACAGCACATGCCAGAGTTGCGGGCCCGATCTCTAGCAGGTGACATGCAGGAGGCAGCCAATCAATGATTCTTTATCATTGATGTTTCTATCCTTCCCTTTCTCTGAAATCAGTTTTTAAAAATGAACTAATATGTTCATAGTACTTATGTGCTAGCCTGATCTTTGAGTTTTATATTAATGCTAACAATAGATTTGACCTCTTCAAGTCATTGTAAAATTAAATGACACCCATCCCCCAAAAGCACTTGGAATATTATATTGGAGCAAATACTCACCACATCACCTATTCTCCTCCTCTTTCCCCCCTCCCCCACATATACACACACTGATTATAAATTACAGAACTTTGAAGCATTTAAAGTCCTTTAAAATACTTTATGAGTGGAAGGATGCTAGAGAAATTGGTGTTGATATTTGATCATTTATCAGAATTATTATAAATGAGTTATCTAGCAGTCAGTAACCCCTGTTCTAATCTTATTCTTCATGTATCACTAAATGATTTTTAAAATTGACTTTAGACCTCAAGTTTCCACTTAGGAAATAGGACTCATGAAACTTTGTTACAAACTGCAAAGTGAAGTTGGATACTTTGATTATTAGAAATTTTAGTGCTTTAAGGTTATTAGATGTAGTGTATTACTAAAAATAGAAAAAGTCCATTAAGGTGGTAAGATAGGAAGGCAGGACCTGTGATTTGCTAGAGAAATAATAAGATTCCCAATTATTTTTTCTATACCCAAGGGAATGCCTAGTATAAAACACAATGGTTTGACTTCATTTCAAATGAAAGAATATTTACAACAGGTAAAATGTGTATCTCTGTACTACTGTTCAGATTCTTATAGGGAATTTTAAGAACAAGGTCATTTCTGAGTAAGGAGAAGGGATCATCTGTTCTTAGTTGACACTTAAGTAGCTTTTACTATGTGGTAGACATGACAAAACTATGCAGTAGTGTTATTAGCCCCATTTTACAGACGAGGAAATGGACACAGGTTAACTAACTTGATCTGGAATGTGGAGAGTTGAACCTTGGGAGTCTGATTCCAGGGTTTGTACTTTTAAAGAAAAGGATTCTGGGGATTGGTGGAGCAGCTGGAAAAACATGGGATTATAGAAATAGAATAGGTATAAGGGTGAGTCAGGGCACAAGGAAATACTCCCAGCCTCTGCTTCCTCCATTCCTATCACTAGAGAATCCTATATAATAAAAGGCTAATATGCAAATCATCCAGAGAACAGAATGACTGGTTGCTATGACCACCAGGGGGCAGACGCTCAATGTAGGAGCTGACCCCTGGTGGTCAGTGCACTCCCACTGGGAGCACTGTGCAGCCAGAAGCTGGGCTCACAACTGGCGAGTGCAGCAATGGCGGCGGGAGCCTCTCCTGCCTCCATAGCAGCACTAAGGATGTCCAACTGTCAGACATCCCCTGAGGGCTCCTGAACTGCAAGAGGGTGCAGGCCAGGCTGAAGCTCCCCCCCCCCCCCCCCCGCCCCAGTGCATGAATTTCATGCACTGGGCCTCTAGTGCTTTCATAATTGTTGGTTGCAGAACTCTGTAATTACATGTAACACTTTACTGGTACCTATTGGGGATGGAGAGAAAAAGGGTCAGGTTGGTATTATATTTGTACTTAAAAGAATAATGATGATTGAAAGGATAATTGCCACGGTGATGATTATAATCTTTTTGAGGTGTTGCCACCATATCTTCCTAAGAATCTTGATGGTTTCTTGGGAGTCTTTGGCCTGAAATAAAAATAAACACACATTTAATGTTTTAATGTCTGAATGAATGGGAGCACTCAAATACTTAGAGAACAGATTTAATTTGGTTTTGATCAATCCCATAAAGTCTCAATGAAGCTTAACAAAGCCACTTTTATAAAATGATGCACTAAGATTCCAGGTGCCTTCCTTATTGTGTTAAGCCGTACTTAAATTAGCTTTATTAATTTTGTGACCATGAACAAGTTACTAACCTTTGAGCCTTATCTTCACTTCATGATTTTATTTAAATGCCACTATCTCTTACTACCCTGTTTAAAATCGGTACCTTTTCCAATCTCCATTCCAGAAGTGATATTCCCCTTCAGTATGGTGTTTTCCTCCAAAGTCCATATTTAACATTTATATTGTATATAAAATTTACTTATTTATTGTTTGTAGAGAATGAAAACTATGGATGTGGGAATTTTTGCCTGTTGCATTCACTGCTATATTCCTTACTGCCTGATATAGATCAGTGGTTCAATGAATATGTATTTGATGAGTGGATTAATGAATCTATTAAAGCTGGATAGTACCTGCCACAGAGTAGCCCAGATTGCAAGGAATAACTGAGATAGTGATTATGGTATATCCAAATCACCATATAAGAATAAATTATGCCATTATCATAATTAATAGAGGCTGAGTGCATGGATTAGTGCAACATTGGGGTCCCTTGGCCTGGCCTGCACCCTCTTGTAGTCCAGGACACCTCGGGGGATGTCAGAGAGCTGGTTTCTGCCTGATCCCCGCAGGTCAGGCTGAAGGACCCGCCAGGGCATGAATCCATGCACCAGACCTCTAGTCTGCATATAAGATCTTTGGTTAATCTTTTCCTGCCCTCCCTACTCCCCCTTCCCTCTCAGATTCATTAGTCTGTTCCATGTTTCCATGCCTGTGCGTTGAGCATCTTCCCCCTGGTGGTCAGTGCACATTATGGCTACCGGCCAGTTGGCCAGTCGCTTATGCTTTTATATATAGATATTTTTTATGAATTGGAGTTGAAGTACTTTGATACCAGAGTTTCATATCTTAATGCAACTAAACCTAAATAAAATAGCTCATGTCCCAGCTGGTGGTTCAGTTGGTTGGAGTGTCATTCCATACACCAAAATGGTTGTGGGTTCCATTCATGGTCAGGGCTGTGGGTTTGATCCCTGGTCAGGGCGTGTACAGGAGGCAACTGATAGATGTTTCTCATATTGATGTTTCTCTCTTCCTTTCTCTAGACTCAATAAAACATATCAGGTGAGGATTGTTTTAAAAAGTATCCTAAGAAAAAGCTCACTTATTAACATACAAAATATTAAAATAATCCAAGGAGCATTGAGAAGAAATAAAACAAATTCATAAAATTTTTATTTTTTTGTGCTGCAAAATATTTTATTGTTTCCATTTGGTCCACAACTCCTTTTTGTTTTTTAAACATAGATAACTGCTTCTCATATGGTTATGATACAAATAAATTGCTTGGTGTTTATTTATTTAGGCTTTCTGCCACATGGGTTAGAAGTAAAATTGTGAAGTATTTCAATTGACTTTATTCATAATCACATCATCTTTACTCTCAGTGTAAGTGGTGACTTTTCCAGAGCAAAGTCAAGGTACATGATTACAGTGCATGTGAAAAAATGACATCATGACAAGATCAGGAAGCCTCAGTTTTATATAGCAAAGATGCTGTTCATTATTCCCAAGGATCTAGCATATGGACACTAAGTGACTAGTTGTACTTTCCAGGATATTACAATTCATTGAGTGCTTTAAATTCACGTATTATATGATATACATTATATGTGATGTTGCATAATATATGCAATATTCATAATTTTGGGTGAGTATTCCTATTTTATAGCATTGAAGAGAATGAGGCTCAAAGGTTTGAAGTTACTTGCCTAAGGGTATATACCTCATAAGTGGTGTAGCTAGAATTCAAATCTAGAGTTGCTTGACTCTATACGGCCTTGTGTAGAAAAATTTAATTAAGGTATAAGCAGACTTTACCTTTGTTTCTTAGGTTATTTGCTTTCTCTTTTATTAATGTGATCTGCATATATAATTTGAAAATTCAGAATTCTAAAAACAGCATTCTCTTCTGTACACCCCTGATCCTATTTTTTTTTTAGAGGTAATCAATTTCAGATCTTTTTGTTTTGTTTGTTGCTATATCCCTATTACCTGGAACAGTAGTTTTCAACTGGGGGCAATTTGCTCTCCAGGGAACATATGGCAATGTCTGGAGACATTTTGATTGTCATGACTATAGGGGATGCTACTAACATCTAATGGGTAGAAGCCAGAGATGCTACTAAATGTACTACAATGCATATAGGACAGTCCCCCTACCCACCCACCTTCCAGCAAATTGATCAGACCATAATGTGCCAAGGCTGAGAAACCCTGACCTAGAACAGTGTCTGACATAATAGTAGGTGCTCAATTAATATTTACTTAGCTGTTTATGTTTTTCCTGGTGTTTGTTTTCCTCTGTGTTACTAGAAAGCATACATAATATTTCTTGATTTTTCACTTTACAATTATGGAAAAGAGGATATAACCTTTACGATATCTCTAACTCCCTCCTTCCCCAAACACAACTTTCCTTTCTTTCATATCCTCTTTTTTTTTTTTTTTTTTTTTTTTTTTTTTTTTTTTTTTTTACCAAAACATTGTAAATATTTGCTGAGCCATGGAGTGTATTTGAATACACTTTTCCTGCACCAATCGATATGACTGTGTGATTTTTCTCTCTCAATTTGTTTTTGTGATGTATCACATTTATTGATTTGCAGATATTGTACCATCCTTGCATCCCTGGGATAAATCCTACTTGGTCATGGGGGTGTGATCTTTCTGATGTAATGCTGAATCCCATTTGCTAGAATTTTGTAGAGGATTTTGGCATCTATGATCATGAGGATATTGGCTTGTAATTCTCTTTCTTTGTGTTGTCTTTATCTGGTTTTGGGATTAGTGTAATGCTGGCTTCATAGAAAGACCTGGGAAGTGTTGCTTCCTCTTCAATTTTTTGGAATAGTCTGAGGAGGATAGGTTTTAGTTCTTCCTTGAATGTCTGGTAAAATTCCCCTGTGATGCTGTGTGGCCCTGGGCTTTTGTTTGCTGGGAGCTTTTTGATGACTGCTTCAATTTTTTTTCATAATTATTGGCCTATTGAGATTTTTAGATTCTTCCCAGTTGAGTTTTGGAAGGTTGTAGTTTTTCTAGGAATATGGCCTTTTCCTCTATGTTGTCTAGTTTATTGGAATACAGTTGTTCATAGTATTTTTTAATAATCCTTTGTATTTCTCTGGGGTCTGTTGTTATCTTGCCTCTTTCATTTCTGACTTTGGGTTATTGTTTATTTGGGTCCTCTCTTTGCTTCTTGGTGAGCCTGGCTAGAAGTTCATCAATTTTTTTTTTTTTTTAATCATTTCAAAGAACTAGTTCTTGGTTTCCTTGATCTTTTTTTTGTTGTTGTTGTTTTTGTTTTTGTCTCTATGTCATTTATTTCTGCTTTGATCTTTATTATCCCCTTCCTTCTGCTCATTCTGGGGTTTTCTTGTTGTTCTCTTTTTAATTCTTTAAGTTGTGGAGTTAGATAATTTAGTACCTTTTTTTTTTTTTTTTTTGAGTTAGGCCTGTAGAGCTATAAACTTCCCTCAGGACTGCTTTCAGTGTGTCTCTACTTTCTAAGAGAATATATCAACTTTATATTACAATAATTCCACTGATATTATAAATTTTTTACTATTTTTTTAAATACATTTTATTGATTTTTCACAGAAAGGAAGGGAGAGGGATGGAGAGCTAGAAACATCCATGAGAGAGGTACATCGACCAGATGCCTCCTGCACACCCCCAATTGGGGATGTACCTGCAACCAATGTACATGCCCTCCACCGGAACCGAACCTGGGACCCTTCAGTCCGCAGGCTGATGCTCTTTCCACTGAGCCAAACTAGTTTTGGCTAAAATTTTTACTATTGTTTTAATTTCCAAAGCACCTTGATACTTTCTTACCTAATAAAACTATTATTTGAGGAAAAGTCTTTGGGACAGTTCAGTCTATCAATATATACTGAATTTAAAAAAAATATATATTTTATTGGTTTTTTTACAGAGAGGAAGGGAGAGAGATAGAGAGCTAGAAACGTCGATGAGATAGAAACATCGACCAGCTGCCTCCTGCATACCCCCTACCGGGGATGTGCCTACAACCAACATACATGCCCTTGACCGGAATCCAACCTGGGACCCCTCAGTCCGCAGACCGACGCTCTACTGCTGAGCCAAACTGGTTTCGGCTATACTGAATTTTTGAGCAAAGCAATACTATAAAAGAAATCAGGCTTTATGGTTTTCATTAAATTAAGCATTTATCAATTATAAAAGGGCACTTTCTTTTACTTTTCCATGATCTGTTTTGTCTGAGTTCCTTTTTTCCTTTTTAAATGTATTTTCTAAATTATAGAGATTTCCTCAAATATCTCATTATCTGTGTTGCTTATTTTCTAAAATGACTGGAAACCCAGTATAAGTGAGTTAGGGCTGTTATTTGGTGGGCTTCCTGGTAGGATAGCCCATGTGGCATTGACCTGACCATTTCATTGGGGGAATGCCTCAATATCTGTAGGTTAATATCTGTATTTTTTCCCCCCTTGGTCTAGTCAGCTTTCTTAGAGAGAGTCCCTCTAATTTCCTGCCTGGATGAAGCTGACTGGGAGCTAGGTTGGAGAGAGTGGTCACCATTTTCAGGATGCAGATTACCCCTTAGTCCTGATATTAATGATGATCACTCTGGCCTTATCAGCAGCTGGTGTCTAAGTTTAGAACATCTCTGGTCTGTTGTTTTTACATAATAAAATTTATTATCCTTTGTCAGTGATAAGCAGAGGAAGTAATATGGCAATAAAAAGTAGGGAAGTGGCTCTACAGGTAACATGTTTCTTTTAAAGACTTTTTACCCAGTCTCTTCTTTCTAGACATACTGCATGTCTCCAATTTCTGATCCTTTCCAAGGTTCTATGGCTCAGATCAGTTTGCATCTTAATGTCTTCTGCTTACTAGCTTATGTTTTCAAGCTTTGTACTGCTCCACTGTTCTACTGGGACTAATAATTATTAGTAATCCATTTTATAGCTTCTAAAATTGTTGACATTTATAAGGCTGTGGGGGTCTGGTTATGGAGGTAATTATTGTCCCTTTCGTTTTTTAATTCTTCTTTCCTGATTCTTTCTTTTCCTTCCTTCCTTCCTTCTTCCTTCCTTCCTTCCTTCCTTCCTTCCTTTCCTTCCTTCCTTCCTTCTTTCTTTCTTTCTTTCTTCTTTCTTTCTTTCTTTCTTTCTTTCTTTCTTTCTTTCTTTTTTCTTTCAATATCCTAGTGGTTTACACATTAAAGCCTCTCTATTGTTTTACCCATTCTTTTATTGGATTTTTGAGAGAATATCAAGATAAATGTGTAAGTTTAATCTTCCAGGTTAAAAATCTCTGACCCATCTTTATTTGTAGGCAGACTGACAGGAAGCTTATTCACATATTTTGTGTTTAAAAACCAAATCTGCTTTTGTGTTTTGTTGTTTGTTTGCTTGGTTTTACACTGTATAACCTCCTTCAGTGCTCATAGCCTACTGGCAAGGAGGCCGGGCAATTTGAGACTGCAGTTTATTCTGGCATGAGTTCACTAGGACAGGCCCACAGAGAAGAGCCCACCACCAAATCTGCTTTTTAAGATGATTCAGTAGAGCCCTGGCCAGTGGTGCTCAGTGGATAGAGCATAGGCCTGTGCACTGAAGGGTCACAGTTTCGATTCCTTGTTAAGGGCATGTACCTGGGTTGTAGGTTGGGGAACTCTCATGTTGATGTCTCTCTCTCTCTCTCTCTCTCTCTCTCTCTCTCTCTCTCTCTCTCTCTCTCTCTCTTCTTCCACACTCTAAAAATAAATGGAAAATAAGCCTTGTATGAGGATTAACAACAACCACAAAAAATAATATTCCGTAGAATCTTTTACAAAAAGACCAAGAGAGCCTGACCAGTGTGGCTCAGTGGTTGAGTGTCGACCTATGAACCAGAAGGTCACAGTTCAATTCCTAGTCAGGCACATGCCTGGGTTGTGGGATCTATCCCCAGTGTGGGGCGTGCAGAAGGCAGCTGGTTAATGGTTCTCAGCATTGATGTTCCTGTCTCTCACTTCCTCTCTGAAATCAATAACAATATATTTAAAAAAAATATTTAAAAAGACCAAGAGAAAAGAGGGAGAAAACTAATATACTTCAGTAAAATTTCATCTTTTATTGAGCTGCTTCTACTCAACTGGTTTCAAAGAGGAAGTCGTTTTCTCTCTCTATGTAATCATGAAAATACAATGTATACATAAAAGTGGGATTTGTTAGGAAGGGAAGGTATTATAATATTCTGAGGCTTAGGTGTTGTCTCTTTTCCTATAATAAAGGCACATATATAATTTAATAAAAAAGCAATAGCCCTAGCTGGCTTGGCTTAGTGGCTAGTATCAGCCTAAGGCCTGAAGGGTCCTGGGTTTGATTCTGGTCAAAGGCACATGCCTGGGTTGCAGGCCCCATCCCCAATAGGGGGCATGCAGGAGGCAACTGATCAATTATTCTTATCATTGATGTTTCTATCTCTCCCTCTCCCTTCTCTGAAATCAATAAAAATATTTTTTAAAAGTAATAGGCCTGATGATATGATGTATTAATATTATGTAATCCAATAATCCTGCATCTATTTTTACTCAGAAATGCTAGATAAAAGAAGAGAAGCAAATATTTAATGCATAACTGAACTTGGAAAAAAGTAAGAGTAAGGCCATGTGCAGGAACCTAGAGAGCAGCTCCTCTGCGTCTGGGAGGGTGAGGATGTTCCTCTGTCACCCAGGGCAGAGGATTTCAGTGCTCACAGGGACAGCAGGCTAAGCCTGGAGCTCACATGAGGAAAGTATGAACTCTGTGTCTCAAAAATCTGGATTTTAGAGTCTCTCAATAAACCTCCAATCTGTCAGCAACTTCAAATTCGCCCACCTTCAAAATATATCCACAATCTAACTACTTCTCACCACCTATATTGCAGTCAATACTCATTCAGTGTTAATGACACCTTTACTTCTTTCTTAGATCTTTTATTTTTTAGAGGGAGGGAAAGAGAGAGAGAGACATTGATGTGGGAGAGAACATCAATCGGTTGTCCTTCTGTACATGCTCCAACCAGGTATCAAGCCTGAAACCCAGGTATATGCCCTGACCAGGAATCAAACTTATCACCTTTTGGTGTACGGGACAACACACCAATCAACTGAGCCACACCAGCCAGGCTATTTTATTTTTTTTAGTTATTGATTTTAGAGAGAGAGGAAGAGAGAGAGAGAGAGAAACACTGATTTGTTTTCTACTTATTTATGCATTCATTGGTTGATCCTTAATATGTGTCCTGTCTATGGATCAAACACACAACCCTGGTGTATTGAGACGATGCTTTAATCAACTGAGCTACCCAGCCTGCATCTTTATTTCTTGCTGAGACTCAGAATTTTTATCTGAGATCATTTTTCATCTACCTGACATACTGTTTTTAGAATTTCCTTTAGTGCAGATATAATAAAGACAGCCAGTTATCTAATGAAGACTTGAGTTCCCTTCCATAATGTAGAGTTGTTTATTGCTAGAGACACTCTAATTATAGACTACATTTCTCAGGCCCCTCACCCCACTCCATACTGTCTCTCTCTAACCTTTGCACCTACACAAAGCTATAAGATTAATTCTTACCAATAGATTGTGAGTGGAAGTGATGGGTGTCACTTTTGGGCTTAAAGGGGCTATAAGCAAATGTGCTTCCTTCATTCCTTGTTTAACCAACTGCCACTTGAAATTTAAATACTGAGACCCAAGACAATGGCAGAGTCACAAAATGGAAAAGGCTTGGGTTACTGGATTACCATGTGGAAGTCTGCCCAATGAAAACCTACCTCACTGTTAAGACAACCAAGAAATAACACTCTATTGAGTTAAAACAATGACAACCTGAGGTATGTTATTACAGCAACATTTCTCTAACTAATATTGAAACTGGGAATAGGCTATTACAAAACTCTAAAATGTGGCTTAACCATCACATGGTACACAGTGAAGAAACTGATATTAGAGGCTGGAAAAACAAAGACCTATGTTATGGAGGATAAACTATTTTCTAAAACTATCACCTGTGATAACTTGGAAGGCAGACAAAGTACTTACTGAGTCTGCCACTTTAGAAGAAAAGGTTGGAAAACAGAAGGGAAGTAGTGTGAGTTCTTGTTACTGGCTGCATTTAGCAAGGCAACAATTGGTTGGTTTGTAAGAAGAAATGAAAAGGGATAGAGAGGACGCAGAAATTTGGAACACTGAAAGACTGAATAAGTTGATGGTTTTTTGGCCCAAGCCATAGGAAAGAAGATTAGGTAGACCTTTTAATGACAAGTGCCTGTTAAGATTCTGCCCTTCCTCAATAACAAAAAACCCTCAAACCTGTTAAAAAATGGACAAGGACTTAAATAGACTTCCTGCAAAGAAGATATATAAATGGCCAATAAGCACATGAAAAAATGCTCAACATCATTAGTCAATAAGGAAGTGCAAATTCAAAATGAGACATTACTTCTCACTAAGTAGGATGGTTATAACTTAAAAAATGGAAAAAAGTGTTGGAAATGATATGGAGAAATGAAAACCCTCCTACATTACTGATGGGATACTTGTCTTTCTCTGACTGGCTAACTTCGCTGAGCATAATACTCTCCAGGTCCCACTCTGCTGTCTCAAAGAGTAAGAGATCCTTCTTTTTTTATAGCTGTAAATGTCTTTTTTATCCACTCATCTACTGATGGGCACTTGGGCTGTTTCCAGATCTTAGCTATTGTAAATTGTAAACATAAGGGAGCATATATTCTTTCTTACTGTTGTTTCGGGATTCTTAGTATATATTCCTAGAGTTGGGATCACTGGGTCAAATGGTAGTTTCGTTTTTAATGTTTTGAGGAAACTCCATATTGTTTTCCATGGCGGCTACAGCAATCTGCAATCCAGGTATATACAAAAAAAAAAAAAAAAAAAAAAAAAAAGAAAAAAAGAAGAAAAGAAACTAGACCACTGCTGGAACTGGATTGGCTCAGTGGTAGAGCGTCGGTCTGTGGACTGAAAGGTCCCAGATTTGATCCCGGTCAGGGGCATGTACGTTGGTTGTGGGCACATCCCTGGTAGGGGGTGTGCAAGAGGCAGCTGGCGGATGTTTCTCTCTCATCGACGTTTCTAGCTCTCTATCTCTCTCCCTTCCTCTCTGTAAAAAAATCAATAAAATATATTTTTTAAAAAAAGAAACTAGACCACTAACTTACACCATTCTTAAGAATAAACTCAAAATGGATAAAAGACTTAAATGTAAGTTGTGAAACCATAAAAATTCTAGAAGAAACTATAGGCACCAAAATCTCAGACATCTCTTGATGTGTTTGCTGATACATCTCCTAAGGCAAGGGAAACAAAGGAAGTAATAAACAAATTAGACTACATCAAAATAAAAAGCTTCTGCACACAAAAGAAATCATCGCCAAAACCGATTTGGCTCAGTGGATAGAACATCAATCTGTGGACTGAAAGGTCCCAGGTTCGATTCTGCAAGGGCATGTATCTTGGTTGCAGGTACATCCCCAGTAGGGGGTGTGAAGGAGGCAGCTGATCGATGTTTCTCTCTCATTGATATTTCTAACTCTCTATCCTTCTCCCTCTCTGTAAAAAATCAATAAAATATATTAAAAAGAAAAAAAAAGAAAAAAAATCATCAACAAAATGCAAAGGAAGCCCACTATATGGGAGAACATATTTGCCAATGATACATCTGAAAAGGGGTTAATTTTCAAAATATATAAAGAACTCATACAACTTATCAAAAGGAAGACAATCAATCAAGGCTTAACAAGACTGTGCACACAGCCCACAAAGGGGTGCACCAATAGTGTCCACCTTAGGTGACTGGGGAGGCTGAGCCACTGGGCCCTATTGTTCACCTACCACGCAAGACCACTCTATCAAGTCAAGGAAATTTAGCAGCTATCCAATACATAGAAACACACACAGGGAAGTAGTCAAAATGTGGAGACAATGAAAGATATCACAAATTAAAGAAATGGATGAAAACAAAATACTAGATATAGAGTTCAAAACCACAGTTATAAGGTTACTCAAAAATTTTCTAGAAACCTCCGAAGATCTTAGTGAGACCTTCAAGGATTTTAGTGATAATGCAAAAAAAGAAAAAGAAAAAAAAGTATCAGTCAGAAATTAAGCATGCACTGACTGAAATAAAGAACAATATAGAGTTTCAACAGTAGACTACAGAATCACAAGAATCAAGTCAAAGATTTGAAATATGAGGAAGCAAAAATCACCCAACTAAAAGAGCAAAAAGAAATAAGAATCCACCCTAGCTGGTTTGGCTTATTGGACAGAGAGTCAGCTTGTGGACTGAAGGGTCCCGGGTTTGATTCTAGCTCAGGTCACATGCCCGGGCTGCGGGCTTTATCCCCAGTAGGGGACGTGTAGGAGGCAGCCAATCCATGATTCTCATCATTGATGTTTTTATCTCTCCCTTTCCCTTCCTCTCTGAAATGAATAAAAAATATATTAAAAAAAAGAAATAAGAATCCAAAAATATGAATATAGTGTAAGGAATCTCTGGAACAAATTCAAGCAAACCAACATCTGAATTATAGGGGTGCCAGCAGAAGTGAGAGAGCAAGATATCAAAAACTTATTTGAAAAAATAATGACAGAAAACTTCCCCCACTTGGTGAAAAAAATACACTTACAAGTCCAGGAAACACACAGAACCCTAAACAAGAGGAATCCAAAGAGAACCACTCCAAGATACATCATAACTAAAATGCCAAGGGCAAAAGACAAAGAGAGAATCTTAAAAGGAATAAGAGAAAAACAGTTATCTACAAGGGAATACCCATATGACTGACAGCTGGTTTCTCAAACAGAAACTATGCAGGCCAGAAGGGAGTGGCAAGAAATATTCAAAGTTATGAATAACAAGGATCTACAACCAAAATTACTCTACCCAGCAAAGCTATCATTTAGCATTGAAGGTTAGATAAAGAATTTCACAGACAAGAAAAAGCTAAAGGAGTTCATCACCACCAAACCAGTATTATATGAAATGCTGAAGGGTATTCTTTAAGAAGAGGCAGAAGAAGAAAAAGGTAAAGATAAAAAATTATGAACAATAAAATGACAACAAATACATATCCATGAACAAGTGAATCTAAAAGTCAAATGAATAAGAAATCTGATGAACAGAACAAACTGGTGAATATAATAGAATCAGGGGCATGGAAAGGGAGTAGACTGACAATTTTCAGGGGGAAGGGGATTGGGGGATACTGGAAGAGATTGGACAAAGAGCTTAAACCTATGGATGAGGACTGTGGGCGGAGGGGTGAGTGTCTGGGATGGGGCAGGAACTGGATGGAGGGGAGCCATGGTGGGGGGGGGGGGAAGAGGAACATCTGTAATAATCTGAACAATTATTAACCAATGGCACCCTAAAAAATTCAATTATAAAAAATAAAAGTTTGAGTAATTTGAAAAAATTTGGATTGTTTTATAATTATCCTTTTAATATTTTAGTTGTATTCCAATAATTTCTTGATAAAGCCACGAAATGGTAATTTAGGATTATTTCACAGTACTCATGGTATAGCTTTACTTTAGGTAATTTGCCTCAAGTGGGTTAAACCCTATGGTTTAGATTACTGTTTGGATAGCAAGACAGGTGTGCATCACTTACAGTTGTTTGGGGATCATCTGTTCTGTCAGTGAAGCTATTCAATCTTTCTTCGCTTTCCAATATTTTATCAATATTTTGGGTCATAATACTTTTTACATCAGTTACTTGACTCCTCAGTGTGGATATTGAGCTGTCACCTTGATTTTTATTGTATTTCATCTATATAGAAGTGAAATATAATGAAAAATTTATTTTCTATAAATAAAATCTACTATGGTATAATATGTTGTACAAATTAGAATATAGGTGTCAAAGGCATATCTCAGTATGGTGGTTACCAGAAGGAAGTGGGGGGAGGGGTGGATTTAAAGGGTAAATAAAGGCAGTTAAATATATGGTGACGAAAAATTTGACTTTGGGTGGTGGGCACACAATGCAATATACAGATTATGTATAATTAAGAATTGTACACTGGAAACCTATATCTGATTAACCAATGTAACCCCAGTAAGTTTAATTAAAAATAAATAAAATACCTGGGGGGGGAAAGGCAATATCTTACTTGTGTTTCAGCATAAGGAGTCAACTAAGCCTCAAACTGTCCTACCTAATCTTGCAAAAAAAGAAGAAGAAGAAGAAAAGAAAAAGGTTGGGTGGGTGGGAGAGGGATATATAAATGTATTAAATCAGCAGTGGAATTGTTTTTTTACTTAAATTATTTGTTTATCTAGACTTCTGTTTTATAAAAAATATATTTTTATTGATTTCAGGGAGGGATGGAGGGAGAGAGAGAGAAACACCAATGATGAGAGAGAGTCATTGATCTGTTGCCCCCTGCACACTCCCTACTGAAGATTGAGCTCACAACCCCGGCATAAGCCCAGACCAGGAATAGAACCTCAATCTTCTGGTTCATAGGTTGACATTCAACCACTGAGCCACGCTGGACGGGTTAGTCTTCTGTTTTTTTAAAAAGCAGTGTTAGGTTCTTAGTAAAACTTAGTGGAAAGTACAGAGTTCCCACCTGCCTGCTAAGCTTGACACAGCCTCCCTCACTATCAACATCCTGCACTAGAGTGGTACATTGTTAAAATGGATGACCTTGCATTGACTCATCATCGTCACCCAAAGTCCATAGTTTACATGAGGGTTCACTGTTGTACATTCAATAGGTTTGGATAAATGTAAAAAGACATGTATTTACCATTACAGTATCCTGCAGAACAATTTCACTGTCCTTAAAATCCTCTGTGCTGCACTTATTCATGCTTCCCTTCTCCCTAAGCCCTGGCTACAATCGGTCTTTTTACTGTCTCCATAGTTTTACCTTTCTCAGAATGTCATATAGTTGGAATCACATAGTATGTAGCATTTTCAGATTGGCTTCTTTTACTTAATAATATGCATTTAAGGTTCCTCCATGTCTTCTCATTGCTTGATAACTCATTTCCTTTTGGGGCTGAATAATAGTCCATTATTTGGATGTCCTACAGTTTATTTATCCATTCACCCGTGAAAAGATATCTTGGTTGTTTCCATGTTTTGCCAATTATGAATAAAACTGCTATAACATCCGTATGCAGGTTTTTGTATGAACAAAAGTTATCAACTCCTTTGGGTAAATACCAAGGAGTGTGATTGCTGGATTGTATGGTGAGTGTGTGTTTAGTTTTGTAAAGAACTGCCAAACTGTCTTCCAAAGTGACCGTACCATTTTACATTCCCACACACAATGAGTAAGAGTTATTATTGTTCCACATCCTTGTCAGTCTTTGGTGTATTTTGAATTCTGGTCATTCTAAAAGATGTGTAGTGATATTTCAATGTTGCTTCAATTTGTAATTCCCTAGTGGCATATGTTGTAGAGCATCTTTTCATATGCTTATTTGCCATCTCTAAATCTTCTTTTATGAGACATCTATTCAGGTCTTTGACCCATTTTTTAAATTAGGCTATTTATTTTCATATTGCTGAATTTTAAAAGTTCTTTCTATATTATGAACGACAGCCTTTTATCAGATTTGTCTTTTGCAAATATTTTTTACTAGTATGTGGCTTGTCTTCTCATTCCCTTGATTTTTTTTTAATCCAATCTGTCAATCTCTCTCTCTCTCTCTTTTTTTTTTTTAAATCCTCACGCGAGGATATGTTGAGAGAAAGAGAGAGAGAAACATCAATCAATTACCTCCTGCACACACCCCATCAGGAATTAAACCTGCAACTTAGGTATGCGCTCTGACTGAGAATCGAACCCACACCTTTTGGTGTATGGGATGATGCTCCAACTGAGCCACCCGGCCTGGTCAATCTGTCATTTCATTGGTGTATTTAGACCATTAACTTTTAAAGTGATTATTGATGTAGTTAGATTAATAAGCTACCATATTTATTACTGTTTTCTATTTATTCCTATTTTTGTCTTCCACTCTATCCATATTAACAAAAATAATCGCTAAGATATAGTGTTACATTAAAGAGGTGAGCTGCAGCTACAGAAAAATATTAAGTAATAACTCACTGAACATTTAATATGTGCCAGGCACTGTTTTAAGCACTTCATAAGTATTAGCTCATTTAATTCTCAAACTACCGTATAAAGTAGTATTCTGATAATCTTAAAAAAAAAAAAATTGATTTCAGAGAGGAAGGCTTGTCCCTCTCCGGGGCCGCAGGTGCAGCTGCTAGCACCTGGGATCATGGGGTAGGAGACTTGTCCCTCTCTAAGGCCACAGCCTGGCTGGTCCCCATTCCTCTCTCTCAAGCTCATTTGTTCCTGGCTGGGCCTCATTCCTCTCTCCCCAGTGTTGAGTGTCTGAGACAACCATTTGCATATTAGCTCTTTATTACATAGAATTATATAATATTTAGCAGATTGGAGTGACAGATTCCTTTGTTGGCCTTGAAGAAGTGAGCAGCCATGGTGAGGACACTCCATACACAGTTGGGTTCTTTTTTAATTTGAGTGTCAGGGATTACTTTTCTAAATTAAACATTTTTATAATGGTAAAATATACATAACATAAAATTTGCAATTTTGACAATTTTTAACTGTTATACTTCAGTAATATTAAGCATATCTACACTGTTTTGCAACTATCCCCACCACCTATCTCCAGAAAATTTTCAACTTCTCAAATTGAAAGTCTGTACACATTAAATAATAATCCTCTTCCTCCCCTCCTTCCAAGCTCTGGCAACCACCATTCTGCTTGATGTCTGCATAAATCTTACTACTCTAGGTACCTCATCTAAGTGGTATCACATAATAGTTGTCCTCTGTGACTGCCTTATTTCACTTAGTCGCAACTATTATTTAAGTATTTTAAAATTAGGTAAAATATATACATGGTTCCAAAGTAAAACTTGTTAAAAAAGTTTTATTCAGAGAAGTCCAGTCTCTGTTTTCTGCCCATCTTTACCACAGGCAACCATTAGAATGTTTTTTGTTTTAAATATATTTTATTGATTTTTGTACAGAGAGGAAGGGAGAGAGATAGAAAGTTAGAAACATAGATGAGAGAGAGAGTCATCGCTCAGCTGCCTCTTGCACACCCCCTACTGGGGATATGCTCGCAACCAAGGTACGTGCCCTTGACCAGAATCGAACCCGGGACCTTTCAGTCCCCACGCCGACGCTCTATCCATTGAGCCAAACCGGTTTTGGCTAGAATGTTTTGATTTATCCTTTCCTTGCACACTTCCAGCACTTTTTTTTTTTTATACTATAAGCAAACAAATACATATATTTATATTTATATTCATTCCCTCTACCTTAAATGGCTGCATATGTAAATAAGTAACAGTAGAACCTACAGACTTTGTCTTATTAATTTATCAATACATTATAGATATCATTACCTATCATTATATAGAGATAGAAGTTCTCAGTCGAATTCATCTTTATAGCTCTTAATTCATTAATTCCTAACTGATTTGACAGCTGCAATATTAACAATGTTTAGAAATACAGTTGAAAGTTACATACCATATACTTTCCTAATATCGGGTCTAGTAATAATTAATGTCGTTTTTAAACATTTGTTTAAAATCTTGCTTGGCGTTGACTTGTATTGACATAACCTTCAAACACGTGGTATCTACAGAACGTGTGAAGTGCAATTAACAAGCTTTGCTTGAAAAAGTTTGTGTTTGGTTTGGTTTTTGTTGCAAAACTAGGGCTAAGAAGATGGCGGATGAAGAGCATATTCGGCACTGCATGCTTTACGAGTTCCAATTAGGAAGAAAAGCAAGTGAGGCTGCAAAAAACAACTGTAGTGCTCTTGGTCAAGATGCAGTTAGCACCAGAAAATGCCAGCGTTGGTTTGAGAAATTTCGCGAGGGAAATTTTTCGTTAGATGACAAGAGTGGTCGAGGCCATGTGTCCAATTTTGATCAAGAAGCTCTTCAAGCTCTTTTGGTGCAAAATCCTCAAATTACCCAACAAGAGCTTGCGACAACTTTAAATTGTTCACAAAAAACAATTTCCAATCAATTGCGTGCACTTGGCAAAGTCCAAAAGTTTGGAAAATGGGTTCCTCATGAGTTGACCGACAACAACCGTAATCAAAGAGTCACAATTTGCAGTTCGCTCCTCTCTCGTCAAAACCGTTTGCCGTTTTTAGAGCAAATTGTTACCGGAGATAAAAAATGGGTGCTGTATGTTAATTTGAAAAGGCGGCCTCAATGGTTGGACAAAAATGAGGCTCTGCAGCCCACGCCAAAACCTGACTTGCATGTGAAAAAAGTGATGTTGTGTGTTTGGTGGAATTTTAAAGGAATTCTTCATTATGAACTTTTACCATCTAACCAAACCATTACAAGTGCAGTGTATAGTGCCCAATTGGAAAGGTTAGCCCAAGCTTTAAGAGAAAAAGAACCCGCGCTGATTAATCGGAAGGGCGTAATTCTTCACCACGATAACGCACGACCGCATACTGCAAGAATCACTGCTGAAAAACTGCGCCAGTTGGAATGGGAAGTTCTCCCTCAACCTGCATATTCTCCTGATATTGCCCCTTCCGATTACCATTTGTTTCATTCTTTGCAAAACTTTCTTCTTGGAAAAAAATTTAATAATGAAGAATGCCTCAAAAATGCATTGACCGAATTTTTTGCATCAAAATCACAAGAATTTTACAACAGAGGGATTAAAATGCTTCCTGAGCATTGGGCACAAGTAGTAGAAAACAACGGCAACTATACTGTTGATTAAATTTTGTTGTATTATTTAAATAAATTCGATTTAAAAAAGTATTAGAAAACGACATTAATTATTACTAGACCTAATACTTGCTGAAAACTGGCAGCAATGGCATTTGAAGGAAAAAAATGTTCTTGTGACATCAAAGGATTTTTCAGAAAAATATCACTAACCTGGGGAAATGAAGGGAAATATTTAAACTATATAGGTAATTTCAACTGGATAATTGCAGAGTTAATGTTTATATGAAGCCAAGTCTGGCAGAAACCTGAAATAAAAGAAAGTAGGACATTTCAAGATTTTTGGTGGCAGGATGTCTTTTCTATTTAAAGATACAGTATTTATAAAAACTGCTTGCCCAGTCTTCTCCACTGCTTAGTATAGGTTACAACATCATACTGAGAGATCCTTAATTCTTTGATATATCTGAGGACCTGAGGGAAAGAAAAGATGTTTACCTCTGGCAAACTGGGCAATAGGGAGCCCATGATATTTTCTAAATACACACTTATTTCTCCCTCCTGCTCCTATCTTTAAAATCCACTCAACGATATAAAAAAAAAACAACAACAACTAAAAGTCATGATTCTACCTTTCAAAACTTATAAAGTTGCTACAGGACACTTCAAAGTTTCAAGAAGAAATTCTGATAATTATTTGTACTAAAAGTTGTATTCTCCAGAAGTAGTGGTAAAAATAATATGGTTAGCAATTCTGAGTCCTCTGGTTTTGGAAAGATAGTAAAGTTGGGATGTTTTGTCTTAATGGCAGAGAGAAAAAAGTTAGAGTATAGTAAATTAAATGGCTAACAGTGTTTAGTATAAAGACTCTAACAATTGTCTAGGCATAACTGTTACTGTGAGTGACAATATTAGGTCTAATAACCTTTGATTCTATTTTTGAGTATAGTTTGAGCTGTGTTAAAGCAAGTTGGTACACTATAAAAATAAAATACATGCATGGTTCATATATAAAATTATCTATACATTAAATACATATGCTATTGAGAAAGTATTTTAAATATTATAAAACTTCATTTCTTTCTTACTTTTAAAGAACACAATATAAAAAGACAAAATTTAAAAAAATTTAAATTCTTTATTGCTGTAAGTATTACATATGTCTCCTTTTTTACCCTATTGACCTCTCCCTGGCTGCTCCCACCCCCCAGCACATGCCCTCACCCCCCTACTGTCTGTGTCCATTGGTTATGCTTACATGCATGCATACAAGTCCTTTGGTTGACCTCTTACTCACCCCCTCCCACCCTCTCCTCCCTTCTCTCTGAGGTTTGACTGTCTGTTCAATGCTTCTATGTCTCTGGATCTATTTTTGTTCATAAGTTTATATTGTTCATTATATTCCACAAATGAGTGAGATCATATTATACTTATCCTTCTCTGATTGGCTTATTTTGCTTAGCATAAAGCTCTCCAGGTCCACCCATACTGTTGCAAATGGTAAGAGTTCTTTCTTTTTTTTAGATTTTGGCCCCTTCTTTGATTGAGTTCGACACTGTAGACTACCAGTTTTTAAATTAAATTAAATTTTATTGTTTAAAGACTTACAAATAGTAGTACATATATCTCCCCCCTTCCCCCCCCCCCCCCATTGACCTTTCCCAGGGCTCCCCTAACACCCGGCACATGCCCTTCCCCTTCCCCCTCAGGGTCTTGTGTCCATTGGTGTGCTTATATGCATGCATACAAGTCCTTCAGCTGATCTCTTAGCGCCTCCCCCCACCCCCCTACACTCCCCAGCCTTACCACTGTAATTTGACAGTCTGTTTGATGCTTCTCTGCCTCTGTATCTATCTTTTTATTCATCAAGTTATAATGTTCTTTATTATCCATAAATGAGTGAGATTTATGTAGAATTTTTCTTTCATTGCCTGGCTTATTTCACTTAGCATAATGCTCTCCAGTTCCATCCATGCTGTTGCAAATGGTAAGAATTCCTTCTTTTTTACCGCGACGTAGTATTCCATTGTGAAGATGTACCATTGTTTTTTAATCCATTCATTTGCTGGTGGACACTTAGGCTGTTTCCAAAGCTTAGCTCTTGTAAACTGTGCTGCTATGAACATAGGAGTGCATATATCCCTTCTGATTGGTGTTCCTGTTTTCTTGGGATATATTCCTAAAAGTGGGATTACTGGGTCAAATGGCAGTTCCATTTTTAAATTTTTGAGGAAACGCCACACTGTTCGCCACAGTGGCTGCACCACTCTGCATTCCCACCAGCAATGAAGGAGGGTTTCTTTTTCTCCGCATCCTCAATAGCACTTGCAGTTTGTTGATTTGTTGATGATAGTCATTCTGACAGGTGTGAGATGGTACCACATTGTTGTTTTGATTTACATCTCTCAGATGACTAGTGACTTTGAGCTTGTTTTCATATGTCTTGGCTTTCTGAATGCCCTCTTTCGAAAAGTGTCTATTTAGGTGCTTTGACCGTTTTTTTTTTTTATTGGTTTGTTTATCTTCCTTTTGTTAAGTTGTATGAGTTCCCTGTAAATGTTGGAGATTAAACCCTTATCAGATGTCACATTGGCAAATACGTTCTCCCATGCAGTGGGGGCTTACTTGTTATTTTGTTGATGGTTTCTTTTGTGACAGATCCTAATAGATCTGAGTAGACTGTCTTTGCAGATCTTCCTTCAGAGTCAGGGAAGTGCGGAAGCAGGAGACAAATGAGGGATAAGGGTAAGAAATCTCTGGAGGTCATTAATAGCTCTGCTTTATAGACAGTTGAATGATTTGCTTTTGTTTAGTGACATTATTGCTCATAAACTAGAAAATAGAGACCTCATAATTTCAGAAAAGGTAAAGGTTGTTAAAGAAGTATAACAAATTACTTACATTTTTTAAGAAATGCAGATGGTGTTACAATATCCAATACATTGTCTGAGGCACATAGGTAAATGATCCCATCAATGAAGAGACTATGATAGACAAAGCTTTAAAAAGAACACATTCATTTACATGATAATTTTGAAGAAATTAAGTATTTATGTAGCAAATTTAATTTCTTTTTTAAGTTCTCATTAATAGTATAAGAACCATCTAGATAACTTTTAGAATCAGAATTAGAATATCTTTCATATATTTAAAAATTAAATTATATTAAATAAAAGCTAAAAAATTTGAAGATCTCTATTTATTTAATATATTTTCTATTGATTTCAGAAAGGAAGAGAGAGGGAGAATGAAACATTAATGATGAGAATCACTGATTGGCTACCTCCTGCACGCCCCCCAAAGGGATTAAGCCCACAGGAATCAAACCACAACCCCTGGTTCCTAGGTCAATACTACTGAGTCAAAGCAGTTGGGCTGAATATGTATTTAAAATAAACCAGAGAGAAAGAAACATTGATATGAGAGAGAAACATTGATTGATTGCCTCCTGCCCTGACCATGGTTGGGAATGAAACCTATGACTGAGGTATATGCCCTTGACTGGAATTGAACCTGGGATCCTTCAGTGCGCGGGGCTGCTGCTCTATTTACTGAGCCAAACTGGTGAGGGCATGCTACAAATATGTTTTTAAAAAATATATTTTATTGATTTTTTTTTTTATAGAGAGGAAAGGAGAGGGATAGAGAGTTAGAAACATCGATGAGAGAGAAACATCGATCAACTGCCTCCTGCACATCCCCCACTGGAGATGTGCCTGCATCCAAGGTACATGCACTTGACCAGAATCAAAGCTGGGACCCTTCAGTCCACAGACCGACGCTCTAGACACTGAGTATAATGATGATATTGATAGATACAAAAAATTTCCACTTGGAAAATGTTATTTATTTTTAATTTTTATATATTATGTATGACTTTATGCAAAGTTTAAAAGCAAGCAAAATTAAACTAAAATATTATGAATTAGGATAATGGCTGCCTTTGGAGCAGAGGAAGTGGTTAGGAAGAAGAATGAAGAGGGCTTCTGGGAAGCTGGAGATAGTCTGTTTCTTGACCTGGTGGTAGCAGGAGTGTTTACTTGGTGATGATTCACCCAGCTATTCACTTAGGATTTGTGCTCTTTCTGTATGGATATTGATAGCTCATCAAGAAAAGTTTTTAAAAATCTGTCACTTTTTGTTTTTGTTTCAGGGCTTTTATGTTATTGGCTCCATCATGTTGGTTTCACCCTGAGCTTACACATTAATTTTCTTAGAATATTTTCATAGATACTTTTCATATTCGGATATCTAATCTATGTGAAATTCAGTGTTTATATTAATAATATAAGGGATCTTACATTTTCTTTGCTTAGATGGACTGTCATTTTACTAGTACTTGATTTTGCCTCTTGACCCAAAAAGTCCTAAAATATTTATATAGGTAAGGGTTAGAATGTAAACACTCTATTTCTATTTTACTCTTGGTTGCTCTAGAAATTCAACTTGTATATATTTTAATTAAGTATAAACTTTTTTTTTTAAAATATATTTTTATTGATTTTGTACAGAGAGGAAGGGAAAGAGATAGAGAGTTAGAAACATCGATGAGAGAGAGTCATCGATCAGTTGCCTCCTGCACCTCCCCCACCGGGGATATGCCCGCAACCAAGGTACATGCCCTTGACCGGAATCGAACCCGGGTCCCTTCAGTCCCCAAGCCAACGCTCTATCCACTGAGCCAAACCGGTCCCGGCAATTAAGTATAAACTTAATAAAAGAATCCAATACAATACAAGGAACTATTATTTAAAATTGGAAAATATTTTTATTTCTAATTTGGGAGGAGTCTTTGCTGAAAAAGTTGCTAATTCTACCATCTCTCTGAAAGTTATATATGAAGTTAATTGATAATTGCTATGAAAAGAGATATTTTAAATGTTACTTAGTAGTATGTTATTATTGAATATCATTCAGAAACTATCTTTAAATGTTAAAAACAAACAAACTTGAATTATCTGATGTCCAGGAAATACTGCTAACTGACAAAAGCAAAGTAGAGATAGAGAAAAGTATGTACAATGTATTACCATTATCTATCATTCTCATATGCTACCAAGGGAAGTACAAATATATATTATGAGTCTTATATAAAAAAGAAAAGAAAAAATGATAAACTAAAAACTTATTCAAAATGATTTCCTACATAAGGAGAGAGAGAGTCAGTGTGGACAGGAAAGGAATAAAAATTAGACTCCTTCAAGATTATATACAAAATTTGACTTTGGAACCATATAATTTTGCATTATTATAAAATGTTATAAATCAAATTTTGAATATAATCTTTAAAAATAAAAAAAATATGAAAAACAAAGCCAAATTTATATTCAGTAACCCAAGCAAGAGATGATGGTAGTGTAGTTCTCATGGTATTGGTGGAAGCTGTCAGATTTTGGATATATTTGGAAGGTAGTCAACAGAATTTGCTGATGGATTGGATTTGGATGTAAAAAAGACAAAAGTCAAGAATTATAAAGGTTTAATGTCTGAGGAACTGGGAAGTGGAACACTGCAGGAGGAGGGTTGGCTTAGACATAAATTTGAGATGCTTATCAGACATCCAATAGAGAGGTAGAATGGGCAGCTGGATACATACATTTGGAGTTCAGGGAAGAGGCCCTCAAAAGACTCAAGTTAGAATGTACAATACAGGTAAGCACATCTTTTTTTTTTTTTTTTAAATCATTCCTGCTAATAAATGAAAACAAAACTGGAATATCACTAGTTTGCAAACCCCAATAAATTAAAGGCTCTAGGTATAGACAATGACTATCAATGGCTGCTAGCATGTCAAAAGGAAGTATAAGCAGATGAAAAAACAACTATAGTCTTGCCAAAGGGATCCAGCTGGTTAGAGCATGATAAGCTGCATTTTTAGTATATAATCAGCAAATTCAGACTGAGGGAAACTCTAGTTCTTCAATAAATTGTAAGGATAGGACAGGAATAGAGGGGAAATATGTAGATTAAAGAAATTTAAATAACTTCAAGTTAAAAAGTAGGCTGTATCGGGCTCTAATATCTGAGATGTACATTTAGGTGCTGAAACAATGAAGAAACAGGATAAGTGGCTGCTATAAAAGTTGGAATGATGGGGGAGAAGAAGGAAACTGTGAACAAACAGGACATGGTGGGGAGTTTGGGGGTAGTTGGCAGTGTTGTATTTTTTTGGCATCCCCTTCGCCCATTTCTCCCACTATCCGCCGACCCCTACATCTGGCAAACACTAACCAATTCTCTGTATCTATCAACTTGTTTTTGTTTTTGTTTTTGGAGTAGTCTTATTGAAGATATTTTAAAGTGGAAGTTTCCTTTTTTATTAATAAAATATTTTAGGTATACCAAAAAAAGTATGGAGAATAAGGACAAGAACACTTGTAGACCCACCAATCTATTTAAAATGTTACAGATACAATTACAGGCAGTTCTCAGGTTACACCGGAGATCCTTTCCTAAGGAGACCCAACTCGATTTCCCCCGTAAGTCGGAACCCACCTCCATAAGCACCTATGTCACTCACATGGAGCACATGCACAGCAGGAATGAAGTGAAAAAGTAAAAAAAAAAATGTAAAAGAAAGGTAACAACTCCTGACCTTTACTTGGTAAATAAATAATAAGACATAAAGCACGTAAGTACATAGTTGAAATGACGGAACTTATTTATTTATTTTTTTAAATACTGTAAATGGGAGATGGTGACATAACTACAAAACATCCGACGTAACCGGGGAACTGCCTGAAATGTCCTCTGTGTACTATTCCTTAATTTAATTCTTCTCCCAGCACTTTGCAAAGGTAAGCGCTTTCATGAATTTGGTGTTTAGCATTCCCATTCACAATCTGATGCTTTTACATATAGAAGTTCTCCTTTTTGAGTATGTGGAACGAATATATTTTTTCCTCATGCCATTATCATTGGAATTATTAGCTGATAATTGTTAAAAAGTAGTTTCATTAAAATATATCTTACCTTCCCATTTGAATTGTGGTCTTTGGTTCAGCTCTAAGAAGCACTAGTCTAAGCATTGTTGCTGCTGTTTCCTAAAAATAAATTGTTAGCATTTACTTTACGGTGTTTTTCATTATTATTCTCCTAAATTTACTTATGTTCTGATTAGTTTATCAAGGGACAACTGTTTACTAGGAGAACTAATGGGTGGTTATTCATAATTCACGGTAAGAGGCAAGTTATAAATATTCATATGAATATTCAGATTCATGTGAATCTGAAGGAAAAATTTAAAATTACTTAAATATACATAACCTGTGTATATACATATAAGCGTGGAAGTATGGTTTGTACTAATTAGTCTTATTTTTACAGTCATATCATATGTATATATATATGACTTCAAAGCTGGGAAGTACTATCTAATCAAATATATTTTAGTGACTAAAACTATAAATAAAGCTTATTATTATTATTTTTAATTTTTAAAAAATTAATCTTTACCAAGGATATATTTTACTGGTTTTAGAGAAAGAGGAGAGAGAGAGACACACACAGAGAGAGAGAGAGAGAGAGAGAGAGAGAGAGAGAGAGAGAGAGAGAGAAACATTAAAACATTGATGTATGAGATGAGAGAAATATCAATCAGTTGCTTCCCATACATACTTCCACCAGGGATTGAACCCACAACCTAGATATATGCCCTGACCGGAATCGAATAGCAACCTTTTGATTCATGTTACAACACAATGATCTAACCAATTGAGCCACACCAGCAAGGGTTAAAGCTTATTATTAATGGTAGAGAGTAAAGCTTGAAATTTGTGGGATTGCTTGAAAAATCCGAGCAGTATTCTCTAGGAAAGAATTTACGAAGAAACAAGAAAAATTAAGGGAGTACATAGGTTTTCAGTTACTTTGTTATCATCACTGGAATATATTCCCCTAGCTTTCCACACATGTCTCATTTAGAGTAAATAATCAATGAAATGATAGAAAAATTTGAAACAAAGCAAATGGCAACATGAGGCCATAAAAGTGTGACAAACTGAGCTCTAGTTATGTTTTAAAATATATATATTAATATATTTTTATTGATTTCTTACAGAGAAGAAGGGAGAGAGATAGAGAGTTAGAAACGTCGATGAGAGAGAGTCATCGATCAGGGGCCTCCTGCACCTGCCCCCACTGGGGATGTGCCCACAACGAAGGTACATGCCCTTAACCGGAATGGAACCTGGGGCCTTTCATTCCGAAGGCTGATGCTCAATCTACTGAGACAAACCGGTTTCGGCTAGTTATGCTTTTGTTATAAAAGTACTGCATGACTTAAGAAAGAGACTTGTCTGGTTGTTTCTTTGTGTGAAGAATGAGGTAGGCAAGATTATTTCTAGGATCCTCTCCAATTCTAGGACCTTAAATAGCAATTGATTTGATCTAATGATTAAGCTTTAGTAGGTACTAATACTTTTCTAATGATTATAAAATAGTTGTGACATTAATATTTAGCACTGAGAAAAGACATGGTAGAACTCTTTAAAGCACTGTCATTCCTGTCCTTCTCCCCGGTCAGCTTTTTTTTTTTTTTTTTAAATATATATTTTATTGATTTTGTACAGAGAGGAAGGGAGAGAGATACAGAGTTAGAAACATCGATGAGAGAGAGTCATCGATCAGCTGCCTCTTGCACACCCCCTACTGGGGATGTGCCCACAACCAAGGTACATGCCCTTGACCAGAATCGAACCCGGGACCTTTCAGTCCCCAAGCCGACGCTCTATCCATTGAGCCAAACTGGTTTCAGCCCGGTCAGCTTTTTGTACAGCAATCATTCTAACCCTTTAATCCTTTCTTCCACCCCTTCCCACTTTCTTACCTTCCTTCATGTTTCATAAAGAGAAATCATTTGGCTTATGAACCCCTTCAACTTTCTCTCTCTTCTTAATTAAACACTTATTGAGAACCTATATATAAAGACAGAGATGAAGACAGTGCCTGTTCTGAAGGAGTCTGACAGCAAAGACAAATAAGTGAAAGAAGAATCTTATTCAAGCCAGGTAAGTAGTTTGGTAAAAGGACATAAATTAGCCTGGGCATAAGAAGGCTTCAAGGAGGAATAGAGAAAAGTCTCAAAGCAAAGAAGAGGTTATACTGCTAAAAAGTGAAGATAAGTGGGTTCCAGGGAGAGGGAAGAGGAGATAAACTGAGACTCCGGTGAGACTGGAGAACAGCATGAAAGTCAGGATGGCTGCAGCCCAAAAATATGTGGGGGAAGAGGAGATAATTATGGAAAAGTCCTACCAGGAAGGGCCTTGAATGCCAGGCTAAGTGGTATGGGCTTTATTCTGTATGTAATTAGGTGCCACCAAATGATTTTAAGGAAGGAGTGACATGATCATATTTGCTTTTAGCAATAACCACCTGAGCAGCAGTGTGGAGGCTGATTTTGAGAGGGACAAGGCTGAAGTCTGGGAGATCAGTTAGGAGGCACTTAAAAAATATTTATGTTTTTATTTATTTATTTGAAAAAGAGAGAAGAGAAAAAAGAGGAAGAGATATTCCACCTATTTATGTATTCTTTGGTTGATTCTTGACCAGATCAAACCCTCAACCTTTGAGTACTGGGATGATGCTCTTACCACCTGAGCTACAGGGCACTTTCAATAACCTTTGGTGACAAGAATTGAGCGCCTAAATGACAACATGGTTCAGAAACAAGGAAATGGGTTCAAGACATATTCAGGAGACAGAACTAATCGAACTTGGTGACAAAGAACAAATGTGAAGGTGAAGAAGAAGGAAAACTTGAAGGTGACTCCGTTTCCAGCTTGACTGGCTCAGTAGAGCTACTCAACAAGATTAGAAATACACCAGGAGGAATTGGGAAATAATTAATCCCGTTCTTCTATTCGGCACTCTGTGGAGAGGGGTTACTTTGGAAGTGGATTTGAGAGTGATCAAAGCAAAGCTGTTCTGTGTGTGAATGAATGTGTCAAGTTAGAAGAGGACAGAAGTTACCAGTAGAACCCTGAGGAACAGTGCTTGATAGGCTGTAGGGCACCTGTATGCCGCCCTTGGACATCAAGGGACCTGAGCTCCTCAAGCGACAGCTTCTGGTGCTGTTTTCTCTCCGTGGCTGCACCCCTCACTCCTTTAACCCGGGATCACACAACTAATAATCGTTCAATAAGCGCGTGCTGATCGGGGAGAGACAGCCCAGAAGGGGTTCTGGGAACTGGCCGGGGCCGCTGATCACGGCCAAAGGGGCCGCGTGCAGCACCACGCCTCGCCCCTAGGCGGCGCCCGTGCTCGCGGCTCCGCAGTTCGGCGACTAGAGATGCTCCCGCCGGGACTCCCCGCCTCGCCGGCTGCCGCGCACGGGGCGGGGCCTCCCGTCCCCACGCCCCGCCCATCCGGGCCTCCCGGCAGCGCCGCCTCCTGAGGGGCGGGGTCCGGCCGGCATCGCCTTTCAAAACGGGAACGCGCGAAGGCGGAGGTGACGAGAGGAGAACCTGATAGGAGCCGCCGGCCCATGCCAGGTCCGCTAGGATCACTCGGCCATTAGCAATGCAGCTGTAGGTGATCGTCATGGTGGGCGGGCCAGGGAAGGGGAGGTTCCCGCCAGACCCAACCGCCCGCGGGAGCCTCGGGGCGGGGACGGGGGCGGGGCTCTGGGGCGGGCAGCGTGTGCGCAGGCGCGAGGAGCGATTGATTGGCAGGGAGGGGGCGGGCCATTTCTGGTCTGGGCTGAGTCTGTGATGCGCTGGGGGGCGGGAGCAGGAGGGGAGGGGCGGGGCCGAGGTTTCCGGAAAAACTAGCTTTGGGGTGAGTGAAGCCCTTCTTCGCGGTCACTTTTAAAGTCACTGAAGAGCCAGTTGACTTCACAGTGCCCGCCTACATAGAATTCATTCACAGTCTGACACATGCAAAATATTTTAAACCTTGATTTAAAATAAAATTCATTCATTAACTCAACAAGCATTGGTTGAACTCGCACGATGTGCTAACTGCCTTAGCAGAGCGGTTACAGAGGTACATGCAGATAAATGCCAATCTCATTTGGATATGTATGCAAGTGATATATATGTGTGCGCTGTGTGGAAAGAGAAACTAAGCTGCAGTTAATCCTTGGGAGAGGCAGCAAAGCTTTCAGAGTCACTCTCAGACTTAAAGGATGGGTTGGAATTCTCTAGGTGGGGAGGAAAGCTAGGACAGTCTAAGCAGAGGGAACAGCTCTTAAAGGTTTGAAGGAAGGCAAGGCTAGGGAATGCATGCTAAGTGAGTGGCAGAGGAAAGGCGTATGATAGGTGGGTGGGCAGGAGATGAAAGTGATAGTAGTGGCAGAATGAGTTTTGTTATCCTAGACCTTGAATTTCTGGGCAATTATTTTTTCATTAGTATGGCAATGTGGGAGAGTGGAAAGAAATCAGATAAAACTTGGATTCAGATATAGACATTGCTATTTTCTCTGTGCCTTGAATGTAACTTAACCTTTTTGAGACTCAGTATCCCTAATCTATAAGATGAGGAGAGTTGTCAAGTTTAAATTAATATGCGCATTCTTAGCATATAGTAGATAAGCAATTGCAATCCTTTTTGTGATAAATACATGAATGAAAGTTACTTTATTTATTTTATTGATATTTTACAGAGAGGAAGAGAGAGGGATAGAGAGTTAGAAACATTGATGAGAGAGAGTCATCGATCAGCTGCCTCCTGCACATCCCCTACTGGGGACGTGCCTGCAACCAGGGTACATGCCCTTGCCTGGAATCGAACCTGGGACCTTTCAGTCTGCAGACCGATGCTCTATCCACTGAGCCAAGAGTTACTTTATTGCTCCCAAATAGTATAACTTTAAAAATAAAGCAATCAATGTCTTTCTGGAGTGCCTGACAGGAGGTGAGGACAGGTAGAAATTGAGCTTATATGAACCCAGGGTAATCAAATTGAGTTTAACAAGCAAGCCTGGAACTGGCCTGAGGATGATGCCTTCTTGAATCATCTATCCTTTTATATACAGAAAATCTTGAATCAATGTATCTTATCAGCTTAGAGGTAATGCCTTGTGCTACAGGTGGGGTTGGTGAATTAAAAGCTCTGGTTACATTGCTAATATGTGGGAAAATGAAATACGTTAATTCGGAGGTAATGTGTTGGCATATTCTTGCTTACAGTAAAAATAAGCAGAACAAACTTGGTCGTATTGCAGTGCACCTCCTGTTGATTAAATAGTGGAGTGGAGAGTGACTGGGCAATGAAATCGTGGTAATGATAACCAGCACCTGATAGTTAAAGAGGTGTATATAGGAGCTCCCTTGTCTCAGTTTCACTTTGTCATTAAAACAGTCCTGTGTGGTGGGTGCACGTTTCACAATCCACAAACTCAGGCCTACACCAATGTAAGCTGTCATTTATAATATAACTCTTTCTTTCTTTGAGCCCCATTTATCTGCTATCTGAGGCTTAATCTGGTTAATGTTGGGTTTTCTCAGTTAACTCAGGACATCCCCTTCCCTTCTTTCTACATGGGGTGGCATCTGTTATGCTCAGATTCCAGGGTCCCCAAAAGACCACCAGCGGCCCAGGACACAGAGAGCACCCGGCTCCGGAGAACAATACCTATATAGGGCTAGTTATCTGGGTGGGCTTAGGGGGTGATGTGAGGGTCGTGGGCGACAGTGACTGGCCATTCTGGCCAGGGAATGGCAGGAAGTGACCATCGTATTCTAAGGTTGAGCCATCCCCTCTGTTGCATGGCCTAATTTGGACCTTGGCTGCATTCCTGGAGCTTCATTGGTCCACTCAGGCAGGGGTCCTGGAAGCTAGGATAGCTGGCATTCCTGGGGTTGGGGTCCCAGCTTCACACGATGCAGGATAGTTAGTTCTGCTTTATTCTTTCAGCATCTATGTGTGTGTGGGAACCTAGTGGAGGGGGAAATCTTCTGATTCATGACTTTCATTTCTCTAAGGTGGCATCTGCTGCTAATGCTTGTTATCTGTCTCCCAACACCAGTTACCTACTCTATAAGGCCTCTCAGGTGCTCTGGTTCTCTCTCAGCCACTTTTGTGGCCCTGTTGGTGGGGCAAGGAAACTTTCTGTTGCATTCTGAGGCGCTGGGAGCCTGGAAAGGCTACCTCAGGCCTCTGGCCCATACACCATGCTTCAGCCCTCCTGGTGTGCTGTCACTCAGTGGTCATATGGGGAACACCTCTTAGGCCTTACCTCACCTGGGAAGCCAGCCCTTGAATCCCGATTTACTGAGCATCTTCTCATCTTTATAGTCTATCCACTTCACCTTTCAGTGGGGACTCTGGCAAATTGGATTGCTTCCTTCTGACTCTCTGCCCTCCTTTAGCCTGTGGAAACTCCAGAAAGCCTATTGGGAACTTCCTATCACCCCAGGCATTCTTCCCAATTTATGGCGTTTATGTTGGCTTTCACTGTCCATATACTCGCTTTTCAGGGAGTTTCCAAAATCTATTTTGAAACATTAAGAGCTAAGAATCTTTTTCTTCTTTCCCTGCCCTTTCTTCCTCTTCTGTCCTCTTCTTCCTCCCATTTTTTTTTGTTTTTAATTTTTATGCAAAATGGATAATAAAAACCACAGCAGGTAGTACAAAACATCACAGGTATTTCCATCTTTCCCTTGATAGTTTGACAAAACTTGAAAGATGGAGCAGGTGAGAAATGGGACATTTCACCATTTCCCATTTCTTTTAAAACAAGACTTTAGACCTCATGACAATTTTCACTGATTTTACTGTCATTGCTTTTTAGAGATTAGCTTTTCAGAAAGAAAAGTCACTCATTTTTGAATCATCTTATTTCTGCGGTTACTTGAAAGTTTGTCAATACTCCACAAGCTGGAAACTTTTAAGTACTCACTAATTCAGGATGTGTTTTATTAAGTATTGACAGTCTCCTATAAATAAGTAAAAGTTGGCTTTTATAATACAGGTTTTTTTCTCTGACTATGGTGTGTGTGTGTGTGTGTGTGTGTGTGTGTATTTATTTATTTAAATATATTTTATTGAATTTTTTACAGAAAGGAAGGGAGAGAGATAGAGAGCTAGAAACATCGATGAGAGAGAAACATCGACCAGCCTCCTCCTGCACATCCCCCACTGAGGAGGCGCCCGCAACCAAGGTACATGCCCTTGACTGGAATTGAACCCGGAACCTTTCAGTCCTCAGGCTGACTGACGCTCTACCACTGAGCCAAACCGGTTTCGGCTGACTATGGTATATTTTTCAAATGTTTTTTCTGAAGCTTGTTTTCTTTTCATTTTTTTTTTTTTAAATCCTTTTGCAGACATTTTTGCTTCTTACCTAGACAAACATGATATTTTTTTATGATGATATTGGACTTTACTGTCATTTTTGGCAAGGCTACCTTTCCTAGCCTCAGATAAAAATATTCACTTATTTTCTATTATATATATATATTTTAGATATTTAAAACTTTAATCTACTTGAAATTAGTTTTTGTGTCTTTTGTGAGGTAGGAATTTGTATTTCCATGGGTGGAAAGCGAGTTGTTTCATACAATTCATTGACTATCCTTTTCCCACTAATTTGAAATATTAATTTTATCTTAGACTTAATTACCCTCTATACTTAGTAAATTAGATTTTTGAGTTGATTTATATGCCTGTTTCTATGCTATCACAATAATTCAGTAACTATAACTCAAATTGCTTGGAGTTGAACAAATTGGAGATAATATTTTTAGAATATTGAGTCTTCCCGTCCGGGACCTAGGTTGTTTTTCTAGCCATTCTTTATTATGTCTTTCCATAAAAACTCTATAGGTTTCTTCATAAAGGCTTGACAAATTCTTAATTTTTTTTTTTTTAGGGTATTTTGGCTATTCTTGGTCATAATGGAATTCGTTCCTCATTGTTTTCAAACAGGCTGTTTTGGGCATGTATAAACTCTATTAGCTATGTTTAATATATTTTGCATATAGCTCTTACCTCCTTATATTATAAATTCCTTAAGGCCAGAAGCTTCACATAGGGCACATAGTTCTTTGCTCAGTGAGAACATGACATAGAATACTGCTTTTGACTATCATATTAGGCTTTTCCATTATACTCAGCAACCAATCGGAGGGCAGCCTCAGGTGGCCATGATATTTGTGGAAACCATGATGACTGAGAGAAGTGTAATGAGAAGCCAAGCAGACCTGGGCTTGAATGCTGAGGTTGCCACTTTCTTGTTGAGCAATCTTGGCAACTCTGAACCTCCATTTCTTTCTTAGGCTCACCTCTGAACCAAATTCATAAAATGAACTAACATACATAAATCTTATTATAACTGACTCCCATTAGGTATTTCATAATGCTTGGCTGTTAAGATCATTATGAATCCATATTGTCATGTGATCAAATCTATCTAATATGGTTTACATTTAGGAAAGCACAGCTTGGCCTTGTTATAGATTGCAGTGCACCTCTGTTTATTAAATAGTGGAGCAGAGAGTGTGAGATGCCTTGTTACAGATTCAGTGAATATATTTGAATCATCATTCCAGGCACATGTGAGAGAAACTTTCTAAAATCTTTCCTTCTGAGAAGTGTGTTATATATTAGTCTCTTCTCTCTAAGTTGTAAGTTTCCTGAGAGCAGAGGCCAAGTATTACCAGTATTTTAAAAAATATATATTTTATTGATTTTTATAGAGAATAAGAGAGAGGGATAGAGAGTTAGAAACATCAATGCGAGAGAAACATCGATTCAGCTGCCTCCTGTACACTCCCCACTGGGGATGTGCCCGCAACCAAGGTACATGCTCTTGACCGGAATTAAACCTGGGACCTTTCAGTCCGCAGGCCGATGCTCTATCCACTGAGCCAAACCGGTTTCGGCTATTACCACTATTTTTATCCCTGGCACCTCACACGCGGTAGACACAGCTTAGGGGGCTGTGTTTGATAGTATGAAGTACAACAATTTATTTAAGCATTTCCTTCCCACCTTCCTTTTCTTTTGTTGTTGCTAATAGAAAAGAAGCTGAATTCTCGTCTTTACTAGGAAGTGTAGGCAAGTTTAAGAGAGGATATGTTGATGGCAAACATCACTGCAGGCCACAGTAACACATACTCTTGGTTTTAGATCTAATTGCTATGTCAGGGCCAGCAGAGGGAGCACAGAGCACAGCTTTGAAAGAGAAAGCCTTCAATTAAAAAAAAAAAAAAAAAAAAGAGAGAGAGAGAGAGAGAGAGAGAGAGAGAGAGAGAGAGAGAGAGAGAGAGAAAGAGAGAGAGAAAGAGCTGACTACAGCTGTGCTGGGAAGAATTTAAAAAAGCCACTCAATTTTTACAGAGGAAGGAAATTGGAAATAGGAGGAAGGTCATTCCTCATTTTCATTCTCATCTGCCTTGTTTTCTTTTCTGATTCATTCAGGCACAGACCGGCCTAGTCTCATCTTTTGTCCCCTCTCAGCGGCTTTTCACCACTCTTTCCGCAGGAAGGCCCACAAGTGCCATCACCTTTTCCAGGCTGGTTTCTCTTTTAGCCAGCTCAGTTACTTAGCTCAATCAGGGGATGGACTTTGGTGAGAGTCTCAGAAAAACATTGAGGAACTAGGAGATTTGATTCATTATCCCACTGAATAAAGCGGGGTGGGGGGGTGGGGGGGTGGGGGGGTGGGGTGGGGTGGGGTGGGGACGGGACGGGGGAGGCAAGAGGGGGCTTGAAGGGTGGGAGAGAGGGCTGGGGCTGGGTTCTTCTCTGCATGAGGAACTTAAGAGGCAAATGAGACTAGATAGGATGGGCTGTAAGGAGTGGGTTTTCTAGAGTGCAGGGACAAAGCCACTTCCTGTGTTATTGTCTTGTGTAAGATCTATGGCGGGTTCTGAACCACATCTGACGTATCCCAAACCCCTTAGGAGTTAATATAGGCCAGTGTTTACCAACTAGGAATTAATTCTAGTATATTAGATAAGTATTGTGTGAGAATAAGATCTGTGATCAAATAAATGTATGTAAGCTCCGGGTTTAAAAATTGGACAGGTTTCTCTACGTGGGAGTTCTTTTATCCTTTAGTAAGCTAATTAATATAGTTTATGAATCTCTGATAGAAGGGTCTTTGCTGTGTGAGATTTCCTAAACTTACGTGGACTGAATCTTTTTAATAGATCTGTGGAATGTGTATTTAAAAATTTTTTAATTGAATTTATTGAGGTGATATCTACACTAATAAAAGAGTTAGATGCAAATTGACCATACCTTTGTGGTGCCCATCAGCCAATCAGGAGTGAGTATGCAAATCAATCAAACAAAATTGGCCAGTTAATTTGCATACACAGGCGCTGAGTGGCTGGGGCATTCCACTGTGCCCCAGCCGCTCCAGGCCCTTGGGCAGTGTGGGAAGGCGGAAAGGTGGCTCTGGCTGGAGGGAAGGTAGTGCCAGCATCTAGGGCACATGTGTCAAACACAAGGCCCGAGGGCCAAATCCGTCCCGCCAGGCCTTGCAATGTGGCCCGCACCGCGCTGTCATCACTGCACTCCGCTGCGTTTCCATCACAATGACAGTTTATGACTGTTCAGTAAACCATTCGGCCCGCGATTTAGGCTGGATTTTAGATTTTGGCCCCTTCTCTGATTGAGTTCGACACCCCTAATCTAGGGGAAGGAAGGCTCATTCTTGCATGAATCTTCGTGTATAGGATCTTTAGTCAGTTAATAAAATTATATATGTTTCAGGTGTATAATTCTATAATGCATCATCTGTATATTGTGGAGATGAATATTCTATGAATTACATTTTGAAAAACACAGAAATATACTTCTCTAATGTTTAGGAAATTAGGCAATTGCTCCATGAAATACAGCCCTTGAAGCACTTTCAAAAAGGCAGTATTTTCCTCAGAGGTTTCCTGTGGCTTTTCATTCCCATTGAGGGAGGTGTGGAGGGATGAAGAGAATATTATAATCTCAGTTGGTGTTTTTTGAAATCTTTCATGTTCCTTACTGCACCCCCTCTCCCCTTGAGATTCTAATACGATTCTTACCACCTCATCTCCAGAATAGAGGATCTCTTGAATTGTAAAACATTGATATTCCTGGGGGTGATAGCATCTCTCAAGTGAATTGGAGGAGAGAAAATGGTTGTGAACCTTTGTCCTACAAGTCAAGTCCAAAATTCTGGGCCTGATGCTTAACATTTTCTATTGTCTTTTCCAACCTAGGTATCTCCCTAACTTTATAACCTTCTAATCCTCCTCATATTAATCATTGCTATAGCTAATTAGTCTGCTCACTGATCTAAGATATTATGCTTATTCCAAACTGGAAGCTTTTGGTGATATTATCTTTCTCATATTCTCCTAATTCCTCTTTTATCCTTCAAAATCCAGTTTAAGTGTTACTTTCTACAGAAGTAGACTTACACCACTTATTTTTTTACAATATTGGTTTTGTCATTGATTGCATATAGCTAATTCTTTGTTAACAAATTGTTGGGTTTAAAAATTTTATAAGGTGATTGTTTGTAATGTAGAGTACATTTCTCTGCAGAAATGTTATAACTGAGTCAAGGTGTATTTGAAATAGAAATAGTAGGAGACAACCTATAGTACTTAAACAAAATAGTAACTGTAGTGATTAAACAAAACAGGGAATCGATAAGATTGAATTAGCTTACTCTCATTTATCTTGGTGCTGGTGTTTAAGGAAGAGCAGTTTTAATTAAAGGAGGATGAAGAGGTGCTAGAATTTAGTGGATGTTCTGAATGGGCCTTACGGGGCAATTTCACAGAAGACACAGGCTCTTTGTTATGTCTTTATTGTTCCACAACTCCTAACTCTCCATTTCCATGCTGCTGCTGTCTGGCTACGACTGCTTTTGCACTTAGCCATGGTTTTCATTATTTTTGGTTTAAGAAAGGTTATGCGAGAATGTCCTTTGGCAGATAAAAGGAACTCCAAAAGTTTTCCCCTCCATCAGAGCAATGAAAAAAACTGGCAACATGCTCAGCCAGCATGGCTCAAAGGTTGAGCACTGACCTATGAACCTGGAGGTTGTTATGCCCAGACTTCGTGATCCCCAAGGACCACCAGGGAGCCAAGTCCGATGCAATAAACAAAAGAGCCGTCACCATGCTAGCATGGGCTCCTCCCACCCACGCCGGCAGCATGGCGGAAGAGAGCGAATTTCTCCCAGTCCAGGGGTTTTGAGGGCTAGGGATAACTCCGCCCTACATCCTCGCCCTGCCCTGCCCTCTCATTCCCCCCTTGTCTAATGTGCCTAGTCAAATCATTGACTCAGCAGCCTACTTCCTTTCAGCATAAACAACAAATACAGTTATCAAGACCCTTAGTACCACAGTTCCCATCAGTATTGTCCTCACTGAAGTCCAGTTCCCCTCCTGCAGGCATCAGTTCTCCTCCTGGCCTGTAGTCGCCAGGATCCAGGCCACGCAGGAGCTGGGAGTCATGTAGTCAGGTCTGGGTGCCATCTACTTCAACAGCAGTGGGCGTGCTCAGGATAACAGTGCAGCATCCCTTTGAGTCCTTGGGCAGCAAATTTCTTTACCCACATTGAGTTCCGGGGCTACAGGGTCTGCGGTGGGCATTGGCAGTGCATCTGGAACAAGCAAACTGCAGAGCCTGTAAGGACTTGAGCAAGGAAATGGTTACCATACATGATCCCCTCCCAAAAAGGGGAAACTTGTCCCAGTAAGAGGTACACCTGAAGACTCCTGGCCATTCACAGCCGTTCACCACCATTCACGTAAACTTGTTACCATTACCATCTAGTTTCCGCCTCATGGCGTGGAATTTCAAAAGCTGCTTACAATGACTTGGGAAACCAGTTTTAATTTATCTCCACCACTTTTAAAACTTATTCTGTACCCAGAAAAGTGTTTTTAAGCACAGCCCAAAACTATGCGCACTCGTTTTGAACTGGCCTTTTCTCTTTACTGAGCACAGAGATTTGCCCTTGAGCTCTTCTCCGGTACCTGATGTCTCCAAGGACCAATGTCTCCATGCTGGCTCAGGCCACGCTGGCCCAGGCCCCTAGGGCCCAGGTCCCCGGAGTGAGGCTGCTTTGGCCGCAGCCCCAACCACGCTACTCAGGTGGCTCGAGGAGAAAGCACGGGTTGCCCCAGCAGCTTCCCGGCTCCGCCTCCCCTTCTCCAGGCAGCCAGCAAATTAACCCAGGTGCCTGCTCCCCGAGCGAGGCCACCACTGCGCAGCCGCGCTCCAATGCGCAGACTGAGCCCCGCGGGAGCCCCCCCTCTGACCCAACACTGCCAGGGGGCCCCGCACCGCTCGCCGGCCACACTTCACCGGCTCCATCCTGGGGTGCCATGTCGCCCACAGATACCAAACTCAGACCTGGGAAAGGCTCACTTTCCGCAGGTGAGGCAACGGCTCACGCCATTCCTCTCCCCATATGAGGGTCCCTCTCGGGCCCTCCCGGGAGGTCAGAACGTCTTCTGATCCTCCTGCCCGTGGCCTTCATGGTGCGTCCACCAGGTGTTTTCAGGCACCAATTCCACAAGGGGTTTTACATCCCTCCAGAGCGCGCACACAAAAACACAGACACACACACACCTACCGCGGCCAGTCAGGCTCTCCGGACCAGGTTTTCCCTAATGGTCCTGGGGATCCTGGACGAATTCCCCCATATGTTACGCCCAGACTTCGTGATCCCCAAGGACCACCAGGGAGCCAAGTCCGATGCAATAAACAAAAGAGCCTTCACCATGCTAGCATGTGCTCCTCCCACCCACGCCGGCAGCATGGCGGAAGAGCAAATTTCTCCCAGTCCAGGGGTTTTGAGGGCTAGGGATAACTCCGCCACGGGGAGCTCATCCCCGCCCCGACCTGCCCTCTCAGAGGTTACAGTTGGATTCCTGGTTAGGGCACATGCTTGGGTTATGGGTTTGATCCTGAGTGTGGGGTCGGCAGAAGGCAGCTGATCTATGATTCTCTCTGATCATTGATATTTCTATCTCTCTCTTCCTCTCCCTTCCTCTCTGAAATCAATAAAAATATTTGTTTTTTAAAAGAAAAACTGGCAACATTTTTCGAATTTATCAGACTGTAGAGGTTAACCAGAGACATACAATAACTCAGGAATCATTTATTCAAGAAAAAATGGCTGAATCTTACTAAGATTAGTGAGCTCTGTGGCATTTTAATTTGCCCTAGTTTCCCTCTCTCCCCTCTTTCCAGCTATGCGATAGTCTTAAAAAAATAATACTGCACAGTCCTGGGACAGCTTGGCAACACCAGTGGGGCAGAATGTATTTGGAATTCTTTCAAAACCTCATTCTCACAGAATTGTCATTATCTGACCTGTCTAGTGAATCTCTGGAAGACTTCATTTACAATGCTAACTCAGAGTTCATTCACTGCTAAAAAAAAAACACTTCTCCCCACAATGGTGGGCATTGTCAAAAACAATTAAGGCAAGGTTTTAACTTTGCAGATGCCTCAGGTGATGGATGACAGTTGGGGCAAACAGTAGACTAACAAAAAGGTTAAAAGGTTAAAATGCACTGTCCATGGTACTTTGAAAAGCTCTGACATTTTCCTGGTATTTTAGAAGGCCATGTACTAGTACAGTGGTCGGCAAACTCATTAGTCAACAGAGCCAAATATCAACAGTACAACGATTGAAATTTCTTTTGAGAGCCAAATTTTTTAAAACTTAAACTATATAGGTAGGTACATTATTATTAACTTAATTAGGGTACCCTAAGTTGGCCTTTGCTAAAATCTCTAGGGGTCAAAGAGCCACATGTGGCTCCAGAGCCTCAGTTTGCCGACCACTGTAGTACATGGAAGAGCTTTGAGCATGCTTAGGAAAGACCTCAGAAGGTCCTAAGCTCTCACTTATGGTTAATCTTGAGATTCTATGCAAGCAGGAAGTGAAGGCTAACATCCTATATAATAAAAGACCAGCCACCATAAGTATACAACTGGAATGACCAGAGACCAGAATCACCACGGCCCCTCGCTGGGCTGGCCCTGCTCCCAAGCAAGCAGTTAGGTACAATCAGGCAGGCAGGCAGAGTGGTTAAGGGTGATCAGGTAGGCAAGTGGTTAGGGGTGATTAGGTAGGCAGGCAAGTGGTTAGAGGTAATCAGGCAGGCAGACCAGCAGTTAGGGGTAACCAGGTAGGCAGGCCAGTGGTTCAGGGCATCAGGTAGACAGAAGGCCCCTCCACCCCCAAGCAAGTGGTTAGGGGTGATCAGGCAGGCAGGCAGATTAGTTAGGGGCAATCAGGAAGGCAGACCAGTGGGTAGGGGTGATCAGGTAGACAGGCCAGCAGTTAGGGGTTATCAGGTAGGCAGATGGCTCCTTACAGGGCTGGCCTCATCCCCCAGCAAAGAAAGAGGGAGGCCCAACCCACTGGCCACGACTCTGTGGCAGGTGTGCAGCTGGCCAGTGACCACCCTGCAGAGGGAGGCTCAGGCCAGCCAAGCCATTGCACCGCATGCCTATCACCTGCAGGAGGCCACCAGTGGCAGGGGAAGGGGCAGCGCTGCACAGATGGCAAGCAGTGGCAGCAGTGGGGGTGGGGTCAGCTGCCTGCAGCCAGGGGAAGGAAAGCCCCAATAGGCCCTGATCTCAGGCCAGGCCTAGGGCCTCTACCCGAGGGGTCCTGGATTGTGAGAGGGTGCAGGTTAGGCTGAGGAACCCCCCCCCCCCCAAGTGCACTGGGCCTCTAGTTGAATTATAAAAACCCAGGATAAAAGCAGTGAAAACATTATTGCTTTCATTGTTCAAGATCTGTGGTTGTGAATTAATCCTTAGCATGAGTACATGCGTTAGAAAACCACTTTAACCAAGTGTTATAATCATTGGTGTCCATGGAGGAGATATTTACCTGTTGTTAGATATTTCCTGATTGCAGTGTCCATTCTATTCTATTGTTTAAACAGTCCTGGAAAATGATTCTTTAATGTGGCTTATCTTTTGAGGTTGACCATCTTCAAGAAGTGAGTCCTGCTGGGCTCTATTAATTAGCTGGGGGTTAATAACCCTTCACTAACCTCTGAAGTTGGAGAATAGAATTGGAAGAAGCCTAAATATTGTATCATATAAACTAATTTTTGCATTGTCCACTTGGTGGTAGAGTTGTTTTTATAAAGCAATGTGAAGAGTAATAAGCCAAGTAAATGAAAATAGAATCTCATGAATTTGTAGCCAGGAAAAAAAAAATGCAGCATACATTCCTCTGAGCAGCATCATTACTTTTATTAAACTATAAAAGATAATGCAATTCAGGGTAGCTATGTGCATATAACAGTTGTCTTTTTTGCTAAGGAGGTGTGATAATTCCATTTCCCAACACAGCAGATGAAGCTGCTTGCTTACTGGTTAGAGTTCAGTGCTCAGAAATAAAGATTTCAGAGATTGTCTTAATTTGGGTAATCTTAAACATCATCCAATCTTTTTTTTTTTAATTTTTATTTATTTATTAAATTATTATCTGTGTACATATTTTAACATCCCCCCCCCTTCATACCCTCCCTCCCCAGAGTTTTGTGTCCATTAGTTGTACTTATATGCATGTATACAAGTCCTTTGGTTGATCTCTTATCTCCCCCAAATCTCCCTACTCTCCCCACTGTAATTTTACAGTCTGCTTGTTGCTTTACTGTCTTTATATCTATCTTTTGGTTTGTCAGTTTATAATGTTTTTTAATGTCCATAAATGAGTGAAGCCATGTGGTATTTCTTTTTTATTGACTGGCTTATTTCACTCAGCATGATATTCTCTACTTCTATCCAGGTTGCTGCAAATGATGAGAATTCCTTCTTTTTTATGGCAGCATAGTATTCCATTGTGTAGATGTACCATGGTTTTTTGATCCAATCATCTGCTGATGGGCACCTAGGCTGTTTCCAGATTCTAGCTATTGTAGATTGTGCTGCTATGAACATAGGGGTGCATATATCCTTTCTGATTGGTGTTTCTAGTTTCTTGGGATATATTCCTAGGAGTGAGATTACTGGGTCAAATGGGAGTTCCATTTTCAGTTTTTTGAGGAAACTCCACACTGTTCTCCACAGTGGTTGCACCAGTCTGCATTCCCACCAGCAGTGCACGAGGGTCCCTTTTTCTCCGCAACCTCGCCAACACTTGTCGTTTGTTGATTTGTTGATGTTGGCCATTCTGACAGGTGTGAGATGGTACCGCATTGTTGTTTTGATTTGCATCTCTTGGGTAATTAGTGACTTTGAGCATGTTTTCATGTGCCTTTTGGCCTTCCTTCTGTCTTCTTTTGAAAATATTCTATTTAGATCCATTGCCCATTTTTTAATTGGATCATTCATCTTCCTTTTATTTAGTTGTATAAGCTGTTTGTAGATGTTGGAGATTAAACCTTTATCAGTGGTACCATTTGCAAATATGTTCTCCCACACAGTGGGCTTTCTTGTTGTTTTGTTGATGGTTTCTTTTGCTGTAAAAAAGCTTTTTATTTTGATGTAGTCCCATTTGTTTATTTTCTCTTTAGCTTCCATTGCCCTAGGGGCAGTATCAGTGAAGAAGTTTTTTTGGCATACGTCTGAGATTTTGTTGCCTGTAGATGCTTCTAGTATTTTTATGGTTTCCCGTCTGATGTTTAAGTCTTGTATCCATTTTGAGTTTATTTTTGTGCATGGTGTAAGTTGGTGATCTAGTTTCATTTTTTTGCATGTATCTGTCCAATTTTCCCAGCACCATTTATTGAAGATACTGTCTTGATTCCATTGTATATTCGTGCCTCCTTTGTCAAATATTAATTGAGCATAGTGATTTGGGTTGATATCTGGGTTCTCGATTCAATTCCATTGATCTATATGTCTGTTCTTGTGCCAGTACCAGGCTGTTTTGAGAACAGTGGCTTTGTAATACAGTTTGAAGTCTGGTATTGAGACCCCTCCTACTTTACTCTTCTTTCTCAGGATTGCTGTGGCTATTCGGGGTCTTTTATTGTTCCAAATGAACTTTTGGAGAGTTCTTTCTAGGTCAGTGAAATATGCTGTTGGTATTTTAATGGGGAGTGCATTGAACCTATAGATTGCTTTAGGAAGTATGGACATTTTGATGATGTTGATTCTACCAATCCATGAACATGGTATGTTCTTCCATCTGTTTACATCTTCCTCTATCTCTTTTTTCAGTGTCGTGTAGTTTTCCACATATAGGTCCTTTACTTCCTTAGTTAAGTTTATTCCTAGGTATCTTAATTTTTTTGGTGCGATGGTAAATGGAATTGCTTTTTTAGTCTCTGTTTCTATAAATTCACTGTTGGTGTATAGAAATGCCATAGATTTCTTGGCGTTAATTTTGTATCCTGCTACATTGCCAAATTCATTTATTAAGTCAATTAGTTTTTTAATGGAGTCTTTTGGGTTTTTTATATACAATATCATGTTGTCTGCAAATAAGGATAAATTTACTTCTTTTTTTCCAATTTGGATGCCTTTTATTTTCTCCTCTTGTCTAATTGCAATGGTTAGTACTTCCAGTACTATGTCAAACAGGAGTGGTGAGAGTGGGAAACCCTGTCTTGTTCCTGTTCTTAGAGGGAATGGTTTTAGTTTTTGACCATTGAGTATGATGTTGGCTGTGGGTTTATCATATATAGCTTTTATTATGTTGAGGTATGATCCTTGTACTCCCATCTTGTTGAGAGTTTTTATCAGGAAAGGGTGTTGTATTTTATCAAATGCTTTTTCTGCATCAATTGATATGACTATATGATTTTTATCTTTCAATTTGTTTATGTGATGTATCATGTTTATTGATTTGCGGATATTGTACCAACCTTGCATTTCTGGAATAAATCCTACTTGGTCATGGTGTATGATCTTTGTGATGCTCTGCTGGAGCCGATTTGCTAGAATTTTGTTGAGGATTTTGGCATCTATTTTCATTAGGGATATTGGCCTGTAATTCTCTTTAATTGAGTTGTCTTTATCTGGTTTTGGTATTAGGGTGATGCTGGCTTCATAGAAGGAGTTTGGAAGTGTTCCTTCCTCTTGAATTTTTTGGAATAGTCTGAGCAGGATAGGTTTTAGTTCTTCCTTGAATGTTTGGTAAAACTCTCCTGTGAAGCCATCTGGCCCTGGGCTTTTGTTTGCTGGAAGCTTTTTGATGACTGTTTCAATTTCTTCCCAAGTCACTGCTCTGTTGAGATTTTTAGATTCTTCCTGATTGAGTTTTGGAAGTTTGTATTTTTCTAGGAATATGTCCATTTCCTCCAGGTTGTTCTGTTTGTTGGAATAGAGTTGTTCGTAGTATTTTGTAACAATCCTTTGTATTTCAGCGGGGTCTGTTGTTATTTCACCTCTTTCATTTCTGATTTTGTTTATTTGGGTCCTCTCTCTTTGTTTCTTGGTTAGCCTGGCTAGAGGTCCATCTATCTTGTTTATCCTTTCAAAGAACCAGCTCTTGGTTTTGTTGATCTTATGTATTGTTTCTTTGGTCTCTATGTCGTTTATCTCCGCTCTAATTTTTGTTATTTCCTTCCTTCTGCTTACACTGGGCTTTTCTTGTTGCTCTTTTTCTAATTCTTTGAGTTGTAGAGTTAGATCATTTGTTACTATTTTTTCTAGTTTTTTTGCAATAGGCTTGTAGGAATATGAACTTCCCTCTCAAAACTGCTTTTGCTGTGTCCCATAGATTTTGGATAGTTGTGTTTTCATTGTCATTTGTTTCCAGGATGTTTTTATTATAATTTCTTTCTTGATTTCTTTGGTAACCCAGTCCTTGTTTAATAGCATGCTGTTTAGTCTCCATGTGTTTGATTTCTTTGGATTTTTTTCATTGTAGTTAATTTCCAGTTTTATGCCACTATGATCTGAGAAGATGCTTGATATGATTTCTATCTTCTTGAATTTGAAGAGACTTTGCCTATGTCCCAAAATGTGGTCTATCTTTGAGAATGTCCCATGTGCACTTGAGAAGAATGTATATTCTGTGGCTTTGGGGTGGAATGTTCTGCAGATGTTGATTAATTCCATCTGGTCTAACGAGTCATTTAGGATTGATATTTCTTTGCTGATTTTTTGTTTAGATGATTTGTCAAAGGGTGACAGTGGGGTATTAAAATCTCCTACTATAATTGTATTGCTATTAATCTCTCCCTTAATGTCCTCCAGCAGTTTTTTTATATATTGGGGTGCTCCCGTGTTGGGTGCATATATATTTACCAGGGTTATTTCTTCTTGTTGGATTGCTCCCTTTAGTATTATGAAGTGGCCTTCATTATCTCTTATTATGTCCTTCACTCTGAGATCTAATTTGTCAGATATAAGTATTGCTACCCCAGCTTTATTTTCATTTCCATTTGCCTGGAAAACCTTTTTCCATCCCTTCACCCTCAGTCTGTGTGCATCTTTTTCTCTGAGTTGGGTTTCTTGTAGACAACAGATATATGGGTCTTGTTTTCTTATCCAATCTGACTCCCTATGTCTTTTTATTGGAACATTTAGTCCATTTACATTTAAAGTTATTATTGATGGATACTTATTTGATGCCATTTTTATTCTATACCCCTGTGTTCCTTCTTTGCTTTCTATTTCTTTAATTTTACAGTAGACCCTTTAGCATTTCTTGCATTGCTGGTTTGGTGGAGATAAATTCCCTTAGTCTGTTTTTGTCTGATGGGGGTTCCTTTATATGTAACTTTCTGTCTCTCTCTGGCTGCTTTTAAAATTCTTTTTTTGTCGTTGGTGTTTGCCAGCTTAATTATAATGTGCCTAGGGGTCGGTTTTCTGGGGTTCATTTTGCTTGGGACTCTGCGAGCATCTTGGATTTGTGTGGGTTTTTTCTTCTCTATCTCCGGAAAGTTTTCTGTCATTATTTCTTGAAATACGTTTTCCATGTCTTCCTCAATTCCCTTTCCTTCTGGAACCCCTATTATTCTAATATTGTTTTGTTTTGTATTGTCTTAAAGTTCCCGTAGACTTTCCTCCTGTTTTTTAATTTTTTCCCCCAGAAGCTGTTTTAATTGGGTATTTTTTTTCCATCTTGTCTTCTAGCTCGCTGATGTGGCCCTCTGCTTCTTCTAATCTACTCTTGATGCTTTCTATTGAGTTCTTTACAGTAGCAATGTCATTTTTCATTTCTTCTTGGTTTTTCTTCATTTCCTCTTGGTTCTTACTCATATTATCAAATTTGTCTTCCATTCTTTTTAGCCATCTTATGATCATTACTCTGAATTCTTGCTCAGGTAGGTTGCTTGCCTCTATCTCGTTTACTTCCTTTTCTGGTGAAGCCTGCTTTTCTTTCATATGCGGGCTGTTTTTTGGTCTCCCCATAATCTAGGATGTCTGGTTGTGTAGTTCTCTCTCTCCTTTTCGCCAAGCAGTGGGGCACTCCAGTGCAGCCAGGTGTTCGCGCCTCCTGGGATCCGCGTTCTGGGGGTCACAGATGCTTGGTGGTCGCTGCGGCTGTGGATATTCAGGCCTCTGACACGATCCTATCTTCCTCTCAAGATGGCGAGGTTTCCCCGTCCAAGCCGGTAGGTAGCTCCGGGCAGGGACGTAGCCCGCGTGGGTGCTTCCCTGTGAGGGGTACCTCTGTCAGCGGCCCCCCAGCAGTTTCTTCTGGTGTTCGCTGTCTCCCAGCTTGCTAATAAACACTCACAGCACAAGACCCTCAGTTGCTCTCTCTTTCTGCTTCTGGAGAGGGCTCAGAATCCGCCCATCTATTCTTCCGCCATCTTACCTCCTCCCAGGCTGTCTTTCTTTTCCAATCTTTTTTTTTTTAATTTAGAAAATTCCGTGTGTGAATTAACACTCCTCATACAGCATTATCTTAACCCTTCCTCCTCAAAGTGAGGTCTGCTGGTCAGCATCACGGGGATCTTGTTAAAAATGCAGAATCCTGGCTCTCACCCCAGACCTTCTGGACCAGGTTCCTGGTGTTTTTGCATGCACTGTGGGATGCACTCTTCCCCACTGGTAAAATGCAAGCAGTGGATGATGAGGTACAGAGGGAAGAAAAGTAGGACAGGTATCAGGACTGGAATCATTTCACAGATTTATTCAGAACCTTTAATTGCTTACTCGAAACCATCCCGGAATGCTCACATTCCAGGGCCATGTGACCTTGAGTAAGTCAATGAACTTCTTTGCTTCTATTTTCTCATCTCTAAGATGGGTATAACCCTCACTAAGTCTGTTCACTAAGATCAAGTAGAATAGTACTTTGTAAAATGCAAAGCAATTATAAATATCAGTGTTATCTTTATTGGAATTATATAGCATGAGAAGTCATTTCATTTTGGCAAGATCAAGAAGTACATTTACACAGTTAGTGGTAAAGCTTGACCTAAAACATTTTGACTTTAGTGTTCTTTTTTTCTTATCTACACACAAAACAATGCCTAGGAATTGCCTTTACTAAATGATGATTTGGGTAGGATGACTTTGGGTACAATTATGGGATGGCCAGTATATGCTACTGCAATTTTAGCTTATTTTTGCACAAGTTTTTCATCTTGGAAGCTAAGTGACATTTAGCACTGTTAATATAACTCAAAAATTAGCCGAAACCAGTTTGGCTCAATGGATAGAGCATCAGGGACTGAAAGGTCCCTGGTTCGATTCCGGTCAAGGGCATGTACCTTGGTTGCGGGCATATCCCCAGTAGGGGGAGTGGGGTGGGTGTAAGAGGCAGCTGATCGATGACTCTCTCTCATCGATGTTTCTTTTTAAAAAAAATATATATTTTATTGATTATTTTACAGAGAGTTAAGGAGAGAGAGGGACAGAGAGCTAGAAACATCGATGAGAGAGAAACATCGATCAGCTGCCTCCTGCACAACCCCTACTGGGGATGTGCCTGCAACCAAGGTACATGCCCTTGACCGGAATCGAACCTGGGACCTTTCAGTCCCCAGGCTGACGCTCTATCAACTGAGTCAAACCGGTTTCGGCGATGTTTCTAACTCTCTATCTCTCTCCCTTCCTCTCCGTACACAATCAATAAAATATAATAATAAAAAAAAATTAGTTGTGGCCTGATGAGGGTGCTCTTATTCAATGTGTGATTTAAAATGCTATTTTCCCACAAACTTGTATATATTTGATAATAGGCATTTTTTACTATGTTTTTGCCATTTATTATTCTTTATTTGAAAATTGCTAGTGCTTAGCAATTGTATAGTGCTTGTCTTTTAATTGATTAATAATAATAACAATAGGTAGCATTTTCTGAGCCTTTTTGTACTTCAGTTATATATCTTGATATTTATAGAAAATAAAGTAGGCACTATTATTATCTGCCTATGACTCATGGGAAAACAGAGAGCGGTTAAATAAATTGCTCAAGGTGCCACAACTAGAAAGGATGGATACAAATGATACTGAATCTAAAAAAGTAAAGAATAAGTGTTGAATGAATGAATGATGATTGGTTTGTTTCCTTTGCTCATTTTTATATTGAGTTGTTTTTCTTTTTTATTGGTAGAAGCTTTTTTTTTTATTATAGATTATGAATATTAACTCCTTTCCTATTCTATGTGTTACAAATATGCCCTCAGTCACCCCCTCCCACCCCCATGACTTCTCTTTAACTTATTTATTTTCTAGATTTTAGTGTTCATTTTTTGTTCACATCAGAAAACCCCAAAGCAGTAGTTAAAAATATGACTCTAGATATTGTTAAACTTGTTCTGGTCATTTGAAAAAAGTAGTGATAATACTTTAGGTAAACAGAGGAACTCTGGTGTGGGTAATATAAAGTCTCACTAAGTTAATCTAAATATGAAAAATAATCTCAAGGGAATTATTTGCTTTCTTCACATTGAGATACTTTGAAATTACAATTCCCCTTTAGTCATATTTATAATTGAAAAAGAAGGGGCTTATGGGGTTTTATATGTATTAGACTGACATTTGGGGAAATGAGTTTTTACTTCATCTGTAATAAATGAATCCTAATCATTTAAGTGGCTCTGGGCTAAGGGAATGATAGCGACTTCCTGCTCTCATTTTGTTTTCACTCTTTGAAATGCTCCTTTTGGTCCTATGAAGCTCTCCCATTCTTCTGGCTGAGTCACATGTTACTTCCCTTGAGGCCTGTAACCCTTCTCTGATCTGCTGAAGCATGAAATTAAAACCCCTCACCTGAGGATGTGTGTGTGTGTGTGTGTGTGTGTGTGTGTGTGTGAAAGAGAGAGAGAGAGAGAGGGGGGGGGGGAATATTGATGTGGGAGAGAAATATTGATTGATTGCCTCTGTGCACTCTGGCCAGGGATCAAACCCATAACCTTTGGTGCATGAGGTGATGCCAAAGCACCTGAGCCACGGACCACCTGGCTAGGGCCTCCTAAAGCATTTTTTATAGAGACTCTCTGGCTGTCATAGACTCTCTCTTGTTCTTAGAACCCCAAATTCATTTAGTGTTCACTTTCCACCCTGTGTCCTCAGGGATGTGACCATGTTGTCATCCTAGAAGTCAAATCAGTATTGTTTGAATCCTAAACCAGTGTTCTCCAACTTTCACCCTCACCTGGAGGGCTTGTTAAGACAGATTGCCGAGCTCCATTCCCAGAATATCTGATTCAGTAAGTCTAGGGGGGCATTCCTAACAAGGACCGTGATTTGAGATTCACTGATCTAAGCTGGTCAAGATCCAGTATCCTTTGCCTATGATTGGTTTAGAGATATTATTCTTGATTGTCTCTATTATGTCATGCAGACTACCACACCTGGAAAATGACACAAAAATGATTTTTCAGATGACAGCTTTCACTATGTACTGTGTAAAATATGGTCATTATTTTATGTAATTTCTGTGCTTTTGTTTGTAAAGACTGTGCCCATAATACAAACCAAGAATATAAACACATAGGGATGCATACAGATGTGTTTGCAGCTATGCCATTCAGGTTAACTGGATTTGTGAGGAAGTCTGATGCTTGGACTTGGATGTCAGAATTGCCTGTGTGTGCATTATGCTTTTCTTTGCACTGTGGTAACTGCATGAACTTGGGCACATTAGTTAATATCTTTGACTTTGATTTTTCAACTGTAAAATGGGTTAATCATCCCAATCTCTTGGATTTGTTATGAATATTAATAATAATGTTTGCAATGTGCTTGTCATATAGTAGATACTCAAGAAAAGGTGGCTACAATCAGGGTTAGCCAAGGCTAACCACCGACCGGAGTAAAACCCCTGGACTGGGCGAAATTCGCTCTCTCATCCACCATGCTGCCAGCGTGAGTGGGACAGAGCCCATGCTAGCATGGAAAAGGCTCTTTTGTTTATTGCATCAGACTCGGCTCCCTGGTGGTCCTTGGGGACCACGAAGTCTGGGCGTAACACTGATGTTCCATGATGTGCCTTGTGTGTTGTGATGGGCACTGTGGCCATTATTATACTTAAAAGAGAATACACCCTTTTGGGAGCATTTGGACAAGCTTACTTCATCATGTTGCAGATCTATCACTGGTTCTAGTGGCACATCATAATCCAAAGAAGGGTTTCAAGAATTCTAGATATTAAATATAATGATTGTGAAAATAGCCTAAGAAACAAAACCCCAAAACCTACAATTTCCAGGTAGATAAAGTAAGTAGAAGGGTCAATAGGTATTTTGATGGGCTTGAAGATATGACCGGCCAGGCAGAATCCCTGCCTACTGTTGCCAAATCTTATTTTTAATAGAGATGCTGCAATTCTGTTTTCTTATGTGACTCTCATAAAGTTTCCTTTAATAGTTACTCAACTTAAACAAAACCTGTGATGGCCAAACATTATTTGGCTTCCAGATTTGAACCAATATCCATTATTTATCAAATTCTACCACAAGTCACAAATCAGCAAAATTACTGAGATCCTAGGTTATTGATGTTGTTGTTTTTTTTCTCTAAACAATAACAGTTTGCTGAGTGCGCTGAGCAGAAGATATGTTTCTATGTATGTCAACAAATGTATTATGTCTTAATAAATGAATAATTTTGTACTTACCATTTTAAAAAGTTGCTATTTATACTTAGTAGTATGTTTTGGAGAGCATTTTTTCATAAGAGCATGAAGAAATTTGTTTGTTACAATAACTAATGCATTTTATTCCTTCATATGGATTTGCCAAGTTAAAAAAAAAGGATATTTAGATTATTTTCAAATCTCATTGCTAAACATAATGCTGCAATAAAATATCTCTATATACAAAAAAAGAAAAAAAAAAAAAGAAAAGGTGGCTAATTTCCAGGGCTTCTAGGCTAATAGAAATTTGGCTCTTAGGTTTCAAGTCCCTTCCACCAGTCCCCTAATAGCCACATTCTTAGTTAATACTGTATGCTTATTCTGGTTCCATCTGTCACTCCCTTGGCACCTACCTACCTATTTTATGGACCAGCACTCTAATTAGGAATAGAAAGCAAAATGGAGATTGCAGCAGGCATAGCTTCAACCCTCACTCTCCAAGCCTCTGTATCTTGGTGAATGTAGCTATGCTTCTAAATGGTGAAAATGTCACTAACCGACAATCCTTCGTTCCATTTTAGCTGATCAAAAGAATATTTTTGAATTAATTTTTCAGGGCCTAACCATTTAATATTACTTCTAGTCATTTGTGAAATTTATTCAGGAAGATGTTGAGAAAGGGTGACCTTCTTTAAGATTTTCTTTTTCTTTTCCAGTGTAGACTCAACGACAAGAACTGAGAAAACTTGGAAGCCACAGGCTATAGGACTTATTGTTACTCCTCAAGCCACTTAGACCTTAACCAAATAGTAAGAAAATTGAAAATTTAAAAAAAGTTATGATGAAGCCACCATTTTTCCTAATGTGCTTCTATATTTGGTGCATATAGTCAATACTGTTTAAAAACACTCATGTGACTACTTCATGCATGATTACTATTATTTATTTATTTGTTAAAAATATAGAATGCTTCACAAATTTGGTTGTTATCCTTGTGTAGAGGCCATGCTAATCTCTGTATCATTCCAATTTTAGTATATGTGCTGCTGAAATGAGCACACCAGCTATTCATTTAAAATATAGTTTATCTGTAGGACAAAAGGTTAGCTCTGTTTTTGTGAAAACTCTGACTCCTCAGGCCAGTGGAACTTTTCAAATGTAGATTTCTATTGCACTTTGTAGCTGGCTTCCAAATATGTACCATTGGTGCTGTGGGAACCTTCTAGAGTTGTGCACGGCACATCATCATAAATTATACTTCTTTCTCGTTTTGATGCTTTTAATATACTTTAAAAAGCTGGGAAGGCTGTGGAAAATACTGTGCAGGGAAAAAGTAATATAGTAATTTTATTTTCTTCTTATTGCATTAATGCACTTTATGTTTTAAAGTATAAGTTGCTCAAATTCTCAACAACAATAAAAAAATCAGTGTTAAAGTAGACAACAATATAGAATTCCTTTATATTAAATAGCCTTTGCTCCATCTAAGGATAATCAGATTGTAAGTATAGTTTCTAATCAATTTATACATCATTAGAAGCTACATATATTAAAACAGTTTGTATTATCTGTGATTATCACTCAAACTTATTTACTAATTATTTCTCTAAATAGCAAGATAAATCTCCACTCAGTCTTTCCCCTAGGAAAGACCCATAAGAAATCATTTTGCTATTAGCCTGGAAACGTTCCAGAAGCAGAACAGTGTGGTGGCAGTCTGCAGCAGGGCCTCAAGGGAGACATCAGATGTTAGCTCAAATATGATAGTTATGCTCTTGATCCCACAGCTGAAAGTGAAGTTGCAATGTCTCTGTAAAGGTGGTGCTGAATCGGAGTGTTCCGTCTGTGTCAGCTCATCAGCCTCTGGGAGGGGCAATTTAAAAACTATCAGTGGACTCCTGGGCATTGTCTTTAATCTGGGTCTTTTTGGGGTTTTGAAATATGATGGGAGTAACCAATTTAAAAGCAAATGCTAATCATGCAGCAGCCAGCTGTATGAGCAGCTCTCATCTGGGATTTACAAACGCTTGGCAAAACGTAAGTCATTAATCTTCAGAGTGGCTTTCCGGAGTCAAAAACACCCATCTCCACCCATCTTTGCCACTGGGAAACCTAGGCTTTCAAAGGCACAGTGTGGGCCTGCGCCCAAGGTCCCAGGGGGGTCCTGTAAGGCAAGCTGTGGTCTGAGCATCAAGCTCTGGGACTGATCTGAGCAGAGCACAGTGGGGCTGTGGGGAGACATGGCTAACATTGTGGGGCCACGTTTGGGTCTGTGGAAGTGTTGGCTCTACCTGGACCCCACTCAACTGCTAGTGAAATATTAATGGGGAAAGACTGAGCTGTTCCTTAGGGCTTCCGTCTTTTTCTTTCATAGATTATTTCTTTCTATACAGGTTTCTCTTTTAAAAAATTTATATATTTTTATAGGTTCCAGAGAGGAAGGAAGAGGAAGAGAGAAAGATAGAAACATCAATGATGAGAGAGAATCATTGATCGGCTGCCTCCTGCATGTCCTCAACTAGGAGTCAAGCCCACAACTCAGGTATGTGCCCTGGCAGGGAACGGAACATGACCTCCTGGTTCATAGATTAATGCTCAATCACTGCACCTCTCCCATCCTTCTGGCTGAGTCTCTCTTTTTTATAAGAATTCTCTTAATTTGACTTCTCGTGTCTGAAGTCATAGATTCACAGCTTTTAGAACACAAAGAAACCTCAGAAATTGACCATTTTTAGTCTTTCCATAAAGCTTTTATAATCTGGGCAGTGGTATAAAGTTATTGACAGTGAAAACCTAGGCATTAGGGAAGAACTCTGTTCCTATTGCTTTATCTTTTCTCCTGAAAATTTCTAACCCATGGCAGGTCCTTCATAAATGTTTTATTAATGAATTTACGAGTGAATGGAACCATGGTGGGGTAAGGTTGGAAGAAAAGGATTTGTGGTGAATGGGAGAAAGTATAAATACAAAAAATATGTGTACTACTATAGTCCTCCTTTATTCAATTGGCAATAAGATTAGAGTTGGTATTTATAACCTTTTTTCTTTTTTTTTGTTTTCCCCCCTCCTTTAGTGTTGACACTATTATAGATAATCCCATTCCCCTGCCATCCTTTGCTTACCTCCACCCAGTCCTCTGGCCATCACCACATGTCTGTGTGTATGAGTTATGCATATATACCAACTCCATGTTTTCTTTGCTTTCAGCCAGTACTTCAATAAGCTGTGATGTATTTACCTGGTGGGTAACTCAAACTTGCACTCCTACTGAGTGTGGGCCTTTGATTGTCCTGAACATATTGGGCAGCTAAGTTTTCTGTTATTTATTTATTTATTTATTTATTTATTACCAATGAATAAGAGTGGTACTCAGAGCCACCATCTCCTGGGTCCAGACTTGCTCGCCCTAGCCTCATGCTGTAGCCAACATTCCTGTTTCTGATCTCAGAGCCTAGTAGGTCTGTGTTTGCAGCCCTTATTTGTCACTAGGTTTTTTTTTTTTTTTTTCCCCTTTATATCTTTGAATTGTTTAAAATGTATGCTGATTGTGCTTTTGGAAAGGAAGTGGAATGGGCATCACGGTGCTCTACCACATTGATACTGTGGAGCTCACCCCGATCCCCTCTTCAGAGCTGGCACACCCATCCCCAGCTGCTGGGAATAGGGGATACCAAAGGCTCATGGCTGCGTCCTTCACTGTGATCGACCCTCTGCTGCAGGGACCTGCCTTGCCCAAGGTTACGCCTCCTCCTGGCTGACGTGAGTGTACAAAGGCCTTTCCCCCCTTGCTTCAGTTGGGAGCAACTCTGGAGGACCATCCTAGCTTCAGAGCTCCCACAGGGTCAGCTGAGATCAATCTCATTTGCATCTGCACTGTGGTCAGCTTCCCCCTCTGCCCAGAACTGTCTTCACTACCTTACAGGTGGAATAGCTCTCCAGAATACTCCATATTCCTCCTGCATATAACCCTCCTCCTTAGACTCTATCTGAAAACCCAATCAATCTAAGGCAGGCTGAAAATCCATCACAGAAATGATTCAATGGCCCACTGAAGACATCTGTGCTTTAACTGGGATGGTGGATGTCTATTTTTTTCCCCCCTGGCAAACCTTCTCATTTCTGGAAATTGTTCTTTCTATTTATTTATTTATTTATTTATTTATTTATTTATTTATTTATTTATTTTAAAATCAATCTTTATTGTTCATATTGTTACAAAGGTTCCTCATTTCTTCCCCCCTCCACCAGGTTCCCACCCCACCCTCCGCCCCCTCCCCATCCCCCATTGTCCTCATTTATAGGTGCACAGTTTATGTTCAGTCTCTTCCTCCCTCCCTTTCCTTGATAGTAAATCCCTTTTCAGATAGTAAATCTGTTACTTAGCATTTTCTCATATCAATAATACCACCACATGCCCAATGATACATTTCACACAAAAGACATTTCCAAATAGGTCAACCAGCCTCATCCAGGCCCCACTCAAGGCACTCACAGATCAAAACCCCAGCCCTATACTAACTCAACACATCCAGATATAAGCCTTCATCACTTGATTCAGCAGACCCTCAAGTTCCCACAAAAGTTTCCAGCCATGTCTGAGAGGCAGCCGTGGGGCAGGGGCAGGTGAGAAGCGAGCTGTTCCGGGCCTGGCTGCTTCGGGCCTGGCCTGTGTTGCTCTGGTTCATTCCACAACCAGGTGCTCCGGGTCTGGTCACCGCCGCTCCCGACCTAGTTGTTCTGGACCTGGCTGCTGCTGCTCCGGGCCTGGCCGCACCCGACCCGGCTGCTCTGGGCCCGGCTGCTCCGGGCCTGGCCGCTCCCAGCCTGGCAGCTGCTGCTCCGGGCCTGGCCGCACCAGACCTAGCTGCTCCGGGCCTGGCCGCTCCCAGCCTGGCAGCCGCTGCTCTGGGCCTGGCTGCTCCCAGCCAGGCAGCCGCTGCTCCGGGCCTGGCCACACCAGACCCGGTTGCTCCGGGCCTGGCCGCTCCCAGCCTGGCAGCTGCTGCTGCGGGCCTGGCCGCACCAGACCCGGCTGCTCCGGGCCTGGCCGCTCCCAGCCTGGCAGCTGCTGCTCCGGGCCTGGCCGCTCCCAGCCTGGCAGCCGCTGCTCCGGGCCTGGCCGCACCAGACCCGGCTTCTCTGGGCCCGGCTGCCCCGGGCCCGGCCGCTCCGAGTCCGGCCGCTCCCAGCCTGGATGCTCCGGGCTTGGCTACTGCTCTTCTGGACCTGGCTGCTCCCAACCCAGCTGCTCTGGGCCCGGCTTCTCCAGGTCCGGCCACTCCAGGTCTGGGTATTCCTGGACTGGCCACCCTGGGCTTGGCTGCTTCCGCCTCAGGTCTGGCTGCTCCAGTGCTGGCTGTTGATGCTCTGGTTCTGGCTGCTGCTGCTCTGGGGCCTGGCCGTTACTGCTCCGGGCCCGGTTGCCATTGCTTTGTGCCTGGGCACTCTAGGCCTGGCCGCCGCTGTTCCAACATTCTGTCCTTTTTTTTTTTTTTTTTTTAAACGCATTTATGTTGCAATGTTGGCTGGTGAGTTGAGTTCTGACTTAGTCTTTGATTTTTCAAGATCTTCTTTGTATTCTTTCTTAAGTAATTTTACTATCTTTTGCTCTCACTTGATTTTCACATTGAGAACTTTGGTTTCTTCCTCCTTGTCCTGGGAGCTCAGCAGGTTGGCCTGTGGCACCCCTTTGTTCTCCGTGGGCTCCTGCGCTGCTTCAGCCTGTTGTCGGGGTTGGCGCCGCCCAGGAAGCAGCCCCCGGCCTTGGCTCCGTTGCCCGCGCTCAGAGGTCGATGGCTTGGGGGCACCCCCCCCTGGGGGCCTCGTCGCCCGGCTCCCTGCCGGCGCCCGGCTGGCTGGTGTTCTGGCTGGTGTCCGGCAGGGGCTCCTGCTCCCTGTAGCATTCCTCCAGTCTGGAGCTTTTTTTTTTCTTTTTTTTTTTTTCTCCTTCCCAATAGGGGAGTCTAGGATCAGAGTCAACAGACTGTCCTCTGCGCGCAGTGTGCGTGACTCTGGGGGCTCCGCTTTTCGCCACTCCCCTGGGATTCCGCCTCAGCCCTGTCTCCCCCTGCCCGAGCCTGGGTCCTCAGGGTCTGGTCCAGGACTGGGGTTCAGAGCAGTCCAGACTGAGGCTCAGCGCCGCCGGAGGCCCTGTTTCTTCACGCTAGGGTAATCCAGCATCAGAGTCAACATTCAGTCCTCTGCGCGCAAAGTGCGCGTGACTCCGGGGGCCCTGCTTTTCGCTGCTTGCTTGGGATTCCGCCTCACAGCCCCGTCTCCCCAGCCCCGTCTCCCCAGCCGGAGCCTGGGTCCCCAGGGTCTGGCTCATAACTGGGGGTCAGCGCTGCTGGTTCGGGGGTTTAGCCCAGGCTGGGGGTTTTATTTCCTTCCTGCTAGGGAATGCCAGGCAGCACCCAGCCCTCTCCTCCTCTCCGGCTGCGACCTCTCCACTCACGTGCGTGCGAGCGCACCGCATGTCTCCGTACCTTAGGCTTTTTTTCAGCTCCTATGATTTTCCTTCTGGTTTTCTCTTTCCTTCTTGTTGTAGAATTTCAGTCAGTCGACTACCTGTAGCTCTGGGCGATGTCCACCCTACATTTTAGTTGTATTCCATTGAAATTGTTGTGTGCTGCTGCGGTTAGGTGTCTACCCAAGCAGCCATCTTGGATCCTCTCTGGAAATTGTTCTTTCTTTTGGAAACTGTAATTCTTTGTGACTCAGTCACATGGTTTATTTTAGGATCTGCCATATTCTTATGGGGCCCTACTTTTTAAAATTTCTCTTTTGGCTTAATCTAATTGCTGCCTCTTACAACCAAGTATTCTAAACTTGTTCACTAGCTCACTAAGTTAGAACATTATTTTTACAAACCAGCAAATTAATAGATTAACTGGTTTATTAGATTAACTTATTGTAGTCCAGCACAAGACAGGTTTTAAGACAGGATAGATGAATTAAAAAATATAGTTGTTATTTTTTTTGCCGAAACTGGTTTGGCTCAGTGGATAGAGTGTCCATCTGCAGACTGAAAGGTCCCAGGTTCGATTCCGGTCAAGGGCAAGTACATTAGTTGCTGGCACATCCCCGGTGGGGGATGTGCAGGATGCAGCTGGTCAATGTATCTCTCTCATCGATGTTTCTAGTTCTCTATCCCTCTCCCATCCTTTCTGTGAAAAATCAATAATATATATATATAATGTTATTTTTTGATCATTGTAGAAACTTTAAAGTAGGAGGGGGAAAAAAAAGCTCATAATCCCACTGTCCATAAATAATTACTGTTATTATTAATTAGATGCCCAGTGAATAAAATGCATGCATGAGACGGGTGCCTAGGCCTGGCTGGTGATCAGAGCCAATCGGGGCCTTCTAGCTGCCAGCTGGGGCCTTCCTTCATTCCATGAATCCCCCTGGTGGCCAGCACCTATCATAATGAGCAATTGAACTCCTAGTCTCCCGATTGAACTCCTGAGAGGACACCTTGCTTGTTAGCCTTTTATATATATAGATTTTTACATGTGCTTCTAGACTCTTATCTAGGGTTATAAATTTATATGTACATATTTTCTTTTACAACATGGGATCATACGGTTGGTAGTGCTTTAATTTGGCTTTAATATATTGTGGACATCACATGCTTTTTTTTTTTTTTTTTTTTTGTTTACTTGTGTTTTTTAGAAATAATTCTTTATTGTTGAAAATATTACATATGTCCCCCATTTACCCCCTCCAGTCTGCCCCCACCCCTCACTCCAGGCCTTTAGCACCCTATTATCTGTGTCCCACATACTTTTAATAGCTACATAGTATTCCACCATATGGTTGTATCATAATTTATCTAATCAAACATATATTAGGCTGTTTCCGAATTATTGCTGTCACCAGTGATATAGTGAGTGAGGCCTTAAGGCAGGTCTTTGAACACAGTTCCCTGAAGTATAATTGCCGAATTAAAATGTTTGTAGATTTTAAGACCATTGGTATGGATTACTAAACTGATTTCTGAAATGATTGTATTATATTCTGTTGGCAGCAGAATATGAGCATGCACTTCTTTTTTGCACTTTTCTAATATTGGGTTGTTTTCTTAAAATAATTAAAAAATATTTTTATTGATTTCAGAGAAGAAAGGAGAGGGAGATAGAAACATCAATGATAAGAGAGAATCATTGATCAGCTGCCTCCTGCATGCCTCCTAATTGGGATCGAACCCACAACCCAGGCATGTGCCCTGACTGGGAATGGAACATAAACATGACTATGCAATAATTGCTTTTCTTTAATTCATATTTCTCTATTTACCAATGGATGAAACATATTTTCTTATGTTTATCTCTTTTTTATGTATGAGTATGTAAACACACACATATAGACACATATGCACACTTAATGTAAGTACCTATGTGTAAGTGCATAATTGCCTATTTTGTCCTTTGCCCAAATTTTTCTTGGCATGTTAAATTTTTTCTGTATTGTATCATGCAAAATTTTTTAGTTTGTCACTTGTCTTTTAATTTTATTCATGGCATATTTTGATGTATTCAGTCAAATTTAGTAATTATTTCTTTTGTGATTTCTGTTATGCTTGGGAAGACTCTGCCCAACCCTAGGGAAGAGGAATGTTGATGAGAGGTGGGTCATCTGGGAGGGGTGATTGTGGTAAAAGGGAGTTCACAGAGAAAGGCTGATTAAGCCTGCGGCTGACTTCAGGATCCTGACAAAGGCCCTGAAATTGTGTCTTCTAGCTCCTTCATTTTACAGATGAAGGAGCAGAGGTCCAGGGAGAATAGGAAATAAGATTGAAGTAGCAGATTACCAAGTCTCCTATTAACAGCATTATCCATAAACGGATATATTACATTTTTATAAGAAATAATTTGGTATTGGTGAAGAGAAAAAAAAATTTCTTTTTGTTTTTCCCGCCCCCCTATATTTGGTAACGACACTGATATAAAGAATTTAAAATGCCTCTGAAAGCTGATTACATCTTTACACCTAGAATTGATGGCTCTAACTTCTTTTTATTGATTGTGTAGCGTTTTATAAAAGCTGTATGGATGTCATGGTACTTACCCAAAGCAAACTCACCGTAGCAATCATCATCCATCTATAATTGTTAACGGTGTCTAAAAATTAAACTGGAGCTACTTGAAACTGAAGAGGAAGAAAAGACTATATAGTATTCAATCTATAGTTATTTGTTTTGCCAAGGACTAGAAACAAACAGCAAATAATGGAACATTCCAGAAGCCGACCTTGCATCTATGAAGTGAGATTGTAGGCCTGCCAGGTTTAACAAATACAAATATAGGATACCCAGTTAAATTTGAGTTTCAGGTAAATAATGAATAATTTTATAGTATAAGCATGTTCACAAGTAATGCATGGGCTAGACTTACCTAAAATATTATATATTGTGTACCTGAGATTTGAATTTACTGAGGCATCCTGTATTTTATCTGGCAACTGGGACCTTTTTTATACTTATTGAAATAGCAAATCCATGGCATGCGTTTATGAAGCTGGTCCTTCATCATCCCAATTATAGTAGTTGAATCAAGAAGGTACTTTCAAGGAAAAGTCCACCAAGAATCACAACTGATATGAAAATTAGCAAAAGAAGCAGAGATATTATATTAGTATCCTATGGCTGTCGTAACAAAGTGCCGCAAAGTGGTGGCTCAGACAATAGAAATTTAATGTGTCACAGTTCTGAAGGCTGGAAGTCAGAAATCCAAGTGTCATCAGAGCCACACTCCCTCTGAAATCCGTAGGGGAATCCTTTCTTTGCCTCATCCTAGCTCCTAAAGGTTTGCTTCTTGGTGTCTTTGGTATGCAAGGAAGGTGTCCTTGCTCTGCCTCTGTCACAACGTGGCATTCCCATCTGTGTCTTTGTCATCCTGTGGCTTTTTCTCTTATAAGGACACCAGCCATGTTGGGTTCAGACCCATCCTAATGACTTCATCTTAACTCGATTACACCTGCAAAGAACCTATTTCTATAGGCTCCAGGGGTTATGTCTTCAATGTACTTTTTTTGGGGATACAATTCAACCTGTAACCGATATGATTACCTGAGATCTTATATATTAGAAATTGGAAAACAATTTTAACTGTAATCATTTTATTACTTGTCAGTTCCAAGTACAGATACTGATTGGGCAATCAGCTCCTATTCAATTGTTCTTTACTGGAAAGATTTTTATTTTTTAAAAGAACTAATAGAACTTCATAAGTGGGATCATGTGATTTAGGCTGCAGCCCAAACTTGATGTTGGGAGAAGAAAGCTGGTAGAAGTTTGTATTTCCCTGAACACAAGCTGAAATGTGATTTTAGAGGAAAATAATAGTCATTGCTGTGGACTCGCAGGTGTGAAGTTCAGGTGAAGGCACCTCCACACTCCCAGGGGACCCTTCCTCCTGACTTTTAGTGCAGTTGTTCCAGGAAGGGATGGGGAGATATTATATAAAACCTCCAGGAACTTTTGTTTTTAAAGCTTAGAAAGCATTTTTATTTTCAAGTGCTTTGGAGGTGTCTTTATACAACCAAGTCAGAGCAACTGCTGAATGGCAAAGAATTGTATAGGAAATCCCAGATGAGCAGCAGAGGTAGCTGAGTTAGAGGTTCATGGGGAGAAGGCAATATGTTTCAATCCAAGTTCACAATACCCTGGGTGAAGGACCCAGTCTCTTTGGGTACAGGATAAACTGGCTGTAAAGGAGCCACAACTAACCCAGCCACTCAGGCCTCCTCACTGGGGGCAGAGGGATCTATAAGGCAATTACGATGTGACAGTTGAGCCCAGATTCACCATTTCACCTCTTTCTGTATCATTTTCTTCTGTGTCATGGAATGAGATATGCTGGTTCCATTGTTACTCACAGGTTAAATGTAGTGATCTATGCCAATAAAATATGTCACATGCCTTGAGATTCTAAGAAGCAAAGTCATTATTTAGTAGGTGTAATTTCATCTAGATAGATGTAGGAAAAATGAAATAGGAGAGATTAGTTTTCATTATTTATGATTTTTTTCTTAACTCAGTTTTTTTTCCTCATCTTTGATACCTTTCCTAATAAATATTGCCTCATGATGATAATGACCAGGATCATAATGAAAAAAAAAAAAAAAGCCCCAACCTGAATCATTCCCATATTTTTTAGTACAATGTGTTATAAAAATATTATTAATATTATTGTTATAAAATATTGTTAATGATTTAAAATGTTTTTTGTTTCCTTTGCTATGGAGTTTGGAATGCTAAAATTTCCCCGATACCTTTGCAGTGGGAGGTGGGCACGTGACACTGTTCTGCTGGTAAGAAGTAAAAAGAAGTGTGCTGAGGGTTTTCAAGGAAACCCTTGCTTTCCTAAAACACGTGCTACTGATTTTTTCTTCCCATCCTGTCCCAACAGGTGTGTTAGTTCGAGCAGAAGTTGCCAGCTTTGGACCACAAGGAAGACTGAGAGAACCAGGCTAGCAGCTGCCTGCTTTGGGGGCCTATTGTGGTGTGAGGGGAAACCCCCAAACTCTTATGTGTTGAAACTGATATTAGTTGGGTTTACTGTCACACGCCCCTAAACACAAACCCTAACAAATTCAACATGTGTCTCAAGCTGGGCCAACCATCTGTCCTTGGACTTTTCTGTGGGAGCTGAAGAGGAAGACAGTCTTTCCTTGGTGTTACTCAGTGGGAAGGATGGATGGCTGGGTTTCCAAGGCCACTCCAACCACCTGGTGGGGGAAAGGTTTAGCTAAAGAACAAAACTAAGGAGTGACAAGCCCAGGAGAATGCAGCAGAGACTGATGCCATCTGTTGAGTTCTTGAATCCACTGTTGTCTAAAGCCAGGATCTCTGGGTTTATAATAATACTAGCGGCCCGGTGCATGAAATTTGTGCACGTAAAAAGGGAATTAGTTAGAGGAAATATTTTAATATTGCTATTTGCCCTTTCTCTATAATATAAGTGTCAGAGATGAAAGGGAATTAGTAAAATGTATATGAAAATAATATGTAAATTTATTAATAACTGAGTGGGGACACATACAGGCAGGGCCACATCCCAGGCCAGGGACACAGACAGGCAGCGTCACGGGTCTGGCCAGGGATGTACGTAGGCAGTGCCATGTTAGTGCTGGGCAGACCTGTGTGAGCCTCTGCCAGGAGCTGCCTCCACTGGGGGATGCCCTGGGCCAGGCCACGTGGAGGCTTTCCTGGTGATGGCAGTCCCCACCCAACCGCTTCTGCTGTGCATGCCTCCTGCTGAGTGTTTGTGATGCTATGGCATCCTGGACAATTTGCATATTCCTCTATTATTATATAGGATTTCTTCTTGCCCCGTGTGATTTTCAGTTATGTTTCTCTCACTTGAAACCAACAGACTTCTGACTAATAGATTCTACAGTGACTCACTCTGCCACATTAATGCCTCCATTCTGCAGAGACCTCAATGATTTGCAGTTTGATACGTGTCTTTCAAGATATTTGTGAGACACACACACACACACATACACACAGGTAGTTTTTATTTAAATGTTAATGGAATCATACTTTATGTATTTTTATGTATCTTAATAACATGACATCATTCTTTTTAACAGATGCATAATATTTCATGGAGTGGTTTTAGCAAAAATTTGTTGAATTATATTTTTCTTGATGGACACCTAGATTATCTTCATATTCCTCTGACTACAGATAATACTACAGTGAACTTTCTTGTAAGAATTCTTTGAGCAAATGAGCAACTATTTTTTCTAGGATAGATTTTTATAAGTGAAACTGAAGTATAAAGGATTTGTACATTTAGAAATTTTAATATATACTGGTAAATTTATTTGGACAAAATTATATTAATTTCCATCCTCATTTATCTCCATGAACAATAAGTTGATTAAAAATGTTGTCAAAGCCTATAGTAAAAAAAAATAATTACATTTTTTTAATTAGCAATTTCCTATCTATTGATATTGAACTTATTTTAAAATGTTTACCAACCATTTATAGTTTTTTTTTGTGAGTTGCTCTTTTATATTCTTTGTGTCTTTTTTCCCCCTAGAGTTTGACTTTTCTTTATTACTTTGTAGTACCTCATTGAGTATTAAGAGATATATAAATTAAAACAATTTTTATTGGTTTCACAAAGGAAGGGAAAGGGAGCAAAAGATAGAAACATCAATGATGAAAGAGAATCATTGATCAGCTGCCTCCTGCAGGACCCACACTAGGGATTGAGTCTGCAACCCAGGCATGTGCCCCGACTGGGAATCAAGATGGGACCTCCTCGTTCATGGGTTGATGCTCAACCACTGAGCTATACAGCTGGGTGGAGAGGGCCTCTTTGGATTAAAGTAACTAGGTGTTCTGTCTGCTTCTTGGATTCAAGGATCTAGTTTTTTTTTTCCATAGGTTTTGGGATGTTCTCCTCTCTCTATTTGTTTGAATAGATTCTCCATTTCCTTCCCCCTCTCTTCTGCTGGTATGCCTATTATTCTTATATTGTTTTTTCTGATGGAGTAGAGCTCTTCCTTTTTTTTTTTTTTTTTTTTTTTTAAAAAGTGCTCAGATCTTTCTCTTCTTCCCTTTGTGTTATTTCTAGATTTCTATCTTTGATATCACTAGTTCTTTCCTCCATCTGGGCTTTGTTTCCTATGCTCAGTAGTTCACTCCTAATCTCCTTAATTGAATGCTTCATTTTCAATGTTTGGTACTTTTATAAAGTTTCAATATCTTTGGTAAAGTACTAATTTCCTTTATTAATTTGTTTTCAGAGTGCATTAAGTTGTCAGTCTGTATTTTTAAAAAAATATTTTGTTGAGTATTTTTAGAACTGCGCTTTTGAAATATCTGTCATTTATATCACATATTTCTGTTAGGTAATCAAAGGAGGAGCGCAAGAGGCCAGAATGATGAGGGATTACGAATTTATTCGCTCGCCTGCACACCAGGTGGCTGAGCCTGGATGGCTCCAGCACCCAGTGACGGGAGTCAGTGGCTTTTAAAGGACTTTTGTTGGGCTTTTTTTCTGGGCAGAGAGTTCTTTGTGCATGTCCAGAGGGGGGAGATAATGGAATGTGGTCACCACAAGTGAAATGTGGTCTCAGCAAAGGAAATATCCATAGTGAAATGACCTAAAAAGCCAGTTCCTTGGGGAGGAGTATTAATTCAGTTACTCAATAAAACCTAACAATTTCCATGTGTTTCAGCTTGCTTTCTGGTTTTTTCCCCTCATTTTCTTTCTGAGCTGCCTCGCTACCCTGGTTATTCATGGTATTTGCCAATTTCCTCGGTTTAGGCATGCATAACATCTTTGGCCCTTCTCTAGCAGCTTTCTATGAAGAAGCCTTTCTACTATATTCCAGTAGGTGGCGCTGAATTATAAGATTTTTAGCTCTGTGACCTCCGTAGGGGACCATTTGTGGCTCTCACAGTACAGCTGGTTGCTGGTGGGTTTATTTTGCCCTCTGAGTGATGGTGACCTGGAACCTTCTCAGGCCCCACCATGTGCCCCAACTAGGGTCAATCACAGAAGGAAACAGCGATTCTGCTACAATAGCGCTCGGTTTGCAGATAATGTGCTCCTCCACCTGACACCAAGGGTGACAGGAGGCGAGTTTTGGGAGTCTCAGGGGCAGCTGGGCTCTGTGACTCTTGTTTCTTTGTCTGAAATATTGACCACCCCGCAGTGGACAGCTGCGGCGAACCCCTGCCCTGTGTTAACTTGTTCAGGTGTCTTGGCTGGCTCAGCCCACGGCTCACTCCTGTAGGAGTGGGAACCCAAACTCTCTGTTCCTCTAGGCTGAAGGGAGCACCTGCTATATGGCTTCCTCCCCTCTCCAGGCTGAGCGGTCTGCAAGCTCCCAGCTACAGGGCTGCATCCGTGGCCATCTGAGCTCTCCTCCCTTCTTTTTCCCCTGTTTGTTCCTGTTTGCCCACCTTTAGAAGCTTCAATTCACAGGTCTCAGGTATATACCTCTTTATTGAGCAGGGGAATCCTTTGTTGAGTTATAGTTGACCAACTTATTGAAGTTTCATGGGGAGAGACCAAGGTGATCATTCCTCTGACATCACTAAATCATCTTGTCTCTTTTGAGGGCTGGTGAAGCTCCTTTAAAAATGAGCTCATGCCTGGCCAGTATGGCTCAGGTGGTTGAACGTCACTCTGTGCACTGAATGGTTGCCTGTTTGATTCCTGGTCAGGGCACACACCCAGGTTCGGGGTTACCCAGGTCAGGGTGTGTTTTGGGAGGCACCCAATTGACATTTCTCTCTCTCTTCCTCTCCTTTCTTCTCTCTTTCTAAAAAAAAAAAGAAAAAGAAACGAGCTCACTCTGTATAACTTCTTTATTTAGGCATGGTCATCAATTTACATTCCTAAAAAGAAATGTGAAAAAAAATTCGTGACCACTACAGACTATTAGCCGACAAATGTGCAGTGTAATTTCAGACATGTCAACCCTCTCAACACCACCGAATGACTTTTTGCTGTGCAGAGTAATGTTACCTGGAGGGGGAGAAATAATGGGAAAATTCCTTATCAATAATAAATAGAACTAGTCAGTGCCAAGATCAAAACTATTAGGCAAATTTGGCACAAGTTTCTGGTGGTCACCGGTGTTTCTCCGTGTTTATCAGAGGATAGTTTCACTTGCTGGTTAAATGGAAAGCTGAGCAAGTAATTGAATAGTATTTCCTCAGAGATAGCCTTTGCCTGATAGTAAATGCCCGGATATGGATGGGAATTGGAAGAAGGTTGGAACTTGTGTGTCGAAATAATCTTTAGTCGAAGTTGTTAAACATTTGCAACTTTTATGTTACTCAGAAAGAAGCTTAGCCACATACACAGGCAATAATACAAGACACTGTTTTGGTTGGCAGCTGCGGACAAGATATTTTTACTCAATACTTTGACTCTGGTGTTCATTTTCCAGCCTTGAAGATTTTTGGAAGGCTTTCCCTGAGTCAGAAAAATCTCAGTAAAAGGAACAAAGCATTATCCTCAAGAGTACACACTTCTGAAATTTGTCCTAGAAAAATGTGAATTGGTCTCTAGCAGAGCATTCTTTTTTTCAGACAGGGATAATAATGATTAATGTTTTATTTATAATGTTAGCCATGAGAAAATGCAAGGTTGCTGCTTCAGAAATCTTCCTGAGAAATCAAAGAAAGAGGATTCTTCCCTTTCTTGGAAAGATACTTTTCACTGTAGTAGCCAAAGGAGGCGCAGGAACACCTCTGGTATGCCTTGGGCCTACTTTGCTTTCCAGGCTACTTTTCGGGATTGATCACAGAGGAGGATGCTGATGGGAAAAGGACTTCCTCATCTCCATAGCAGCTGCTCACAGATATTTGTTAAATTTAAAATATATTTTCATTGATTTCAGAGAGGAAGGGAGAGGGATATAGAAACATCAACAATGAGAAAGAATCATTGATACCCTGCCTCCTTCATGCCCCTATTGGGAATGGAGCCTGCAACCCAAGCATGTGCCCTGACTGGGAATTGAATTGTGACCTCCTGGTTCATAGGTCAACGCTCAATCACTGAGCCCACAGGCCAGGCTCTAACTCCATCTAATTGATTACATATTGAGAAATATATATTTAACTACAGTTAAATATCTAGAAACTCATTGGTGATAAAAACATATGTAATGGTTCCATAATCAACTCAAAATGTGGTGAGAAAAACACGAGAATCATGAAACTGACACAAATTGTTTAAGTATTTTTAATAGTCTATTGTTTTGAATTCTATTCCTGTTGCCTGTAAAACACAAATCTACCTCCTGTTATGCTTATCATAATGTTTGCTTTTCTTATTTGCTTTTCCTAAATATAGTACAGAAGTTAAGCAATTTTATACTCTATCTTCCTTATTGGAGGATTTGGTTTTGAAGAAGGGTGGCAACTATGTATTCATCATTAAGATGTTGAACTTGACTCCAGATCTATTTCCTCCCAGAAAATATGATTTGTATTTATTCTTCTGTGACATTTGACATTGTTTTCCTAAGCAAAGCTGCCCTTTGTTCAATTTCAGTACCTGTTTTCAAGGGATTTCTGTATGTTCTTTTTCTTCAATGAGTCCTGGAGAATGCTGTGAGATGTCACTCAGCCATTAGCATGTGTCATTGAGACAATTCTGGGAGAGCTCACAGGGGACTTAATGGGAGGAAGGTCCATACAAGGTGGATCTTCTGTCATTGTTGCCCCTCATATTTCACCCGATTCATCCCATATATTATTTCCAGAGTCTTCATCCTTCCTTGCTACCATCGTGGCTTTTACATATTTTTTCCTTGGCCACCTTTTTTTTTGTTCCAACTGTGGACAAGTAATACCCAAACCAAGAACCTACACTTTTCAGGAGAAACAAAGAAAAAACATTTCTATTTCTCTTCAATGTGGTAGGTATTCTGTCTCTATTTTGTGATCGATCACAGAGGTTTGGTGTGGGCCCAGGACAATGCTGACAGGAAAAGGATTTCCCAGTCTTCAGAGCTGGTCCTCAGCTGCAGAACTGTGCTCTATTCAACAGTGGTTCGCATCATGTCAGGCACATAGCAGTTGCTCAAAAATATTTGTTAAATTGTTAAAATTAATAGTTAACTTTTGTGGAGTGTGTACTATATTCTGGGCACTATTTTATGTGTGCCCATTAGCTCATTTAATTTAAGAAAAATTGAATGTTATGAAAGATAACAGAAGAAATTATCTCTGAATTGGACAGACATTAATCTGGTGAATATTTTATGGAACTCTCTGGATGTTCACACTCAATTTTGAGTTTAGTAGGAAATATTTACTAAATGTAGATACTTGTAAAATTTTTCCTCTCAATTTCTGTGTTTGAGTGAGGTGTTTAATCTTTTCAGGGATCTGAGGAACTAAAAAAGAAGTTTTTCTCTCTCCTTCCTCAGATTTGATGTAGTGGTTGGATGTTTGGAAGGTATTATTGTACATTAAAATTAAAATTATTAAACCATAATAGACTTGTTCTTATATGTGTTTAAAAATGGATATTATAGTTTTATGCCACACTAACTTGTGTAATAAACTCTGAGAAGATTGTTTTGTGATGTATCACATTATTTTCTATGAGAACTATTTTGCAGGGAGAAAATGACTGTCCTGAATATTATAGAAATAACTCATATGCATTAATAAACAACATGGCAGTGCCGTATACATCTTTGTCCTAGTTTAGGGCCTTTAACTTAGGATCTCAACAAATGTTGCTGAATTCAATAAGGATAATTTGGGGGGGAAATCATTCAAGGTCTCATCAATAAACACATCTACTATTACATTTATAAGTACTTCATTCCAGATCCTTTTTATCCCCAAGGGTAATGAACATGTTTCCATGTTATTATTGTGCTCTTCATAACCATCATTTATTTCAGCTATTTTTTCTAAATGAAAATCCCTTTACATATACTTTTCTCATTATAACATGAAAGAGATAACAGATTCATACTTTTAGAAACGCATCAAGTACAAAATAAAAATTCTTTATGTCTTTACTTTCCAGAGATGATATGTTTAATGATTTCATCCATCATTTGAAATACCTACTTATTATTCCATTCTGTGGGCTTAATCATAGTTAAGTTAGGTTTTTCATTATTATTGGGTATTTAAGATCTTTATTCCAATTTTTGCTATAACAAATACTACTCCAATGAATGAATATCTTTGCATATCTTTTTCATATTTATTTCTTTTTAAAAATAGAATTTTTAATTGATTTCAGAGAGGAAGGAAGAGAGAGAGAGAGAAACATAAAAAATGAGACATCATTGATCAACTGCTTCCTGCACCCCACTACTGGAGATGGAGCCTAAAACCCAGACATGTGCCCTGATAGGGAATCAAAACATGACCTCATGGTTCATAGATTGCTGCTCAATCACTGAGCCACACTGCTGGGCCATATTTATTTTTTTAAGGTAAATTTTTCAAAATGGAGTTATTAGGTAAAAAGCTATGAATATTTGAAAAAATATATCTATATATATTTTAATAAATCTTTATTGTTCATATTACAGATGTACCTCTCTTCCCCCCCCCCCCTTCGTTGTTCCCCTCCGTTGCTCCCCTCCCAGTAGGGCACTCTCAGGCTATGATGATGTCCTGCTTATTGACCAGCTGCTTACATACTTGAGCATGGCTGCTCTTGGATGGCCAGGCAGTCAGATGAGCCTCTTTCATGCACATTTGCATTTTCCAGGATCTGTTTGTTTCCTTTCTAAGAAGTCAGGAAGCCTTTAGTAACTATTCTTATAAAGCACAGCCTAAGATTTGATTGTAATCTCTCGGACAAAGTTGGAGCTTGTTGGGAGCAATGACCTCTTGAACCCTGCTTTCCTAAACTCCCCACAGAACTAACAGCCTCCACAGTGTCAGCCTTTGGTCTCCGAGTGCTTTCCATTATTTCACTTAATCCTCCCAGCTTCTCTGGGAGGGTTCACTAGCATCTTTCTGCAGGTGAAAAAATTCGAGACACAGAGACTTCTTTGGGATCTGAGATGCAGGGATGAGGGACCCAAACAGGTGTAGCCAGAAATACAGAGGAAATTTCCATACTAAATAATAAGCCAAGAGAACATCATTATCCATATGTTGAATTCATCTATAAATAGAAAATTCCCTGTTTTTTTTTTCTTTTTTTTCTTTTTTTTCTTCCCCAGTATGTGAAAGCAAATTAAAAAACATCCTTTATGCACAGCAGGATTTCAGAACAGGTGTGCCCATTGCTGCTTGTCGCTCAGTTTCCAATTTGTTCTGTGGGCTGTGGCAGTAGGCCATCTCTATACATGCAGGTGGGACAGAAAACTGCCCACATGCCTGAACTCTTCACAGCAGCAACATGGGACTTAGTAATTTAGGGTAAGGGGTTTCCTTCCATTCCCTAATCCTTTCTGGCTCATCAGTGATCACTGAAGTGCTTTTAACAAGGGGCAAAGCCTTTGAATCATCAGTTCAAGAAGCATGTCCTAGCAGCCATTCCCCAAGGTCCTCCTACCGCTCTGTATGTCTTAATCCAATACTTACCACACTGTTTAGACAGAGATTGTGAGTTATATTTCTTTTAAAAAAAATATATTTTATTGATTTTACACAGAGAAGAATTGAGAGGGACAGAGAGTTAGAAACGTCGATGAGAAAGAAACATCGACCAGCTGCCTCTTGCACACCCCCCACTGGGGATGTGCCTGCAACCAAGGTACATGCCCTTGACCGGAATCAAACCCGGGACCTTTCAGTCCGCAGGCCGACGCTCTATTCACTGAGCCAAACCGGTCCTGGCAGAGATTTGCTTTTTTTTTTTTTTTTTAAATATATATTTTATTGATTTTTTTACAGAGAGGAAGGGAGAGAGAGAGCTAGAAACGTCGATGAGAGAGAAACATCGACCAGCTGCCTCTTGCACACCCCCTACTGGGGATGTGCCCGCAACCAAGGTACATACCCTTGACCGGAATCGAACCCGGGACCTTTAAGTCCGCAGACCGATGCTCTACCACTGAGCCAAACCGGTTTCAGTGAGTTATATTTCTTTTTTTTTTTTTTTTTTAAATATATTTTATTGATTTTTCACAGAGAGGAAGGGAGAGAGATAGAGAGCTAGAAACGTGGATGAGAGAGAAACATCCACCAGCTGCCTCTTGCACACCCCCAACTGGGGACGTGCCCACAACCCAAGTACATGCCCTTGACCGGAATCGAACCCGGGACCTTTAAGTCCGCAGACCGATGCTCTACCACTGAGCCAAACCGGTTTCAGTGAGTTATATTTCTATATTCCCAGCACCCAGCATGTCAGGCCCTGGCTGGCTATCAGGGCCAATCTTGGGGTGATTGGCAGGGCAATCGGGTAGCCCCTACTGGCACCTGCCTTGGTCAGTGTGGTGCTGCCTGTTTGCCAGGCCTGCCTCATGCGGCCACGGCAAGTCACCTCCCTCTGTGGGGCAACCAGCTGTGCAATCAGGTCCCCCCCTGACCCCCGCTTCCCCGTTACCTTCCTTGGCTGGACTGGGAGCAGCTCCTGAAGTGAGCACTTGACCCCTGGTGGTCAGTGTGTGTCATAGCAACCAGTCGTTTCATCAGTCATTCTGCCATTTGGTCGATTTGCTTATTAGGCTCAATATTATACAGGATTAGTGTATCATAATCACTTATTAGTTGCATTATACTAGATATGCATTTTACCACAATATACCACCAAACTAAGGAAAACTGAGCTGATTTTTATTCTCTATTTTGCTGAGTCTAGAATATTTGGGGTTTGATTTTTTTTGACTAGGGGAATAGTAAAATTATGTAGAAAGCATCAATTCTCCAGAGATTTATGAGCAAGCTTGAAGTCAGTTTTTTCCCCTACATACACAACTATACTGACAAATGACTGGATAAATGGCAAAGAAGTAAAATGAAATTTTTGGCGTGGACTCCAACAAAAGAATTTAATGTCACAGTTTATTATAATAAGGATATATCAACTATATTATTTGGACAAATATGGTTAGAAAGAAAAGCAAGATGAGGTCTTATTTTATGGGGCAGAAAATGTACTTAGTTTTTATCTTATTTAATAATGTCTTTGGTCTCTTTTCTACAGTAGTATTCCTGTATTTAGTAATGTGTATTTTCATGCAGACTTACGCATTACTTCTGATTACTCTGGCTACTAGGGCTTTTCAAATGCAGGTTATTATCATTTTGTAGTTTATATATGCACATTATATTGAATATTTCTTTAGTGTCAGTGAGAAAATAAATCATTGGTATGAGAAAACACTGGCATTACAAGGTATTCATCTGGAATTATTCAACCTTTCACAAGCAAATGAGAAAGATTATAGGATTAGACCAAATCCTGGATTTCTTTTCCTCTCTACCCATTTGTATTCATTATAGTTGAAAGATAGACAAGTGAAACTATTGGTAGCTCAGTCTTTAAAGCTTTATTACAATTTAAAAGCATTAAAAAGGAGAGAAAATGGAAAAATCTTATCAAGGCTTGAAATGATCTTCATATTGAATAGTTGAAATTTCCAGTTTAGTGACAATGAAGAATGAAGATAGGTGTTGTAAAGATATGACTTCATTATTGGTATCACTCAGTATTTGCAATTTTAAAGAATTGATTATAGAGTTTTTTAAAGGTTTCTGTCATAATATAGAACTGACAATTGGGCACATCACTAGAGGAAATGAAGTGGGTCAGTGGTTTTCCATTCTGTATAAATTACATAGGGCAAACCCACAGCCTGGGATAAAACTCACATCAGAACCCAATATTTTTTCTGGTGTGTTGCTTTGGCTATTGTTATGCTTGTTGGAGTCCAGGAATGTGCACTGAGAAGATGGAAAGACCAGAGAACACAAAACTGCCACATGAAATACTGAGGATATTGTTAGTTTTCCCCAGTATTCATTTTTCTCCCCTTCCCTAAAAGTTTAGAATCCAACTCCCACTTTAATCTAGGAATCCAACCTTTGCTAACATAGCTCATGGGCTCCAGGGCGTTTCTGATTGATGGGTGATTCCATCCCCGCTGTCACAGTGACGAATTCTGGAATAGTCATGTGTCACAATAATAGACCATTGCCAGGGATTTTGGGTAGAGTATTTTCTTTGGTTTTAAGAATGGCTACCAGGCACTTTGATACCTTCTCTTCCTCTGGACACTTTTTATGTTAGTCCTGAAACTATTGCAGCCAACTTGAAACACACACATGAAGAGAGAAGAGAATCAAAGAGATGTGAGCCAGAACTCTGATCAAATTATATCTGATCACAGCTTTTAGAGCTAATAAATTTCCTTAACTGTTTATGCAAATTTAAGTGAGCTGTTTCTGTAGCCAAGATTATCCCTACTGATACAGAAAGGAGGTACTCTTCGAACCTACATGGTTCCTTAATCCACAGGGTCTATTTCAGGAATCTCTTTGCCAATTTGATCTAACAGGAAGGTCCAGTGGATGCTCTCCTGTGGTCCAGACCTATTTTAAAATTTCACTTTTTGTGGTCATGCTCTTCAAAGTTTTCTGGTTTGTAAGCCTAGGCAGTACTTCCATTACATCCCTGCTTGAATGGGTCTTTGGGATGTAATCTGATTCCAAACCCCACCCTTAGGTCCAGAACTGGCTATGGAAAATAGATACAGTGGTTCTTCTTTCTGGTAATCCATCATCTCCAACACAATTCCTAATGAGAAGACCTGTCTGTGGGAGATGAGACTCACTTCTGGCTTCTCTAATTTCCCAAGCAACTTTTAATTTTATAATAGTTTTGGTCCAGGCATACAATTCGTTTTGGGAACCCCTGTTGGATAGAGGCAATTTGGCATTGAGAAGATTTGGTCAGGCATAATGATAAAGCTGGCATCCTAAATAATCTCTAGGCCCCATAAGAATAGCTGAGTTGCACTCCAAGGGTAAAATATCTATTGTTGGATCACTATATACAGATAAACTTTTACAGTGAGGGGTCTATGATGTACATGCTGAGTAATATTTTAAGTCTGCAATCAGATAGGTATGATTTGCACTTTTGTTTAAATAGAACTAACTATCAAGTCAAGACCAGTGATTTCACATGTAGTTGAGTTGGGGCGGGGGTGAGAGCAAAGCACTGGTTGTCATGGTATCTTAAACACAACACCTAAAAGCAATGTATATATTTTTTTCTTTTTCTTTTTATCATCTAAATTTTTACATGTCTCCTTTTTCCCCAATTGACCTCCCTATCCCCAGCCATTCCCACCGCCAGCAAGCTCCTACTGCCCCAGTCCATTGGTTATGCTAATATGCATGCATACAAGTCCTTTGGTTGCTCTCTAACCACTGCCCTTCCTACTATTTGTCTCTGAATCTATTCTTGTTCATCAAATTATGTTGATCATTATATCCCACATATGAGTGAGACATGTGATATTTATCATCCTCCGACTGGGTTATTTCGCTTAGTGTAATGCTCTCCAGTTCCATCCATGCTGTTGCAAATGGTAAAAGTTCCTTCTTTTTTTAAAATTTTTTTTATAGTGCATATATTCCATTGTGTAGATGTACCACAGTTTTTTAATCCACTCATCTGCTGATGGGCACTTAGGCAGTTTCCAAATCTTAGCTATTGGTAAATTGTGCTGCTGTGAACATAGGGATGCATATATCCGTTCTGATTGGTGTTTCTGCTTTCTTGGGATATATTCCTAGAAGTGGGATAACTGGGTCAAATGGGAGTTCCATTTTTAACTTTTTGAGGAAACTCCATACTGTCTTCCACAGTGAATGAGGCTTGCACTGTGTCTGCATTCCCACTAGCAGTACATCAGGGTTCCTTTTCCTCTACATCCTCTCCAGCACTTGTCGTTTGTTGATTTGTTGATGACAGCCATTCTAACAGGTGTGAGATGGTACCTCATTGTCCTTTTGATTTGCATCACTTGGGTAATTAGTGACTTTAAGCATGTTTTCATATGTCTCTGGGCCTTCCGTATGTCTTCTTTTGAAAAGTGTCTATTTAGTAGCTTCTTTGTCCATTTTTTGCTTGGATTGTTTATCTTCCTTTTGTTAAGTTGTACAAGTTCCCTGTAAATGTTGGAGATTAAACCCTTATCAGAGATAGCCTTGGCAAATATGTTCTCCCATGCAGTGGGCTTTCTTGTTGTTTTGGTAATGCTTTCTTTTGCTGTGCAGAAGCTTTTTATTTTGATGTAGTCCATTTGTTTATTTTCTCCTTAGTCTCCATTGCCCTAGGAGCTGTGTCTGTAAAGATATTGCTACGACATATCTGCTATTTTGCTGCCTAAGGAATCTTGTAGGGTTTTTATGGTTTCCTGTCTTACATTCAAGTTCTTCAGCCATTTTAAGTTTTTTGTGTGTGCTTGGTGTAAGTCGGTGATCTAGTTTCATTTTTTTGCATGCATGTGTCCAAATTTCCCTGCACCATTTATTATAGAGACTGTTTGGACTCAATTTTTGCTCTTGCCTCCTTTGTCAAATATTAATTGAGCATAATGGCTTGAGTCAATTTCTAGGTTCTCTGTTCTGTTCCACTGGTCTATATGTCTGATCTTGTGCCAGTACGAAGCAGTTTTGAGAACGGTGGCTTGGTAATATAGCTTGATATCCGGTATTTTGATCTCTCTAACTTTGTTCTTCTTTTTCAGAATTGCTATGGCTACTCGAGGTATTTTTTTTTTATTTAAATTCCATATGAATTTTTGGAGAGTTTGTTCTAGATCTTTGAAGTTTGCCATTGGTATTTTAATGGGGCATGCATTGAATCTGTAGATTGCTTTGGGTGGTGTGGACATTTTAATGATGTTGATTCTATCAATCCATGGACATGGTATGTTCTTCCATTTGTTTAGTCTTCCTCTATCTCTTTTTTCAATGTCCTGTAGTTTTCTGAGTACAGGTCTTTTATGTCCTTAGTTAAGTTTATTTCTAAGTATCTTAATTTTTTTTGGTGCAATGGTAAATGGGATTTTTAAAATTTTGTTTTGTTTCTCTTTCTGTGAGTTCATTATTGGTGTATAAAAAAGCCATAGTTTTCTGGGTGTTAATTTTGTATCCCGCTACATTGCCAAATTCTTTTATTAGGTCTAGTAGTGTTTTGATGGAGTCTTTGGGGTTTTCTATGTATAGTATCATATCATCTGTGAATAATGACAGTTTTACTTCTTTTCTAATTTGGATGCCTTTTATTTCTTCTTCTTATCTGATTGCTACAGCTAGCACTACCAGTACTATATCGAGCAGGAGTGGTGAAAGTGGGCATCCCTATTTTGTTCTTGTTCTTAGGGGAAATGGTTTTAGCTTATGCCCATTGAGTATGATGTTGGCTGTAGGTTTGTCATATAAGACTTTTATTATGTTGAGGTATGACCCTTCTATTCCCACTTTGCTGAGAGTTTTTATCAAGAAAGGGTATTGGATTTTGTCAACTGCTTTTTCTGTATAGATTGATATGATTATGTGATTTTTGTCTCAGTTTGTTTATAGGATGTACCATGTTTATCAATTTGTGGATACTATGCCATCCTTGCATCTCTGGGATAAATCCTACTTGGTCATGGTGTATGATCTTTCTAATGTAATGCTGCATCTGATTTGCTAGAATTTTGGCATCTATGTTCATTAAGTATATTGTCCCATAGTTCTCTTTTTTGTGGTGTCTTTATCTTGTTTTGGGATTAGTGTAATGCTGGCTTCATAGAAAAAGCTTGGAAGTGTTGCTTCCTCTTGAATTTTTTTGGGATAGTCTGAGGAGGATAGGTTTTAATTCTTTTTGAATGTTTGATAAAACTCCTCTATAAAGCTATTTGGACCAGGGCTTTAGTTTGCTTGAAGATTTTTGACTGCTGCTTCAATTTCTTTGATAGTTAATGGCCTACACGTATGGGGTCAGTGTGTCATGCAGGAAGTTCTGGGTGATTGTAAGGAATGACATTTATTCGTTGGAGGCTGGAAGTGAAAGTGACATGAATTCCCACCACATTCTTATCTGCACTCATGAAATTTTGTTGAGAATCCCTCTGAGAGAGAATGCCTCAGCACTGAGTCTGTTTTGTGGCCTTGAGCTGAGACAGTTGATGAGACATCTTACAATAAGAACAAGGGCAAGATGCCCTAAGGGCTTCACATGCATTTATATCAAAATTCTGTGAAGGAAAAATCAATGTTTTGCTTCTGGCAATGAAAATCCAAACCTCACCAAATTACTGGGAATGAACACTTAATTTTCAAGCACTAGAGAGGAGGGAAAAACACCCATCAAGCTGAATAGATTCTTCATGATATCTCTGGATATAACATGGTGTGATGGGCTTTGCAGTGACCCTGTTAGGGAACTACTATAAGCTTTCATTCAAGTCTTTTTTAAAACTTCCTCAGCGAATCTTTTTCTGATCACTCAATCTAACATTTCACCTCACCAAATACTTCATTTCCTTGATCTCTGCATCATGATTCCCTTAACACTTGTCTTTCCTAGAAGCAAGATCTTACACAAGGAGTTGATGCAGGTGCTTTGTATGTGAGTTGATTTCAGGTAGGCCAGTGGGACATGGAGGAATGAGACAGGGAAGTAGAGAAAGCTAATGCGAGTGTGGCGATCAGCGGGTTATTGGTGTGGGCAAATGGGACTGAGTCCTGATGGGGATCTCTGGGAGACTGTGTGGCCATGCCTTGGAGTATATCTGAAGCATAAGGAAGTTGGGGTGTTTATTCACCACTTCTCATCAGCCCATGGTTGAGAGATGTAGGGGATTGGGATTTTTAACTTCCCAGCAATTTTAGTCTTTGTGCTTGGGCAAGTGTCATCAAGCCGTCAGAGAAAGCTTATGCATTGCAGGAGCTCACAATTGGAGGCCTGGGGTCAGGATGCAGGGGAATCTGTGAAGGTCACTGATAGAATCTGCTAGAGAACTTGTTAACTCTCTACTGGACTGTGTATATATATTGGTTTATCCTCACCTGAGGATATTTTTCCATTGAGTTTTAGAGAACGTGGAAGGGAGAGAGAGACACATATGAATATGAGAGAGACACATCAATTGGTTGCCTCCTGCACGCACCCTGACCACAGCCATGGAACCTGCGACTAACTGAGGTATGTGCCCTTGACTGGAATCGAACCCTGGACCCTTCAGTCTGCGGGCTGACACTCTATCCACTGAGCCAAGCCAGCTTGGGCTGGACTGTATATTTTACTTACTTATATTTATTGTCTGTCTCCCATGATTACATAAGCTTCATGAAGACAAGGACTTTTCTGTTTTGTTTACCCGGTGGCACTCGGAAATGGTTTCTAAGTTATTCAATATTTAACAACTACTAATTAGTGCCTACCTGCACCAGGTACTCACATTCTTTGTTGCCATGATCTCCAAGAGGCTTTGTAGATCTGTACTGTCTTTATAACTAATAATTAGCCTGTCCCAAGTCAAGATTAAGAATTACAAGGGAAGGGTGATAATTAGACATTTTTGTTGTAATCCATATTTTTGGTAAATAAAGAATTTGACAACATGAACTGCTAGATCAGAAAAGGTCAATAGGGGATGGAAGAAAAAATGCACATAACAGATCAGGATGCTTACTCTAACCCCAGCTTCCACAGAGAAGGCCTGGACACATGGTATCCAAATCTAAGCCTATCTCTTGAAAATGGCTGGTTTCTGGTTGCAGGCAGAAGTTGTAATCTTAGGATCATAGTCAAGGAAGTTGCCTTTGCTCTCGACTCTGTGCTCCAGTTATGATCTGTCAAATGGCATAGGTGAATCACTGAGTGTGTAATCAACAACGTTTCCAGAGTGTTGAACATGTGTGACTGTTGAATTACATTGCACCTGCCTTGAGCTTTGTTCTAGCAACTCTTACCTGCAGTTTAGAAAATTTACCTTAAAAAATTTGGTCAATCATTCCAGCTATCACTGGGCATTCTCTGATTCCCAGTTTTATTCCTTTCAGCTTCCTATTGTTTCTTAATTTAACAAGCCAATAGTTAGCACTAGATCTAAATCCTAGTATATTTTAAAATTATCATTAATGAGGAAATATACATGAATTTTGATGGCATATTTTTTTGTACATGGCCACATCCTTTTCACTTTATATTAGTGGTATTCATAAAGAACTGACCAGATTGAAAATCCTTCAAGTTACTGCTCCACAATTTTTAAGTTTGACACCCCCCTCCTCGCCCCCGTGTATCCAAAGTTATAGATACACAGCCCAAGCTCCAATTCTTCTTAACAATTTCTGCTGTGATTTATAATAGGGAACTTTACTCAAAATTGGAATAGGTTCTGTTTTAAAATCATTCATGGGTACATCTAGAGTATATCTCCAAAGTTGGGGAAGAAATTTATTTCTAAGTGCAAATCCAAATATTTCTAAAGTGTAACTGCAGGAGGAACATTTAGAGACATTTATTTTATGTAAGCACATCTGGCCTGGAAGTAAAACCCCCAAAAAGAGGTAACTTAGAAATTTTTTAGTAAATTAGGTCATCATCATCAAAATAACATTTCTGAATATTACTATATAGTATTTATTAATGGTTATTAAGCTGGGCATTGCACAAAACAAAGTGGTCTGTAGGAGAATTAAACATATTTTGGGAGGTCCTGTACCCAAATTCATCAAGGTTTGCTAAGAGAGGCTGTGATTTGAGGAGTTAGTGTTTAGGGACCCTTCTGTGCCAAAGACTGTATTTAAAACACAGAATATCAGCCAAATCATTAGTCCTGTGTAGATCCATCAAAACCATATAAGTCTTGCCTAAGACTTTGGACTTTTCATCCCGAGAAGTAACAACCAACATTGGCACAAACCAACAAATGGACAAACCATGTGTTTGTGAAAACACTAGAAAATAAGTTAGACAAAGAGAGAAAAAGCATTTACGTTATGTTAAAAAATTAGGGACAAGAAAATGTACATTTTTATCTGAAAGCTCCCTTGGTATTCCGTAAAGGTTTTCTCTCAAGTAGAACAATGAGTTTGCTGGTGTGATAAATTAGCAGACGCCTCCTTTGGTGTGAAGTATTCCTGTGTTGCAAATCACTGATTTTATTAGATGGCAGCTCTAGCAGAAGTCTAATGCTGCCTCATGAAAAATCCATAACAATTCAATCTCATTTTAATGATTCTGGAAAATAATAGGACATATTTGAGAGCATCCCACTTACTCATAGTTCCACTTTCTAGTCATGCCTGTTAAAGTGAATGTGATTCATGGACTTTTGTGGCTATTATTATTGTTATTATTATTATTATTATTTTTTAGCAATGTATGAACCCAACTCAGTTTATCTTTACCTGCCTGATTCACACATCATTTCTCTCCTTAGCATACAGTATATCTTGCATCTTGTATATGTTACAGCTTGCTTACTTATTCATTTGGTTTTTAAACTCATTGGAGAAAGATCAAAACTAATTCAGATGAGTGTTTAAAACCATTATGATACTTGCTTATGGAAAAAATGCACATACGGCTTACATATTTAGTTTAGAGAATAACTGAAAATAACTGTACCTAAGATTCTCTTCAGACTTATAATTGGAGGAAAGGAGAGTTTGGAAAATAAACAAAAAATCGATGAAAGCCCATCTAAGTCATTCCTGTTAAAGTGAATGTGATTCATGGAGTGCTGTCCTATTTGCCTTCTAATCTCATTTTGTTTATTTCTGTGTAAATCTTTATTCATGTGACACCTTCCTGTGTGAAAGTCATGCTATTTTCTTGTCATCACAAACCCTCTGGGAATGTAAGAGTGTGATGTGTACTCTCAAATAGGTCACTTTCTTTCTTTTTTTGAATATAGTTAGAATAATTTGTTTTTGCAGGCTCTATATTGGAAAAGAATAGGACATTACTCTGTTTTTGTATGTTCTGGTTCTTGTGTTAGGACACAGTCCATCCATTGATTAGACTGTATACATCCTTCAAATATCTCAAGGTAGGACATCTTGATACATCACAAGTTCCATAGTTGTTTAAATTATTTTTCTAGATGACATATTTATTATGAGAATATGCTCTTTGCATGATTTTTCCAGTTAGGTTCATCATTCATTGAAAGCAAATATTTAGTCTGCTAATACAATATCCATCTATACCTCTGTTTTTATTGCTATTTTCTGCTACATATGCTTTTAGTGTGATGTATATATTTTGGTGTACAACTTCAGCAATATGATGACTATTGACATTATTCTTTTGTTTAATACAATTTAATGGTTTTAACCACCATTTGTTGTCTGCTGCTATTAAGAAATCCTTTTAGATGTACAATATTTTGAAGGTAGTGGCAACAAGAACTTCCTAAGAGAAAATCAGAGTACTGAAATAATGATAGAAGTCTGTTCAGTTGCCTCAGTTTGCCCAGGGAGACTTTGAATAGATTGGTCTGGAGAGATACAGATTGAAATAAATGCAAAATTTTTTTGTGGGTGTGCATGCCTATATAGGACCATTTGCCCAACTCACCATTGTTGGAGGTTAGGGGCGTCATATTCTGTTATTGTCATGTTGCATCATTAGTATTTCTAGAAACATTGGTGACTGTTCATAGAGGTCCTTGGCTTTTCATGGGTCAGATTTCATCATTTCTCTAGTCCTGCATTTCTAAATTTTTTCAGCTAAATATATTTGCCTCATCCTATTGTACCTCAGGTAATTTAGAGACTTATTAACATACAAAAAGCAGAGAGCATAGCCCAGATAACCTTTTATATGGAAAATGGCTGATTTGGACCATACCATATGAAAAATGTTTTTAAAACCTAAAGAAAAAACAAGTAACTTACCATAAACTTTAGGTGATTTTTCTTATGACAGATGTAAATGTCAATGAACCATTCACAAATTCTCCAACAATTACAAAGGATTTTATTTTTATTTTATTTTTATTTATTTATTTATTTATTTTTTAAAATCAATCTTTATTGTTCATATTATTACAAAGGTTCCTCATTTCTTTCCCCCTCCACCAGGTTCCCACCCCACCCTCCGCCCCCTCTCCATCCCCCATTGTCCTCATCCATATGTGCACAGTTTATGTTCAGTATCTTCCTTCCTCCCTTTCCCCGATAGTAAATCCCTTTTCAGATAGTAAATCAGTTACTTAGCATTTTCTCATATCAATAATACCACCACATGCCTAATGATACACTTCACACAAAAGACATTTCCAAATAGGTCAACCAGCCTCATCCAGGCCCCACCCAAGGCACTCACAGATCAACACCCCAGTGCTATACTAACTCAAGGCATCCAGATCTAAGCCTTCATCACTTGACTCAGCAGACCCTCAAGTTCCCACAAAAGTTTCCAACCATGTCTGAGAGGCAGCCCTGGGGCATGGGCAGGCGAGGAGCGAGTTGTTCCGGGCCTGGTTGCTCCGGGCCTGGCCTCTGTTGCTCTGGTTCGTTCCACAACCAGCTGCTCCGGGTCTGGTCACCGCTGCTCCCAGTTTCTCTGGACTTGGCTGCTGCTGCTCTGGGCCTGGCCGCATCCGACCCGGCTGCTCTAGGCCCGGCTGCTCCAGGTCCGACAGCTCCGGGCCTGGCCACTCCCAGCCTGGCAGGTGCTGCTCCGGGCCTGGCCGCACCAGACTCGGCTGCTCCGGGCCTGGCCACTCCCAGCCTGGCAGCCACTACTCCGGGGCTGGCCGCTCCCAGCCTGGCAGCCGCGGCTCTGGGCCTGGCCGCACCAGACTCGGCTGCTCCGGGCCTGGCTGCTCCCAGCCTGGCAGCCGCTGCTCTGGGCCTGGCCGCTCCCAGCCTGGCAGCCGCTGCTCCGGGCCTGGCTGCACCCGACCCAGCTGCTCTGGGCCCGGCTGCCCCGGGCCCGGCTGCTCCGAGCCTGGCCGCTCATGGCTTGGATGCTCCAGGCTTGGCTACTGATGTTCTGGGCCTGGCTGCTCCCAACCTGGCTGCTCTGGGCACGGCTTCTCCAGGCCCGGCCACTCTGGGTCTGGGTGTTCCTGGACTGGCCACCCCGGGCTTGGCCGCCTTCGCCTCAGGCCTGACTGCTACTGCCCCAGGTCTGGCTGCTCCAGTGCTGGCTGTTGATGCTCTGGTTCTGGCTGCTGCTGCTCTGGGGCCTGGCCGTTGCTGCTCCGGGCCCGGCTGCCACTGCCTTGTGCCTGGCCACTCTAGGCCTGTTCGCCGCTGTTTCAACATTCTGTCCTTTTTTTTTTTTTTTTTTTTTAAAAAAAAACACACGCATTTATGTTGCAATGTTGGCTGGTGAGTTGAGTTCTGACTTAGTCTTTGATTTTTCAAGATCTTCTTTGTATTCTTTCTTAAGTAATTTTACTATCTTTTGCTCTCACTTGATTTCTTCACATTGAGAACTTCTTTGGTTTCTTCCTCCTTGTCCTGGGAGCTCAGCAGGTTGCCCTGTGGCACCCCTTTGTTCTCAGCGGGCTCCTGCGCTGCTTCAGCCTGTTGCCGGGGTCGGCACCGCCCAGGAAGCAGCCCCCGGCCTCGGCTCTGTTGTCCATGCTCAGCGGTCGAAGGCTCAGGGGCACCCCCCCGCCCCAGGGGCCCCGTTGCTGGCTGGCCGGTGTCCAGCAGGGGCTCCTACTCCTTGTTGCGTTCCTCCAGTCTGGAGCTTTTTTTCTCCTTCCCGCTAGGGGAGTCTAGGATCAGAGTTAATAGACTGTCCTCTAAGCGCAGTGTGCGAGACTCCGGGGGCTCTGCTTTTCGCAGCTCCCCCAGGACTCCACCTCACAGCCCCGTCTCCCTCTGCTTGAGCCTGGGTCCCCAGGGATTGGCCTAGACTGGAGTTCAGGGCAGTCGGGAGTGGGGCTCAGCACCGCCGGAGATTTTGTTTCTTCCAGCCAGGGCAATACAGCATCAGAGTCAACATTCTGTCCTCTGCATGCATTGTGCGCGTCTGCGCGCAGTGTGCGCGACTCTGGGGGCTCCGCTTTTCGCCGCTTTCCTGGGATTCCGCCTCACAGCCCTGTCTCCCCCTGCCTGAGCCTGGATCCCCAGGGTCTGGCCTAGGACTGGGGTTAAGAGCAGTCGAAACTGGGGCCCAACACGGCCGGGGCTCCTGTTTCCTTCCCTTCAGGGCAATCCCGCATCAGAGTCAACATTCCATCCCTTGCAAGCAATGTGCGCCATTCCGGGGGCTCGGCCTTTCGCCGCTCTCCCAGGACTTCACCTCACAGCCCCGTCTCCCTCTGCTTGAGCTTGGGTCCCCAGGGATTGGCCTAGAACTGGGGTTCAGAGTAGTCCGGACTGAGGCTCAGCGCCGCCGGAGGCTTTGTTAATCCAGCATCAGAGTCAACATTCAGTCCTCTGCGCGCAATGTGCGCGCGACTCCGGGGGCCCTGCTTTTCGCTGTTCCCCTGGGATTCCGCCTCACAGCCCCGTCTCCCCCTGCCGGAGCCTGGGTCCCCAAGGTCTGGCCATAACTGGGGCTCAGCACTGCCGGTTCAGGGGTTCAGCCCAGGCTGGGGGTTTTATTTCCTTCCTGCTAGGGAACGCCAGGCAGCACCCAGCCCTCTCCTCCTCTCAGGCTGTGACCTCTCCACGCGCGCATGCATGCGGGCACGCAGTATGTCTCCGTACCTTAGGCTTTTTTTCAGCTCCTCTGATTTTCCTTCCGGTTTTCTCTTTCCTCCTTGTTGTAGAATTTTCAGTCAGTCGACTACCAGTAGCTCTGGGCAATGTCCACCCTACATTTTAGTTGTATTCCATTGAAATTGTTGTGTGCTGCTGCGGTTAGATGTCTACCTGAGCAGCAATCTTGGATCCTCCTATTATTATTATTCTCAGGATTTTATTTTTAAATGGATTCTATTTTTTTTTAAGTATGAAAATGTCTCACTGCAACCTTTATTTTTTCACTTTTCTCCAGAAATATCTGCTAGGGAGTAGGTTGTGGGATAGCTAGCTGACCCATTATCTTCTCCATCCTAAATCAGTATTGGTGCTGACATCTTCAACATATAGGTTCAGCCTTCCCAACTCCGAAGTCAATCCTTGATTGATTCTGAACAACATGGGCTTTATGAATGGTAGACATGGACTCATGGGATGGTGGGTATAGGCTTCCTGGTACAGTGATAGGTTCTGAATTCAGGATGCTTGGAGTAATGCTTGGTTGTCAGACACAGATATACTTTGGAGATACACAAGTTTTAATATAGATACAGTGTCTTACCGATATGATTATTTCTTTTATATTATGATTCATTCCAATACTTGCATATTATCTTTTTCTTGACCACTTTCCCAAATGTTCTTACTTGGCCTTCAGCTCACTTTCAAGAAACATAAGTAGCCAAAACCAGTTTGGCTCAGCAGATAGAGTGTCAGCCTATGGACTGAAGGGTCCCAGGTTCGATTCTGGTCAAGGGCATAAACCTTGGTTGCGGGCACCTCTCCAGTAGGAGGTGTGCAAGAGGCAGCTGATCGATGATTCTTTCTCATCAATGTTTCTAACTCTCTATCCCTCTCTCTTCCTCTCTGTAAAAAATCAATAAAATATATATATCTTAAAAAAAAGAAACATAAGTTAAGTTGCCTGGACAAACAGAAGGTATCCCATTGTTGAGAAAATAGTAAAGAACATCTCTAGAGTATGTGGGAAAACTTTTCTTGGTTTGTCCTAATTTGTGTGTACTCTCTGAATTTGTTCATTCTTCCTTGTACCTGTGATGGTTCCTAAACCATAAGGAGCTGGATTGTGGAGACAATTTGTGTCCTACACTCATTGTCTCTTCTTTTCTTAACTTTTCCTCAGCTTCTGAAATTTGCCAAAGGATCAGAGTAAGGGATCTATGATGATGTTGGTGTTTGGTGCTGGAGTGTGGAGAAGATGTTTAACATTGTTTCAGGGGATATATAAAACCACAAGATAAATTTGGCATAGTTTCCAAAGGTCAAGCTGCTATTTCTTTAAAAAAAAAAAAATCTTTATTGTTCAGGTTATTACAGATGTTCCTCTTTCCCCCCTCATAGCTCCCCTATGCGTGAATCCCACCCCACCCCATCCTCTTAACCCACACCACTGTCCTCATCAATAGGTGTAAGATTTTTGTCCAATCTCTTCCCGCACCCCTCACACCTCCTTTCCCCCAAGAATTGTCAGTCCACTCCCTTTCTATGCCCCTGATTCTATTATATTCACCAGTTTATTCTGTTCATCAGATTTTTTTATTCACTTGATTTTTAGATTCACTTGTTGATAGATATGTATTTGTTGTCACTATGTTGTTCATAATTTTTATCTTTACTTTTTTCTTCTTCTTCCTCTTCTTAAAGAATACCCTTCAGCATTTTATATAATCCTGGTTTTGTGGTGATGAACTCCTTTAGCTTTTTCTTGTCTGTGAAGCTCTTTATCTGACCTTCAATTCTAACTGATAGTTTTGCTGGGTAGAGTAATCTTGGTTGTAGGTTCTTACTGTTCATCATATTGAATATTTCTTGCCATTCCCTTCTGGCCTGTATAGTTTCTGTTGATAAATCAGTTGACAGTTGTATGGGTGTTCCTTTGTAGGTAACTGTTTTTCTCTTGCTGCTTTTAATATTCTCTCTTTGTCTTTTGCCCTTGGCATTTTAATTATGATGTGTCTTGCTACGGTCCTCTTTGGATTCATCTTGTTTGAGGTTCTGTGCGCTTTCTGGACTTGTAAGTGTATTTCTTTCACCAGGTGGGGGAAGTTTTCTGTAATTATTTCTTCTAATAGGTTTTCAACATCTTGCACTCTCTCTTCTGGCACCCCCATAATTCTGATGTTGGTATGCTTGAAGTTGTCCCAGAGGCTCCTTATGCTATCTTCATATTTTTGGATTATTTTTTCTTGTTGTTTTTCTGGTTGGGTGTTTTTTGCTTCCTTATATTTCAAATCTTTGATTTGATTCTTGGGATCCTCTAGTCTACTGTTGAATTTCTGTATATTATTCTTTATTTCAGACAGTGTATGCTTAATTTCTGACTGGTCCTTTTCCTTTTTTTTTTTTTTTTTTTGTGGCATTCTCATTAAGATCCTTGAATGTCTCATAAGTTCCTTGGAGATTTCTAGAAGATTCTTGAGTAACCTTATAATTGTGGTTTTAAATTCTATGTCATCCAGTAGTTTGCTTTCCTTCATTTCTTTCATTCGTGACATGTTTCTTTGTCTCTGCATTTTGGCTGCTTCCCTGTGTTGATGGAGTGGCTTTGTGTAGTAGGTGTTCTATAGGGCCCAATGGCTCAGTCTCCCTAGTTACCTTAGGTGGACACTCTTGGTGCACTGCTTTATGTGCTGTCTGCACAGTCTTGTAGTTAAACCTTGATTGTTGTTGGTATCACTTGCAGGGATTGACCACATGGCCAATTGGCTCTGAGGAGCCACTGTGTCTATAATGGAAGAACTGCTGTGCTGGAGATACTTGTTTCATTGGGGCTTTGATGCTTACTGAGTCAGCCTCTTGAGTGTGTCACTTATGGATGTGAGGAGTTGAAATCTGGTATCATCTCACACTGACTGCTAGGTACACTGGCTCCTGGATCTTTAAGGAGGTGCAAAGTCAGCTACTGCCTGAGGCTCCCTAGCAGAAGCTACAGTGAGATCTGAAGATCTCTCCTTTTTGTTTGGGGTTTGGAAGTTTTGGAGCTCTCTGACCCAGCAGCAGTTTGTTAGGTTAGCCTGAGAAAGGATAGGCCATTCATATGCAAAAGCTGCTGCTGGGTTTGTAAATTGGGAGGAGCAGGATATCAGAATCACCAGGGCTGAGCAAACAGCAATGGCTGCCAGTCAGCTGTCTGCATCTCTGTGTCCCACAACCCCAAGCAGTAACAATAATCCTTGCAAGCACCTCTGCAAGAAAGCCACCCTTGCTTTCAGACCTGATGCCAGACAGTCCATTTTCTCCCAGTAGGAATCTGAGTCCCCAGAGTCTCACTGGAAACTGGAGTTCTGACCAGTTAAGAGCTTGTATCTCCCTTCCAATTGAAACACACACACACACACACACACACACAAAAAAAAAAAACCACACACACACACACACCAGTGTACTCAGTTGACAGCCCAATTCGAGCACACCTCCGTACCTCTGCTCTTCCGCGCACCTTGCACCTCCTACCCAGTCTCAATGCCCTTTTTTCTTTCCTTCTAGTTGTAGAACTTCTACTCATCCAGTTTTCCCGTGGTTCTGGATGATATTCATTTTGTCCTTTAGTTGTAGTTTTGGTTTGGCTGTGAGAGGCAGTGTGTACATGTGTATACCGTATGCCACCATCTTGGTTTCTCCCAAGCTGCTATTTCTTAAAGTTCTGCAATTTAGACTGGGCTCAGCAGGGTTGTTCTGCTGCTCCACCTGGTGACTGCTGGAGCTGGAAATTTTACGATATCTTTTTATTCACATGTCTGGTGCCTCAGCTGCAAGGGCTGCAAGAGCTGGTGGCGAGGCATGCATCTCTCTTTTAGTTTCCACATGGTCTCTCCATTAGGGTAGCTGGACCTGTTTACATGGTGGCTCAAGGCCAAGAAAGAACATTCTGAGAGAACAATCTCCATTGTGAAATCACTTGATCAAGCTTCTGCTTGTATCATACTATTGGCTAATGTAAGTCATGTAGTTCAGTCTATGAAAGGTTTTGCAGGATTCATTTGTGAGTTTGCTAACCTAAAGTCTACCATATAGAGAGTGATATACCAAGTTTACATGGATTTAAAAATGAAACAGGTGATTTGAAGATAATGTTGCCTTTATGGTAGGCTAGAACTTGTCTACTCTGGAGAAGGCATTTACTTTTTTCTGCTGCTGAGAACTGACCCAAACAAGTTTGGTGTGGACAAATATTGGGTTCTTTTTGGTATCTTGTTAATGGCTCATGGCAATGAGGGTTAAATACTCTCTCATAATCATGTGTTAGGTTACTAGGAAAGCAAGTCTCAGACAATTGCTGCTACTCATATCGGCCTTTCTGCAAGCAGGCACAAAACAATCCTAAACCAGTTCTACAAATGTCATTTAAGGATCTCACCTAGGGCCCCATTCCTAAGGATAAAGATTCCAGGGCTCACTAGAGTCTTACCTTCTGTTTTAGCAAGCATGGAGAGTGCCTATAAAATATTATAGCCAATTAACATTTCTCCACTGCTACTAATTTCCCAAATGAAAGCTCCATTTTATCCATTAACAAGCCGCTAATTCCAGCAATGAAAACCCACTTCTAACATTATGTTGATTAGGAAAACTCTGGCATTAAAAGGAGAAAATAATGACTGACGACTTTTATCATCACTTCTAGTGTATGACTTTTCTAATAAAGTTGAACTAATCATCTCCACAATGTGGGTTTCTGATTAGGGCAATATCCTGCCCCCAAACTGTAATTGTAACTATCACACAGTCTGTACTAAAGGATATTAAAACAAAGTATAGATACCATAACATGTGCCTTAAAGGCTGCTTTAGTGAAAAAATTGTCACATTTTCCACCACAGTATATAGGATATTAAGATCTTGGGATTAAACTTTGTGGACTCATTGCTTCTGGAAAGAGCAACATCCCCATTAGGTAGCTTTCCAAAAACTAATTTAAATTTTGTGTAAATATGAAAAGTTCATAATTAAAATTTTATTAAAATATTTTATTTTCTATTTTTAAATATATGCATAAGTAGGAGAAGCTGTATCATCCAGCTTTGTGCTGGTCAGTAATGACTAATTATCTCTACTCCTCCCCAATTCCCTCCCTGCTGAATTATTTTTAAATCCTAGATATCATTTACCTCATCTGTAAATAATTCAGTGTGTATTTATAACAACAGATAAGGATTTTTCCATTAGCATAAGCACAATATTACTAATACATTGAAGAAATGAATAGTTCATCAATATCCAGTCAGCATTCAAATTTCCCTGAATAATAAATGTCTATTTATAATTGGTTTGTTGGGCTCAGGATACAAACAAGGTTTGCAGATTACATGTGGTTGATATGCCCCATAGGTCTTATTCTTGAGGTAGCCCCATTCAAGGTTTCTTAGTCGCAACACCATGAACAATTTGGATCGGATAATTATTTGCCAATGAGGGCTGTCCTGTCATTATAGGATATTTAGCAGCATCCCAGGTCTCTACCAACTAGATACGGATAGTACCAGCCCCTCCTGTGACACAAAAATGTACCAAACATTGCCTAATATCTTTTGGAGGAAAAATTGTCCCAGTTGAGAACCACTGATTTAGTGTTTCATTGGTAATGTTTTTTCTTTTTTTTTTTTTTTTTAAATTAAATGACATCAAAAATATAAAAGTTGCCTAGGTACAAATAAGTTACAGAATAATGCATACAAAACCACAATGGATTACATGTGACAATTCTGTTTAGCTTCTGTTTTGATCACTTTATGTCAGTATCCAAAATGCTAAACTCTAGTATTTTTTTAAAAATCTAGTGCTGCATGATGCAATTCCTAAGGTAAACTTAATATCCACTAACAACATCTTAGGGTATAAACCAAGTCCTCTGAGAAAAAATTTAGATATTTATATTCCCAACACAATAGAATCCATAATTATAATCAGATACTACCAATTTTATTTAAAAAGTAGAAGTGAGCCCTTATAATATTTTTACATCTATATATGTAATTTTAGCTCATCAACAGGGCCTCTCAAAATCCTTTGACTTGTAAAGTATGGTTAAGGGGATTGCTTTAATAATTTTCTGTATTCAGATAAAATCTCTTGGTTAATCTCTATGGAATAACACTGACTAACACTAAATATAAAATAAAAAGTTTCAATAATTTCCAAAAGTAGCTCAGAATCAATACCTTAAAGAGAATGCCATTTTTTTCAACTGTAACTCTTATCACTTTCCCTGTGGAAGATATTTAAGCTAAATATTGTCAGTGTACAGGTGCTCACTGTGCTCTGAATAAACCTTATGACTTTTGCCAATAAGGTGCTGTTCTACTATAAGTCAGTTTTCAATGAAGTCAGACCATAGATTCCACATTATAAAAATCCTATATAATAAAAGCCCAGCAACTAAGAGGCAGAAGGACCAGAACAACTGGTCAACCAGTCACTATGACACACACTGACCACCAGGGGAAGCCGCTCATTGCAGGAGCTGTGCCCTGGTGGTCAGTGTGTTGTTACCATAGTGGGGATGCACTTGGCTGATCGGGATGAACAGCTGCTTCCATTGTGAACCCTGGGCTAATGGGCAGGAACCCAGCCTGTGATCATTGCCTCCTCGCCCCAGGCTCCTCTTCCTTTCTCCCTGCCACCTCCTCCGGATTCCCACAGGCTGCACAGTGCCGCCATTGGGCTCGCAGAGCTGACCCTGGAGGCTGGGAGGTGGGTACATTGTCGCCATGGGACTGAGGCCTACTCCGCTGCCTTTTAGTACTGTTGTCACAAGCCTGGCCCGACCAAGTCCACTGGAGAGGCGAGTGCTCCAGCTCCACAGAAGATGCTGGATCAGGGAGCAGCCACCCAGAGGGCAGGTCCATAGCCACTCCGCTGACCTGGAAACTATTATTTTAATTTTGCTGTTAGTTAAAGAGTTTATTTCATTACATGAAGAATGTAGAATCAGCATGAAGAGGGTTAAGGAGAATTCCAAAAATTAACTTTTAAAATATGGCATTGTTGAAGAAACCAAGATGGCACATAGGTAAATGCCTAACTGCAGCCTCACACAACAATTTCAAAAAAATACAACTAAAAAAATACAAACTGGACATTATCCAGAAAGTACAGGAAAGTTGACTGACTGGAAATTCTACAATTAGAAGGAAAGGAAAACTAGAAGGAAAATCAGAGGAGCTGTAAAAGCCTAAGGTACGAAGACACGGTGCGCATGTAGGGAGAGGAAGGAGCCAGAGAGGAGGGGGAGGCTGAGTGCCTGGTTGGCATTCCCTAGCAGGAAGGAGATAAAAGCTCTGGACTGTGCTGAGCCCCAGTTCTGACAGCACTGAACCTCAGTTCTGGCGAGATACTGGGGACCCAGGCTCATACAGAGGGAGTCTGAGCTATAAGGTGGAAACTCAGGGGAGCAGCAAAAGGCAGTCCTGGAGGCGCGCACATTACATGCAGAGGACGGACTGTTGACTCTGCTGCTAGATTGCCCTAGCAGGAAGGAGACAAAAGCTCCGGACTGTGCTGAGCCCCAGTTCTGACAGCAGCTGCTGTGGCTTTGTCTGGAAGGATGTCCAGTAGATGTCTGGTATAATTAGCATATTACCCTTTTAATAGTATAGATTTTCATTCTTTCTACATTTATTAGCTGGGGTTGTTCTATAAAGAAGAATGTTTCTTCATCAATTACTTGATTATACTGTAAATGAAGAAACATTTTATTCCTCTGCTCACAACTCTTCTGACCCCAAATGTGTGGGTTTTCCACTAAGCAATTCTCCATCCAAAGCTTAAGGGCTCAGTTTCACAAGTCTGCCCTTCCCCCCACTTCAGATGCCAGTTGTAAGTCCTAGGTTGCCACCTGCTCTTCTGACCAACCAACAATAAACTGGGGGTTCCTATGCCCCCCTCCTTGAGAATGGCTCACACAACACAGGGAAACACTTTCTACATCACTGGTTTATTATAAAGGACACAGCTCAGGAACAGCCAAATGGAAGAGATATATATAAGAGTAGGTACGGGGAGGGGACACAGAGCTTCCATACATAGTCGGGGCTTGCCTCCCTCCCAGCATGTTCACAGACCTGGGGACCCTGTGAACCCCATAATTTAATGTGTTTTTTTTTTATGGGGGTTTCATTACATAGGCACAATTGATTAAATCTTTGGCCATTTGTTATTGAACTTAATGTGCAGAACCACACCCCTTGAAAGCTGGGGGTGGGGCTCAAAGTTTCAATCCTGTAACCACACAGTTGGTTCCTCTGGCAACCAACTCCCATCACCCAGGAGTCACCTCATTAGCATAAACTCAGGTGTGGTTAAAAGGGGGCTTATTATGAATATCAAGAAGATGCTTCTCTTGCTACTATTATTGAGAAAATCACAAAGGTTTTATATTGCTCAGTGCTAAGAAATGGTGATGAAGACCAAAATATATTTCTTATTATATTACAACATCACAGTTCACTTTCTGATTTTTGAACACAGAGTCCTTACAGTAAAATGATGATAGAAGTCAAAAGGTACCGGTATGTTAATAGAATCCATTCGGTCATTAATAATGACCCAGTCCATCATCATCTTATATAATAAAAGCCTAATATGCAAATATCCCCCTTGACCAGGGGTTCAACCGGGAGACCGAGAGTTCAACCCCTCACTATGATGTGTGCTGATCAGCAGGGGTGTTGGCAGTGAAGGTTCTGATGGGCCCGATGAGAGCAGGACCACAGAGGGATGGTGGAGCAGGTGAATGGGTGGTGCCAGGCCAAGATGGGTTCAAGAGTGGGGGCCGATTGCCCCGCTGATTGCCACACAGATGGCGACAGCAGTGGCAGCAGTGGAGGGTGGGGCTCCCAGGCACTGAGGGAGAAAGGGCAAATAGCAATATTAAAATTTTTTTTCTAGTTATTTTCCTTTCAATGTGCACAAATTTGTGCACCAGGCGACTAGTTTTATATGAAAATGTCTCTCAGGGAGAGGGCACTCAGGTTTGCAGGCTTCTATTCAGTATTGTCAGGTTCCAAGAGCAGGTGTGGTCTCAGCAATATATGTTCCTCATTTGCTTTTTTCACTTAACAACTACCTTGGAGAATATTCTCTAGCAGGGTTTATTAATAATAGTACTATGGACCAGATAACTCTTTATTCTGGGGGACTGTCCAGTGTGTGGTAGGATGTTTAGCGGCATCCCTGGCCTTTACCTTCCAGATGCTAGTAGCACATCTATTAGTGAAAAATATCTCCAGATATTGCTAAATATCCTTCAGAAGGCAAATTCATTCCTGAGATCAGTGCTTTATAACAACAGTGAGAGCTTTCTCATTTTTTTTTTTATGACCACGTCACGCTGCATTTTGTGAATTTATCACAACTTTTCATGTAGTTCCTTATTGTGGGCATTTGAGTGGTTTCTAGACTTTCCCTCTTACAGTGCTACTTAAATGATATTGTGCCTACATCCTTTTATATTTTTGCTAGAGTATTTTTTAGGATTACTAGAAGTGGGATTGCTGGGCCAATGGGTAAATGTGCATGTAATCTATATAGATATTATCCAAATTTCTCTCCTTGGGGATTTTACTATTTTTCATTCCCTTCAAAAACAGAATGTTTTTTTCCATAGCCCTATGGAAATGTCTTTTCCATTCAATAACAGAGCATGCTATTAATATTTGAAAATTTGTCTATATATTTAAGGCATTTGCTTTTCTTTTTCTATGAATGATATCATTTGCACAGTTGTGTAGAATCATTAAACCTCTTTTTAGAGATATTAAAACTTTATGAGTGATATAAGTTGTAAGTCTCCATCCCTCCCTCAGTTTGTATTTGTCTTTTGATTTTCTTAATGTTATTTCTTTCATGTGAAAATTCCTATTTTTATGTGGTCAAATTTATCCCCTTTATTGTTTTTGGATTTTAAGTCAAGAATCCCCCCCCCCCCCATTTCTGAGTTATAAAAAGAATGACTCATGTTCTCTTCTAATACCTGTGTATTTGTGTAATATATATATTTAACGTTTAGATCCACTTGGAAGTTATTCTGGCATACACTGTGAGGAATGGTTTTAGTTTTATATTTTTCTATATAAATAACTAGCTTTCAATTAATTTGTTTTCCATACTGATTTGAGATTCTGCCTTTATAATATCCTAAACTTTTATTTTCAGTTTGATGTATTTTTGGATTTTTATTTCTCTTTTGGTTGGTATATCTATCAATTCATGTGCCTACAATGAAGGCTTTATAATATTTTCTATTCTTTAGAAAGGCTGTCTTCCTGGATATTAATGCTTGTTTGTTCTGTCAAATAAAATATATAATCAATTTATCAAGCTCTGGGGAAAAACAATACCTATTTTTGTTGGGATTATGTTACATTCATAAAGTCACTTAGGAAGAACTGACATTTTCAAGATGCTGAGTTTTCCTATCTAAAAACATGATGTGTCTTTCTATCTGTTTGAGCCTACCTCTGTGTCTTTCAGGAATGATTTATAGTCTATAAACATTTTTCTTTATTTTTTATTAATTTTTTTCAATTACTGTTTATATTAAATATATAGTACAGTGGTAAGGCAATCATATACTTTACAGTACCCCCTGCCCCCATATAACTGGTACTCAATTGGCACCATACAGAATAATTACAAAACTAGAGGGCTGGTGCATGGAATTATGCTGGGGGTGGGCAGGGGAGGTCCCCTCAGCCTAGCCTGCACCCTCTCCAATCCGGGACCCGTTAGGGGATGCTGACTGCCGGTTTAGGCCCATTCTCCAGCATTAGGCTTAAACTGGTAGTTGGACATCCCTCTCACAATCCTGGATCACTGGCTCCTAATCACTCACCTGCTTGTCAGCCTGGTTGCCCCTAACTTCCCACCCTCACCAGCCTGATTGTCCCTAACTGCACCTGGCCCTCCCCCCCTCCCGCTGGCCAGGTCACCCCCACTGCCTCCTCCCTGCTGGTCTGATCGCTCCTAACTACTCCCCCCTCCCCTGGTCTGGTTACTCCTTACTGCCCCCCCCACCAGCCTAGTCACCTCTTACTGTCCCCCCTGCCAGCCTGATGGCCCCCAACTCCCCCTCCCCCCTTTCTGGCCTGGTCGCCCCTCACGCTCCCCTACCCTTCCTGGTAACCCCATGCAGCCTGCTTGTTTAGTTGCTTGATTGTCCCTCACTAACCCCTCTGCTGGCCTGGTTGTAGGCAGCTATCTTATGATGGCACGAGGGTTAATTTGCATATCACCTCTTTTTATATAGGATTATTATAAAAGACTATATTTCCTATGCTGTACTTTACATCCATGTGACTACATTGGAATTACCAATCTGTACTTCTTAATCTGTTCACCTATTTCACACAGTCCTCCAAGCCCCCTCCACTCTGGCAACCATCAATCTGTTTTCTGTATCTGTGAGTCTGTTTCTGTTTTGTTTATTTATATTGTTCTTTAGATTCCACATATAAGAGAAATCATATATTTGTCTTTCTCTGATATTTGACTTATTTCACTTAATGTAATACCTCTAGATCCATCCATGCTGTCACTAATGGTAAGACTTCTTTCTTTTTGCCCAGCCAGCATGACTCTGGTTTACTGTCGACCTATGAACCAGAAGGCCACAGTTTGATTCCTGGTCAGGGAACATGCCCACATTTTGGGCCCAATCCCTGGTGTGGGGCATGCCAGGAGCAGCTGATCAGTGATACTCTCTCATCATTGATGTTTCTCTCTCTCTCTCTTCTATTCCCTTCCTCTTTGAAATAAATAAAAATATACTTAAAAAGATTTCTTTCTTTTTTATATATTATAGTCTATAACCATTTTGATCGTCATACAATGTGAAGAGTAAAACTGTTCTCTCATTCCACACATGATTTCAGGGTACATACACGCTTTGAGACTCATCTTTTTAAAATTTTTGTAGCCATGACAATTTAAACTTGGTTCTATCTTTCTGAAAATTTTGGAGGTAGGCAGAAGAATTGCATGTAAAGTGGTAAGAGTATGGGCTTTTGGAATTAGACTGATTTTGGTTTGAATTTGGCTCATTTATTATCTCTGTGACCATGGACAAGTCTTCATTGGCAATAGAGGTTTTTACTTTCTATTGTAATAAGTCTTAAAAGAGATAACATATGTGGCAGCTAGCACAATGCCTGTTATGAGTAAGGGTTTACTTTCAATGGTAGCTGGTGTTTGTTGTGGGTTTAATTTTTCCAGTAAATCATCCTGGTCCTGAACAATTTCCCATATATAACTGGCCTCATGTGTGTCTCTTTTACTACATATAAATTTAAAATAAATTAATTAATCCATCTTCCACTTATGTTAATTTCATTGGTGCTTGGCAATACCATGTCATCTTGAGCTTCTCTTTCCCCCCCATGAGTTGGCAATTGTTTTAGACTTTATATTTTTTTCTCATTTTCTCAAAATGCTGGAATAGTTTGCAGGTCGTGGCAGAAGCTTCACTCACTGAACAGTGATGGATCATCTTTTCTGGGAAGCCATCAATCAACAACAGCTAACAAGAATATGGAGTGGGGCAGGGGTGGGAGGGGTCTGAAGGTCACTTTACTTGGTTCACTGACTACTTGCTGTGGACCCTTTTGATTGATGTTGTGGGAATTTATGCTGATTGCATCACTATTTCAGGATGGCGTTGACTTGCTTTCCCTGAGCAGATTTCTGATTTTAGTTGAGAATCAGCATTCTAAACTTTTGAAATTTCATACAGATGGCAACATTAATTGAGCGCCCACTGTCTACTGAGCATTACACAACAGAGTTAAAACCAAGTAGAAGGGCCAGTGAAGGCCTGTTCCAGGCTGGGGGCTGGGTTAGGTGTGTTCTGCCCGAAGGGCATGAGCTTACTGGCTGAAACTTATGGATTCAAGGAAGGCGTGTTAGTGAGTGCTCAGCTACCATAGCAGCTGCAGGGCTGGGAATGCTGGTGCACAGGGGAGGGCCATTAAAGGGAAAGGTAGGGAGCAGGAATGAAATTAGGATCCTGTATTGAACATTAAGGAATGAGGTTTGGTGCTGCGGCCAACAAACGAAAGGGCAGAAGCCTTGGTTGAAAGCTGTAGAAACTGAGCAGATGGTGGAACAGGAGTTAGGCCAACGTCAGAGGCAAACAGCCAGCATTTCTCTTGGGAGTGGGCTGTGCTGACAGGGTGTGAGGTGCAATGCCACCTTCTCCAAAGGGCAGCACAGAACATCCCTGGGAGGGAAGCCAGTGAGCACCAGGCCCTCTTCTTAAAGGGACTATGCTCAGGTTTGAAGAGGCTCTGTGCCTAGCTAACAGGCTCCACACTCTATAGAGCAAGCCTGCTGTACACAGCGGGGATGGAACCATATTAATAATAATAGTATTTTCATTTCTTTTTTTTTTTAAATATATTTTATTGATTTTTTTTTGTCCCCCTCCCTCCCTCCCACACATCCCCTCCCTCCCCAGAGTTTTGTGTCCATTGGTTGTACTTATATGCATGTATAAAAGTCCTTTGGTTGATCTATTATCTCCCCCAGATCTTCCTCCCCTTCCCGCTGTAATTTGACAGTCTACTTGTTGATATACTGTCTCTATATCTATCTTTTGGTTCATCAGTTTATAATGCTCTTTATTATCCACAAATGAGTGAGGTCATGTGGTGAGTATTTTCATTTCTTTACTGCTTTTAATGCTTCAGAGTACTTTCTCCTCCTTTACCACACATGTATAAGGTGACGCCCAGGCCTTCCCATGAACACTTGCCCTTTGGCATTGTTTTCCTGCAAGTGTTTATGGTCTTAAGTTGGTTAAAACACTTTAAAAAATGTTTTTATTGATTTCAGAGAGAGAAAGAGGTAGAGGGACAGAGAGAGAGGAACATCAATGATGTGGGAGAATCATTGATTGACTGCCTCCTGCATGCCCCCCACTGGGGTCCATCGCATGTGGGGTCCACAGGACCACATGACTGTGGAAGAAACACGGGTGGATGCAAAGAAGCAGGACCGAGAGAGTCCCAACGAGTCTAGAGCCAAGAGAGCAAACTCCTCTGTTTAGGGCAGTGGTCGGCAAACAGCAGCTTGTGAGCCACATGCGGCTCTTTGGCTCCTTGAGTGTGGCTCTTCCACAAAATACCACATGTGGGCACGCACGTACAGTGCGATCGAAACTTTGTGGCTCATGCGCAGAAGTTGGTTTTCGGCTCTCAAAAGAAATTTCAATCGTTGTACTGTTGATATTTGGCTCTGTTGACTAATGAGTTTGCCAACCACTGGTTTAGGTTATTGGGTATTCCCAAATTTTTGCAGGCTTGCAGTGACCATGCCCATTTTGGTCAATGATGTCTGTTTCCAGGTGTAACTAACAGGCACCTTCCCTAGTCACCCCTACATTACAGTGGATGAGTCTATCTCCCCTTTGTTGGGCCTCTTCCTTCGGTGATTGTGGGGAATGGGCCAGCACTTCACTGGGGAAAGTGAAATCGCAACTTTTGGTGAAGCTGCTCAAATGACACGCCTATAATGTCAGGCTTCCCCCTTTGCTCCTTTCCCGTTGTTAATAACTAGCTAACTACAACGGTATCACATATATACACTCAGTTATTAATTCAACTAAAAATTCATATTGTGCACCCATTAGGTGGCAGGCACTTCTTTGGTGTTTATAGATGTACGGTTATTTTTATAGAAAAGTTATGTCCACATGTTTGTTATTCTATAATATCATTTCTTACTCAGAGGTCAGATTGATAGCAACCTCAACTGCTCAGAACATAAATTGGCAAAAGTCGGTGAGAGGGGTTTGAAGCTGCAGACTGCCAAGGGCTTTATTCCGTAGGAGAGACAGAAATGCCCCCAGGCAGTTGCTCAGAACAACTGTGTGTAGAAGCAGCAGATGATAGCAGCAGGACTCACCGACCTCCTGAGAGATGGTAGCTGGCAGCAGAAGGAGGAGACAAAGGAACTCTTGAAAATGGAATAATTTCTTTTGAATTCACCCTACTTCTTCAGCACAATGGTCCACGCCATTTAGTTTAGGAGCAAATAACCACAAGAGTGACAAGCAACCTTTGAGAGCAGTACTGCATTAAATAGCACCATAATTGATGTTCATAATGCTACCAGCTCATGTTTGTATAGCTTTTTTTTTTTTTTTTTTTTTTTTTTTTTTTTTTTTTTTACACAGTGCTTTACATTAATGGTCTTATTAAGGCAAGAAAAAAATCTCTATGGCAGCATGCATCAGAATCACCTGGAGAGTTTGTTAAAGCACAGATTTCTGGACGCCACTCCCCGGAGTTTCTGATTCAATAGGTCTGGGGTGGGATCCCCAAATCTGCCTTTCTAATCAGTTCCTATGTCTGATGCTGCCACTGGTTCAGGGCCACACTTTGAGCCGCTTTATAGGGCATGTTTGGCTTCATATCACTGTTGTTTCTATTTTATATGGGAACAAATGGGATTTCAGAGAAGCTGAATTACTTAACCAAGGTGACACAGGTGGTAGGTTTCAGACTCAAATTTTGGTTTCCCAAGAAGGAATTACATGCTTTTTCAACTATGTGATGTTGTCTCAGATTTTCCCCTTAAGAATTAAGACAGGGTTTAATCCAGTTTAGATTTTAATGAAAGTACTTGCGATTAAAAACATTGGCATTCTGACTATTATCAAAAAGACAAGTGATTGCCGAAACCGGTTTGGCTCAATGGATAGGGCATCGGCTTGGGGACTGGAAGGTCCTGGGTTCGATTCTGGTCAAAGGCATGTACCTTGGTTGCGGGCACATCCCCAGTAGGGGGTGTGCAAGAGGCAGCTGATCGATGACTCTCTCTCATCGATGTTTCTAACTCTCTATTTCTCTCCTTTCCTCTCTGTACAAAATCAATAAAATATATTAAAAAAAGACAAGTGATGACAAGTGCTGGTGAGGATGTGGAGGAAAAGAAACTCTTGTACATTATTGGTGGGAATGTACATTAGTGCATCTACTATGGAGAACAGCATGGAGGTTCCTCAGGAAATTAAAAATAACACTATCATGTGGCTCAAAAATTCCACTTCTGGGTATAGATCTGAAGGAGATGAAATCACTATTTCAAAGAGATAGCTGCACTCCCATGTGCATTGCAACATTATTCATAACTAGAGGCCTGGTGCATGAAATTCATGCATGGGTGTGTGTGTGTCCCTCAGCCCAGCCTGCACCTTCTCAAATCTGGGACCCCAGAAGGATCGGGCCTTAACGGGCAATCGGACATCCCTCTCACAATCCAGGACTGCTAGCTCCCAACTGCTTGCTTGCCTGCCTGCCTTCCTGATTCCCCCTAACCACTTCTTCCTGCCAGACTGATCAACCCCCCTGCCAGCCTGATTGATGCCTAAGTGCTCCCTTGCCAGCCTGTTTGCTTCTTAACTACCCTCCCCTGCAGTCCTGGTTCCCCCAACTTCCCTCCTCTGCCAGCCTAGTCACCCCTAACTGCTCTCCCTTACAGGCTTGATCCCCCCAATTGCCCTCCCTTGCAGGTCTGGTCTCTCCCAACTGTCCTCCCTTGTTGGCCTCTTGTGGTGGCCATCTTGTGTTCACATGGAGGCAGTCATCTTTGACCATAAGGGGGCAACCATCTGTGTTGGAGTAATGGTCAATTTGTGTATTACTCTTTTGTAGAGGCCTGGTGCATGGGTGGGTGTGGCCGATTTGCCCTGGAGGATGTCCTTGATCAGGGTGGGGGTTCTCTTGGGGCATGAGGTGGCCTGGGCAAGAGGCCTGTGGTGGTTTGCAGACTGGCCATGCCCCCAGCGACCCAAGTGGAGGCCCTAGTATCTGGGATATATCTTCTATAATTGAAACTTTGTAATCTTGAGCAGAGCCAAGACTCCTGCTTGCTCTGTGGCCATAGCCATTTTTGTTGGGATTTATTTATCTTCTATAATTGAAACTTTGTAGCCTTGAGTGGAGGCCTAAGCCGGCCAGGGTGTGCAGAAAGCTTGGCTTCTTCCATTATTAGGGAAACCCAAACCTTCTGCTAGCTCCATGGCCGCAGCCATATTGGTTGGGTTAATTTGCATACTTGCTTCTGATTGGCTGGTGGGTGTTGTGGAGTGATGGTCAATTTGCATATTACTCTTTTATTAGATAGGAAAGCTAAGATTTGGAAACAATCAATGGATGAATGGATGAAGAAAATGGAATACATACACATATTGCAGAAGAAATCCTTTAACCAACTAAGCACCTGGCCAGCTACAATAACTTTTCAAAATAATTTTGACAGCTTTACATTTCATATATTGTTGTTTTTTTAAAAAAATATATTTTAATGATATTTTACAGAGAGGAGGAAGGGAGAGAGATAGAGAGTTAGAAACGTCGATGAGAGAGAAACATAGACCAGCTGCCTCTTGCACACCCCCACCAGGGATGTGCCCGCAACCAATGTACATGCCCTTGACTGGAATCGAACCTGGGACCTTTCAGTCCGCAGACCGACGCTCTACCACTGAGCCAAACCGGTTTTGGCACATTTCATATATTGTTAAGTAATCCATATAATGAGCTTGATTATTTGAAGAAGAGAATATGATTTCATAATTTGATGGAAAATATGTTGAGATCTAACAGCAATAAAAATATGGTAAATTTTATTAATAGTTGTTACATCTGGGTTGTGGGAAGTTCTATTTTTCCCCCTTTGCTTACCTATATTTAAAAATTTATTTATTATAACCACATATAACTTTGTTTAAATATTAAATAACATATTTAATAGTGTGTTTTTCAGCAGAACTCACAGGAGACCCAAGAAAAGAGAGATCAAGAAGGCAGTGTGGGGTATAAGATTGTGGCTCAAAATTTGTGATTCTGTTTTTTCCTGGCTGCTAAGGAAGTTGAGTAAAACTAATTTTTATACTTCTAGGAATGCATTATTTAAGCTTTCAATATTTATTATCTTTTACAGGAAAAAGAAATGTGAGCATGGAGACCTCCTACTTATAAATAGTCGATCAGTTTTTCCTGACCACAAATGTACATGTTCTAAAGTGAATATAATAAACCTCTGTGTTAATTTACTAGGGCTCCCATAGTGAGTACACAGTGTCTCACAATTCTGGAGGGCAGAAGACTGAGGCCAACGTGTTGGCAGAATTTATTCTTTTGAGGACTATCTTCTAGTGTCTTTATGTATATAGACTTCCCCCTGTTGGTGTCTGTGTCCAAATTTCCTCCTCTTATAAGGACACTAGTCATATTAGGTCGGGGCCTACCCTTATGACCTTGTTTTATCTTAATTATCGGTAAAGATTCTATCTCCATATACAGTCACATTCTGAGATACTGGGGTTAGGACTTCGACATAAGGATTTTGGAGGCAAACAATTCAGTCCCTAAGAGCACATGAAAAACGTGTCTATCTATTCAGATGCTTTTTGGTTCTATAACCACAAATGGCTCATGTATAGTGGTATTCCACGTTTTTGAATTAAGGACTCCTTTGAAAATGAAAAGCAGGGGTGTTCTACCCAGAGAAATGCATATATACACTAACGTTCACATCAGGGAATTTACAGACACACTCCTCACTCTTCTATGGATCCCTAATGTCTACCAGTAGATCTGCAGTCTGGCTGATAGCAAAATCATGAAGTCAGGTAATTCAGTGATCAAGTCTAATAGATGAGTTGTTTGTAAGTCACAAAACTTAGCAAGGTTCACCAGCAATAAATCGCAAATTTAGATCTTTCACCTAAATGTTCATAGTTCATTGGCTATGGACTCAACAATTCTAGGAATTAAAAGCAGCTTTATAAAACTCATCCTCCCGCCAAAACCGGTTTGGTTCAGTGGATAGAGCATCAGCCTGCGGACTGAAAGGTCCCGGGTTTGATTCCAGTCAGGGGCATGTACCTTGGTTACGGGCACATCCCCAGTAGGGGCTGTACAAGAGGCATCTGATCAATGATTCTCTCTCATCGAAATTTCTAACTCTCTATCCCTCTCTCTCCCACTCTGTGAAAAATCAATAAAATATATTAAAACACACACACACACACACACACACACACACACACACACCCATCCTTCGTGTAGCAAAACCAAACCCCAAATGCATACCCGTACCCTTAACTCTCCTGAAGGATAGGAACATTCCAAAGATGTCTCCTGACACCAGATTTTAAGCACAGATTAATAGTGAGGGAGGCCAGGCCTGCTCTTAGGAAGTCTCTGGGTCTGGCCTTAAAAAAAAAAAAAAAAAAAAAAAAAAAAGAATGAGCGGGAGGTAGGAGGGAGGGGAGGGGTGGGGTGCACCTGGATACATCTGGAACTCCCTCAGAGGAGTGGTCCAGCTTTGGCTAATCAGTGGATAGGGGGACCGTAGGCTAACGGGGTGTGTGTGTGTGTGTGTGTGTGTGTGTGTGTGTGTGTGTGTGGAGGTAACGGGGGGGGGGGGGAGGAGGGGGGAACTTCTTCCATTCAAAATCCAAATACCTTTGTTGCTCAAGGCTCAAAAGGAACTTACTGCTTGAAGCTGATTTCCAAGGGCAAGGCTTCCGTCAAGTTCCTGAACGTAAGCAGGATTAGATAACTTTAACCTTGTTAATCTTTGAAAATAAAGGAAAAGGAAAAATCTGAGCCGGTATTTGTAGAAATGACCTTTGAGATGGGCCCTATACTATGTGTATAGAGATTTCTATAGAAAGTATGGACTGGAATAAATATTTAGACCGTGTGGAGAGTATGTTGATGACCCTGTTTTTTTTCTGTGCATTTCATAAATGCATTAATCTGAGGCCAGTTACTGGTTTCTGTGTTGTTTGCACAATACTTTGATAGGGTTTGTGAATCAGGGGAAAAAATTGATACTTCATTTCATTTCAGGTTCTGAAACATGATGTGGTTCTTTCCAGCTTTCATTTTACAGTCCATTTAGGTTTGATTTAAATTCATTGTCAAAACAAAATTTAAAATGATTATTCAAGAATACACTCAAACTGGAAATCATGTAATATCCTATATTATATAACTACATCAAAATTCTTTATATAAGCCAAAATTATAGTGAAGGAAAAGAGCTTGCTAATCTCCTGGAAGTTCCTTAATTAAGTTATACATTTTTAATATAACTTTAGTTTTGTGTGAATGTATTTTGTGAAAATTTATGCAGTTTTGAACTTATGTTGTTGCAAATATGCTTTTACTGAATATATGTTGTATATTTCAGTACATTTAATTGATCTACAAAATCTAATTTTACTCAAAACAGTTTGACCTGAAAATGTATGAAACAAACCTATGTGATATATAAAATAAACTTGTTTAAAGAGGGAAATTTAGAGATCCTATACCTTGATAAAGTAATATTTTTAGTTCATCTCTCAAATATGAAAGCCCTTATGATGTACCATTTGTTTTTATGTCACTTTATCAACCTTTAATTGCCTTTGCTATTTAGGTAAGGATAATCATGAATATACAAAACTAATGTTTTTTTTTTTTTTTAAATCTTTTTATTGACTTCAGAGAGGGAGAGGGAAAGAGAGATAGAAACATCAATTATGAGAAAATCATTAATTGGCTGCCTTCTGCATGCCCCACACTGGGGATCAAGCCTGAAACCCTAGCAAGTGCCCTGACCTGGAATCAAACTATGAACTCCTGATTCAAATGTTGATGCTTAACCACTGAGCTATACAGGCCAGGCTGTTTTTTTGTTTTGTTTTGTTTTTTCCAATGAGTTTCTCCAGGAAAGGTTTAAGGGTTAGATATTTCATGAAATAAATACTCAAAATAAATACTAAAATTTTTAATTTTATATGTTTTAAATAAAATAATTATTTAAATTGCTTATAAACAATGATAGACTTTTAACCTTAGTAATGTTAGTAGTGCTTGCAATTTTGGATACAGTATAAAAGATGTCCTTAGAAGTGATTTAAAAAAAACCCAACTCTGATTTTATTCAAATTTCATTACCTTTCCACTATTTGTTTTGTTTTGTTTTGTTCCAGGAGCTAAAGCAAAGATGCCACATTGTATTTAGAATGCTTTTTATTTTTCAAATAATTTCTATTGTTCCCATATTTATAATTGGTGACCAGTAGAAATCCTGATCATTCTGTGTGTATATATTCATTTGTTTATTTTTTTTCCTTCTTGTATGGGAGAATAGCAAAAATAATCTTAGGGGATTTGAAGTTAAATTGACCTAAATTGTAGTCTTAATTTGCTACCTAATTTTGGGGTGCTGGTTAAGTTTTCTAAATTCTCTAACCTTGTTTCTTCATCTATAATAGAGGAATAACATTAATAATACCTACCTCATGAGTTCTAAGGACTGAATGTGAATATGCAATGAACTGTAGTAGTGATTGTTGGTATCATTATTAATTACAGTCTAATGAACATACTGAAAAAAAAAGAGAATTATCCAGAGAGCAGATGGTCAAGGACGATTTTTAAAATACGGGGGGAGGAGGAACGGCACAGAAAAGCTACAACTCCAAAAACCAACTCCGAAATAATCAGCACTTGATTGTTCAGTAAAAATTAAGAGGCTTTTCTCTTGCTTGCCAGAATATTTATGTCAAAGTGTGTAACATGGGGCCAGTTTTGTTACTTGGCATGTTTCAGGCCATTTGTAAAGAAAATGTAGAGCAGCTGCTGCTCGGGGAGGCAGATGGATGCGCGGCATTTATGAATTGTGTGTTTCAGGTGGAGAAACTGAGGCACCAAGTGGTTAATTGTTTTTCCCAACCCTTAACAGCCATGAAACATAAAATCTGAAATTACAGTTCATGAATATCTTATGCCCCCCAGCTATGTGCTAGAGAAAGCAATTGCCAGTGGAGGAGACGGTGAAAATGGGGCTTTCTCCGAGGGAGGCCAGCTGAAGACGTGCTTTTGTGTCTGGTGCAGATGGCCAACTGGTAGTGCTTACCAGGGCTCCCCCCCCTGCAGCCACCCACCCTCAAGTGACAGCTTTTTGCATCTTCTTGTCTAATTAAACCACCAACAGAGAATGCCAGTTATCTGCTTGTGTGACACCTCTGAATATTAAGTAGCTTTTGTAATTAATTATTTTTTGAGAGGCTTGATCCTCCATAATTAAATAAATCTTTGAAAATTAATAATATATGGGCTGAAAAACATCATGAGCCACCACTTGGCAGTGTGGGAAGAACTTTGCATCCAATATAGAGTCTCTATTGATCAATCCTTAATGATCTGAATGCTCCCAATACTAACATTACGACGTGTTTCTTCTTCCTTTCTCTATATTCCCGTGCACCCAACTGGAACCAATTGTTTCTGCACAGGGTAAGATATAAAAATGCAGATTTGCTTAAATAGCTTCTTGTCCAACAAGGCAGTCTGTGTTGTACATGAGACTATGCCTCAAGCAGCTGTCTGCTTCATACCGCCCCCTGGGTTATGACTATGCTGCTGTTTAGTAAGTTTAATGTCTTTCTGTGCTGGCAGTGACATTGAGGCAAGATAATGGATCTTGAAATCACGGGCGTGGGAAGAGCACCTTGAATCAGCTGGTCATGCTTTTCTCTGGTGAGCTCGTGGGGTGAAACCGCTGGCCCACCACAGAGGACAGCCCTGTGTGCCACCACTGTCGAGAGGGGCGCCTGCTCTTTGGCCCTCGAGGGGCCGGGCAGCTGGGGAAGCAGGAGATTTGCCTCCAGGGCCTTTCGTACGTGACTTTGCCTTTTTGGTGGAGGCTGTTTAATTTTAGTCTGGTGGGGGGGTCTAGGTTGTTGGCTGCCCAAACTGGGTAGAACAGGTGTTTGGCTAGAAGCAGTATGGGCAAAGGGAAGATGGGTGGAATTGGTGAGCAAAAATGGGAAGTCAGTCATACCATACTCATATTTAAAGGATGTTTCCTGTCCTTTCCATTCTCTTTTCTTCTTCCTTCTTTTCCTGTCTCTGTCTTTCCCGTGTTCACTTGTCTTTTTTTTATTTTTTATTAAACATTATTTCAAATTATCTTTTTTTAAAAATATATTTTATTGATTTTATACAGAGAGGAAGGGAGAGAGATAGAGTTAGAAACATCGATGAGAGAGAGTCATCGATCAGCTGCCTCTTGCACACCCCCTACTGGGGATATGCCCGCAACCAAGGTACATGCCCTTGACCAGAATCGAACCCGGGACCCTTCCGTTCCCAAGCCGATGCTCTATCCATTGAGCCAAACCGGTCCCGGCCCGTGTTCACTTGTCTTGATTTTGTGTTTTTGTTTGTGTGGTTGGCACCGGTATAGTTCTGCTCAGAGTTCAGCTTTCAGAGTAGCAGGATCATGTCTCAGCGTTATAGTTTTAGATCTGGAAAGTGTCTTGGGAGTTCTGGACTAGCCATGGAGAGGAGTCTTGAATCTCAACGGCTCTGGAAAGATTCCAAGGTTCCTCCCAGGGAATTGACTTTGTTAGATAAAACAGGTGTCTGACTCAGAAACTTGCAATGTAAGGGTATTGGCTCTAATGATAATTATCACCATGACAATTAATATGAATTGAATGATGCACAACTCTATATATGCTGTCTTCTGACATTTTGGTTAATTTTTCAATAGGTAATAATCTGGTTCACAATTCAAAAATTATAAAACATATCTAGTAAAAATTTCCCCTTTTCACTCCACTGAGTTACCACTTCCCAAAGAAACAAATAACAACTGTTACTCATTTATTATATACTAGGGGCACAGTGCACAAATTTAAGCACCTTAAAAGGAACTGTGGGCTGCAAGGCTGCAGTGAGAACAGGGTCAGGTCTCGGCCCCTCCTCTGCGTCCCCGCCTGGCCCCTCCTGCCACGTCCCCTGGTCCCCTGTCTGCCAGCAGCTCCACTCCTACCACTGCCACTCCCATGCACTGATGGTGTTGGCCTCACTCACACGCACTGATGGCGCAGAGCAATTGGGGCTGGCACCAGCAGCGGGTGCTAGCAGTGGCTGCTGCTTTGACCGCCCCTTACGAGCAGGGGGAGGTAGAAAAGCCCTGAGATTGGGGTCAGCAGCCACCACTCATTCTCTCTGATAGTGCCGACCAATTGGGGTCGGCATTGGGTGCTGGCAGTGGGTGCGTGCAGGGCCAGCACCGTCAGCAGGTTAGAGCATCACATAGTACCACAGCACATGAGAGCAAAGAATTTTCAGTAACCACCAGAGGCTTGCCCCAATGACAGGACCAGTGCCCTGCCTTGGTCTGGCGCCTCTGCTCACCTGCTCTACTGTGTTCTGTGCTCTGCTGCCTGCTGCTGATGCCCACCATGTTCAGCACGTGCCCCCTGGTGGTCAACACACATCATAGTGACTGGTTGTTCAGTTGCTTGGTTGTTCCGCTGTTCAGTCTATTTGAATATTAGGGTTTTATATACTATATATTAGCTGTACCGGTTAATAATAGTAGATTTTGTAATAAATGAAAACACGATAATTTCAAGAGAAACATCAAAAGTGCTTTATTCAAAGTAATGTCCATTGCTAGCTACACATTTCTCCCATCTTTCAGTTAATTTGTGGATACCGTCCCAATGGAACTTTTCTTGTTTTGAGGCAAACAGACCCAATTTTCTACTTTTTCATATGTTTTGAAGTTCTGCTCAGAAAATGTGTGTGCCTTGGTCAGAAAAGTGGTAATCTGAAGGAGCAAGGTCTAGTGAATATGGTGGGTGGGTAATACTTCCCAGGCGAGATTTTTAATGTGTCTTTAACTGGTTTTGAAGTGTGTGATGGTGCATTATCATGAAGTAAACTTACTTTGCCATGTCTTCTGGCACATTCTGGTTGTTTCATGATCAAAGCATGGTTCAAACTGATTATTTGTTGTCAGTAGCAATTAGTATTAAAGGTTTCACCTGGTTTTAGAAGCTCACAACACCTTCCTGATCCCATCAAACACGAGCATTGTCTTCTTTCTGAAGCTATTTGGCCTTGCAGTCGATGTTGATGGTTGACCTGGATCAACCCATGATTTTGTGTTTTTGGGATTCTTAAAATAAATCCACTTTTCAGCATCAGTCACAATTTGATGGGAAAAAAAAGACTTCCTTTCGTGCCATTGCTGCAACATTTTACTGATGACTTTTTGGTTTTTAATTTGTCTTTCGTTCAGTTGATGTGGCACCCATTTTCCTTCCTTTGAAATCTTTTCCATTGCTTGTAAATGATCAGAAATTGTGTGCTGAACAATGTTTAATCTTCCTGCAAGTTATTATTTTTTAAAAGTATATTTTATTGATTTTTATTTATTTATTTATTTATTTTTTTTACAGAGAGGAAGGGAGAGGGATAGAGAGCTAGAAACATCGATGAGAGAGAAACATAGACCAGCTGCCTCCTGCATACACCCCACCGGGGATGTGCCCACAACCAATGTACATGCCCTTGACCGGAATCGAACCTGAGACCTTTCAGTACGCAGGCCAACGCTCTATCCACTGAGCCAAACCGGTTTCGGCCCTGCAAGTTGTTTTTGAGTTTGACACACATCTTCCTCCAATAATGCTTGTACTTGTTGGTCTTCAAATTTTTTTCGGTTGACCTGGACATCTTTGTCTTTCACATTGAAATAATCACTTTTAAAGTGTTTAAACCACTGTTCACAAGTATCTTGAGATGGAGAACTTTAAAACAGTGTTCACCATAATCTTCTCAAAGTATTCAGCAGCACTTTTCTTCAAAATAATGAATTAAAACTTCCTGAAAATGCTCTTTTTTTTGGCAAGAAATTTGACATTTTTTAAAAAAATTCATACTGTTTTGTTTTCTTTTTAATATATTTTATTGAATTTTTACAGAGAGGAAGGAAGAGGGATAGAGAGCCAGAAACATTGATGAGAGAAACATTGACCAGCTGCCTCCTGCACACCCCCACCGGGGATGTGCCTGAAACCAATGTACATGCCCTTGACTGGAATCGAACCCGGGACCTTTTAGTCTGCAGGCCGACGTTCTATCCACTGAGCCAAACTGGTTTTGGCAAGAAATTCAATATTTTTTAAGTGTGAAAATATCTATAATGTTAACACCTTCAGCAAACTTGACATATGAAGTTTTAAAGCTCTTTGTCAATACAACAAAATAGCATACATATCAAATTGCATATATATCAACATATGTGTAATTCCATCTATTGAAAAAAAATCCACATTATTAACCGGTACACTCAGTATATAGATCTTTTCATAGTTTTTTGCATAAACAAGAAAATATTAATATATATGCACTTTCCCTTATTTTATGGCACAGTAGCAACACCTTCTATATTGTTCTCTGCTTCATGCATGTCTTTACTTAATTCTCTCAGCAGTCCTATGTGGAATGAGCTGTCATTACCCCAGTTTACAATTAGAATTCAGCTCTAGCTGAGTACTTGCTCAGGGCAACACAGAGAGTGATAGAGCTGGGAGAGCCCAACTATCTAACTTGATCAGCATGATCCTTCTCACTGGGCTGTCTAGCCTCACTGGGGCTGGTTATAGACTCCTCAGGGTTCCTGCTGATTTGCACACATTTTTCCGGGGTTCGGTATAGTGCTGGCTCTTAACCACAGACTTGAGCCAACAACGAGGGAATGTGGCACAGCTGAGTCAGCTCTGTATCAGTTGCCGTTTCTTTTCTTTTCTTTCTCATGAAGTAATAATTTCAAAAAACTGGTCAAATGCATATAACCTAGATTTTAGTACCATAGTGATTTTTTAGGTGTACAGTTCAGTGGCAGTAAGTACATTCACATAATTGTGAACCCAATCTTCTGAGCTCCTTTCATTTCCTAAGCTGAGACTCTGTGTCATCAAACAATAACTCCTCATTCCCTGCTCCCCCAGCAGCTGGTAGCCACTCTTCCACATCCTATCTCTACGAGTTTGACTACTCTAGGTGCCTCATGCAAGTGGGAAGATACTGTGTTTGTCTTTTTGGGATGGCTTATTTCACTAAGCAAAGGTTCATTCATGTTGTAGCATGTGTCAGAATTTCTTTCCATTTTAGGGCTAACATCTCATTGTATGTATGTGTCATATTTTGTTTATTCATTTGTTGGTGAACACTTGGGTTACTTCCACCTTTTGGCTATGGTGAATAATGTTGCTGCAAACATAGGTGTACTAATTTCTGTTTGTGTGTCTGCTTTCAATTATTTGGGCTATATGCCCAAAGTGGAATTGTTGGGTTGTATGGTTGTTCTATTTTTAAAATTTTTGAGGAATCACTATCTTTTTTCCATAGTGCCTGCACCATTTTACATTCAGTGCACAAGAATTCAGATTCTCTATATCCTCACCAACATTTATTTTCTGTTTTGTGTGTGTGTGTGTGTGTGTGTGTGTGTGTGTGTGTGTGTTTTATAGTAACCATCCCAGTGTGTATGAGGTGGCATTTCTTTTATAACGTGTTATTAAACACATTTCCTCTTCACTATTGGGCCTCTGTCATAGAATTTAGAGTTCTCATCTCAGGGTTTTTTTGTTTTTGTTTTTTTTCCAGGAAGGGAAAGGCTTGTGAAAGAGGGACCAGCTCGGAGGGCAAGAGAGGCTGGTGGCTCGGCTCAGTGCACCTGGTCAGAACCTCCCTGGGGCCTGGGCCCTTGGTGACTTCACTCTATTTTATTGTGTCTGTTTTTATTCTTGCTGGTTATTCCTCAAGTGGAAAGATATTCTTGTCCTTTTCCAAAAAGACAGGATGGGCAACCAGAATGCAAAGGAATCTTTGCTGTTTCTTAGGTTTCTCCAATTCTTCCTTCTTCTTGGGTGGTTACTCGCTTTGTTAAAGTGGAAGATTTTTTAAACCCTGTAACATTTCATGCAGTAAGCTCCCCGCCCCACATCTGCCTTTTATTTTTTGAAATTTTATACACTATCCTTTTTGGTGGTTAGGAATTTTCATGAACATATATTTATGGAAACTGTTACTTTTAAATGCTATTTTTAGAGAGATGTATAAGAAGGTCAATGTTATTACAGGTGACCCTGACTCCACAGAGACGTGTTGACAGTGTAGGAACTAAAGTTGATAAAAGTGATTGAAAAATCTTCCCTCTGGGTTAAGACAAAGAGTGTCACTGACACAAGCTCCAGAGAACCTGAAAAGCCTCAACTTCAATATCACTTTGCCGATTTCACTGGGCACAAAGCATTCTAACATGTTCAGGATGCTCTTTTTACTTGCCTCCCTGCTGTTTGCGGTCTGGATTAATGGGACTCTTGGATATATCTCTCTAACAAATCAAGTCAATAGCCACCCCCTCAAAATGGAGATGGAAGTCTTTGATTGTATTGTGAGATGTTAGACAATCTTAACAGTTTATTTCCTGAAGTGGTCTGTATTTCCCCAGGGCATTTGTTTAGTTCTTATTGTATGGACAAAGAGCATTATATCATTGTTATTCTCACTCTGATTCTGGGTGTATCCTCATTGTTGGTGATTTACTATAGAGAGTTCTGGCTCTTTTTTGCCTCAACACATTCCTGGAAACTGTGACCACAAGCAGATTTAAAAAAAAAAAGTTTTTATTGAGATGAAGGGAGAGGAAGAGATAGAAACATCAATCACTGATTGGCTGCCTCCTACACACCCCACATTGGGGATCTAGCCCACAACCTGATAATGTGCCCTGACTGGGAATTGAACTGTGACCTCCTGGTTCATAGGTCAATGCTCAATCAGTGAGCTACTCTGGCAGGGCCACAAGCAGATTTTTTAAAAATCGTATTTTCTAATGAGAAAAAAACCACAATTGGAAACTGAGATATTTCCATTAATTCACTTCGAATCAAATAAATCATGGGTATGGTAGACAATATGTCATTAAAACAAGCAAACATCTTTCTATAAATGTTATAAATTTTCTTTAGAGCAATCAGAAACATTCAAAGTGATTCTACTAGCTTAGATCATATAATGTGAGCATAAATGTATGACACATTATTTATTCAAAGGGTCCCTGCATAGAGACTATAAAAACTCAGTGAAATAAATCTGTGTGATAAATTTGGCCCACACCTAGATCTTGGGGCCTGAAGAAATTTGAGAAAGGTTTACTTACCCTGTTCAATTGACAGATAAGGAAAATGGTTCCATAGCATAAAGTGGCTTGCCTAAAGTGACCATGCTTACGTTAATTCAATATGTAATTAATGACAGCTATGCTTCCTTTCCTAGATACAAGAAGCAGATAGTGTGGTCCCTCACCCTGGACCTGCCCTTGGCTGCAGAAAGCCTCTTTATCCAGGGCAGCTGGAGACTGATGACTGGGGTGGCTGGTTGATGCGAATATATACTGGCCTGGGACACTCAGCCCAACTGAAGCAAACAGTAAAGGGCCAGTAGGCTCAGCTGAGCCTTTGTTGTCCCTGCACTGTGCCAATTTCTCCCCCGGCCATGCTGTTTCCTTCCCTTCCCCACAGATATTGATCTTGAGAGCACTCTTTAATAAATGTGGCAGTAAGTACATTCACATAGTTGTGAACCCAATCTTCTGAGCTCCTTTTCAAACTCCATTTCAAAGTTTGCTTCTTAGGAAACTAAACTGTGATGTGAGACAATTCTTAGAGGAACATTTTGAATTATTTGAGTCTTTTTTAAAAAATTTATATTTATTAATTTCAGAAAATAAGGGAGAGAAAGTTAGAAACATCAATGATAATAGAGAATCATTGATTGGCTGCCTCCTGCACACCCAATACTGGGGATTGAGCCGACAACTTGGGCATGTGCCCTTGACTGGAATTGAACCTGGGACCCCTCAGAGTGCAGGCTGACACTTTATCCACTGAGCCAACCAGCTAGGGTTGGACCATTGACCCCCCTCCTTTTTTTTTTTTTTTTAAAGCTGGTTTATTTTATTTTTAAAAATAATTTTTTAGTGTTCAGATTATTACAATTGTTCGTCTTTTCCCCCCACATAGCTTCCCTCAACCCGGTTCCCACCCCACCCTCTGCCTTTACCTTCCCCCATTGTCCTCATCCTTGAGTGTGGAATTTTTGTCCAATCTCTTCCCTCACCCCCTACACCCTTTCCCCCCCGGAAAATTATCAGTCCATTTCCTTTCTATGCCCCTGATTCTATTATATTCACCAGTTTATTCTGTTCATCAGATTTTTTATTCACTTGATTTTTAAATTCACTTGTGATAGATATGTATTTTTTGTTCATAATTTTTATCTTCCTCTTCTTAAAAGAATACCTTTCAGCATGGCATATAATACTGGTTTGGCAGTGATGAACTCCTTTTGCTTTTTCTTATCTGTGAAGCTCTTTATCTGCCTTTATCTGAGTGATAGCTTTGCTGGGTAGAGTAATCTTGGTTGTAGGTTCTTGCTATTAATTACTTTAAATATTTCTTGCCACTCCCTTCTGGCCTGTGAAGTTTCTGTTGAAAAATCAGCTGACAATTGTATGGGTGCTTCCTTGTAGATAACTAACTGTTTTTCTCTTGCTGCTTTTAATATTCTCTCTTTGCCTTTGCTCTTGGCATTTTAATTATGATATGTCTTGGTGTGGTCCTCTTTGGATTCCTTTTGTTTGGGGTTCTCTGTGCTTCCTGGACTTGTAAGTGTATTTCTTTCACCAGGTGGGGAAAGTTTTCTGTCATTATTTCTTTCAATAGGTTTTCAGTATCTTGCTTTCTCTTTTCTTCTGGCACCCCCATAATTCAGATGTTGTATGCTTGAAGTTATCTCAGAAGCTCCTTACACTATCTTCATATTTTTGGATTTTTTTTTGTTTTTATGTTTGGGTGTTTCTTACTTCTTTGTATTTCAAATCTTTGACTTGATTCTTGTGATCATCTAGTCTGCTGTTAGATCTCTGTATAATATTTTTATTTTAGTCAGTGTATGCCTAATTTCTTGTTAGTCCTTTTTCATATCCTCAATAGTCTCACTAAATTTATCAACCTATTCTAGAAAATTCTTGAAAAACCTTATAACCATGGTTTTGAACTCTATATCCAGTCATTTGCTTTCCTCCATTTCTTTTATTTGTGACCCATTTCTTTGTCTCCATATTTTAGCTGCTTCCCTGAGTTGATTGAGTGGCTTTGAGTGGTAGGCATTCTACAGGGCCCACTGACTCAGTCTCCCCAGTTACCTGAGGTGGACACTCTTGGTGCACCCCTTTGTGGCTGTGTGTACAGCCTTGTTGTAGTTAAGCCTTGATTATTATTGGTATCACTGGGAGGAATTGACCTCCAGGCCAATTGGCTGTGAGGATCAGCTATGTCTACGCTGGGAGAACTTCTGTGCTGGAGACACCCTTATGAAACAAGAATTGCAAAAGCCTCTGTGCTCAGCTTGGATGGGGCAGAGTCTGAGGGTGGAGCAAACAGCAATGGCTTCCCATCAGCTCTGCCATAAGAGGCCCCTGGGTCTCAGTGTCCCGCAGTAATCACTACAAGCACCTCTGAGAGAAAGCCGCCCTCAAGTTTCGCCCACTATCAGACCAGTTTCTCCTTGAACGAGTCTGGGTCCCCAGAGTCTCACCTGGAACTGAAATTTAGAGCAGTTGGGAGCTTTTGTCTCCCTCTTGATTGAGAAAGCTAGCCGCATACTCAGTTGTCAGCCCTCTTCGTGCATGTGCCTCTGTATCTCTGCCTTCTGCAGCTCCTTTGAGTCTCCGTGTGCTTTTCTCGTTCCTTCTAGTTGTAGAATTCCCACTCAGCCAGCTTTCCTGTGGTTCTGAATGATGTCCATTTTGTCTTTTAGTTGTAATTTTGAAATTGTGTGCGAGGCACCAGTTTAGATGTTTACCTATGCCACCATCTTGGTTTCTCCCCTGGATCATTGAGTCTTTTAAAAATATTTGTATTATGAAAGTTAAACTGATGTCTTATTTTCTGTTAGTCTTTATAAAATTTCTTAGAGAATAAACAGAGGCATGCAAAGTTGTTCTCCTATCTCAAGTTTGAATATGTATGTATACAAATACATATAATTCAAATGTGCATTGTATACAACTACATATTTCTCTGATAATCTTGCAGCACATCAATAAGGACTTTAATTTGGAAAAGATGTGTCTTATTTATTATTATTTTTTCATTCCTTTTCTCTTTATCAAACAAACTCATGGTAATTATTAAAAGGTGAAGAAAATTCCCCAAGTTTTGTATTTGAGAATAAGGGACAGAAGATTGGTGGAAATAAGAAGATGAAAAATATTTGTGAACTAATTTTATAGAAATTAAACTGAGAATTAAAAAAAGAAAAATACAGAAAATAAAATAGGATAACACATGTACATGACTCTAATACCAAGAATTAGTATTTATTAGTAAATTGTAATATTTGGTCTTTTAAAATGTGAAATAAAATGTTAGACTTAGGATTTTCTCTTAGCAGCACTGCAGAACCCTTGGTCCTGCCTGCTTGGCCCTGGGTCCTGCCTGCTCTCTGTGCTTGGCTGCCAGCCAGACAGCAGCAGATCTTTAACACCAAAAACAACACATGGTACACGTGGACAGGAGCTACGTTCAATCCTTGCTGGATAGCATCGAGTGAGCAGAGTGATGAAGTGTGTTGAAAGCAGAACACACCTTCCATGTACATGGCCATTCAGTATAATGGAGTCAGAAGGCACACATTGAAGTCCAGACAGTGCTACTTCAGTGAACAAACCCTTTGGGAAAAATAGCCCCTTTTATAATGTAGCAAATAGCATTTTAAGAGTCTTTGAAATTCGTGGAAATTGAAGGGCTAATGTAAAGGGATTCATGAAGAATTCATAAACAACTCCTCCTTTTCCCAGACAAGTTTCTCCTCCTCCTTTGTGCCAGTTACCCCCCTGCTGAGTCACAGGAGTCAGAAACCTGGGCATCTTCCTAGAATTCTCTTTATCTGACATACACAGTTGATTTAAGCTTCTAAAGAATGGTTTAAATACATTCCTTCCTCTCTATGTTATTTCTCTGATCTTTATTGGAAATCTCATCAGCTCTGGTTGGGCTGTTACAGAAGTCTTCTAACTGGTCTTGATTCCTTTAATCTTGCTTTTCTGCCATCTGCCCCACCTATCTCAGCAGCAGGATCCACACTGCCTCCAGTGGATCTTCCTAAAATGCAAATCTGGCATATTATTCCCATTTTTTTTTTTTTAAAGGAAAGTATTTTTAGTTCAACTCAAAATTTTAAATTAAATTTACTGGGGTAACATTGGTTAATAAGATTATATAGATTTCAAGAGTTCAATTCTATAATACATAATCTTTATATTGTATTGTGTGTTTACTGCCCAAAGTCAAGTCTCCTTCTGTCACCATTTATCTCTCTTTTACCCTTTGCTACTGCCCCTACATAGGTTAGATCATTAGAGTTAGGAGAGAAAATGTAGATTTCATGTCACTTGGTGAGTGGACAGAAAAGAAGGAGGTAGTGGATGGGACAAGATGTAATTGAGCATTACAGGAATGCACAAGAACGGTAGCAACTTTTTGCACAAAAGGGACTGATCAGAAGACATCTTCCTCCTTTTCTTCCTCTTCTTCTTTTTCTTTCCATTCACTTTCCTTTTTATTCTTCTTTCTTCTTCCTTTGCTTCTTTCCCTTAGTTTTGGTAGGTATATTGCAATTTATGTTTCAAATAACCTTTTAATATTAATGGCATAGAGAGAAAATATGTAGAAGTAAAAAAATAAATTTGGGCTCAAAAGGGGGGGTAGAAATTACAGAGAGAGGACAATCACCAGATTTAAAATCAATTGTAAATCAAGCACTTGCATTATGTAAGGCACATTGCCTCAGTGCATAAATCTGGTAACATTAGTGCAAGTTCAGGATGCTGGGTTATGAGCCAAAATAGGGAAATATGTAGTGTTAGGGGATATGGCACACTGCTTCATCTCCCTCTGCCTCTGCCAATCATGCATAAGGTATTAAGTTTATTTGGTCATTTGTGGGTCAGAATTTGCATAAACCACTTATGACTTCTTATGAATAGTTTGAGAAGCTGAAAACAAATACTAAACTTCAGAGCATGTATGTCACAGGGTAACCCACCAGAGCCAGAGTTAAGAACATAGAGGAATTTCCATGCTGTTGGATTATGGTGTCTTTGCTTGAAGGACCTGTTTTTCTGTTTAGTTTAAGATGTCCATAGATCAGGACATTATTTCAGCCTCTCTACTCATGTTTCTCACAGGCCTTTGACCTGCATTAGGATAACTTAAAGTGCTTGCTTTGGTCCAGATTCTTGATCACCCCCCTCCCCTCCATCTCCCCTAGCCCCTAGATCTACAAGATCAGAATACCAGAGAGTGAGCGCTGGGCTCTGCTATTTGTTTTGAAGCCATCAGTGCCCATAGAGCCTGCTGATGTGTGGTATGAAAGTGATGGTTAGTACCAAGTAGCATGGACCGAAGTGAGGACACATCACATCAACTCTACAGGAAATCACATTAGATGGAAAGTGTGGTTTGCTGTCAGAAATTGTAGGTGATACCATTCATGTCACGCAAACAAATGTCAAAGCTGGTAAGCTTCCAGGGGCTGACCTAATGGTGGGCAAGAGCTCCTTGGTGGCTGTGGGAAACCCTTCTCTGGTGAGATATTCAAGCAGTGCTTGAACAGTGCTCATGACCCTGGGGGGGGGGGGGGGAGTGCTCAGCCAGAGGGTCTTAACCACAGTTGTATTTGACTGCCTAACTTATGCATGGGAGTTTTTTCCCCCCAGAGGATAATCCTGACCTTGAACAGAACCACACAGAGAAGTGGTCTGTTTTATAGGCTGTGAATTGCATCCAAGCCACAGTCTAACTCATCTGTTGCTCTGTACGGCTCCTGAGACATCAGCTAGCCAGTCCTTCTGCCACCAGCAAAGCAGGCAGGCGGTAAAGCTGTGGGGCCAGATGCACAGGCAGTTGGCCCATAGGATCTTAGTGCGTGGGATGGAAAGTCATATTGTGGCAGGATAGTAAGTATGAAGCTAGGGAAATTCCTTGCCAAGTAGAATAAGGGAAACTGAAACATAATAATTAAACAAGGCCAACCAATAGAAGCGATTCACAGCCAGCTAATGAATAGCTCAGTTTTATCTTCCCTAACCAAGGACTCTTAGGAGGAAATGGTTTGCACATTCCAGACCATCCCAGGGCAGACTGGCCTGGTCCTGGTCCCTTTTTGATGCTGTTCTTTGAAAATAAAACTAACCAGAAACTATCCCTGACCCCTTTATATGCATATTTTGATGCATCAACATATTGAAGAACACAACTAGAAAGCTAATGAATAGTCTGTTAAAACACTCCCTGAGACCTCCTCTAGGATTCCCTCTGGCTAAAGAAAGATAAAAAATGAAGACGAAGACCCTAATGGCATGTTCACACTATAGCATGCCCCACCTTGTTTCTCTGTTCTTTTTCTCCTAAATTCTAAGGGTACTCAGGTGACTTGCAACTAGGGAAGCAGCAGACAGTAACAGCACATCCCTGGCTTATCCCCTGAACTTGTCTCCAAGGCCCTCTTTTCTCTGACTTTCCAGTGAGCTAAAGGCAGCCCCACCTTGGCTTCCATCTTTTACTGTGATTTTATTTATTTTATTTTGTGTTAATCTTTACCTGAGAATATTTTTTCTCATTGCTATTTAGAGAGAGTGGAAGGAGAGAGAGAGAGAGAGAGAGAGACAGAGAGACAGAGAGAGAGAAACAGAGAGAGAGAGAGAAAGAGAGAGAAAGAGAGAGAGAAAGAGAGATGCCAGATAGACACATCAATTGGTTACCTCCTATACATATCCCAACTAGGACTGAAATAAAACCTGCAACCCTTTCGTGCATGAGCTGATGCTCTAATCACTGAGCAACATCAGCCAGGACATTTTTACATAGATTTTAAAAGAGCAAAATGTACCTCAAGATGGGACAAGCACAGTGACTTTTTTAAAAAATATATTTTTATTGATTTCAGAGAGGAAGGAAGAGGGATATAGAAACATCAATGATGAGAGAGAATCATTGATTGTCTGCCTCCTGCACACCTTTTATTGGAGATCAGAATCAAACCAGTTTTCAGGCTGACACTCTATGCACTGAACCAAACCAGCTAGGGCAAGCACAGTGACTTCTTAAGTTGGTCTATCGTGTATGTTCATAAGGAAGAAAGATGGATGGAAAGGATTCTAACACCTGACCCAAGGACTGGTTTAAGAAGCCAGCATCATGGTAGTTTGCAAATTACATCCTCTGAGCTTCTCAGCCATCCTGAAATGTAGTTAGATAGGCAAGGTTGTTCACCAATCCCACCTTCTACATTAGAAATGAATGCCCAGAATGTTGCTAAATTTCACTCAGCAAGTAAGTGAGAGAGCGAATTGAGAATCCAACCTAGGTTTTGGACCACAAATCTGAATCCTTTCCACATTCTCTCCTGAATCAGTGACTGCTCTGCATTCTTCTTGAGCTAAGAGGAGGCTAACTGATCTCCCTAGCCGTGTGATGGTCTGAAGACTGGGGTTGGTGTGAGACAACGTGCTTCTCAGGAGTTTTCTTTTTAAAATATTTATTCAGGATGATTTTCCTAGCATACTGTTGCTCAGTAGGTCCAAGTTTTACCTACTTGGAGTTTATTAAAATAAACTAATATCTTTGATATTAAAGATAATAAAAAGAAATTTGAAACATGTTCAAAGGATTTAGTTTTCATTCTTCAAATGCTATAGGTTTAATTAGAGCCATAAACCATACTGTCCTGACAGAATGGAAGCCTCATGGCCTTGCCAAAATATTTGATTTTCCTTTTAAACACTTTATTGATTATGAGTTTTGCTTCTTTTCTGTTAGAAGAATAGACATTAAGTAGATTTACTCAATAATTAATTCTTTTAAAAATATATTTTATTGATTTTTTTTACAGAAAGGAAGAGGGATAGAGAGTTAGAAACATCAATGAGAGAGAAACATCGATCAGCTGCCTCCTGCACACCCCTTACTGGGGTTGTGCCCGCAACCAAGGTACATGCCCTTGACCAGAATTGAACCTGGGACCCTTCAGTCTGCAGACTGATGCTCTATCCCACACATGTCAAACACAAGGCCCGCGGGCCAAATCTGGCCCGCCAGGCCTTGCAATGTGGCCCGCACCGCGCTGTCATCACTGCACTCCGCTGCGTTCCATCACAATGACGCGCGGTGACATAGGAGGCTTGTGATCTCACCGGCCGCCTCACTGGCCGCCGTACTTGCTATCTATTACGCATGCGCATAGATAACAAGTCACGCGAGATTCAGGAGGCGTGACCTATAGTCCGGCATCCGATGTGGTTGTGCGGGTGGCAGAGCAGAGGAGAGAGTGAGTGTGCGGGCATAAAAAATACACAGCAGAAGCTGCCAGTTCCTGGCATAAAGTGCAGGCATAAAAATCGCAACAGAATCTGCTATCTGTACCGAGCCAGGCATTTATTGACTGACTTTTTTTTTTCTCCACTCCATCTGCCAAATCAAGCTATCCCTGTGCAGTTTTCAACTTTTTCCTTCTAATGCAGATTTCCAATAAACTACATTTTTTACTGCCAATATTGATCCCAAAATGTCCAGGAAAAGAAAAGTTGACGGTGAAGGCAGACAATTTAATGACAAATGGGAAAATGAATACATGTTTGTGCTTAGAGAGGGCAAACCAGTGTGTATATTGTGTTATGAGACAGTGTCGGTGATGAAAGAGTACAATATACGTCGTCATTTTGACACCAAACATAATGTTAAGTATGGCAAATATACTTTGGAAGAAAAGCATAAAATTGTTAAAGAACTAAAAGGCAAACTACAATCACAGCAGCAAATGTTTACAAAGGCTACAGCGAAAAATGATGCTGCAGTGAAAGCAAGCTTTATAGTGACTGAAGAAATTGCCCGTACTTCAAGGTGTTTTTCAGAGGGTGCCTTTTTGAAGCAATGCATGCTAAAAGTGTGTGAGCAAGTATGCCCAGACCAGATACAGAGTTTTCAAAATGTCAGTTTGTCAAGAAACACCATTGCAGATAGAGTTCAAGAACTCTCAGGAAATCTATCATCACAGCTGGCCGAACAGGCATGCAGTTATCTCGCTTTTTCACTTGCTATCGATGAAAGCACAGACAACATTGATACAGCACAGCTGTCCATCTTTATACGTGCTATGAAGACCGACCTCTCTGTCACTGAGGAACTTTTGGATGTAGCTGCCATGCATGGGACGACGACTGGTAGAGATATATTTGAGGCTGTGGAGAAATCTATAAATAATTTTAAATTACCCTGGGAAAAGTTGGTGGGGCTAACTACCGATGGCGCACCTTCAATGTGCGAAGAAAAGAAAGGCTTGGTTGGACTAATGAAGGAAAGAATGCAAAAAAGTCACTGCCACACACCCTTGATTACTTATCATTGCATTATCCACCAAGAGGCTATGTGTGGAAAAGTTCTGGACATGAATGACATAATGACCACAGTCATTAAAACTATTAACTTTATACGGGCACGTGGCCTGAATCATCGCCAGTTCCAGCAGTTTTTACAGGAGGTGGGTGCAGAGCATGGAGACATGCCATACCACACAGAAGTAAGATGGCTGAGCAAGAGCGCAGTCCTCAAAAGATTTTTTGAGCTCAGAGAACAAATTGCTCTTTTCATGGAAAGTAAAGGAAAGCCCTTGCCTGAACTGTCGGATCCCGCTTGGCTATGTGATTTTGCTATGATGTGTGACATATGCGAGCATCTCGCCCAACTGAATCTGAAGCTGCAGGGACGCAAACAAGTCATCACGAAGATGTCTGACATGATCACAGCATTCCAGCGTAAACTTCAACTATGGAAGTCCTAACTGGAACAGGACAATCTTGCCCACTTTCCCGTTTGTTTGAGTATCTCAACCACTATTTCTGGTACTTTTCCTTGCAGTCGGCTGGCTACCAAAGTTAGCCGTTTACTAAGTGAATTTGAGCGGCGCTTCTCTGACTTTAGAACACAGCACTCAGGCTTTGACATCTTTGCCAATCCTTTTACAGTTGATGTCAACAATGTGCCCCATCACCTTCAGATGTAGATAATCGAGCTTCAGTCTGACAGTGGCCTGAAATCAAGGTTTCAGGATGTTGAAATTGAGGACTTCTACCCTCTACTGCCCCCTGACTCAATGCCAGAGCTCCGACTTCATGCTGCCCATATTCTATCCATGTTCGGGAGCACCTATCTTTGTGAACAGATGTTTTCAATAATGAATCTGAACAAAAACAAGCACAGATCACCCATTACCGATGACAACCTCCATGCTGTTTTGCGGGTTGCTACAGCCCAAGAAATAAAACCGAACATTGACTCATTGATCCGGGGAAAACGGTGTCAGACATCTAGCCAGAAAACAAAACAATGAGCATTTTAGGTACATTCCAATATTACTGTTTTGCTTGATACCAATATTACTGTTTTGCTTGATAGCATGTGAGTTGGTTAACAGCACTGTTAAGGAAAAGATTGTTCCACTCATTCTAAATTCACATTTCTGGTTAACATTGTCAGTTTATGACTGTTCAGTAAACCATTCGGCCCGCGATTTAGACTGGATTTTAGATTTTGGCCCCTTCTCTGATTGAGTTCGACACCCCTGCTCTATCCACTGAGCCAAACTGGTTAGGGCTCTATAGTTAATTCTTGATTATACTCACCCACAATCTATTGCCTGCAATTCTGAACTCCAAACAGTTCTGAAAATTAAAATTTTTTTTTGTAAGTCAGGTGAAAATTTATTTAGTGGAAATAACAGACCTAAACTGAAAGGCTTTACTTATCCCATTTAATGTGGATACTTATGTATTTTGCTGCAGAAATATTAATACAAAGTGTTCCTAGATCCCATTTAGTGTATTACTTAATAATGGCTGCATAAAATATGAAAAATTCTGAATTCTAAAATGCATCTAGCCCCAAGGATTTCAGATAAGAGGTTGTAAACCTCTTCTCAAGAAGAGAAGAGAGATATGAGGATGACAGAATAATGGAGAATCAGTTAACTGCAGTACCTTTCCCCACTTATGAGTCTTCTCTGTTGGAAGAATACACATCTCCACCCTGGTGAAATCATGCACAACCACATGATTGATTTTCTTTGTCAAATAAACTGTGAGCAGAGAGACAAGTCATTTCCAGGCAAAGCTTTAGGAGCCAATGTGTAGCTCTCCATGTTCTCTCTTCCTCCTGCTACGAGCTCAGCAATGTTTGGATGAAGTCTGGGGTCCATCAGTGTGGATTTCCAGAGAAGCCTGACACGGAGCTGTGGTTGACCTGGAGATGTAACGTGAATGAGAAAGAAATTTCTTTTGTCCTTTCTTCAGTATCACCAAGTCTAACCTCAGTGGCACATGCAAAATCAATGCCCTTTGGTTGGAGTTGTCCATTAATATAACGTCTATGGGCACCGATCCAGTTAATGACCAACAGACAGTGTCCTCAAGGGGTTTGAAGTCTAGCTAAACAGATAAACAGTTAAGAAGGAGATACCAAATCAGGCCTGGGCCATCACACTCTCTTCCAGTGTTGGTTTCCGTGTCTAGGTCCAAGGCCAAATGTCTCCTGACTTGATGTATCCAAATATATGTTTTACCTTGCTGGATTTAACAAGTTACATAAGTAATAAAAGTTTATTATAATAAATCAAACAACACAAAAGTATATAAAGAAAAAACAATTTTCTTCTCTCTCCTTTCAATGGTATGCATCCTCCATGCCTTTTTCTGTGGTAGATAAATATATAGGGTCACCTTTTTATATTGTCTTACCGTGATTATTACTCTGCCAAGGACATCCATTCAGTTACTAGTTCCAATTAGACAATTAATTCTTTTAATTATTAATAGCTTCTTTTAATGGAAGCTTACTATGTCCAAATCATGCTTGTAAGTACTTTGCTTAATCTCCTTGTCAACCTTATGAGAAAGGAACAGTTATCAGCATTTTCCATTTGAGGAAACTGATAAATTGAAGAGAGTCGACACAGATTAGGAAGTGGTAGAGTGAGCAACCCAGGCTCTACATTCTGTGTGCTCAACCTCTTAAATCGCTTCTCTGGTTTTGTAATAGTCCATGAGTAAATGGGCAATACTTTATGCAATTGCTTCCCTATTGATGGAGATTGAAGTGATTTCCTTTTTCCCCCTCTACTTATTTCGCTACCACTAATAAATTGAAATAAACAACACTGACACTCTTTTTCCCCCCTGTTAATTTCTTCCTGTGCTTAATTTGGGAGAACCCTACCAACTCTGGCAGCCTCCGTCTTGGTTGGGGAAGGGCTGCTGGTTATCATAATTCATATTCCAGTGACCAGTGAGGAATTCTTGCTTCACCACGTCCTCTGAATCCTCCCATATCTTTGTAGTAAAGGGCAGAATGAAAAGCTCTGTTTAAGTCAACATGGTTTACATTTAGAGACAGGGGAAGTGAACTGTAAGGGATATCGTCTCCTAGATGTGTCAGATGCAATCACGCAGCATGGATTTATGAAGCGTACTGAAATATTTGTTTTGATTGCTCACTGATTAAGAATACACTCTAATGCACAATCTTGACAGACATGTAGGCCAACTACCCTTACTTGAAGAATCTGGGTCAGGGTTGCCCAACTTCTAATTCAGCAGTCGCATTTAATTAAAGGTTTATGCAAAGAAACTCAATTGGTTCTGTACAATTGACTGGTTCCTCTTCAGTATTTAGCATTACAGCAGCCCCAACAGTCACCAATGTTATTGCCCACTGATTTGCAATGTGTCCTGTCTCCTTGTTTAGTATAGAGTTTGAAAAGGCAATTAGCTGGAGATCTTATGAAAAATGAATATACTGTAAGAAAAGTGGACTTATAATTTAATACTGAAATAATTCATGAAGATATTTGAGGTAAGGTATTAGACAAAACTCTATTAGTTGGAGATGCTTACAAAATGGGGTTTTGTAAAAACTTGAAAATTATTTAGATGGAAATGATTAAAAATTGCAAGAGGTATGTTTTAAAATTTCCACCTAGAAGCACTGCAGGATATGTACTTATCAGCAGATTGCTGCATTGTGCTACCATATGAAAATTAGAGACTGAAATAGATTTGATTACTTTAAGGTAACTTAGCTAGTAAAATGCAGAGAAGAAAGTCAGCATAATCTTGGAGATTTTGTGTTTGTTGCTGGGTAGCATATTTTTGTGTAGGGTGGGGGTTAGAGGTGGCTAAGCATGCAGTTTCCTTTAATTTCTTCTTTTTAAAATACAATACAGGCTTTAGGGCAACCAATAGTCACTCTGTATAGTATATGTTGAAAGAAATGCATTCAAAAGCTTAAAAACTGATGATCACATATCCAAGAACTTCTGCTTCTGAAAACAAAGCATCACATAATTTCTGTCCTGAGTGTCCATTTGCCTGTTTCTCTCCTCAGCAGCCCTCTCTGTTTCTGTTTGCATTCCCATTGGCGAGGGGTAGGGCACAGGAGTACTGACAGATGAAGTGTCACCCTTACGTATGGACACAGGCTCCGGGCTGTTCTTTTACTCTGCTCATGCAAGGTGGGGCAATATGACAGGTATTTTAACACATTACCTTGAGTACCACTGTTTTCCCTGGCCAAAGCCTGTTTCTACATCCATGGCGCAGATTAAGGTGCTATGATTATGGGATCCTTTATTCTCATTAGTAAGAGCAGTGTTGAGGACCAAGATATGAGTACCCAAAGCACAAGTAGCAGTAGGCCCTGTGGTATGTGAGTTTTTACCCCATGAATGAGGGTTCCTGATTAGGACAACTGACTGCCTCTTGAGGAAAGCTTAAGCTGACTAATACATTATTGGGTCTCATTGTTCATATTGCAGATTCTGAAGTAAACTATGGACATTGAACTCGGATAAACCTACGCAAGCCCCTACACTCAGCTTCTCCCCATCTTATTTGTTTTTCCACATTCATTCAGATTCTGCCTTTGGCCACATACTTCTTCCCACTTCTAGCTCAACTTATGCTCTAATTTCATTTATGGTGACTATTCTCTTTTTAATATCTAAGCCTATAAAAAGTATGGCTACCTTTTTTTTTTTAAGGTTATTTTATTTACTGTTGCCATTGTGCTAAATGTATTAAATTTTGACCTGAAAGATGTAAAGTTCTGTCAAAAGAGAGAGAAAAAAATTGCCAGTTTCCCCTTGGCGTGGAATGCCTTCCATCTTAGTCCTTTGGGGCTTTGCTTCCTTTCACCTGTAAAGGGGGGGGGATTTACACCAGAATAGTTGTTCCTTCCCTGCCAGCTCTGATAATCCCAGATGGGCTTCCCTGTTCCATCAGTTACACCTTAGGCTAAACCTGCAGCAGCCTGTGAGGTAAAGCCATGGAGCAGGGTCTGCATTATGAAGGGCCTGCTGACCTTGGGCCTTTCCCTTATGAAGGTGAATCAGAGAACTCTGGTCATCACTATTTGATAATCCAGCCAGCTCTGCTCCTGTGATGACTAATGGATGTACATGGTGATGGTGCCCTGTCTCTGCGACAGGTGAGACATCCCTCAGACTAGAAGTACATTAAAGGGGAGCCTTTGAGACTCAACTGCCTTCCTTCAGTTTCTATGCAGCCATCGATCCAAAAACCATGAAGAGTGTAGCACATCTTTCCATCTTTGCTTTTCAATTGAGTTCTGCTCTCTCAGCAGATTGCATAATATATTTTTTAAGGCAGCAAAGACTCTGCTTCTGAATGTCAAAGGTTGTCTTAAAGTTATAATGGGCTGCGCCAATGTCTGTACAAATGTCCTTAGCTTATGATAGTTCAATTTACCATTTTCCACTGTACATTGGTGTGAGAGCAATATGCATTATAAATTACATGAGATATCCAACACTTTATCATAACATGGGCTTTGTCTTAGATAATTTTGCCTAACCGTAGGCTAATGTGTTATAATCATGTTTAAGGTAGTCAAAGCTATGATGTTTTCAACTTATGATGGGTTTATTGAGATGTAACCCCACTGTAAATTGAGGAGCATCTGTATTTAATCTCAAATTGAATATTATTCTATAGTAGGCATTTGTTTCAATGTCCATTTATTCTTTAATGGTAGACTTATTCTTCATTACACAGAAATTCAATAAAGTGAAACTTGAAAAAGAACTTATAGGTATAGGAATTTTTTCAATATATGGTACCTGTTTACTAAATTCAAGGAACCCTTGTCTGATGTCCTAATAAAAGGTTACCTTCATTTTTTCATTTTAAAATATTCCATTTGTTGTTTTTGTCTCTATTTCCTCTTCTTCAGTTCTCAAGATTTTGCTCATTTCCAAAAGGGAGCCTCTTAGGAGTTGTGCTCAGGCATTATCTGAGCTTACTATTCAGTAGAAAATATGGGGAAGGAAGATTGGCTGAAAGTGACTGCTTTTTCAGTCCAGTTATTTTCCCTGGATAGTTTAATTCAACTTTTTTGCTTTTCCTTTAAGTCATCAAGCCTTCAGGTAGAACACATACAAAACAAGCAAAATTATAGTTATATTTTGATAATTCTTAATTTATCATAAAGTTTAAGGATATACTATATAATAAAGAGGTAATATGCAAATTAACCCTCACACCCTCACAAGATGGCTGTCTACAAGTAGGCCAGCAGGGGGGTTATTGAGGGATGACCAAATGACTGAACAAGCAGGCTGTGTGGGACGACCAGGCTGGCGGGGGGGAGGGGGGAGAGTTGGGGGTGACTAGGCCAGCAGGGAGGCAGTTAGGGCAACCAGGCTGGCAGGGGGGGAAGTTAGGAGTAACCAGGCTGGCGGGGGGGGAGGGGCAGTAAGAGGCAACCAGGCTGGTGGGGAGTGGAGTTAGGGGCAACCAGGCCAGCAAAGGGGGCAATTGGAGGCAATTAGGTTGGCAGGGAGGGGCAGTTGGGGGTAACCAGGCAGGCAGTGGGGGGCAACTAGGGGCAATCAGGCCAGCATGCAGAGGCAGTGAGGAGTGATCAGGCAGGCAGGGGTGAGCAGTTAGGGGCAATCAGGTAGGCAGGCAAGTGAGCAATTAGAAGTCAGTGGTCCAGGATTGTGAGAGGGATGTCTGACTAGCAGTTTAGGCCCAATCCCAGAGAGCCTAAACTGGTAGTCAGACATCCTCTAAGAGATCCTGGATTGGAGAGGTGCAGGCTGGGCTGAGGGGACTCCCCTCTCATAAACAAATTTCGTGCACCAGGCCTCTAGTATTATATTAGAGGTCTAGTAATAATTAATGTCGTTTTCTAATACTTTTTTAAATCAAATTTATTTAAACAATACAACAAAATTTAATCAACAATATAGTTGCCGTTGTTTTCTACTACTTGTGCCCAATGCTCAGGAAGCATTTTAATCCCTCTGTTGTAAAATTCTTGTGATTTTGATGCAAAAAATTCGGTCAATGCATTTTTGAGGCATTCTTCATTATTAAATTTTTTTCCAAGAAGAAAGTTTTGCAAAGAACGAAACAAATGGTAATCAGAAGGGGCAATATCAGGAGAATATGCAGGTTGAGGGAGAACTTCCCATTCCAACTGGCGCAGTTTTTCAGCAGTGATTCTTGCAGTATGCGGTCGTGCGTTATCGTGGTGAAGAATTACGCCCTTCCGATTAATCAGCGCGGGTTCTTTTTCTCTTAAAGCTTGGGCTAACCTTTCCAATTGGGCACTATACACTGCACTTGTAATGGTTTGGTTAGATGGTAAAAGTTCATAATGAAGAATTCCTTTAAAATTCCACCAAACACACAACATCACTTTTTTTTCGCATGCAAGTCAGGTTTTGGCATGGGCTGCGGAGCCTCATTTTTGTCCAGCCATTGAGGCCGCCTTTTCAAATTAACATACAGCACCCATTCTTCATCTCCAGTAACAATTTGCTCTAAAAACGGCAAGCAGTTTTGACGAGAGAGGAGCGAACTGCAAATTGTGACTCTTTGATTACGGTTGTTGTCGGTCAACTCATGAGGAACCCATTTTCCAAACTTTTGGACTTTGCCAAGTGCACGCAATTGATTGGAAATTGTTTTTTGTGAACAATTTAAAGTTGTCGCAAGCTCTTGTTGGGTAATTTGAGGATTTTGCACCAAAAGAGCTTGAAGAGCTTCTTGATCAAAATTGGACACATGGCCTCTACCACTCTTGTCATCTAACGAAAAATTTCCCTCGCGAAATTTCTCAAACCAACGCTGGCATTTTCTGGCGCTAACTGCATCTTGACCAAGAGCACTACAGATGTTTTTTGCAGCCTCACTTGCTTTTCTTCCTAATTGGAACTTGTAAAGCATGCAGTGCCGAATATGCTCTTCATCCGCCATCTTCTTAGCCCTGGTTTTGCAACAAAAACCAAACCAAACACAAACTTTTTCAAGCAAAACTTGTTAATTGCACTTCACACGTTCTGTAGATACCACGTGTTTGAAGGTTATGTCAATACAAGTCAACGCCAAGCAAGATTTTAAACGAATGTTTAAAAACGGCATTAATTATTACTAGACCTAATATATTTTTCTGTAGTCTTAATTGTGATTTTTAAGAAATCATGTTTTAAGCCAAACCTTCTTTCTTCCCACCTCCCACACTCATCCTTTGGAATAATATATCTTTCTATGCTTCTTTTTGCTGACTATGAAAAAAAAAAAATCTCATGGCTCATGATTCTCACTTATGTTCATGTTTGGTCAACCTGTTTCCATTTTCAGATCCTTTCTTTCGTTTTTCCACTGAATTCTGTGCCCTTGTGGTAGGATTACTTCACCAGGCCACCTCACCTTTGGGCCCTAGGTTGGCTTGGCCCGTGGGAACTTTGGCAGGGATGAGAGGGAGGGAGGGGAATGAGGCCTGTGCATTTATTGCCCTTCCCCTTTTTGTTGTCCAGAGCCTTGGCTGTATTTCTGGACTAGCTTACAGTTTCTATAACATGTCCCTCTCCACATAGCCTGTTTGTTTCCAAATTCCAGTAACCTCCTTGCCCTTTTAGGCATATGGGTATTAACAGGGACTGATCCCAATTGCATTGTCCCTTGAGGTTTCCCTATCCCATTGTAGACAGGCCTTTTATTAAACTTTCCTCAATGTGCCATCCATTCTTGCTGGGGCCCTTGATGGGTAAAACAATACAATGAATGCTTATGTTACTGGGAAGTAGTGTGCTATAATGGTTATTTTCCTTTTGGTGTCAGATTGATCCAGGTTTGAGTACATCCCCATCACTTGATAATTTAACCACTCTGGGCCTCCATTTTCTCAAATTTAAAGTGGGGCAAGTATTACCTATTTCACAGAATTGTTATGAGAATATGTATGAGTACTAAAATGTTAATTATTATATTAGTTTAAATATAAATAGATATGTATATAATACAATTTTTTAGTTCCCTTCAGTTTACACTGAGTAGCTCCCTTACTGGTAAGGCCTGGGCAATTACAAAGCTGTCATCTTAGCTCCTCTACATTTGGTGCAGCTATTTTTGTGTTCATGTTATGTGTACTCCCGCCCATTGCACCATATATTTCTGCTTGTTGAAATGACACTTTGTTTCCCACAGATAATCCTGGTGGCTCTAGCTCTGGTAACTCTACCTCAAGTCTGTGGAATTTCTTCAGATGGTGAGGGCTAGAAGCAGGGTGTCCCCATGAAGTGAGAATTTTGTGCTGGTGTCTTACCCGTGAGTGTAGGCTGCTGATGGCTCAGGTGCTATGCATCATTAGATAGTCCAACTGCTTCACAGAATAGCTGTTTTATATATATATATTCTGTTTTGAGAGCACTGGCTAAGCCCAGAGAGGTGCTGCAAGGATTAGCTAATCGATTATTTTAAATGCTTTGAAACTGGCAGAGTTTAGTGAGAAGAAAGGGCTAAGTAATTTTAGCAGGCTCACTGGGAGTATAAACTCTACCAAATGACTCCTAATTTGCCTCACTATCTAGTATAGGGGTGTCGAACTCAATCAGAGAAGGGGCCAAAATCTAAAATCCAGCCTAAATCGCGGGCCGAATGGTTTACTGAACAGTCATAAACTGTCATTGTGATGGAAACGCAGCGGAGTGCAGTGATGACAGCGCGGTGCGGGCCACATTGCAAGGCCTGGCGGGACGGATTTGGCCCGCGGGCCTTGTGTTTGACACATGTGAATTCTATTAATAGTAGGACTTGCTTATTGTGCAACATGTCCATTAAAATGAATTATAAATGTTATTGCATTTAAAACATGACCTGGGAAATGCGTTGAGATAAGAAGAGGTGTTTGGAAAATACACCCAGCTTTTGTCAAATGGAGCTGCAGCTACTGAAACCACTTGGGTTTCTCTGACTCAAAACAAGCTCTGTGAAGCGTGAGTCAGTAACATGTTTTCCAAGGGCCTGCTGTGTGTCAGGGCTGGATATGGTCACCATGGTTCTCTGCCTCAAAATTTCATAGACTAGAAGAGGAGAAAGATACACACAGCCACACACTTTAATAGCCCAGCCAGTGTGGCTCAGTGCTTGAGTGCTGAATCCATGAACCAGGAGGTCACAGTTCAATTCCCAGTCAGGGTACATGCTCAGGTTGCTGGCTCAATCCCTAGTAGGGGGTGTGTAGGAGGCAGCTGATCAATGATTCTCTTTCATCATTGTTTCTATTGCTCACTTCCTCTCTCTGAAATAAATAAAAACAGACAAAATTTTTGAGAAAAAAACACCCTTTCCTAGGGTGTAATAGGAGCTAACATGACAGGATAAAGAAGGTACACAGCGATAAAAATCAAATGGTAATAGCTCAATATGAGGCAAATCAGGAAAGATTCATAATGGAGGAGAGGCTTGAATTAATCTTTAAGGATAAGAGAAGTTTGCCATTTAAGAAAGGGGCTAAGGAAATTCCAGAGAGAGGGAACAGCATATGAAAAGCCCCTGCCACCTAGTTTCATTCAAATGTATTTAAGAGTTTCTACTTCCTCTGTATCTAGGTCTATCTTGTTCTCCGCACATAGTAGATATTCAATTAATACTTATCAGTGGATAGTAGTAGGTGGCAGGATTATAGGTAGTGATTTCAATATTATTCATTAGGTTTTTTCTTTATTTTTAATAATGGACATGCCTATCTTTTGAAATTAGAATATCCAGGGAGTGTTTATGAGAGTTTGTGGCTGCATTGGAGTTGAAGATTATTATATTCAAAGATGACAATGAACTTTGGGGTTTGGGATGGTTATTAACCTGGTGGGACAAAGGCTTGAGATTATGGTGGGTTTTGCTGGAAATGAAGCTGAAATGACATAGGTTGGGGCTCGCAGAGTTGGACTTTCTGTTGTAGGCAGTGGGAAATCAGAGAAACTATTGGGCAGGGAAGTGCCATTATCAGAGCCCTCTGACAACATCATAGAGTCTGAATTGGCTTTGGGAGAGTTTGGAGGGAAAAGAACCAATTGCGACATTTTTATAGTCCAAGTGGAAAATACTGGAGGTTTTTAGGTTTGGGTAGGGTTGGGGAGAAGATAGTGAGTTTGGTGATAGGCCAAATATGCAGTGTCTGTGGATAGTCTGTGGAAGGCCAGTGAGTTCTTGGAACTGTCCATGAGGATAAATCAGCCCTTAAAACATCTCTACCTCCAGGACCGGTTTGGCTCAATGGATAGAGCGTTGGCTTGGGGACTGAAGGGCCCTGGGTTCGATTCCGGTCAAGGGCATGTACCTTGGTTGCGGGCACATCCCCAGTAGGGGGTGTGCAAGAGGCAGCTGATCGATGACTCTCTCTCATCGATGTTTCTAACTCTCTATTTCTCTCCCTTCCTCTCTGTACAAAAATCAATAAAATATATTTAAAAAAAAACAACAAAACAAAACAAAACAAAAAAACAAACATCTCTACCACCAGAGACCCTGGAGAACCTGGAGGGGGTCGGGAGGAGGCTCTCTGGAACCCCAGGGAGGCAGTGAGGGGCATGGACAGCTGGGTCAGAAAGGCAAGAGAGAAACAAAAGAAAATGATTCTATCAAAATCATGGGAGGAAAGAAGAGAGAGATGCTTTAGAAATGAGCAAATTAACTAGACAGGAGGTTGGTTATTTTCTTTATTCTAGGCATTTCTCTTCCTCATTGCTTACGGGTTTCTGTCCAAAAGACATCTTTTTTATAGATGTCTTCCCAGACCATCTCCCTAAAATAGCACTGTTCATCATCACTGCATATCACCTTCCTTGCACACTGTTTTAAAATGTAGGTTTTATTTTTATTCAGGTTTAGTGAGGCCAACAGATCAGGAGCAGTTTGCCTTCTTTCCAAAGTCCTCACCTCATCAATGGAGAGAGATGGCTTTCCTTCCTTCCTTTTTTTGTGCAAAAAGCTTTATTGCTTTCATTTGGTCCAATGCATGGGAGCAGGCTTCAGGGTGTTTAAAGAATGGCTAGTAGTTTTGAGAAGAGGCTCAGGTAAAAGCCAGGACACCAGGGGAATGCAGAGGGGCCTCTCAAAGGCCTCTGGACTCCGAAGACTCCTGGTCATGCTGGAGGGTGAGCCTTCCGAAGACATACTTGCCCAGCCCAGCCTGGGGGCCAGCCAGCCTGCAGATGTTAGTCAGGTGGTCGCCCATCTTTTTGATGAGTTTCACCTCCTTGGCCAAGAAGTGGTTCTGAGGAAGTCACAGAGATGAGGGTCTGCACGGGTAGAACCCAGAGCATGCAGTTCCAAAAGGGTCTGATTCTGATTCTGGTTCCTCTTCAAGGCCAGGGTGGCCTCCATGAGTTTTGCCCACTCATCTTGGGAAGGTTTCTGTACATCCTGGAAGAGAACACGGCCACTAAGCTTGTTTTGCAACTTTTAAGAGATGCTCAGCGCTTCTTCTCCGCCACCTCCAGCCTACTCGAGGAAGAAGTGGCCCACACCTCGAGAGCCACATCGTCCGAGTCGAAATAGAAGCCCAGCGAGAGGTAGGTGTGGGAGGCCTGCAGTTGCAGGCTGGCCAGGTGGTTGACCACAGCCTCCATCTTTGTGGAATAATTCTGACGAATTTGGGAGCTCATGGTTTTTCAGCAATAAGAAATTAAGGTTAAAAAAATGAAACAAAAAACAAAAAACAAACAAACAAAAAAAAAACAACCCACCCCAGTGTTGGCTGGTCCCCAAGTTGGTTCTGAAGGTGGTGACTGGATGAGATGCAGGAGAGTGGCTAGGCTGGAAGAAGGGGTGTCCTTGGATCTTTTCTGTTCATACACTGTTGAAGCAAGAGACAAACCCGGGACTGCCGAGGGCACTGCCTGTACTTTCTTGTGGTAGCAAAAGTTCAAACTATGCTGAAAGGCATAAAGTATATGAAGAGAAGTCCCATATGCTCACCCCTTGGTAGAACAAAGGTTAATGGTTTGTATATTCCTCCCCCAGGGTTTCTTTTATGCATGCACTCACCTATTTCTTTTGTTTGTGTAATGCATACTTTAATTTCCCTTTTCACTCACCAATGTCATAGACATCTTTCTAGGTCAGAATATAGAATTGCACCTCCTCTTTTTAAAGAGCTATTTTAGTAGCCACTGCACAAACATACCTTAATTTATGTTAGCATGTCCCCTACTGCTGTCAGTCTTTAAAATGTTTTGCTAGGTTTTTACTATTATAAAATCTGTGGCAAAGATGCTCATTTGTTTTCCTAGTATTTTGTGGGCTTATTGTTTAGCTTTAAATCTTTAATCCACATGGGATGTATTTTGTGCAGGAGGGAAGGTGGGGATTATAGTGATTTCTTGACTTTCATCATTCAAATGATTACCCACCTGAAGAGAGTCAGTCTCCAGGCACCCAGGTAAACACGTTGCATCTGTTATAGAAATACAGTGAATATTGTAATAAGGGAACTCTCTATGGTGGGGAATAGTAGGTAGTGTGTTGGGGAGAGGGAGCAGAAACAGCAGGCTCAACCAATGTGGACTGGAGCAGGGGGCTTGCTTTCAGGTTGGAATGCTGCATTTTAATTAGCAATATTACTCCCTAATGCTTAGCTGGAGTGGTGGGGGATTAGAGACCCCTGCTTGCTCATCATAATTTGGAACCTGCACATCAGAGTGTCTAATTAGATCTCTCTTTTGAAAGGTCAGCCAATAAAATTGTCATGTTGTATCATTCAAGGTCGAGAAGCTACTCTGCTGTAAGCTTGGTGGATTTTTTTTTTAAAGTTAAAAATGGCCTGTTCATGTCCAGTGCCTTTAACAACCTTTGCTAGACTAAGATTCTAGCAGGCCATCATGCAAAGGATCTCTGCAATCTTTCTGCCACTTAGAACAATTCGTGTTCTTTATATATTTTTTCTTTATCACTTTGGACACTGTACTAGAGAGTCAGTATCTTAAGCCCTTTGGTACAGTTCCCTGTTCACAAGGAAAACAGTGTTTAATTCAGTCTTTGTTTTGGGTCTTAGATTCTGTAATTGAATATTATTTTCAATTAATTTCTATGGGAAGAAAACCCCAAATAAGCTATGCTCCTCTGGAAATGTTATTATCATACAAAAATTAATGAGGCTAGGTTTTTTTTTTTTTTTGATATTATTACTTGGCTATAAGTGAAGTTGGGGAGCTATTTTCATTCTTTTAAACCACTAGGATCTTAATCAGCATTCTCTATGGGGTGACGAGTTCAGGGGGGATGTGAGTTATGGGCTTCCCTTCTGTATGACAGTTGCTGCTGTCTTGCTCCACTTACTTGGCCTCCAGGAGTGGGGCCACCTCCTGGGTTCATCAGACCTCACACCAGCTTCCTCACTGCTCAGAGCGGTTGGGCGGTCAGCCTAAGGATGTGAGACGAGGGGGAGGAGTATTCAAAGCTGCAGATGACATTACTCCTATTTCAGTTATATTCTGGGTTAAATGAGCTTTTGTGAGGATGTCAGGAAAATCTTACTGCTGCTAATAACATATTTCCCAAAATGCAGTTGCATCAGAATCACCTGAGTGTTGTGTTTCCCTCCTCCTCCTCCTCCTCCTCCTCCTCCTCCTCCTCCTCCTCCTCCTCCTTCTTCTTCTCTCTCTCTCTCTCTCTCTCTCTCTCTCTCTCTCTCTCTCTCTCTCTCTCTCTCTCGTGTGCTTTCTTTTTACAAATTCTCGCTCAAAGCTATTCTTCTTATTGTGTTTTTTTTTTCTAGAGGGAGAGAGAGAGAGAGAGAGAGAGAGAGAGAGAGAGAGAGAGAGAGAGAGAGAGAGAAACATTGATCCGTGCCTCTCCTATATGCCCAAACCTGTAAACTTTTTATGTATGAGATGACCTCCAACCTCCTGAGCAACCTGGCCAGGGTTCACCTGGGTGTTTTAGTCAAAATGCTGCTTGTTGGATTCCACCCCAGAATCAGAAACTCCTGTTGTAGAGTTCAAGAGTTTATTTTTAAAAAGCCTCCCATGCTATTGTTGTATTGGCTGTTGTCATTGGGAGATGCTCATCTGGGAAAAGTTAAGCAAGATTTCTAGAAGGTTTTACTAGGAAAAGGGAGGTCTGCACCAGTGAACTCCCATTAGGTAACCTCACCAGTCTTTACAACATCTTTGCTGACAGGTTTAGAAAAGATCCAAATAAATGCAAGCAGACGTATTTCCCACTTGCCAGCAAAAAGAGCGCTGCTGACGCCAGGCGAGTGGCATTTGCAAGGCCACTCAGGGCATGCTGTGTCATAAATCATATTTTGAGACTGAAGCAACAGAAATTGTTTCCAGGACAGGGTTGCTTTCTTGCTGTCTTATCTTGCGTGTATCTGACAGCTTTGTGTTTTGCTTGAAATGGAAAGTCATTTCCCAGATGAGAGATTATTTTATTAGTGCTCTTATTTTCTTGGTAAGTGTTCTGAATTTTTTCCTATTAATTTCTACTTTTATGCACAGTGATTCTCAATTGGTGAGAAAATGATGATCTCATAATCTCTTTTCCTTGTACTTGCTGAGTGATTAGCCTCATTTGCTGTGTGAGTTCCACTTCACGGTTGTGAAATGATGAGTCTCTCCGACTCTGGCTGAGCATGTCGGCCTGATGGCTTTGACCTTTTCCATGAAAACAAGGGGGATGAAAGGATGCGACGTGTGTTTAAATCATCATTCAAAAGGGGTTATTTTGGCTAACAGCTGGAAAGATATGCTTTGCTAAACTCCTAGAAGGTACCAGTGGAATGTTTTGTGTTTGGAGTTGTTTAAGGCCTTCGAGGGTTATTATTATTATTTTTTTAAATGAATCTTTATTGTTCAGATTATTATAGTTGTTTCTCTTTTTCCCCCACTTAGCTCCCCTCCACCCAGTTCCCACCCCACCCCATACACTTACCGCCCCCCGCATTGTCCTCATCTATAGGTGTAAGATTTTTGTTCAATCTTTTCCCAAACCCGCCACCCCTTTCGCCCGAGAATTGTCAGTCCATTCCCTTTCTAAGCCCCTGATTCTATCATCAAGAGTTATTTTTAAGCAGTGAGAAAGAAAATTCCGATTTCCCATTAAATACAAATGATAAATTTACACCCTGAGTCACAGGCTGTGTGGATAAATACATTAGAGATTCTCAAGCATGTGCAGTTAAATTCGCTTCATCTTCTCTGTGATAGATATTACTTCCACTGCACTTAATTGGGATCATGGACAAATTTAGATTCAGAGCATCTCAGAGACTCCAAGGGATGTATAAATATCTCACCAAATGCATTTAAATGGCATTCTGGATTTGGCCAGGGTCTCACTGTAGTAATTTGCAGGTGTGACTGATATTAACTTATAAATTCCCCATGACTGGTCCTTTGTTGATTTCAGGCGTCCCTCCTGCTCGGTAATGATTGCTCAGCAAGGCTATTTTACTTTCCCTCTCTGCAGGCCCTTTATTGCTTTGAGGCACGTGTATGTGTGTCTGTGTGTGTCTGTGTGTGTGTGTGTGCTTTTTATAGTAATGCATGAGACAGTATTTCCCATTGGAGCATATTCATGTGAGCTATTTCATACTTGACATATTTCTCTCTTCACTTGGCTGTGCTTTCAGTTCAGGGGACTTGGGATCTGAATGGATGAGCAACGACACAACATAGGTACTGTGTGGAAATATGCAGATGCTCTAAGGATCTGTACGGCATCGCACTTGGCTATGGACCCTGTGATGTGATTTTTATTTTATTTATTTATTATTTATTTATTATTATTTTTTAAAATATATTTTTTAATTAAATTATTATTTTTTACATATACCAATGCCACTCCCCCCCCTGTACATACCCTCCCTCCCCAGAGTTTTGTGTCCATTGGTTGTACTTATATGCATGATTACAAGTCTTTCGGTTGATCTCTTATCTCCCCCAGATCTCCCCAACCTCCCAGCTGTAATTTGACAGTCTGCTTGTTGCTTTACTGTCTCTATATGTATCTTTTGATTCTTCAGTTTATAATGTTCTTTATCATCCATAAGTAAGTGAGGTCATGTGGTGTCTCTCTTTCACTGGCTTGTTTCACTCAGCATGATGTTCTCCAATTCCATCCAGGTTGCTGCAAATGATGAGAATTTTTTCTTTTTTATGGCAGCATAATATTCCATTGTGTAAATGTACCATAGTTTTTGGATCCAATCATCTGCTGATGGGCACCTAGGCTGTTTCCAAATCCTAGTTATTGTAAATTGTGCTGCTATGAACATAAGGGTGCATATATTCTTTCTGATTGATGTTTCTAGCTTCTTGGGATATATTCCTAGGAGTGGGATTACTGGGTCAAATGGGAGTTCCATTTCAGTTTTTTGAGGAAGCTCCATATTGTTCTCCACAGTGGTTGCACCAGTCTACATTCCCACCAGCAGTGCAGGAGGGTTCCTTTTTCTCCGCAACCTCGCCAACACTTGTCGTTTGTTGATTTGTTGATGTTGGCCATTCTGAGAGGTGTGAGATGGTACCGCATTGTTGTTTTGATTTGCATTTCTTGGATAATTAGTGACTTTGAGCATGTTTTCATGTGCCTCTTGGCCTTCCTTCTGTCTTCTTTTGAGAAGATTCTATTTAGATCCATTGCCCATTTTTTAATTGGGTCATTTATCTTCCTTTTATTAAGTTGTATAAGCTGTCTGCAGATGCTGGAGATTAAAGCTTTATCAGTGATAACATTTGCAAATATGTTCTCCCATACAGAGGACTTTCTTGTTGTTTTGTTGATGGTTTCCTTTGCTGTAAAAAAGCTTTTTATTTTGATGTAGTCCCATTTGTTTATTTTCTCTTTAGCTTCTATTGCCGAAGTATCAGTGAAGAAGTTCTTTTGACATATGTCTGAGATTTTGCTGCCTGTGGATGCCTCTAGTATTTTTATGGTTTCCCGTCTTATGTTTAAGTCCTGTATCCATTTTGAGTTTATTTTTGTTTATGGTGTAAGTTGGTGATCCAGTTTTGCATGTATCTGTCCAATTTTCCCAACACCATTTATTGAAGAGACTGTTTTGACTCCATTGGATGTTCGTGCCTCCTTTGTCAAATATTAACTGAGCATAGTGATTTGGGTTGATATCTGGGTTCTCAATTCTATTCCATTGATCTATATGTCTGTTCTTGTGCCAGTACCAGGCTGTTTTGAGAACAGTGGCTTTGTAATACAGCTTGAAATCTGGTATTGAGATCCCTCCTACTTTACCCTTCTTTCTCAGGATTGCTGTGGCTATTCGGGGTCTTTTGTTGTTCCAAACGAACTTTTGAAGAGTTTTTTCTAGGTCAGTGAAATATGCCGTTGGTATTTTAATTGGGAGTGCATTGAACCTATAGATTGCTTTGGGAAGTATGGACATTTTGATGATGTTGATTCTACCAATCCGTGAACATGGTATGTTCTTCCATCTGTTTACATCGTCCTCTATCTCTTTTTTCAGTGTCGTGTAGTTTTCCGCGTATAGGTCTTAAGTTTATTCCAAGGTATCTTATTTATTTATTTTTTTTTTGGTGCGATGGTAAATGGGATTGCCTTTTTAGTCTCTGTTTCTGCAAGTTTACTATCGGTGTATAGAAATGCCATATATTTCTTGGTGTTAATTTTGTATCCTACTACATTGCCAAATTCATTTATTAAGTCAATTAGTTTTTTAATGGAGTCTTTTGGGTTTTTTATGTACAATATCATGTCATCTGCAAATAAGGATAACTTTACTTCTTCTTTTCCAATTTGGATGCCTTTTATATCTTCTTCTTGTCTAATTGCAATGGCTAGTACTTCCAGTACTATGTCAAACAGGAGTGGTGAGAGTGGGAAACCCTGTCTTGTTCCTGTTCTTAGAGGGAATGGTTTTAGTTTTTGCCCATTAAGTATGACGTTGGCTGTGGGTTTATCATATATAGCTTTTATTATGTTGAGGTATGATCCTTGTACTCCCACCTTGTTGAGAGTTTTTATCAGGAAAGGGTGTTGGATTTTATCAAATGCTTTTTCTGTATCAATTGATATGACTATATGATTTTTATCTTTCAATTTGTTTATGTGATGTATCACGTACCATCCTTGCATTCCTGGAATAAATCCTATTTGGTCGTGGTGTATAATCTTTGTGATGCTCTGCTGAGCCGATTTGCTAGAATTTTGCAAATGATGTATAATCTTTGTGATGCTCCTGCTGGAGCCGATTTGCTAGAATTTTGTTGAGGATTTTGGCATCTATGTTCATAAGGGATATTGGCCTGTAATTCTCTTTCATTGAATTGTCTTTATCTAGTTTTGGTATTAGGGTGATGCTAGCTTCATAGAAGGAGTTTGGAAGTGTTCCTTCCTCTTGGATTTTTTGGAATAGTCTGAGAAGGATAGGTTTTAGTTCTTCCTTGAATGTTTGGTAAGTCTCCTGTGAAGCCATCTGGCCCTGGGCTTTTGTTTGCTGGAAGCTTTTTGATGACTGTTTCAATTTCTTCCCAAGTTACTGTTCTATTGAGACTTATAGATTCTTCCTGATTGAGTTTTGGAAGGTTGTATTTCTCTAGGAATATGTCCATTTCCTCCAGGTTGTTCAGTTTGTTGGAATAGAGTTGTTTTTAGTATTTTGTAACAATCCTTTGTATTTCGGTGGGGTCTGTTGTTATTTCACCTCTTTCTTTCTGATTTTGTTTATTTGGGTCCTCTCTCTTTGTTTCTTGGTTAGCCTGGCTAGAGGTTCATCTATCTTGTTTATCTTTTCAAAGAACCAGCTCTTGGTTTTATTGATCTTATGTATTGTTTCTTTGGTCTCTATGTTGTTTATCTCTGCTCTAATTTTTGTTATTTCCTTCCTTCTGCTTACACTGGGCTTTTCTTGTTGCTCTTTTTCTAACTCTTTGAGTTGTAGAGTTAGATCATTTGTTGCCATTTTTTCCTAGTTTTTTGCAATAGGCTTGTAGGGATATGAACTTCCCTCTCAAAACTGCTTTTGTTGTGTCCCATAGATTTTGGATTGTTGTGTTTTCATTGTCATTTGTTTCCAGGATGTTTTTAATTTTTTCCTTGATTTCTCTGGTAACCCAGTCCTTGTTTAATAGCATGCTGTTTAGTCTCCATGTGTTTGATTTCTTTGGATTATTTTTATTGTAGTTAATTTCCAGTTTTATGCCATTATGATCTGAGAAGATGCTTGTTATGATTTCTATCTTCTTGAATTTGAAGAGACTTTGCCTATGTCCCAAAATGTGGTCTATCTTTGAGAATGTCCCATGTACACTTGAGAAGAATATATATTCTGTGTCTTTGGGGTGGAATGTTCTGAAGATGTCGATTAATTCCATCTGGTCTAGTGAGTCATTTAGGATTGCTATTTCTTTGCTGGTTTTTTGTTTAGATGATTTGTCGAAGGGTGACAGTGGATTATTAAAATCTCCTACTATGATTGTATTGCTATTAATCTCTCCCTTAATGTTCTCCAGCAGTTTTTTTTTTATTTTTTATTTTTTATACTTATAATACTTGCCTTCTTTTTCCATATTTGGGACATACTTACACTCAAAAAATTTGGAGCCCATGCTTTCAACCTTTATGCTAATTCTGTCTAAAATCCAGGTTTCATTGACTTTGCAAGTCTCAGGCCAATTCTTTTTTACATCTACCTAAGGTTGTATTGTTCATGACAGGTTTCTTTTCTAGAGGTAGGACTTACTATCTATGATAGTGAGACTGTGTAATTTAGCAAATATGTACTTTTAGTTTACTCCATGTTCAGCATTGTGCCAAAGAGTAATCAGAGATGGTTTTGCCCATAAAAAACATATAACCCTGTAGATGAGATGGAAATGTAAAAGGCTAATTCTATTACCAGAATAATAGCTTGGTTGGACTAGGAGCTGCTTACTTCTCCCCAGGAAGTTTGGGGAAAGAATAATAGAGTAGGGAGCATTTGCATTGGTCCTTTCCATAAGGAAAGGAACTATGGGAGGAATGAAACAATGTGAGAAAAGACAAAGATATGTGGAAGTGCATGGTGGAATAATTTTTTAAATGTAAGGTACATATGCTCTGCGTAATAGTGGGTGATGAGCATTGGAGAGTGGGATATGGATATGACCTCAGGGACTTCACTGCTATTCTCAGAAACTTTATCCTAGACAATTGGGAAGCATTGGAGATTTTTAAAACGGAAGTGACATGAGCAGAGGTCCTTGAGGGCTGCATAGGGTGTGGCCTAGCATGGCACTGGGCAAATTAACCAAATGCTTAGTCCAGTGCCAGCTGAGTCTTGGTCATACTATCTTAGGTTGTAAATTTTATTTTGTTAGAGGTGAAATAAAATTATAGAAGATATTAAAAGCAAATGGAAGGTAACTCATGAATGTTTATTTTAGGTTATTATAAATCAGGGGAAGAAAAACCAGTGACATGAGCCTCAGTAAGGAAAGAAAGGTCTGGATTTATCAATAAAATAAAGTTAGTGTATGAAAATGAAACATCCATTCACTTCATCACATGATATTAGACTATGCAGATGGTTATATAATGTAGGCATTGAGTAGGAAATAAATATATGTGAAATGTTTTGCAAACTATGCCATCCTACATAAATGGAAGTTATAACAGTAATCCTACTTTTTAATATTATACCATTATTAGGATTCTTTGTCTAGTCCTGTTTTCAAACATTAATCCTTTTAAGTGAAATATGAGGGCCATTTTTTTGATCAAGATGGGCTTAAACTTAATCTCATTTGCTTCAAGGATTTTATTATATCCTGAGTTCCCTTGCAACCTCAGGCTTCTGTGAAATGTAGAACATATAATGTTTTAGCTCTTAAAAGGAAATATTAACTATGTTCTCAACATCTCGTTTTGAGGATGATAATGATAATTTTTGAATGTTCTGGAAAAGGTGATCGGAAAGCATTGTGAATAGAATAAGCAACAGAATGTCTGACAAAGACAGAGAAGGTCACGTAAAAACGGTCCCCCTGGCATCCTAAACGCACAACGGCCTCAGAGGCACACCATGTCCGCGCCTGTACATGTTCTTAATGGAGCTTCATTCCACACCACCTGGTGGGAAAACAATACAAGCTCTGGCCCCAGAGCTAGTGTGCATGAAACCAGACTCTAATCCAGCTCTCCTAGCTTCTGCCTTTATGATAGATTGCCCCAGCTTTCACTCTGGAATTCTACAAAGCTAATGGCATGTTGAGGGAGAAGGAAGACAAGAGCCTAGGGCACTCTGCAGTCAGTTTCTTAACATTGTGTGACTTGCTGCTGGTGAGAAGGAGTTCATTTGGCAGCAAAGCCACCATAAGGTTATTTTCATCTGAGAACCATATAGTTGGAGTCCAACCCAGTGTGATGGACAGGTCCCTCAGGCCTCCCCTCTGGACCTCAGAGCAGAGGTTAGATGCTGAATTCAGAGAATAAAGGCTGACTTACATCTAGTCTCTCTCTCTCTCTCTCTCTCTCTCTCTCTCTCTCTCTCTCTCTCTCTCTCTTCTTAGCTTGTTTTCTTGATAACTTTTGCCATCAATTTGGCTACATTTGTATTTAATTAATTGACCCTTACTACTTTAAAAATGCTTCAAATGGTTGAACTTTATTTGGTCCTCTTTGGAAATCTTTGGTAAACAAACAGAACTCTAAGGCCCAAATAAATAATAGTGCTCAGTTGTAAAATCTAGTGCAGTGAAACTAACAATTATAGCAGCACCACCATCCAACTCAAGGAAATCAATAGCTTCCTAGTTGCATTTGTTCTTGAGAATCATTGTGGCAGCGGCAAATGTATGGCTGCAAAGTTGTACTGTGAAGAATTCATTCCAGTGGCTCCGGGTGCCCAGCTGGAGTAGGGAAGGATGCTCTGGTGCACTTTTTATGGTTAATGCAAATTAGCAGATAGTTGTGGGAATAAAGTTCTCTTCTTGATCTATGGCAGGAGATAGCTAGTCTGCAAGAGTTCATTTCAGACTGTAATTAGTTTATTCATTAAGGTTGGGGAATTCAATGACACAGCTGCATGAGGTACCATTGAAAGCTACCTGAACATATGGCAGAAGGATAATGCAAATTTAGTTCCTGAAAAAAAAAAATTGTACAGCTCTGTGCTTTTATTTCATGTCATGCAGTGATTTCCTGAAGGTGGGTGGTAAGTTGATTACACTCCAAACCTTCTAATATACATTGATTTTAGATTAGGGGGTTATTATTTTCCTTGAATGTTACATATAGTATATAACACATCCCATACACACTCCTAGACATCTAAATACATGAAAAAAAAAAGTCTGAATGCTTTTATTTGGTTCCTAGGAAGAAAGACTAACACCTATATCTATTCATAATGTTTGTCTTCCCCTATGTTTTTAAAGTTAATTATTAACCCAACAAGGTTTTAAATTTGATTAGAGGCATATATAGAGAGGTGAAATAAAACTATTGGTTATATATGACTTCTCTAAGACCTATGGATATTTAAACATAGATGTAAAATTCAATCTGCTTGTGAAATGCAAGCACTTGGATAGAAGAGAGTCTCTTAAATTTGTTTTTTTGTACTAACAAAATAATCTGATTTCAGAAAAGCCATAGTTAAGTAAGGTTTAAAAATCCATATAGCACTTGACTTACAAAAAAACAAGGTCTGTAATTAAAGTGAGTTATAGAAAGAATCAAATATGCATTGTTAGGAAGGAAGCCCAGTAGGTTGAAAAAAATTGATTGGAGCAAAGCAAACTTGATTTGAACCACTACACCAAACATTCTAAGTGGAAATGTTATTGAAGTCAAAGCATTCAACCCAGGAAACAAAGCGGTGTGTAATGGCTACAGATCCCTGATATTTTGTTCTTTGCCATTGATTTACTCTATAATTAGTGCCAAAAGCTATTATTGACTACATCATGTGCTCATAATACTATGGTCTCTTCTTGTGACTCTCAATCCAAATTAATGGATAACACAGATGAAACAAAACTCTTCTGCCAAAACTAAGATATTGAATTATGAAGGAACTCACAAGAATGCACAATGAGATGACACTAGTGATTCTTCCAGGGTGCCCGATTATAAGGAAGCTTTACATCCTATTTTGTGGTTTTATGTATTGTATAAATTTTGTTAAAATATGTGCATGCGCATATGTATGTGTGTGTGTATGTGTGTGTGTGTGTGTGTGTGTGTGTGTGTGTGTGTGTGTTACCTTCATAATAGTCCAGAGCCTTTTATTTTCAGGAATGTAAATTTACTTCTGTGCAGAATCTAATAACTGTGGCTGTGGCTCTGAAAGAGAGGTGGTGTGGGAGGCTCATGAATGGGCAGGAAGGGAAAACCACAGCTGTCAGTGGTAGGTTAGAGATCAGAGTGAGGATGGGCTCTGAAATGAATATGTCTGTCAGAGCAAACGGCATACATTCAGCCAGCTCATAGGTTGCACTAATAAACATATTAAGAATCAAGAAATGATAAAATCCAAGTGTCAGGTCAGTAATGTAATTCAGAATCTAGTCTGATGATGGTCAATGAGAACTGACTTGAAATGAATCAGGGGCAGAGGGAATCAGGGAACCCTCCTAGGTAAGGCAGCCTTCTGTCTCATCCCCTCAAACTTTCAGATCTTTAGATAGAATAATGTTCATGATGGAGAGAAGCCTACACAAATGGACATACAAAAAGGCAAACGAAAGCATCTGGGTGGGGTAGGGAATACAGGACTTGACCCCAACTGCACTTGTAGTTTCCAGTGTCATGAATGCATTACCCTGGAGAATAATTTCTCTGACAGTCAATGCACAATTCTGTCTTTTTTTCCGCCCCTTTCCTTTATCTTTTTCCTTTTCCTTTATCTTTATCCTGTTCTGATTTTGTGTTGGGGGATGGTGAAGCTGTCCATCCCCAGAAAATGTGTTTGCTAATTATTTATTGACTGGATCCTAATTACTCAACCCTCTACTGATATTTTGTGTATGAGGAATAAAAAAAAGTTACAATTTTTGAAAAATTTTTAACCCTTTTGAGTAGATACAAGCAATCATTCATTTTTTTACATTCATTCACTCATTAACTATGCTAGATGCCATCTCTACTCATAAATGAGGTAGAAATATCATTACCTTCATGGAGATTACAGTCAGATAAATGACTTAAATGATGCAAACCTTCTTTTTGTTGTTGTTAATCCTCACCCAAAGATATTTTTTTCCATTTTTTTTAAGAGAGAGTTGAAGGGGGAGAGGGAGGGAACAGAGAGACAGAGAGAAACATTGATGTGAGTGAGAGACACATCAATTGATTGCTGCCTGCACGCCCTGAGATGGATCGAACCTGCAACCCAGATACATTCCCTTGACCAGAAATTGAACTTGCAACCCTTCAGTGTGCAGGCCGAGGCTCTAACTCCTGAGCAACACCAGCCAGGACTTCTATTCTTGACTGCTCCAAATGCCCTCCCTCCCTTCTGGTTTAAATCACCTTTTATTTTGCAAATGCAGACTAGAATAAAATTAAATAAGGCCTTGTAGTGTTAAAGCTTTGTTAATTTTATAGGATGGCTTCAGCACATTTACTAGAGTCTGGTGAAGAATTGTGATAATTAAAATTCAGCTATTCTAATTAAAACAAGTGAACAAAGTCTGTTTAATGTCCTCTTCCTCACAATTTTTAATTTCCTCTTTGCTTACTCCTGACTTTGCAGAATTCTGCAATCCTCACTGGGATTTTCCTGTCATTAGAGAAATTTATGAAGTTAGGCTGTTTAGGACACCTGGAGGAATTCTATAACATTAATATCTAAATAAGTTTAGGTACCTTTTGGTTAACTCATTTAAATCAATGAATTTAAACCAATATGTATTCTGAAAGTCAACCTTTTATAAGAAATTCTAACCAATGTTTATTGTTTTAATATGCAGAAGTTAAAATCAAGTCCCCATATACTTCTGCAAGTTCCTTAGGAATTAAAAGCTATATTTATGTATTCAATCAGCAAAATAAAAACTGCACAGTTGTTTCTCTCTTTCTCCCTTTCTTTCAGTAAAATCAATCAATCAATAAAAAACACGCAAGGAAAAAAACAACAACACACAATTGCATAGAAAATTAGAAGAAGGAAATTATACAAAATGCTAAAAGGGGTTGTCTCCGAGTATGGAGCTCAAAAGGTTTTTTTTTGTTTACATTTTACTAAATTTCTACATTTTCAAATTTAGCATATAAGATGTTTAGAAACCTAAACACTAACAGGTGCTAAATGCCCTCATGGGTTGAGATTTCTTCCATAGATAAGACTTCTCTTTAAAAGGCTGGTCCCATAGAGTCTAAAACAATCCATTCTCTTTTAAGATGGAGGCATCCTTTGGTTCCTTTTGTTGTATAAATTGATGTTGCATTTAATTCCTTGGAATACTAACTCATCAGGTCTTTTCTGATTTCTTTTGATCCAATGGAAAGCTGAGCTTCTTTTTTTTTTTATATATATTTATATTGATTTTTTTTCAGAGAGGAAGAGAGAAGGGATAGAGAGATAGAAACATCGATAAGAGAGAAACATCAATCAGCTGCCTCCTGCACATCCCCTACTTGGGATGTACCCACAACCAAGGTACATGCCCTTGACCAGAATCAAACCTGGGACCTTTCAGTCTGCAGGCCGATGCTCTATCTACTGAGCCAAACCGGTTTTGGCCGAGCTTCACCTTTTTAATTTAATCCAGTTTTAAATATATAGTGCTTCCCTGTGATATCCTGTCTATTAAAAAAAGGACTTGACAGGGGATTTCAAACCATGCCCCCTTGCCCAGTAGGGCTTGGTGGGGGACCTCAAGCTGTGTCCCCCACCTGACAAGGCTTGATGGGGGACCTCAAGGCATGTTCTCCACCCTGACCCAGGCTGGGGGACCTTAGGCTGTGCCCCCCTCCCAGCAGGGCTTGATGGGGGACTTCAGGGCATGCCCCTGCCCCAGTGCCGGGCTGAGGGACCTCAGATCGTGCCCCCCTTCTGGCAGGGCTTGACACGGGTGGGTCTGGCGATTTTCAGGCGCTGTGGGTGGGTGAGGACCTGACTCTGGGTCCTGTGGCACATCCCAGACTCTGACAGGAGGAAGATTTTCATATACATTTTGCTAATTTTCTTTCATCTCTGACACTTTTATTATAGAGAAAGGGCAAATAGCAATATTAAAATATTTCTCTAATTAATTTCCTTTTAATGTGCACAAATTTCATGCACTAGGCTACTAGTAGTGTAATATAAATCTATATATCTATATCTATATCTATATCTATATCTATTGTATATCTATGTCTATCTCTTTATCTATCTATATATCTATCTATCTATATATAAAAGTGTAATATGCTAATTAGACCAGACTTCCTTCCAGACAAACTTCTGGACGAACCTGAGGCCCTGGTGCCAGAGGGAAGCTGGTGCTGGCAGCCAGGAGAAGGAAGGCCTATACTTACATGAATTTTATGCATTGGGCTTCTAGAATAATAGTAGTCCTATATAGCCAAAACCGGTTTGGCTCAGTGGATAGAGCGTTGGCTTGGGGACTGAAGGGTCCCGGGTTCGATTCCGGTCAAGGGCATGTACCTTGGTTGTGGGCATATCCCCAGTAGGGGGTGTGCAGGAGGCAGCTGATCGATGATTATCTCTCATCGATGTTTCTGACTCTCTGTCTAACTCCCTTCCTCTCTGTACAAAATCAATAAAAATATATTTAAAAAAAAATAGTAGTCCTATATAATAAAAGGATAATATGCAAATAGACCAAATGGCAGAACAACTGAACAACCAATCAAAGTATAATATGATAATGATATGCTAAGGCTGCTCAACTGCTCACTATGACGTACACTGACTGGGGCAGATGCTCTGACTGGTAGGTTAGCTTGCTGTTGGGATCCAGCCTATCGGGACTGAGGGAGATGGGCCAGACACAGTTGCGGGGGACCAGGCCTGTAGGGGAGGACCGTTAGGAGAAAAAAAGGCTGACAGGGGAACAGTTAGGCATCAATCAGGCAGTGGAGTGGTTAGAGGGTGATCAGGCTGGCAGGCAGAAGCAGGGGCAATCAGGAAGGCAGGCAGGTGAGCAGTTGGGTGCCAGCAGTCCTGGATTGTGAGAAGGATGTGGTTAGGGGTGATCAGGTAAGCAGGCAAGTGGTTAGGGGGTGATCAGGCAGGCAGGCAGTTGAGTGGTTAGGAGCCAGGAGTCCCAGATAGCAAGAGGGATGTCCAACTATCAGTTTAGGCCCAATTCCTGTGGGATCATGCCTAATCTGGCAGTCGTACATCTCCTGAGGGGTCCCAGATTGGACAGGGTACAGGCCAGGCTGAGGGACAACCCACCCCCTCATGCATGAATTTCATGCACAGGGCCTCTAGTAAAAATAACAATAAATAATGCCTTTATAAAGTATGTGTGTGGGGCTTTGAGGGAAATCAAATTTCTACCTGTCAATGTAATTTCCAGCCTCATTTGTCATCCAAGAATGGGAGAAAGTTGGTAAGTGGTTTCAAATGAAATGAGAGAAAGAGTTGAGTCTGGCTTCATAAGTGTGGGATGAAGTTTTTAGCCATGAGTTTTATACCCAATAAGGGTATAGGCTTTAGAATCTAAGAGCTGGTTCAGTTCTTATCTCTGCCATTGGATAGCTCTGTGACCTTTGAAAAATTATTTAACCTCTCTCAGTTTCCTAATTTGTACAATGTAGAGATTTTCTACCTTTCAAAGTTGCTTTGGGCAGGTAATGTGCATAACATGTTTACCATCATGCTTGGCACAGGTAGCTACTGTTGGAGCAGGTGAAGGCTGCCTAGGGTGGGAAATCCTCATGGAAGTTATCATTATCCCTGACTACTTATTTTAGCAAAATCAACCTTTCTCAAGAACAATTGTCAAGTCTGACAGGAAGTTATGAACTTTGGTAATACAGGAAGTATTACAAAGCACGATTGGGGCTGAGAATCCTGTTCTTGTCACTGAGTGGTTCTGCAAGCAAGGAATGGGGACGTTTGCCCACACACCAATTAACTTCACCCCTCATTAGGAATGTGTGCTTGCAAACATTATTCCTTTTGCTTTATCTTATCTCACCAGGATGCCATCCAAGAAAACACTTAAGTAAAAATCCAGTTGTCACATCTGGCTGTTAGCTGAGCAAGGGTAGGGTAAACACCATTAAGGTAAAATATGTTACACTCACCTCAGTTGAATGAGCCACAAGAAGCCAAGAAGCACTCTATCCAAGCCTAGGAACAGCCCATTTTGAATGATAAGATGGAACCTTATAAACTTAGACTGGTTTCATTAGGAGTGGTTGGGCATTCTTACCTGAAATCACAAGAGAAAAACTGTTGAAAACTGTCCCTTCATTTAGGGCCTGTTTATTACCTATAATTATTCTCCCTTTTTGAAATTACAGTTGCGGGCAGTTTACTTCCTTTTCTTCCTCCTTTTCCTTTTTCATTCTCATCACTGAGGATCTATTAAAGCCAAAACAATTAAGCTTAATTAAAAAAAATATTTTATTGATTTTTTACAGAGAGGAAAGGAGAGGGATGAGAGTTATTGATAGAAACATCGATCAGCTACCTCTTGCACAACCCCCACTGGGGATGTGCCTGCAACCAAGGCACATTCCCTTGACCGGAATTGAACCCGGGATCTTTCAGTCCGCAGGGCAACGCTCTATCCACTGAGCCAAACCGGTTTCAGCTAAGCTTAATTTTTTAAGGTTAGTCCTCACTTGAGGAAATTTTTCTATTGCTTCTTTAGAGAGTGGAAAGGAGGGGGAGAGACAGAGGGAAAAACATCGATGTGCAAGAGACACATCAGTTGGTTGCCTCCCACACGCACTCTGACCAGGGCCAGGGATCGAGCCTGCAGCCAATGTACGTGACCTTAACCAGAATTGGATCTGGGACCCTTCAGTCTGCACGCTGACGCTTTATCTGCTGAGCCAAACCAGCTAGCGCTAAGCTTCATTTTAAGAGAGCCAGAAGTAAAGACAGAATTGCTGCCCTCCATAACAGTCTGGGCAGGCTAGATACATGTAAAGGAGACAGAATAGCCATAGTAGAATGTAGTTTTTGATGATGAATGCTAGATGCATGTCTGTGTAAAATATTCTGTACTGACAGGTTAGTAAAAATAGAAATTGAGCCTTTACTTCCCTCCAACCCTAATAGGTGCAAACACTTTATTTACCTTCAGTTTTCCCAGATCACAACTAGGCTGCTGCCTTCATCCACCTTTTCTATGGGCAGTAAAATTCCAAGGTGTCATCTGGAATTTAGGACCTGGGGTCCATTTACGCGAATGAGTGACTTATGGTTAAATCTTCATGGATCAGGCTGAACATGTCCCTGTAGGTATTGGCTCACATTTCATTTCTGTGGGCCTCACATCAGCCTGCACTAAAATTGCTTGCATCATTTAACCTGTGAGGGTGTCCAACAAACCTATGATTTATGGTTTAGAAGGTATCAGCTTCATCCAGGCTTTTATTAAGAATTTCCCAGTTTCTTGCCCACAGTTTCACATTCAGGTCAAACACAATTATAAATTTCCAAGCCCTCTTTGTTTCCTGTAGGACTTGGGTCAAGATACTGTATATGTGGAATAATATGACCTTAAAATGGCTGTTCTAATAATAATGGCATCATGTAAATTTACTTCTGAAAGCGAGAGGTTTAAGTTAAACATCCATGACAGTTGAGTTGCCAGGATGTATATTTTTGTCATTGTAATGATTTGTAAAATAACCTTCAGATTCATAGGCATGTGGGTGAGCAGTTTTTAAAATACTGTCATGAAAAACCCAAGGGACCAAAAAAAAAAAAATCACATTTCTATTTTCTAGGTAACTCTGAATAGTTGTTTATATAAATGGTGCCTACTTTGATGGCAAATGCCAGGAAACATTGTCTAGGTGTATAATTCAAGGTTAATAAGAAGGAGTTTGGTTGTATGATTTAGTCATGAGCCACAGCTTGAGGCCTCATGAGTCCACCACTAATGAGTCTCCTCCAGATTTTCCTCTAATGGTACAGGGTTCTGAACCTCTGAACTGTTGTGTGTGTGTGTGTGTGTGTGTGTATGTGTGTGTGTGTGTGTGTGTGATTCTTCATGCCTGTGTGTTTGCCCTTTTGTTTGGGGAACTGATCCTTGCTAGCATGTTCCTAACAAATGGAATCCCTGTTGCAGTCTGGCTGCTAGATTGAGAGACATTAATAATTGGCAATTTGTAGCTGTCATAATGATCTGGGGATTTTCCAGATGGCCTTTCCCTTTCTCTTGAGAAGAGCAAAGACATATCCTTATTCTCTTTGATGGGGGTTTTAATCATGCAGACATTGGGCATGCCCCTTGACCCACAGTAGGGAAGGGACTTGGTTGGCTCATCTCTGGTCTGGGGACAGACCTGCCTAGTTTTCTATGGGACAGGTTCCCATGCTTTCTGTTAAAGGGACAAGGCTTCAGGTGGGTAAGAGTAGGGTGTATTAGGATGGAGGTGGTAGAAGTATTGGGGTGTTGCAAGTGTACATTTGAAAAGAAAAAAAATGCGCATATATATATATATATTTTTTTTTTAAATTTTATTTTTATTGCTTTTAGAGAGGAAGGGAGAGAGAGAGATAGTCATCAATGATAAGGAAGAATCATTGAGTGGCTGCCTCCTGCACATCCATTATCAGGCCAGGATAGAGCCTACAACCTGAGCATGTTCCCTGACCTGGAATCCAACCATGACCTCCTTGTTCATAGGTTGATGGTTGATGCTCAACCACTGAGCAACACCTGCTGGGCCATTTTAAGTTTCAGAATAACTAAACCGGTTGTTAAGGGAACAAAAGGTAGGAAGATGAGAGCATTGTGTTTCCTTTGGAACTAATCACTGAGTAGACAATGCTAGATGTTTAAATTAGGAACAAAATGGTAGTTTCATAGCATATAATTTTCTCACCTCTAACTTTGTTTCCTTTCTTTTGCCACTACACCATACACCAGAGTGAGAGAGAGAGAGAGAGAGAGAGAGAGAGAGAGAGAGAGAGGCTGGCTCAGCCTTCTCTTCTGACTCTCTGTCTGATCTGCCATTCCCGCTCCCTATGCTCAGGGATGTGGTGAGGACTTCCCAGTTAGTGACAGAATCTGAGTGATTTGTAGGCATTTTTGTGCTGATTATCTCGCCCTCTAGGCATGAGCTGTGTTGTATCAGGAGGGCAAGAGGGTTCCAAATAGATTTAATATTCCTTGTATGAGCTTCAACCATCTGCCCGCCAGCTTTCCGTGTGAGCATAATATATGTTTGCAGAATCCAACACAAAGAGCCTGGCTTTTTTCCTCTTTCTTTTTCCTTTCTCTCCAAAGCCTTTTAGTTCAGATCATTTTTATTTTCCTTTTGTGTGTGTGTGTGTGTGTGTGTGTGTGTGTGTGTGTGTGGAAGGGGAGAAGGGGTAGGTTACCAGGATCACCCTCTTTACAATTATATTTGCTTTCATTTTATTTTCGGATGCCTTATGGCATATTTAAGTAATTGGTTTCCCTTTCCTAATCCCCAGTTACCCTCCAACAGAACTATGTGCTTGAAATGAATAAATGTCTGTGAGATCTTGTGATGTACCACGAGGTGCTTGCGATTAAGCCGCAGGCATTCCCATGGGCTGCAGATTAGACCCTGGACATCTGACCATTCTTCCCAGGATGAACCTGGAGGCTGTTTTTCTGATGAAATTTTAATTTATTTCTTCCTCCCAGGGAAATCCTGTGACTATTGATGGGCTTGTCCTACTAGCTACAGCTCATTGTAGGACTGAGGTTATTTGGATGTTGGTTGTCTTTGACCTGGAACCCTGTGTCTTTTAAGGCAGTGGTCGGCAGACTCATGAGTCAACAGAGCCAAATATCAACAGTACAATGATTGAAATCCCTTTTGAGAGCCAAAATTTTTAAACTTAAACATCTTTTAATGCCACTTCTTCAAAATAGACTCGCCTAGGTCGTGGTATTTTGTGGAAGAGCCACACTCAAGGGGCCAAAGAGCCGCATGTGGCTCTCGAGCCCCAGTTTGCCGAAATAGGAGGATCTTAAGCTCTGAAAGAGGTGAAAATAAATTAAGCCAATCAAATGCTTTCTTAACTTAAAAATCCCACTTATGCTAGAGAAAGTTGGCAGCAGGTTTGGAAAGCTCTTTAATGTACATGACACCACTGGAAGGCTCCCAGCATTACTCAGCAGTCAAGGGTTGGGCAGGAGGTGCCTCATGGAAGGTGAGCTTGGGGTACTCTTGTGCAGGACTGGGGGTACAGGGGTCAGAATCCTCATGCTCTGCTCATTTGTATTTAGTCAGCACACTTTGCATTGCTTTGCACTGGACAGTGTATATTTAAAAACTGCTCCCTCTTTATTATTATTTTTTTAATTTTAATTATTATTTTTTCATGTTTTTTCTTACTTAATTTTATTTTAAATTATTTTTTAATTTTTATTGATTATGGTACCACATAATTGTCCTCATCCCCCCATTCCCATCCCAAGCCCCTCCCCACATATGCCCCCACCTCCTTGTTGTCCATGGCCACTGGCTAGGCCCATATGCATGCACACAAGTCCTTTGGTTGATCTCTTCCCCTTACCCCCACCCTCCCCTACTTTCCCTCTGAGGTTTGAGAGTCTGATCGCTGCTTCTCTTTCTCTGGGTCTGAAATACTGCTCCCTTTTTAAATTCATTTCTGATTCAGTTCTTCTTGGGGGAGGTGAAGGGGGGCTGAAAGAGCCCACCCCCTCTTCCTCCACTTCTAGTGTAGGATGGAGTGCGGCAGGGGAAGAGTGTGGGATCTGGAGGATGGCCTGACTGCCTGTCCAGGCTTCGTCCCTCTATGGCTACTTGGCCTTGGGAAGGCCACGAGCATCTCTGTGCTACATTTTCTTCACTTGCAAAGTAGGGATTATGAGCGTGTTACCTGAAAGAGTTGATGAAATGATCAAACATAATAATGCATAATGGTGCATGCAAAGTGCTTAGCACAGAACCTCCCCCATACTGCCGTGCTGGCTATTGTTCCTGTCATTACAGAATAGACGTGAAGGATGGAGAGAAAGGGAGTGTGGATTCCACATCGTGACTTGGGCTGTGTGGCTGTGGAAGGTGTTTCTGAAACACACCTCTGCCTGTGGAGGACTGATAGGGGAAGGAACAAAGGAAATACAAATAGTGCATGTATAGCTTTGATTTAATTATGTGGCTGCTATAGAACCCATGGAGCTGTATGGCTGGCTGGGAACCATCCCTTCTGTTCCAGGAGGTGCAGGACTAACCTTGCCCTCTCCTTCCCCCACCGCCGAGGTGTTTGGATTTGGTTTGACTTTGAGTCATCTTTGAACTGCATTAGCTGTGAGACTGATGGAGCCCTAGGGGTGACCTGTCTAGAACTTCCCCATCTCACTGAATATCTAATGCAGAGCAGACCTGGGCCTCTGTGGGTAGTTAGAACTGAGCCAGCCTTCGGGGAATGGCATGCTTCCGGCCAGAGCCAAGAGCCTGTCCATTCACTGTCCCAGCTGTCTTTCATGTGAGCTGTCACAGGTGTAGGCCGTGCCAACTGAGATGGCAGACCAGTCAGAGGAGGGTGTGAAGCAATGAAATGCAAACGGAAAAGGTTTTTGCCTCAAGCACCTTCCGGGGTGTCCTTCAGATCTTTAGCTTTCTGGTGCCCTGTTTTCCACAAGGATCCAGGCTGTCCTTGGATCTATTTGCTGCCCGCCCTTTGGTGCACTTGGCTCCAAGGGCTCCATATTGATGTCCTACTTATCTCCCAGGTGACTTTGGCCGACTTGAGCCAATGTTCCTAGGGTTATGGCGCAGCTTTGATGCCCCTGTGGGCTGTGTTATGTAGCATCAGTCTTCTCATTGTCATCAGCATTGACTTGGGCACTCCCACCTTCATCCTGATGAACCAGGTCCTTTCCTGACAGCATAATGACTCTTATATTCAGCCCCAAACTGAGGAAGGTGTAGCTTCTTCTCTTAGTCTCCTATCACACTTACAATATTGCAACTGTTCCATTTATGGATTCCATTTATCCAGGCTGCACCTCTCCTGGGTTACAATACAAGTTTCCTTCAGCACTGGGGTGGAATATTGACATTATAATGGAATGACTTACCTCTTAAAGAGCCTAACTTCATTATGCGCTGATCATTAGTCAGTTATATTGGCCCAAACCTTGAATCTTTTCCACATTGGAATATGTCTGCTTCCCATCCTTGACAGCCAGGGCTGGGCTGGGAGGGTCAGGTGTATCTGTTTATGCATTGAAGATTCTCTGGCCATCAGCTTCAAATATCCTAAAATATTCTGCCAGGGAGCCCTCGTATAGCTTTTCAAATAAGTAAACCTTGGCAGGGCACTGTGCCAGGATCAAAACCCAACATTCCTGGCTGTAATGTGGGAATGGTATCTCAAGGATATGAGACTGGGGATTGGGTTTTCTCTCTCTCTCTCTTTTTCTTTCCTTCTTTCATTTTTCACCTAACTCAAAGAAAAGGATGGTTTTCCAGGGAAAAATTTCATTCCTGGCATGAATTAGAGAAGATGTGGGTTTCATACAATGGGCATGACTCAATGGAAAGAGTGTGGGCCATCAGAAGTCTTAGAATCAGGCCCACTCTGCCGATATGAGTGTAAACTTGTGCAAAACCTTAACCTTTCTGTGCTTCTTTCTGTGCAGGGTTGGGGTGAGGGAACGGTGGGTTGGACTACATTCTTAAAAACACTCTTCTTTATGATGGACTTGTGCTTTTAGCAACTAGTGATGGGAAAAGGCCTGGTATTTGTTCGGCGTTCCCACCCACCTTCTTGGTAAGGCAGAATGGGGCCCAAACTGAAGCCCTTTTTGTACCAAGAAAGAAGCAAAGCAAATACTAAGTTTCAATCAATAGCGCTACTTGAACACAGAAGATGGAACTATTTTCCTCCAAATTGTTTTGATTGCTGCCAGTAATTGCTATTTGGTACGAAATCCATTCAGATCATCAAAAGCCAAAGGAACATACAGAGCATGAAAAGATATTGTAATTGGCACCAATATAACCGTACGGTGTGTGATCTTAGCTGGGAGGCGGGAGGTTGTAGGTAACTTGTAATCCAGTTTTCTTTGTTATGAAACAGAATGTTGCCATTGTATTCCTTGGGGATAATAATTATAACATTTCAGACACATAGAGCGCCTTTCTCAGGAGGTGCTTAAGGAACTCCGTAGGCACCCAGTCAGCCTTGTAAACACAGTACAACCCGACTTGCTTACGTTTCTCTCAACTGAAAATTCCTATCAACCAGTGTTTCCCTTCATCCATCCTATTGGGATAAATGATTTTTATGCTGGCAAACCTGACAACCTGGGAGACACGGAAGTGCTTTCTGAATCATCAAAGAATTATGAAACCTTCAGTAGAGTTTCAGTGTTAATTGCAACTTATGACAGCCTAATTTTTTGAAAAGTGGTAATTCATGTGTTGTAGAGACTATAATTAGTGGAAACAGTTTATTAATCAGATTACTCTGTTTTCTGACCATACTGTACAGTCTTTAGTGCAGTCTGTACAGTAACTGCAGCACCAGCTCTCCCTGAGAGCCACAAAGGAAGCAAAGTAAAGGAAGGCAGTATTCTTAATGCATTGGCATAGAAGAAAATTGTACTCATTCTGGGCAAATGATCATTTCCCTAGCTTTATTTTTCAACTTCTACATTAGCTTCTAAACTAAGTGAAAAGAGAAAATAGGCAAGTTTAAAAAATAGATAGTATTTGCCTTTTTATGACTTTGCCATTCCAAAGGTCATGGCTAATGTGAATAGCTAGACATCAGCTCTTATAGCAAAGATGAGTGTCTTTAAAATAAAATTTTGGATGATATTTAGTGGAGCTGCTTCACAAACAGATTTTTTTTTTTTAGAGTATCAGTATAATAGATTTAGTTGTGTTAACTGGTCCATTCTAGATATTCTATTAAAGGGATAAGATCTTAAGTCAGTTAAGATTAACTTGATAACATTTTAAAATGTCCAAGTTCTTAACGATGGGATCGTTAAAAAAAGGTTTTGGCTAAAATTGGTGTTTTGCTCAGGCTCACAGCAAAGAATAGAAAATTTAGGAATGTGTAGACAAGAAAATGAAAAGAATCCATTATTCTATCACCCAAAGAGAACTATTATTGCCTTTTCACATATTTCCTTTCATTTTCCTCTTATGTATGCATGTGAACATTTAACAAAGTTAGCCCTTATTACATGTATTATATACTGCATCCCACCATCATTACATAAAGGAGGTTTTCTAGGCAGTAAACAGCCTTTTAGAACTAAAAGACTTTCTATATTTATGAACCATAATATGTTAAAACAACCTCCTATTGTTGAATTTTATATGGTTTTAAATTTGGGCATATAATGCTGCATCAAGTCTCTTTGCTTATTTGTTTATTTGTCCATTCATTTGTTTAATCATTTTTATTGAGTACTGTGTGCCAGGCTCTGGACCAGGAGTTGAGTATAAATCATTAATAATAATCCTCCTAATACTTAAAATTTATTATGGTTACTTATTTATTACAGTTACTACATATAAAGCACTTTATTCATATTAGTATATTAACTATATTAATATAATAATCATTCTAATAAGTTAGTATAATATGATAGTATTAACTAATTACATTCTTATGAGGTATAGATATTTTTATTATTTCTATTTTTCAGATTAGGAAATGGAGGCTTAGAGAATTCAAGTGACTTGTCCACAATCACCCAATTGGTATGTGGCAGAACCAGAATTCAAACCCAGAGATGAGTGGATAAAAAAGCTGTGGTACATTCACACAATGCAGTTGTAAAAAAGAAGGAGCTCTTACCCTCTGAGACAGCAAAAAGAGACCTGGAGAGTATCATGCTAAGTGAAATAAGCCAACCAGAGAAAGACAAATATCACACGATCTTGCTCATATGTGGAGTCTAATGAACAAAATAAACTGATGAACAAAATAAATCCAGAGACATAGAAGTATGGAACCGACTGATGAATCTTAGAGGGAAGGTGGGAGTTGGGGTGGGGATAGGAGAGATTTACCAAAGAACTTATATGCATAAATGCATAACCCATGGACACAGACAATAGTGTGGTGACGGCCTGGAAGAGGGTGGGAGGATATGGGGTGGAGGGGGTCAATGGGGAAAAAAGGGGGACATCTCTAATACTTTCAACAATAAAGGTAAATTAAAACACACACACACACACACACACACACACACACACACACAGACACACACCCACCCCCATACACCCCCCACTCCCACGCACAAAACCAGGCAGCTTGACTCTAGTCCTATTCTTTTAACCACAGTGGTTTATGTTTCAGTCAAAAAGACACTCACTTATCCCTATGTGCATGAAACAATTTAAATGTAATAATCTTTCAGTAATTATCTGATTATTTTATGAGGGTAAATTCTAGAAATAGGAATACTAAGTCAAAGAGTATGAACAACCTTCGTGAATAATAGTATGGTCAAGATCCTAAGTGGAGGAGTATCAGAGATGATGAGATTACTTATTTGTTTGCTTGCTTTTTTTTTCAGGGGACAAGGCTGCGGGCGGTGGGGTAGGGGGGGAGGGTTCAGTCAAGGATTGGGCTGGACCTCTGTCCTTGCTCTATCAGCAAGGTAGAGGAGGAAATAGACATGACAGTGGCAGACCTTGGATTAGGTCTGGGCAATGTTCTTGCTCTCAAGGCTGGGTTGGTGTGTGCCTGCCCTTCAGAAATGTTTATTTCCTTTTGACATTGAAGGATTCAAGATGGCAGAGGGGAGGAGGCATAGAGAGGAAGAGCTCATCAAAGGAAGAGTCTAGATTGCAAGTGAATGTGTAGCCTCCTAAGACAAATATCATCACAAAAAAAAAAATGCCTCTGCTCACTAACAATCCATCAGTTAGATTTTCTCAATTCAGATAGTATTTAAGAGAGCCTTTTCTACAGCTAAACCACTACTTACTTACATAGGGCAAGTGATTATCTGTAAACGTTCCTTCTGTTCCTCATTATTGTGACACCCCTGCCCAAAACCCACTTCTCTAAGTAAGCATTACCTATCTTTTGCCACCTCTCCACCATGCAGGATCATAGAATAGCAAAAGTACAGACTTGGCTGGCAGCTGTGCTAGGTTTGATTCCTGGCTCTGCCACTAACTTGCTGTGCTATGTTGGGCAATCTTTTTGATTCTCAGTTTCCCACCTTTAAAATAATACAGAGTTGTAGTGATAATCAAATTAGGTGACATGAGGAGGAAAAAACCTACATCTAACCCTTATTGAATGATTAATATAAATATCACAAAACAAAACATTATTCCAAATTACTTATTCCTCAAAACAACCTGGAGTCTAGATAGCTCTCATGGTTTTCACCCCTGAGGTTACTTCTGGGATGATGTTATAGTAGAGGCTCAATGCCCAAAATTTTTGTAAGAGGCTCACTCCTTGTAGCCCTGGCTTCGTCCAGAAGGTCATCTGGAAGGACTGCTGGTCTTAGCATATTGTGCTTTTATTATTATAGATTATGGGGCCAAACTTTGAAGATGTAATTAGGGTGACTAATCAATTGACCTTAAACTAGGCAGATTATTCAGCTGGGCCTAGATATTATCCTATCTAATAAAGAGGGAAATATGCTAATTGACCCTCACACCATCGCAAAGATGGCAGTGCCCACAGCCATCTTTAATAAGGAGGGAATATGTTAATTGACTGCCCCACCCTCAAAGATGGTGACACCCACAGACAATATGGAGGGAATATGCTAATTGACTGCCATGCCCTCAAAGATGATAGTGTCCAAAGCCACAAGATGATGGCATCTAGTCCCCTCAGCCCAGTTGGGGTGACAGGCATGTGGCAAGGCTGGGCCCACCCCCAGGAGGGCCAGGTTTCTCCGTGCACCTGCCTCCAAAGTCCCCCAGTTCCCTCAGCCCCCAACTGCCAAGGGCCAGCCTGAGGTGTAGGCAAGCCTTGGATGGTGGCTGCCCAGCCACCTAGGGCCACCCAACGCTCAGGTAAGCAGGGCCAGCTGAGGCTTGCGCTGCTGGCAGTGGCAGCAGCAGAGGTATGAAGGGGCATCACCTTCCTCTGATCACCAGGTCACCTCCTGCCCCTGAGGGCTCCTGGACTGTGAGAGAGGCCAGGCTGGGCTGAGGGACCCCCCTCCAGTGCATGAATTTTCATGCACTGGGCCTCTACTAACATATAACACACAAACTTTTTAAAAGCAAGAACTTTTCTGTGTCTGTTGGCAAAAGAAGAAGCTGGAGAGATTTGAGGCATGGGAAGGACTCAGTGCAGTTGCTGCTTTGAAGACAGAGGAATTCATATGAGAAAGAGCCGGGGCAAGCTCTAGGAGCAGAGGGCCAGCCCTGATGCCAACCAACAAGGAAACAAGGACCTCAGGCCTACAGCTCCCAGGCATGGGATTCTGCCAACAATCTGGATGACAAGAAGCTGAATGAGTTTGGAAGGGCATTCTTCTCAGAGCCTCCAGATGAGGGCCCAGCAGGTTGGCATCTCAGCTTCTTTCACCTTGTGAGTTCTTAAGCAGAGAGTCCACTTCAGCCAGTCCACAGAACTGCAAGATAATAAAAGGGGGTTGCTTTAAGACTGTAAGTTGTGCAAGCAGTAGAAATCTAATACAAACCACATATCATAGTTACCTTTATTACTATGCCCACTTTGCAAATGAGGAAGCTGAAGCACAGAGAAGTCACTCACCTAAAGTCTCACAGCTATTAAATGTCAGAATTGGGATTTAAATCCAGGTAGTCTTTTCCCATAGCCTATGCTCTAACCTATGGACACAGCCCCTGAGACAACAGCAGATACTCCTTGCATATCAGTTTTCCTTCCATTTTCTTTCCAGCTAGCACATTGATTATTTTGATATTATATTAAAACTATTTTAATACTTTTCTTGCCTATTTTAGCCCCCCAATTCCCTAAATTCAGAGTGAGTTTGCTATACCAGCTAGAATTCTGGAATGAGAATTAGGAAATCTGGACCCCACTATTCATCACCATCTATCCAACCATCCATCTCCTATTTGGTCAACCCGAAATTATAGTAGCTCCTATACGCCGGGAGTCTAATACCATGTGACATGATGAAGTATTAGGAACTTTCCTAGTCTGTCGTCCTTGCATATGAATTAGGTGATTTGACAAAATTTTTTCTAAGGTCGGTGCCATCATTCTATTGCTTTTATAATCCCTGCATGTGCTGACCTATGGATTTGACAAGGCAGGGCAATGTTTCTCAGAACCCAGCCTGAGGACTACCTTTATCAGAATCTCCTGGGTACCTAATAAAAAAGCAGATCTGGTTTATCTATTGTGAATATACTTTTATTGATTTCAGAGAGGAAGGGAGAGGGAGAGAGAGAGAAACACCTATGAGAAAATAGTTGATAGGCTGCCTCTTGCATCCTCCCTTTTGGGAATAGAGCCCCCAGTCAGGGGCCTGTGCCCTGAACGGAATCTAACTAAGACGTCTTGGTTCCTAGGTCGATGCTCAACCTCTGAGCCACACCCGCCAGGCCGGATCTGGTTTCCATAAACTCTGCAGGTTATGCTTATGCACACAAAAGTTTGAGACATACAGCTATAGGGATGCTACATAAATATGCAACCTAGGCCTTGTGTCCCGAAAGCAGCTTCTTTTTTATCAATATTAAAAGACAAGCCTTGATAGGTCTGGAAAGAACAACAGGGCCACCCTTGCCTGCGATCAGGCTCCTGGCCCTGCTGGTCCTCGCCCCTCCGTATCCCACTCCAGCCAAGGCCAGGGAGGCCAGCGGGGGCCGTGATGATGGAGCAGCTCTGCCCGGGCCCCATATCTGTGCTTGCCCCGTTCACTAACAGGGACTAACAGGAAGAGTTCCCCCCCCCCCCCCCCCCCGCCCCCAGGCGTCAGGAGCCTTTTCCTTTCCCGAAGGGAGGGTGGGGCTGGCGCTGGCCGGTGAGGGTGGGGTGGGGGGAGCTGGGGCAGCTGGCGCCTCGCAGCTGTAACTCTCCCGGGTCCCCCGCAGCAGCCGGAGCAGCGCCTTTCCACCTGCCCTGGCACGGGGGAGGGGACCCTGGGGAAGTGGGTCAGCCGAGGGCTCCAAGGGCAGACCCTTCCCCGCCTGCGCCTCCCGCTCTCCCGCCGAGCGCCGGGCGGTGTCGCTGGAGTGCCCGCGCCCAGGGCTGGGCCGCCCGGTGCCTGCGCCGCCGCCGCCGCTGCCCTTGCCCGCGCGGCCGTCTCCCTGCGGCTCCTTGGCCCTCCTGTGCCTCCTCCCTCTATCCCCCGGCCCCCCGGGTCCGCCCTCCCTGCGGTGAGAGGCACATTCAGCGAGAAAGGCGAGCGGATCTCGGTGCCCGATCCCGCGGCAAGGAGGCTGGGTCGGCGGGCGGGACCGCGCGCCCCTTGCACCCGGGACTGGACAGCGGCGGACGGGCAGCCGGCGCGCTCGGTCCCGGCCCGGGTCCCCGGTCCCCGGTCCCCGGTCCCCGGCCGCCGCGGGGCAGCCCCCCAGCCCGCGGGCACCACCTCGCCCCGAGGGCTCCTCCGCGGGCAGAGGACGCACCCAGCGCTGCGGAGGGACCTGCCTCTCCACTCGTTTATGGCAAAGTTTCTCGCCGAGCTCCTGGGCTGCACGTTGCCGGGCAAGGGCGCCTCTCCCACGCTGGAGGTAGGTGGCGAGGGCGTGTCCCCGCAGCCGCGCCCTGTACGGTGGCCGCGACCCCAGACCGACAGGGCCCGGGGGTCCCCCGGAGTTGGCCAGGGCAGGCTCACTGGTCTGCTTTCCATGGGGGTGTCTGGGGCGGGGCAGGGACAGGAGGGCGAGGAGGAGACCTGCAGCCTGAAGTTGCGCCTCCCTGGACCTCAGGGAACCCTTTCTCCCCTCTTCTTCCCTAGTTGACAGGCAAACACATTTTTCTGTTCATCTGGGTGAGTTTTTACAGTTGGTCTTTGCCTAACATAGCAGGAATGCTAAAAATGAGCAGCGTTCCACAGTCCCTCCCAGCTGCCTACTTTGTTTCTTCCCCTTTTCCTTTTAATTTGGAAACACAACAAAGTAATACCTTTAGGTCAGAAGGTTCCTACCTCCCTGAGTCCTGCAATTGCGGCCCTTCCCCAACCTCCAGCACACACACACACACACACACACACACTCAAAAAGTGAACTCATGTCTCCTGTGAGTGCCATCCAGTGGGGATGAGAAGGGTTAACATAGGCTTTGCAGAATCAGGTGAGCAGATCCGGCCTCTGAAGGCAGGTCCATCTAATTGCTCCTACCTGCCTGTGATGGCAGTGCCGCTGCTGAAAGCATCTCAGCAGGAAGTTGTTTATGAGAAGACTGGCTTGCTTGTCCTCCTGGGATGCATCCCTTCCTCACTTCTATAGAGCCACGGTGTCCTTTGTCTCTCTCCAGCAGCCCTCCCAGCAGGCTGCCTGACAACGAGGCCAGGACCAAGGGCCCTGGCTTTGGCCTGGCCAGGTGGACCAGTGGGCAGTGTGTGCTTGCCCACTCAGCACTGCTCACTGAGCCGCAGGGCCCTGCTACTCTCCCTGCCAGCCTTAGGGCTTCTCCAGGAGCTGCTTCAGCCCCGTCTGTCTGCAGTTCCCCGACTGGCCAGAGAGGGCAGCACTTGGTCTCTTCCCTCCTGAGTGCAGGAGTTTGTCCTTCAGTAAGAAGAAACTCTTAGTCCCTTTCCTGACTGCTTGCTAGTCTGCTCACCTTTGGCAACTGTCGGTGTTCTTACCCTCTGAGCTCCTCTGGTGCTATATCTTTGATTTTGGAGGTCAGATCGCCCAATCTCTATTGTGTTTTTAAGCCGGGAAATCCCCATGGAGCTGGGAAACAAGAGCAGGCTGGCAGAAACCAGGCATTTCAGCCTGAACACTTGGTAGCCTGGACTCTAAGAAAGATTGAAGAGCCTGAAAAAGGAAAGTTTTCCAGGCCCGCAGCTGAGATGAGCCGTCTCCTTTGACGGGTAACATCTCTGCCTCTTTGCTTCTCTGTGATGTAAATGTTAGGCAGCATCTGGGTACTCTTCCTGGCATCCGAGAGACTCCTTTAAAATTGCTTTTCTCTTTGGCTTTCTCTTCACTTGTATTTGGATTTTTGTTCCTAAATTAACAAATCCCATGCCACACTGGACACTGAGCCCGCAACCTGGGCATGTGTAAAAATATATTAAAACACACACACACACACACACACAAACACACACAATCCACATGGCCAAGCAATTTTGGTGGCATGTATTGCATTTTGTATATAAGCCTGCTTTATCCTCCAACCAATGGACACCCCACCTTGACTTCTTAGGAAAATTGACTCAATCATTGATGGTTGGAGAGGGCTTTAAAAACTAAGGCAGAGACATAGCTGGACAATTAAGAAAATGAATAGCTGTTCTGCCTTTGGAGAGCTCCAGGGAAAGGGAATCCCCTGTCTTTGAAAACTCCTTAAACCTTGCTATGCCTATTTTCTGCCCATTTAAAGGGAGAAGCTACTGCAGCATCTGCTCTCTCCTTTCTACAAATGCTTGATTCAGTGTTGGCGGAATCCACTAAAACACGCCACCCAGGTATCACTTTTGTCAGGGTTGTTGGAGGAGTTAAGTGACTGCCCCTTTCCTGCCTGTGGGGAAAATTTGTGCCCAAAGAGGCGAATAACTGAGTCAGAAATGTGTTTTGAGGATGCTTTCTTCTCAGACAGTAACCCCTTCAACACACTCTTACTCATGAAAGAAGAGGCAGTGCTTGAGTTCTCTACATCTGGTAGGAAGAGAAATGTATAAGGAAGATATCCCTAACCCTTTAAAAATATTCATTTCCTAAAAGCAAAAGTGCTAGGATAGGAGAAAATTTTATGCAGTTTTTCATTTCCCCCAAATGCTCTAATTCTAGCTTTGGAGGTAACTTTAATTTCAGGGAGGTCAAGAGAAGAGATGGATATTTTCATCACGAATGGCTTTTGGTTTTATTTTGGTTAGGACAGTGGTCAGCAAACCGAGGCTCACGAGCCACATGCGTCTCTTTGGCCCCTTGAGTATTCTAAGACCACTTCTTCAAAATAGATTCACCCAGGCCAAAAACTGACTTCTGCACATGGGCCACGAAGTTTCAATCGCACTGTACCACTGTACGTGTGCACCCCCACGTGTTATTTTGTGGAAGAGCCACACTCAAGGGGCCAAAGAGCCGAATGTGGCTCGTGAGCCGTGGTTTGCTGACCACTGGGTTAGGAGGTGGCCAAGAATGTAGTTTCTTCCCACACAGGCCAATTAGGAGCTTCTGCCTGGAAGAGGACCGAATCCCGGCCGGACCTCCTCTGTGTTTGCAGCTGTCTGCAAGGGCAGGCGGGCGACAGGGTACGGGGAACACAGGGCCAGAAAGTCACTGTGGCTGAAAAACAACTCCAGTGCATTCCCTGCTGCATCATCCTCAGAGGCTAAGGACAGATGGTGTGCATTTGAAATACAGAGTAGGTTTCGTGACCATTTTGTTAACCTTCTCTTTCCTTTTTCTTAGTACAGTGTTTAAGTTTACAAAGTCTTTGAGAAACAATATTAAAATTTCAAGAGGAGAGCAAAGTGGGTAAACTTATTTGCCCCAGCCATGGCAGTGCCCTGAACACGGGGCTAGACTTTAGAATAATGACTTTGCCTCACCAAGACAGCTCCTGCAGAAAGAGTGAACTTGCTATGAATTCTGATGTCTAGGAAGGTAGAACATTCTAAACACACAGGTCGGTGGTTTCAGACCAAGCTGGTCCTACTTACGTCTTATAAGCTTGGCTGGCTGGCTTGCCGGTGTTGGGTGGGGATGCAGCCTGATCAGTCGTTATGGCGTGAGGATGTCACAAGCATTTGCATATTAACCTTTTTTTGAGTATAGATAATATGAACAAAGTTTCAAGAATAATATTTTTCCTTATGACAGGGGATGTACTCTGGTTTTTGCAACTCTGTTCTTTCCCTTCCATTCCATCTCTGCCATTCTTATTAAGAATTAAATGGGGGGGGGGGGCGGGGGAGGGAATTGATTTCATGGATTGTGACTCATAATTTAAAAAACAGTGCTGTATAAGATGGTAAGATTCTATTTTTACAGACCAGTTTGTATCACCTCATTTCCCCAGTAGTATACTTATACCTTCTTACATTATATAGCAGGGGATTTCTGTGATCTATCTTGGAAAACCAATTAACATACATAATATTATTATTTTTTTTTGGTAAAAAATATTTTTAGGGTTTCAAACAACTAACTTACCAAATAACTTTTGATAAATATCCTGCCTAAAATTAGGTAAGACGTTGGGCATGCCACCTGAGCATATTTTATGACATGGGTTTTTATATTTTGAACACTATACTCAAATTTCAATTTATCTGTCTCTTTGCATCCACTAACAACAAATGTGCCCCGCTGGTTGGATTGCCTCCCCGGGCTACAATTTATGAATCTTGCCAGTTTTATATTTTAATCGGCCCATCCCTTCTCTGATGAAGGAAGTTATACTTTCAAGCAGATTTTACTTCTAATTTATCTGGTAAAGATGTTGATTTTTTAATCCATTTTAATGAACTCTTTTGTCTTTAAATGAATCTTACATACTCTCATCCACTTGGTCATTCTGATTGGCTTCCAGTATCTAAAGAATGAACCATGTGGTCAGTCTGTTTGAAAGCAAATAACATGCTTGTATATGGCTTTAACTTTAGTGATTAGATGTTGGTGGATGATCATAACACAGAAGTTGACTTTGAAACTAATAGCTCCTATTGCCACAGCTGGGCCATTTGAGTTTTAAGCTAATGGATGCTGAGTTTGTCTTATAAATTCACAATTCAGTTTATTTGAGGGCCAATTGAATTGCTCTACCACATCTGAGCCATTGTATACACCCGGGCAACTCTACTTACCTTTTGCGTTAGCTGCTCTTAAACTCTGCATGTGGTCCTAAATGCATGCAGTTCATTTACAGGAATATTTGGTCTCATTATGATTACATCTGTCTAATGGCTTCTTGCTGAGAAACCAGAACATGATTTTTGCTTTTCTGTATTTTGATAAGGAAAGGCTAGTATTTCATATCTGCCCAATGGCCAGTGCTAGCTGCATGTTGTAGGAGCAGGAGTAGGAGCTTAATGCTTTGATTTATTTCCGTTTGCATAGTTCTTTTCAATTTGCAGATGTTCTTGTATATTTTGAATTTCTTTACTTTGCAAATCTTTGATGAAATACAGTAGGTCCAGTAGTGACATTCATATTAGGAAAGTGCTACTTAGAGTTACCTATTGAAGTGGCCCATAAATATAATGACCACTTTTATATATCTGAATTCTCTGATGAGTAAAGACTGTGCTTTCTATCTTGAATTTATTCTAGGCCTATTTTCTCCAAATACCTCTAAGATATTAACAATATTCCATGTACCTTTCAAACCTCTACCTTTGCAAACCAAAATGGAGGACTCATCACTCTCCCTGCAACCAGCTAAAACCCATGTCTCCTTTTCAACTCTATCATCAGCCAAAGCATCACAGTCTTATACTTACCTAGAGTAGCACTGGGGTGACATCTGTGCTTTCTTTCTTTAAAAAAAAATGTTTTTATTGAATTTAGAGAGAGAAAAAGAGAGAGAGGGAGAGAGAGAAACATTAATTGACTGCTTCCTGCATACCCCCTACTGGGGATTGAGCCCACAACCTCAGCATGTACCATGACCAGGAATCAAACCCACAACCTCTTGATGCATGAGACTAACTATGCTCAACCAACTGAGCCACACTGGCCAGGGCTTTCTTTTCTTTTTCCTTCTTAAACAGCCTGTCAGTGATTCCTGCAGATCCTTTATTTGGTTTGTATCTTCCTTTTGATCCTTACTAGTCTTCATCCACTGATCTGACAAACATCTATTGAGAATGTACTCTGTATGACCAAAGGTCTGTAGGAGATTTCGCAATCTACCGCTATTTGGTTTGCTTCCCCGAAGTCTTCCTCCTCTCCACTTTTCCTGAATTTGCAGCTACCGTGTTTCCCCGAAAATAAGACATCCTCCGAAAATAAGATCTAGCACATGGAAAGATAAGACATCCCCTGAAAATAAGACCTAGTGCAACTTTGGGAGAAAAAATTAATATAAGACACTGTCGCCAAAACCGGTTTGGCTCAGTGGATAGAGCGTCGGCCTGCGGACTAAAAAGTCCGGGTTCGATTCCGATCAAGGGCATGTACCTTGGTTGCGGGCACATCCCCAGTAGGGGGCATGCAAGAGGCAGCTGATCGATGACTCTCTCTCATCGATGTTTCAAACTATCTCTCTCCCTTCCTCTCTGTAAAAAAATCAATAAAATATATTTTTTAAAAAAAGAAAGTGGACAGAGACTAGATATACAATGGAATATTATTCGGCCTTTAAAAAAAAAAAAAGGAAATTCCGACATATACTACAACATGGAAGAACCTTAAAAAAAAAAAATAAGACATTGTCTTATTTTCGGGGAAACAGGGTAGAATATCACAATGGCTTTTCATTGTCACTTTCTTAAGTAACAGCTAACTGACTTTCTAGTTCCAAAGGCTCAAGTCTCTAAATTCTGCCTAGGTTATTTCTAAGGTATTCCCTAAAGTGTCTCCCTCTGCCTAGCTAATTTAACTTCCTGCCACTGATTTTCTTCCATTGGTCATCACACGTCAAATACAGATTCTTGCCCCTGTGCCTTTGTTGTTTATGCTTCTTGTCTATCCTGCAATATGATGACCTACCCCATTCTTTCCATTCTTCCTAACTCCCTAACCTCAGGGTTATAGTAAAGACCCAACCTTTTATGAAACTTCCCCCAAAGTCACAGCAAATAGGCCAGAAGTACACAGGTTGGAAAATCAGGTACTTGGTTTCCAATTTTGGCTCCTCCATATTTTAGCTATGTGATCTTAAATAAATTACTTCTCTGTGCCTCAGTTTTATTTTCTGTAAACTTGGAATAATAATTGTAGTTATTTTACTGAGTTGTTATGAGGATTAAATAAGAATTCTAATAAAGTACTTTGTATGGTATGTGGCATATAGTAATTGAGAAATAATATATAATAATGATGATGATGATGATGATGATGATTATTATATACTTTCACCTTGATTCTAATAACCCTGTATTGTCTTTCTTCTTTGACCACCTTAGAAACACCTTGCATTTTTCTGAATTCCTCACAGTGCTGAGCACAACATAGGTACTCAATCAATACTTATTAATTTTGAACACATGCCATATGCTGTTTTAGCAAAATCTGGGAACCAATTTATTTCTGGATATATTTCATTGTATTTCATGGAAATGTGACATCCACTGTCCTTTAGTGACTTGGCCCTCATCTATGGGATGTATATTGATGCTAACATAGGCTGCAGTTACACAAGTGATGATAATGTACTTTTACATGCAATTCTGGCAGGAGCAGTACTTGAAAAATGTGCCAATTATAAATGCCACTTAAATAAAATTCAACCATAAATTGCAATATAATTAAACACTGGATATTTTTTAAATGATTTGCAAACATGCGTCCTAAAGTAAGTCAAGGGAAGAATATTCATGTTATAAGCCACAATTTCATTCATCAGACCTTTATGATTTGTGCTGTTGATAGGGAATTCTTGCTGGAAGTCAAGCTAGATTATTCCAAAATTAATTTACTTCCAAAAAACATTTTACCCAGGGAGCTTCCTTATTGAATTTCCAGTGAGAAAGTGGGGGTAATGATGCCCTGCTTCCATGGAAACTCTGTTAGATGACCTGAGAGCGTGGGGATTTATTTTCATGGGGATTATTTGAACTTGGCTGGAAGTCCAGCAAGGATGCCTGCAGAGAGGCACATGCGGCTGCATTACGAATTGCAGAGAAGCTGCACCAGGAATCTTAAGATCTGGATTCTGAGCATGGCTCATCTCACTGGCTGAATGCTACTGGAAGAAATCTCCTTACCTCTCAGAGTGTCAATTTTCATAGCTCTAAAATGAAAGTATCACAATTCGATTTGCTTCACTCACAGAACTGATGTGAGGCTCTGGTATGGTAACGTGAATGTCCTTTATAAAATGTCAAGTGTTATGTAAATGTGAGTTGCCATCGCTGATACTGTAATGAAGAGGATAGAAACGTAAGGTGCATACTTGGCATCCAGGGTGTGCAGGAGCCTGTTGGACTCTTGGGGATGGTATGAATGCTAAAGAATAAAAATGCTTCTATTTGAAAGGTTGAGGAAGAAATATGAAGCAGTTATATTTTATAACTAGATGCCTAGTGCATGGAATTCGTGCACTGGGAGGGGTGTCCCTCAGCCCGGCCTACACCCTCTCTAGTCTGGAACTCTTCGGGGATGTCTGACTGCTGGTTGGGATTGGGCCTAAACCGGCAGTCAGATATCCCTCTCATAATCCAGGGCTGCTGGCTCCCAACCACTTGTCTGCCTGCCTGCCTGATTGCCCCTAACCGTTTCTGCTTGCCAGCCTGACCACTCCCCTGCCAGCCTGATTGCCCTGAACTACCCTTCCCTGCCAGTTCGATTACTCCCCAACTGCCCTCCCCTGCCAGCCCTGTCACTCCCAACTGCCCTCCCCTGCCAGCATGGTTGCTCCTAACAGCCCTACCCTGCAGGCCTGGTTGCCCCCAACTGCCTTCCCCTACTGGCCATCTTCTGGCATCCATCTTGTGACCACATGGGGGCAGCCATCTTGTGCAAGAGGGTGACAGTCAATTTGCATATTACCTCTTTATTTTATAGGATGAGAGCTTTAGCCCCTGTACAGTAACCCCTGGAATCTATTTGCATCCAGAGATTTAGTTAGGGAATAAAGCAATGAAAAACTAAACTTGAACTAGGTCTATGAATTAAATCCCATCCATATTAGGAGAAGGGGGTGGAAAGGGGATGGGAATAGAAGGGTAGAGTAGGGATGGAGTAGGGGATAGGAGTGAGGATGGGTGTGCAGATATCTGTGACAGAAGGCAAGTTGCAAGGAGGTGCTGTTGGGCCAGACTCAGAAAGAGGGTATGAGAGGCTAGGATTGTAGATTGCAAAAACATATAGTCCCTGTTGTGTGAATTCCCTCCCCTTTTCCTTTGTCCCCTGAGTCTAGCTACCCTGAGCCAGAAAAAAAGACTTTGACATATGATGGATGACCCAAGCAACTGGGCTATTGGACCATTTCAGAGAGCAGAACTCAGAGGAGGGAGCCTTTTTAAAGCATGGGGGCACGATGTCCAGGGCCGAGCAGAAATGGGCTGTTTGCTGCAGGAGCAGCACAGGCACACAGGTGGCCTGGAGCCAGAGTGGACAAAAGCTGGTTCAAGAGCTCACAGGATGTAACTTTCCCCAGAGGGCACCAACTAATACCAAAGGAAGAAGGGATTCTTGGAAGAGAATTTGATGTCTCAGAGGGTGGGTGGAGTTCTGTAGCTAGCAAATTTTGGGTGGAAGTGATAAGATGACTCCACTTGTAACTACATTTGGGTACATAAAGTTTGTTCATATACCAGAAATCTTGTCAGTTTTCTCCTTTCTCGTTTCATTCTTGAATCAGTGTGAAATCTAAAACTCTAACCCACCAAGCCTTTTTTTTGGCCCAACAAGTTTGTTCTTGATGCTCATTTTAACCAAATTTTATGCACATTAAAATGTCTTGTGTGTCTGTTAGAAGAAAGTGGGGTGGTGTGGGAGAGGTCAGATGCACATACAGATAGACACACAGAATTTGCTCCTGGAATGGCTATGAGGATCAAATCACATCATAATCAGTGGTTAAAATGAATCTAGAAATCTCACTGATTTTTATTTATTAACTTCTTTGTTATATTAACTAATTTTTATTTGCTCCAAAACCTTGAATGTGCTCATAGAAGTGAGGCCAAGCATATGGGACACTTCTCAGGGGTTAACAAATTGAATTTTCTTTCTTTTGAGATTCTCTTTTGTCTCCTTGCTCTCCTCTAGCCCAGGGAGACCCCTTTTAAGGGTCTATGACATAGCTGTGTGTGATTTTTCAGTTTTTCCATCTCACTCTGCAAATAGAAACTGATTTCATTTTTCTCATGTGTAAAGAAATAGCACATCTGATTGCACAGGCCAGAAATAAATGATTGGAAAGCATCCAGTCGGGCTCTGGGGAAGCCCCTAAAATTATCCCCTACCTTATGGACTGTCCAGATTGTATGTGTGGCTGGGGAAGACAAGGGAAGGAAAGCAGGATTTTGAGAAATAAAAATTTCCTGGGCCCAGATGCTATGAGTGAGTCAGATGGCTGTGATTTTCAGGAGTCCACTTGCATGGTGCCAGGCATGAATGTCCATGCAGCTGGGCGGACCCTCTGGGGTTCCTAGTTAATGCAGCTCCCTCTCTGCACGTTGTGTGAACTTCCCTTGTGCATGAATACTGTCTAAATAGAGGGACTTCTCCTGGTTTACCTTGTGTGATGTTTGATTTGGAGTTGCTGTGGGTTAGAATGACTAAGGTATATACCCCTACTTAGCAGAGTTGATGGATAATAAACAATAATATAATTTCTTCAGAATTTACCCAAACATCTTGCACACATAATTTTATGAGAAATGAAAAAGCAGCAGGGGGTTATTTTACAGATGAAAAAACACAAAGGAATGAAAATTAAATTATTAGCTATTGGAAAATAGCTTGGGTCTAAAATTGTCCAACAGCCTTGCAGATAATAAAAATAATTTGTCACCTTTTCCTATGCATGTCTTCCTCCATAATAGAATTAAGAAGATAACACTATAAAGACACCATTAATTGAAATCAGCAATATGAAATTCTTTGAAAATCATAAAGTGGTATAAAAAAGGGTAGGGTATCTTACCTCAAATACAGTTTGGAACAATAATGCTGGGTATACCTAAATACCATAAAATGGTGTTATTATTTAAATTAAACATTCTATCCTTAGTAAAGGTACTTCTCATCTCTGGCATTTCAGATGCTCTTGTTTCAAAGGCATTTCCCAAGCCCTTTTTTGTCCACAAAAATTAGCATAAATCCCACCCGACATCTCTAACTACCCCATCTCTTCCTTCAAGTTCCTCATATCACTGGATGAAGAGCTCCCAAGCTATGAACTATAGAGAACAAATAGATTTTCCCTATATTCAAACCATTGTCTCTCTCTTTAAAAAAAAATTATTAAATGGATAAAGGATTTAAACATAAGATGGAAACCATAAAAATCCTAGAGGAATCTACAGGCAGCAAAATCTCAGACATATGTTGAAGCAATTTCTTCACTGATACTGCTCATAGGGCAATGGAAACTGAAGAGAAAATAAACAAATGGGACTACATCAAAATAAAAAGCTTTTTCACAGCAAAAGAAACCATCAACAAAACAACAAGAAAGCCCACTGCATGGGAGAACATATTTGCCAATGTTATCACTGATAAGGGCTTAATCTCCAACATTTACAGAGAACTCATACAACTTAAAAAGAAGAGTTCTTATAATACCATTTGCAGCAGAATGGATGGAACTAGAGAGAATTATGCTAAGTGAAATAAGCCAGTCATAGAAAGATAAATATCATATGATCTCACTCATTTATGGAATATAATGTACAATATAAACTGATGAACAAAAATAGATCCAGAGTCAGAGAAACATTGATCCGACCATTAAACCTCAGAGGGAAGGTAGGGAGGGTAGGGGTATGGGGGAGAAATCAATCACAGGACTTGTATGCATGCATATAACTCTAACCAATGGACACAAACAACAGGGGGGGGATGAGTGGGGGGGATAGGAAGGTTAATGGGGTAATAAGCACACATATGTAATACCTTAATCAATAAAGAAATTAAAAAAAAATCGTTGTTGTTGTAAGTATTACCATATGTCCCTTTCCGGCTCCTATTGACCTCTTCTAGCCTACCCCCACTCCAGGCCCTAGGCCTTCACCACACTATTGTCTGTGTCCATGGTTTATGCATACATCCATACCAGGTACAAGTTCTTTGCTTGATCTCTTCCACCCACCCACCTTCCCCCACCTTCCCTTTGAGATTCAACAGTCTGTTCCATGCTTCTATATCTCTGAATCTATTTTGTTCATCAATTTATGTTGTTCATTAGATTCCACATATAATATACACAAACCATTCTTAAAATGTGCAGCACACTGGGATGACTGCCCAGGATTTCACGTTATGCTGGTGGCTGAGCGTGCTATCAGCAGAAGAAAATAATTGACAAATTCTGTGGCACAGTGCTTTGTAGATTTTGAAGCACTTCGACTGAATCTTCTTAAACAGCTTTGGAAGCATTATCATCCGCATCTGACAAATTTAGAAGCTGAGGTTCAGAGAGATGAAGTGAAGGTCGCAGGATAACCAGAGTTGGAAAGTAATGGAGCTAGAACTTCAGCTCTGGGTCTTCTGTTTCCAAGTTTCCCCCCTCTTTCCATGGGAAGCTAGGTCTTCACTGGGTTGCACTCACCAGTGTAAGGAAGCAATTGAGTCTCATATTTATTAGTCATCTCCATAATGATTCTGCCATCACCAAGGCAAAGGAGTGGCGCTTCCTACTCCTTGTGTCTTTTTGATATTAAAGGTTGCCATTTATAATTAACTTCTGGAGTTTAAATTAAATCCCTCCTTTATCACTTGTCAATTATTATTTGTGTGACCATAGGCAAGTTATTTAACTTCTCTAAGCTTCAGTGTCTTCATCTCTAAAATGAAGTCAGTGGTTACTGTGAGGATTAAATGAGAAAATATATGTAAAGTATTAAGTACTCCACCGGGCACATAATTAACATTAGATGTTGCCTTTTTTCTTATTAATAAGTTTTCTTTCATTTTCTACTTCATGGTTGTACTTGGTTTACATTTCAGCCTGTTTCTTCCTGTTTTAATTTTTTGGAATGAGGTGGATATTAAGTGAACATGTGATGGGAATATAAAAGAAGGCACCTACTATATACTTTGTCATTGAAATTAGATGTGATAGCATTAGTGGTGATAAAAGATTGCTTGATTATTTTTATGGTAAATAAACCAGTATTTGCTCTTCTTTCTGAAGTCTCTTGCCAACTATGAACTACTAGAGGCCTGGTACATAAAATTCATGCACAGGAATAGGGGTGTCCCTCAGCCCAGCATGTACCCTCTCCAATCTGGGATATTTCTCTCACAATCCAGGACTGTTGGTTCCCAACTGCTTGCCTGCCTGCCTTCCTTATTGCCCCTAACTGCTTCTGCCTGCCAGCCTGATCACCCCCTAACCACTCCCCTGCCAGCCTGATTGATGCCTAATTGTCCCCCTGCTAGCCTATTTGCCCCTAACTGTCCTCCCCTGCAGGCCTGGTCCACCACAACTGCTCTCCCCTGCAGACCTGAGACCCCTCCAAACTGCCCTTCCCTGTAGGCCTGGTTGCTCCCAACTACGCTCCTCTGCCAGCCTGGTCACCCTCAACTGCCCTCCCTTGTAGGCCTAGTCCATCCCAACTGCCCTTCCCTGCTGGCCATCTTGTGGTGGCCATCTTGTGTCCACAAGGGGGCAGGATCTTTGACCACATGGGGCAGCCATCTTGTGTGTTGGAGTGACAGTCAATTTGCATATTACTCTTTTATTAAATAAGCTAGAGACCTGGCGCACAGGTGGGAGCCAGCTGGTTTGGCCTGAAGGATGTCCCAGATCAGGGTGGGGGTTCCCTTGGGATGTGGGGCAGCCTGGATGGGGTGCCTGTGGTGGTTTGCAGGCTGGTCATGCCCCCCGACAATCCAAGTGGAGGCCCTGGTATCTGGGATTTATTTATCTTCTATAATTGAAACTTTGTAGCTTTGAGCAGAGACAAGCCCCCTGCTTGCTCTGTGGCCGCAGACATTTTTGTTGGGATTTATTTATCTTCTATAATTGAAACTTTGTAGCCTTGAGTGGAGTCCTGGGCCTGCCAGGGTGTGCAGAAAGCTTGGCTTCTGCCATTGCTGGGGAAACCCAAGCCTCCTGCTTGCTCCATGGCTGTAGCCATCTTGGTTGGGTTAATTTGCATACTCCCTCCTGATTGGTTGAGTGGGTGTGGCAGAGTGATGGTTAATTTGCATATCACTCTTTTATTAAATAGGATGTTATACTGACTACCCATTGAATAGTATTTATTTAATCCCAATTATGTGTACTGTTCATGTGCTTGGTGCTGTGAGGATTATAACAAGACTATTATGAGCTGAGGTCTGGTAGGAAGCCACTATGGCTATTCTAGGATAAAGATTTCTTGGGTTAACTCTTTCTCGAGGATGCTTCCAAGTGCTGTGACAACCATTTCAAATATTTTTCAAAAGTAGATTTCAGAAGAAATTCTGTTTTTCCAGATTGTTGCTATAAATTGGCAGAATAAGTTCTTAATTGTGTCTTATCATTTTCCAAGAGACAGCAATGATTAAAAATGGTGCAATTGCTGGGACCGGTTTGGCTCAGTGGATAGAGCGTCGGCCTGCGGACTGAAAGGTCCCAGGTTCGATTCCGGTCAAAGGCATGTACCTTGGTTGCGGGCACATCCCCAGTGGGGGTGTGTGCAAGAGGCAGCTGGTCGATGTTTCTCTCTCATCGACGTTTCTAACTCTCTGTCCCTCTCAATTCCTCTCTGTAAAATCAATAAAATATATTTTTTAAAAAATGGTGCAATAGTGGGATTATGAATGAGATCACATCAGACATAAAACATTTTGAAAACTATGCCTCTTTACTAGATTTTCTGACTTTGTTTTGTTTAGACAAGTTACTTCCTCACATGTAAAATGCTCTAAATAAAAATATTTTACTGGGTGGTTGTGCAGATTATATGAAATATGATGTGAAAGTACTTAACATAATGCCTATCACATGATAGCAGTGATCCAATTAGCAATGTTTTCCTTTCCATGTCGATGAATATGCTCCTTGACTTTTCTAGACCACAGATTTGAATTAAGTCCTTCTTTGAAGCCCCTCGTCCTGTTATCCATTTTTATTCTGCTATCCCCTAGAGCATTTTTGTGTTTCTGCAACTCAGCGTGGATGTACTTGCATAACCCATCAAAGTGTTAATAGCGCTGTGCTCCAACCTTTCAGGTTTGCTGGAGCTGCCTAATCAGAAAAATCATTGTGGTTCCTTTTGTGCAGCTCATTGATGTCCAACGCAATTAATTAGAGAGAGGGAGAATAGAAAATCGATCTTTTACTAACATTGACATTTCTTCCAATTTAAGCAATTGGTTTGCTTACATTCTTTGTGAAAACCTGTTGAGATCTAAAATTGTCCTAGATGACTACAGTAGAGGATCCTAATATGTTTTTGGTGTTAGAATAAAGACTATTTGAACATTAAATTCGTAGTTTCAGTTTTGAAGAGATCCAGCACATCTCATGAACACCCTAGACAAGCAGTTTGTATTCATGACAGCATTACAGAAGCTTCCGGCTCAGTGTAACTGTTTGAGAATCTTGCTTACTTAGAGGGAAGAGGATTGTGTTAGGTATTTCCCTTTGCTTCTCCAGTTCTGGACCTTTCTCCACTCTGTGCTCCAGGAAACCCACCTGTACAAAACACACCCGTAGGGTTCCGTTGGCCTCATCTTCTAACTGTGTTTGGCCAGTGGGGAGCATTGGTCAGAGGGAGTGGAGAATGTAAGGTCAAGACAGTTATCACTCCATCCCCCTTCATGGCAAGGTCACCTTGAGCTGGTTGTGTCCCTCTGACTAAGATCACAGGTCTTGTAAGTTGGTCCTCTCCACATAGCTTATTTGTCCCTTGCTACTTTAATGGGGGTAATTGAGCATGTTACTAGCCTCAAGATATTGTACCAAACCTTGTGGTTTTTCTTACACCCTTCTTGCACCTTAATAAAATAGTAAAATTTTGTTGATTTTTTTTTAAATCACCCAATTTGAATATGTCATCTGTTTCCTAACTTCCTCCAGAAAGATCAAAATGACCAACCTGAATTACTGGTTTGTGAAAAATTCAGCCAATTCATAAAAATGCTATGGTGCCTCATTACATATTTAGACAAAAGTGCATGAATTCACAAGGATGATCTGTAATGTAGCTGGTGTTGGATGTGATTTGTGGTGAAGTGGAATGTCATTTGGATTGAATGAGAATATTATTAGAACTTCAGGAAATTCCAGTGTCTTAAAAGAGTAGAGCCTGTATAGATGGAATGGGGTTCTGAATGAATTGCACCTCAAAGTTTTGATTTTCCGGTGAGGAATTTGAATTTCCAAGACATTAGATGAGTTGCCCAAAGTCAGACAATTGGTATATGGCAAAGCTGGGTCTTGAACCTCAACATTGACTCTAAAGCTATTGGTTATTCAGTGCTCTAAATTGTGGAAAAACAGTTCAATTTAGTTCCTATAAGGCAAAATACATGGATTTGACTTTAATTGGTCAGCTTGCAATGAACAAAAAATGTGCTTGAGAATGGTGTTGCATATTTTAATTTGTTTTTAAACAGAAAATTAAGTGTAAGAAAGGAATTTCAGTTTAAAATAATTTATCTGTCACATCAGGTTGGCCAAATAGAACAATTAAAAAATATTTTATTGATTTTTCACAGAGAGGAAGAGAGATGGATAGAGAGTTAGAAACATCGATAAGAGAGAATCTTCAATCAGCTGCCTCTTGCACACCCCCTACTGGGGATGTGCCTGCAACCAAGGTACATGCCCTTAACTGGAATCGAACCCTGGACCTTTCAGTCCACAGGCCAATGCTCTATCCACTGAGCCAAACCGGCTTCAGCCAAATAGAACAATTTTATGAAGATGGTAACTGTTTTAAAATTTGTTTATTCATCAAGGGACATTTTCCCCCCCTATATAGTACTTTTAGTTTTAGAAAATATGATTTATACTTGTGCTGAGTGATGAATTATAAAATTGCTCAGAAAACTCCTGACCTCTGAATATATTTCATTATTAAAAGAGTTCTCAGGGAACTGGTTTTTCCTTACTGTTTCATACCAGACAAATATTTGACTTTCTATTGCATATATGGTATGTACCTTGAGAACTGGAGTAGTTGTTACATGGAAGGTGTCAATGTTTCTATCCTTAAGATAATGCTGACCAAATGGGATGCAACGGATATGGTATAAAGATTATACCCAAATTGGAAAATAAACAATATATAATTTTCTGCTTATATCAACTGTTAAGAGAGCCTATATGATAACCCCTTGAATTAAAGAATAAGTCCTTGAAGTCAAGAATGAAAACTTACTTCTATTTTTTTGTAGTTTTTTCTACCTCTTTACATGGTAAGCAGGAAAAATGACAATTACTTAGTAAATATTTGATTAATAAATAAATGAAAATCACAGTAGGCCTTATAGTATTTCAGGAATAAGAAAGGGAATTTGATCTAATCTGATTTATCCAGTTCATAGTTGCTAGGCTAGATGGCTCACTTAGGAATATTACTTTGCTACACATTGTGTGTGAGTGTGGTGACTCCTTTTCTCCTATTTAGGTTTTCATATAATAAAATTGGATTGTCAATTCAATATTGTGTTTTTAATAAATTAAAAAATGAAACTTTAAGTAAACAAATCAATATCAGGATGATTTAAGTCAATTTTACTATGAAGAAAAAGCATCAATTTTCTTGGATAGTGCTGCATATTACTATATTACATGCATATTTTAGAATTTTGAACTATCAATTTTTCTTCTGTGTTTGCAAATATATGTCATTCCCTTTAAAATGTCACAAATAGACCTTTGTTTATTAAATATCACGATTGGCTTCATTATCTTATGAATAGTGGAGTTTTAAGAAAAATAGACTTGTTGAAAAGATCCTGGTCAATTATATGCTTACCCAGATGTAAAGATGTATTTTAATAATGACATTTTCTCCGAATAGAAATTTACAGCATGGTCCTCTAGCATGAGTACTCACTGCTCCTTTATTACCCAGCCAATCAAATTAGTTCTCTTCCTTATTGGACCCCATAGGAGGAATACAAATCTGACAGATTGCAGTACTCAGATTGGGCCATATCTGTGAGTGTGTGGAATCTCTTATATGCATATGTCTGTCTTTCTTTTCTTCTTCCTTCTAAAATGGTAGCACAGCCCTGGCCAGTGAGTCTCAGTGGTTGGGCATCAACCTATGCACCAAAAAGTTACTGGTTTGATGCTTGGGTTGTGGGTTTGATCCCTGGTAGTGCGCATGCAGGAAGCAGCCTATCAATGTTTCATTTTCACATAGATGTTTCTTTCTCTCTCTCCCTCTCCTTTCTTCTCTCATTAAAATTGAATAAAAAATGTAAAAAATAAAATAAAATAAAAAAATAAAATGGTGGGACCAAGGAAAACTCCCACTTATGAAAATGCACAAGTTATCTCTTTTTATTGCTTTTTCTCTATTTCCCTTCTATATTGGGAGGGTAGATAGCTGTTCTTCAGAAGAGATTCGGCAAGCTTTCTTGGTATCATTCCACATTGAAACAAATGTGGAGTTTCTTTCCTAGCAAGAAGCTCAATCTTAGACAATGAGAAGAACTATGTTTATTTCTTCACTGTTATGTCCCTAGCACATAGCAGTGTTTCCCCAATAGCAGGCTTGTAGAATTAGGACATGAATGAATAAATGCATAAAACCACATTATACCTTTTCACAGATCTTCCTCTTCCCCCACCCCCAAGGGAACTACAACGTCATTCTACTCCATGCATGTTCATATTTATGGATATAAGATATTTTTCTGATGGACTTCTTTCACTTTTCTCTTTGGCCTTGAAGGCTTGTAGATTTGACTTTCATATTACCTGACTTCATTTGCTTTTAATTATAGAGCATGGACAAGAAGATGTTAGCATCACTGATATGATTTTTCCCTTCTTTGAGGAAGGCACTGAACTGTAAAATATTTTAGGATGACACTGATTGTAAATTCTAGAATATATTATGATAGCAACTCTAATGTTTAAATTGACTAAAAATATTTTTGTGTGTCTGACATTTTTAGTTAATACAGTTGAAAATATTCATTCTTTTCAAGTTACTGGTATCATTCAGTTCAAGAGCCACAAACCATAAATTTTATAAAAGTGCTTTTACTTTACTATTTTTGATAATTTTTATGTGCATTCTTTTGCATTTTGACGTATATTCTATATAAATATTTAATAAATATTAATTGGAAATTTTATATAATAAATACAGAGATTTTTTTTAATAAGACAAATTGTTTCTGTTATATTCCAAGATGTTCATATTGAAAGGTGGTTACAAAAAATGAAAATGGAAATTTTTTTTACCATAAACACATTAACTTGAAATAGTAAAAGTATTCATGGACTTTTGTACAATGTATTTTTTGGTAAATTTTATTTTATTGTTGACAGCCTTATAGATATCTCCCACAATGACTTTTAAAACTATTGGTTTTTCTATTTAAGTGCTCTTTCCATACATGATGCAACTGTCCATGGTGCTGAAAAGCTACTGTCTGGTTGGACATAGTCACAAAATGATGGTGACATGAAAAATATTTAGACTAATCCCCCCATTTTAAAGGAAGAATTAACCTCCCTAATTTAATGCTTTTTGTAAATTTCTTGGCATGACAAGAGTCCATGTTTTTTTTCCCACTATGCCAAGTTGGCAAACCTAGCTTAAAGCCTAGAGGACCCATAATAGAGTTCAATGCACAAAACTCTACAGTTAACAAAAGCAGTTAGTGTATTATGAATCTTCATAAACTCTTTGGACACCAGAAAATATATAGAGTTTTTTTTTCATTATTGGGTATCCTGATAAAATATCATTAGTTTGTAACTGCCCTATTGGTGAGAGATTAAAAAAACCCTAAATATTCTAAATCATTTCTTACCTTTGAGTCTTTTGAAAGCCTTCTTGAAATCCTGACCAAATGTGAACAACCACCTCATTTTATTTTTCCCCCCACACCTCATTTTCTTAGAACTATTTAAATTCAGTGTCCACTCTTGGTTTTAAAAACTCATTCAGAAAAGGTAGAAAGATTTAGAAGAATAAATTTTGAGACTAGTAGGTAAAAACTCTGAAATAAAGTATAAGCCACTTTTATAAATTATATTTAGAAGAGTTTTATCTGGTAAGGCTTTATTTCTCTTCAAGATAGTTTGGGATGTTAATTAGTATATTCTTGCTAATTGGATCATTTATTTTATTCCTCCCCTCATATTTTTGTCTTGGTTTGACTGTCTTTTGGAAACATTCGAAATGTGTTTTGGTGCTTCTTTAAAAAAATATTATTTGTATTTTATTTTGAATATGGGAACATTTTAGAATAATTTAAATATTTTGTTTTCCAATTGTATCTATAGAGAAAATGGCAAACACTCCTTAAATTATACCTATGTCTTCATTGTATTTTGTAAGTGCATACTATTTGCTTTCAATAATTTACTAGGAAAATATTAATTTATGATATTGTCCTGGCTTATCTTTCTTATCTTGTAATTTAGTTTGTTTAAAAATGAACACTCATAATTAAAAAAAAGTTTTATTGGTGTACACTTGACATACTATAATAACTTGCTATGAAAGTGTACAATTGCTGTATAATGTACAACTTTATAGTTTTTTTAAATCCTCACCTAAGGTATGTTTAGTGATTTTAGAGAGAGAGAAAGGAAGAGTAAGAAGAGAGGGAGAGAGAGAGAAACATTGATGTGAGAGAGAAACATTGATTGGTTGCCTTCTGTATGCACCTTGACCTGGGACAGAACCCACAACCTAGGTATGTGCCCTGCTTGGGAATTGAACTGTGACCTCCTGGTTCAGGAGAGAGAGAAACATTAATGTGAGAAATATCCATTAATTGTCTCTTGGATGTACCTGAACAGACTGAACATGCAAGCTAGGTATGTGCCCTGACCGAGTATTGAACCCGCCACCTTTTGGTGTACTGGACGACACTCTAACCAATAGAGCCACACTAGCCAGGGCACAAACCTCACTTCTTAATTCTGGTTGCTTTTTATAGATTCCAGTTTATTTTCTATGTAGGCAATTATATATATATATATATGCATGCATACACACACACACACTAGAGGCCTAGTGCATGAAAATTCATGCACTGGAGGGGGGTCCCTCAGCCTGGCCTGCCCCCTCTCATAGTTCGGGAGCCCTCAGGGATGGGAGGTGACCTGGCAATCAGGGAAAGGCCACTGCCAGCAGCACAAGCCTTGGTGAGCCCTGGTTATCTGAGTTTTGGGTGGCCCTGCGTGGCTGGGCAGCCACCATCTGAAGCTTACCTGTGACTCAAGCTGGCCCTGATCAGCTGGGGAGCTGAGGGGACTGGGGGACTGTGGAGGCAGGCATGGGGCCTGGCCTTGCCACGACCCTGCTGTTCCAGCAGGGCTGAGAAGACTGGGTGCTGCCATCCTGAGGCTGTGGGCACTGACATTTTTTAGGGCAGGGCAGTCAATTAGCATATTCACTCTTTATTAGATAGGACATACATGTCCTATATATATTACAATAGATATATATAATTTAAAGGTGTTGCTCCATTTTCTTCTCCTGTGCCTTAACTCCCATGAGAAATCTGCTATCCTTATATTGTTCTTGTGTATATAATGTGTCTTTTTTCTCTAGCTGTATAAAAAATGTTTTTATCATTTGAATAATTTGATTATGATGTGCTTTGGTGTCATATTCTCATGTATCTTGTGCTTGAAGTTAGTGTGATTCTTGGTTTTGTGGTTAATTTTATTTAAATTTATAATATTTTAATTAAGTATTTATTAAAACATTTTCACTCCCAGGGAACTTCTCTACTTTGGGACTCTCAACACACAAATATTAGACCCTTTGAAGTTGTCCTACAACTCACTGTTTCTCCATTCATTTTTTTAAACTAACTTTTTCTCTATGTGCTTCATTTTGGAAAGTTTTATTAGTATGTCTCTAATTTAATAATATTTTCTACAACACCTAATCTGCCATTAATCCCTTCCAGTGTATTTTTTCTTTCAGACATTATAATTTCATCTCTAGAAGTTTTATGTGTCTTTTTCATATTTTTCCTATCTCTGTTAAGTTCTTAAAAATATGAATTATAGTTATAATAACTATTGTAATGTTCTTGCCTGTTAATCTGAACATTTGTGTCAGTTCTGGATCAGTTTTAATTGGTTGATTTTTTTTCCTTATTAAAATTTATATTTTCTTGCTTCTTTTCATGCTAGGCAATGTTTGACTGAATGCCAAACATTGTAAATTTTGCATTTTTGAGTGCTGAATATTTTGGTGTTTTTATAAATACTTTTGTGCTTTATTTTGGAATGCAGATAAGTTACTTAAAAACAGTTTATTCCTTCCAGGTCTTATTTTAAAGATTTGTTAGGGTCACCTGGAAGGTATTTTATTAGGCCTAATTATTTCCCACTTCCAAGAAACACTCTTCTGAGTACCCTACCCAATGGCCCATGCATTATGATGTTTCCCTGTCAGCCATGTGGGGACAGGCACTATCCTAGGCCTAGGTGAACTCTAAGTATTGTTCTTTCTAATCCTTTCAAGTAGTTCTTTTCCCAGCCTCAGATGTTGCTTCCCCCCCCCCCAACATTCATGTGCAAATCACTACCCTACTTCTTCCTTCCCTCCTTCCTTCCCTCCCTCCTTCCCTCCTTCCTTCCTTCCTTCCTTCCTTCCTTCCTTCCTTCCTTCCTTCCTTCCTTCCTTCCTTCCTTCCTTCCTTCCTTCCTTCCTTCCTTCCTTCCTTCCTTCCTTTCTTTTTAAAGAGAGATCCTCTGCAAATCTCTAAAGTTCTCTCTGTAAAAGTTTCCCCTACTTGCTACTCTGTTGTACAAATTCTAGCTGCCTGGTTTCTCCCGACTCTAGCTTTGTCTTTTCTGCTCAGGAATTCAGCTGGCTTCCCCCTGCTTTGCTTTCCCTGGGCTTAAACTTGGAAACACTCTCAAGGCACAGATGTGGGACTCACCTCTTTTGTTTCTTGTCTTTCAGGGATCACTGTTCACTGCCTGCTATCCAGTGTTTTCTTGAGAACCATTGTTGCTTACATTTTGTTTGTTTACTTAATGGTTTGAGGCAGGAGGATAAATATGGTCTCTATTACTTTAAATACTGTTATTATAGTTAAGGAGTAATTATATGCTACTCTATGTGGTAGATACCATGAGTATAGCTGTAGGAATTAAGTGGAAGTAATTTCTAGAGTGGTAGGAGAAAGATACATGGAAGAAGGGAACTGATGTTTGAAGGTGAAGTAGGATTTTGATATATACAGTGGGAGTGTCACATTCCTGGAGTCAGAAATAGTTCTCCTCTCATCACAAGAGAACTGTGGAGACATGAATGAGCAAAATCTTTATTCTTGACTAGTTTAAGGGACCAGTGTACATATTTACCTCAAGGAATTTTTTCTCTCTTATTCATGTCTTTTAGATGAAAAGTATCAAGAAACACATTAAAAGGTAAGTTTGCACACTTGGGAATAGATTGTTTTTTCCACCGGATCCTGCTCAGGTTAGCATATCCTTCCAGCACTTTACCCTTTGTGGGTTTTATTCTGGAAGGAACCTTTGGCTGGTTCATTTTGCAAGTTTGTAGAAGGAACCAAGCACCCCCTGCTCTTTCAGACCTTACTGAGAATCTCTTGCACTACAGGTGGAAATGTGCTGAGTTTTGAGTTCCAACCGATGTCCTCACATTGGCTCACCATGCTTTCTTTCCAGTGGGCACTTGTTGGCAACTTTGGGGGTCTCCTGTTCACAGATCCACCGTTTTACTTCTTTCTCTTTCCTCCTGCATGGCAGGGCATACCACTGGGGTTTGCCCCTGCTAGTGGTTTACCCCTGTTCACTCACATATTCAGGTTCCTGGTGAAATCTTATCACTTAATGGTCACCATTCGATGTAAATATTGTTCATTGGTTTTGGATTTTGGTATCCTAGTTGTTCTGTTTTTATGGGGGGATTTGCAGAGATTTAAATACTAGATTGTAGCGCCCACCATTCCCAGAATTCCTCCCTGACCAGTCTGTTTTTCACATTTATCTCTCCATTTGAGATATAGCTAATAGTTTTCTGGAAGCTCTGACCCAAAGGTTAATGAAGTGGAAACTAGATTGTGATAAAAGAAACCAGCCTTGCTGGAGGTAGCTTGCTACTGGGATTCTTTTAATGCAGACATTTAATTTTTCTGGATGTGTTTGTCTGTGGCTTACGAGCCATTGCTTTTTTATGACTTAATTTGCAAATATGATGATAATGTATATATCATTTTTATGCATTTCAGATATGGCATGAGTCAATTTTGATAAGCATGAAAATTATTTAAAAAATTTTGTTTCAGCATCATTAAGTTAGAGTTCAGGTATTGGTTCTATTACCTACCACCAGAATTGTAAAGGAATTTACGTTTTGCTATATTGAACACATTCCCTTTTTCAGTCTTTTTTGTGAGCTGAAGTTTTCTTTTTTCCCCTTCTGACCTCTTTTTTTTTTTCTTGGTATAAAAAATAATTCTGGTTAGAAATGAAGGCAGTGAAAAGCTCTTCAGTGTTTTCATTGGCTTCAAACCTAGAGAGGGTCAATTAAACCAATCCAATTTCTTTTGGAACTTTGCCTCTTTTTTTTTTTTTTTTTTTTTTTTTTAGGAAATTAATCACTGCAGAAATAAACATGTCATCTGGTCATTTGAAACCTTATGGATTTTTGTTCAAGTTTAAAATTGATTAGGAGTAGTGTTGGTAGTGGGCTGGGGTGAGCGAGAAAAGATGGAAGCAGAATTAATTATCCCCCAAATCTATTACACTCCAAGGACATTTTCTACAAAATCACTATTGCTAGTGTATTGTTAGACCTCTCCATGAAGGCTGAGTGTATTAGCAATTTTACTTGATTCACAGGAGAGGAAAATAAATATCTGAGAAATTCTCCAAAGTCCAGGAAGATGTAATTAATTCTCAGACTTCCTCCTTGTGTTCTGTCTTCTGCTACAGAAATAGCTGAGCTTTGAACAGCAGTAATCATTCATGACTACACTTCCCCTTATACTAACAATGTTCACAGGGATTCAGAAAACTCTCATTTTGGAAATTATAAATTACTACTGATCGCACACATTTTTGTGTACAAGTGGACTTCGATGTACTTGGATGACTTACAGCAAGGGGAGGTTTCTCCTCATCTGACCTCATCTCTTTGTCCCTAGTACAGTCCATCCATCTGCTTATCTCTGAATCTTGCTGTGTGGGGTGCCCAGTTCCTGACTGTTTAATTCCCTGTTCCCCATCCATGCCTGCCACCTGCAAAGCTTCCCAGCATCAGCTCTGTTAGTAAGAGTTAATCTCTATTCTTATCTAGCTTAAACCTCAATTCCTGCGGGAAGGCTTCTCCCATTAAATGCTATTCATTCCCTTTGATGGTGCCATTGGTGCAATAATCCCTCAGCATATGTAATATTTAATTTTAATATAATGTTGCTCATTGAACTTAATATAGTTTCTAGTCCAAACTGAGCTCTTTTATTTATTCATTTTTTATTAAGGTATTACATATGTGTCCTTATCCCCCAATTTCCCCCCCTGCCTGCTCATGCCCTCACCCCCCTGGTGTCTGTGTCCATTGGTTAGGCTTACATGCAATGCATATAAGTCCTTTGGGTAATCTGTCACCCTTACCCCCACCTCCCCTACCTTCTCTCTGAGGTTTGATGGTTGATCGAAGCTTCTCTGTCTCTGGATCTGTTTTTTTTTTTATTTTTTATTTTTATTTAAATATATTTTATTGATTTTTCACAGAGAGGAAGAGAGAGGGATAGAGAGTTAGAAACACCAATGAGAGAGAATCATCTATCAGTTGCCTCTTGCACACCCCCTACTGGAGTTGTGCCCGCAACCAAGGTACATGCCCTTGACCGGAATCGAACCTGGGACCTTTCAGTCCACAAGCCGACGCTCTATCTACTGAGCCAAACCGGTTTTGGCTGGATCTGTTTTTGTTCATCAATTTATGTAGTTCATTATACTCCATAAATGAGTGAGATCGTGTGATATTTATCTTTCTATGACTGGCTTATTTCGCTTAGCATAATGTTCTCCAGTTACATCCATGCTTTTTTTTTTTTTTTTTTTTTTTTTTTTACCAAAGGGTAGTATTCCATTGTGTAGATGTACCACAGTTTTTTTATCTACTCATCTGTGATGGGCACTTAGGCTGTTTCCAAATCTTAGCTATGGTAAATTGTGCTGCTGTGAACATAGGGGTGCATATATCCTTTCTGATTGGTGTTTCTAGTTTCTTGGGATATATTCCTAGAAGTAGGATCACGGGGTCAAATGGGAGTTCCATTTTTAGTTTTTTGGGGAAATTCCATACTGTTCTCCACAGTGGCTGCACCAGTCCGCATTCCCACCAGCAGTACACGAGGTTTCTTTTTCTCTGCATCCTCACCAGCACTTGTCGTTTATTGATTGTTGATGATAGCCATTCTGACAGGTGTGAGATGATACTGCATTATCATTTTGATTATTTTCATCTCTTAGATGATTAGTGACTTTGATCATGTTTTCATATGTCTCTTGGCTTTCTGTATGTCTTCTTTGAAAAGTATCTATTTATGTCCATTGCCCATTTTTTGATTTGATTGTTTATCTTCCTTTTGTTAAGTTGTACGAGTTCCCTGTAAATGTTGGAGATTAAACCCTTATTGGAGATAGCATTGGCAAATATGTTTTCCCTTGCAGTGAGCTTTCTTGTTGCTTTGTTGATGGTTTCTTTTTCTGTGGAAAAACTTTTTATTTTGATGTAGTCCCATTTGTTTATTTCCCCTTTGGTTTCCATTGCCTTAGGTGCTATATTGATGAAGATATTGTTTGAGCATATGTCTGAGATTTTGCTGCCTGTGAATTCCTCTAAGATTTTTATGGTTTCCCATCTTATGTTTAAGTTCTTTATCCATTTTGAGTTATTTTTGTGTATGGTGTAAGTTGATGGTCTGGTTTCATTTTTTTTTGCATGTATCTGTCCAATTTTCCCCACACCATTTATTGAAAAGAATGTCTTGACTCCATTGTATGTTCTTGCCTTTTTTTGTCAAATATTGAGCATTGTGGTTTGGGTTGATTTCTGGGTTCTCTATTCTATTCCATTGATCCATATGTCTGTTCTTGTGCCAGTACCAAGCTATTTTGAGAACAGTGGTTTTGTAATATAGCTTGAAATCTGGTATTGAGATCCCACCTACTTTGTTCTTCTTTCTCAGAATTGCTACAGCTATTCAGGGTCTTTTTTTATTCCAGATAAATTTTTGAAAAATTCGTTCTAGGGCTGCAAAATATGCCATTGGTATTTTAATGGGGAGCTTATTGAATCTATGGATTGCTTTGGGTAGTATGGACATTTTAATGATGTTAATTCTACCAATCCATTAACATGGTATATTCTTCCATCTGTTTATGTCTTCCTCTATCTCTTTTTTCAGTGTCATGTAGTTTTACGTGTATAGGTCTTTTACCTCCTTAGTTAAGTTTATTCCTAGGTATCTTAATATTTTTGGTGTGATGGTAAATGGGATTGCTTTTTAGCCTCTCTTTCTGTAAGTTCATTATTGGTGAATAGAAAAGCCATAGATTTCTTGGCATTAATTTTGTATCTTGCTACATTGCCAAGTTTATTTATTCTCTAATAATTTTTTGATGGAGTTTTTAGGATTTTCTATGTATAGTATTATGTCATCTGTGAATAAGGACAGCTTTACTTTTTCTTTTCCAATTTGGATGTCTTTTAATTCTTCTTCTTATCTGATCGCAATGGCTAGTACTTCCAGTATTATGTCAAACAGGAATGGTGTCAAGACAGTCTCTTCAATAAATGGTGTTGGGAAAATTGGACAGATACATGCAAAAAAAATGAAACTAGACTTTGAGGTCTATTTTGTCTTATATAGGTATTGCTACCCCAAGTTTTTTTTTTTTTTTTTTTCATTTCCATTTGCCTAAAATATATTTTTCCATCCTTTCATTCTCAGTCTGTGTAATTCCCTTGTTCTGAAATGGCTCTCTTGTAGACACATATGTATGGGTCATGTTTTTTATCCATTCAGCCACTTGATGTCTTTTGATTGGAGCATTTAGTCTATTTATGTTTAAAGATATTATTGATAAGTACTTATTTTTAACCATTTTTATATTTTGTGCCTGTGTTCCTTCTTTCTTTTTTACTTCCTCTTTTTACACCAGTCCCTTTAGCATTTTCTGCATTGCTGGCTTGGTAGTGATAAACTCCCTTAGCATTTTTTTTTTTTTTGTCTGTGAGGATCTTTATTTCCCCTTCAATTTTGAATGATAGCCATGCTGGATAGAGTAATCTTGAATTCAGTCCCTTGCTTTGCATCACTTTGTCAATTTCCTTCCATTTTTTTTCTGGCCTGATATGTTTCTGTTGAGAAGTCATTTGATAATCTAATGGGAGATTCCTTGTATGTAACTTTCTTTCTCTTTCTTGCAGCCTTTAAGATTTCCTCTTTGTCCTGAACATTTGCCATCATAATTACGATGTGTCTAGGTGTGAGTTTTTTTGGGTTCATCTTGTTTTGGACTCTGTGCTTGTGTGACTTTTTTCTTTCCCACATCAGGGAAGTTTTCTGACATTATTTCTTCAAATAGGTTTTCTATCCCTTATTCCTTTTCATATCATTCTGGCACTCCCATTATTTATATGTTGCTTTGTTTCATGTTGTCCCAAAGTTACCTTAGGCTCTCCTCCTGCTTTTTAATTTTTTTTTTCCACCAAGTACAATTCAGTTTGAGTGTGTTTTGCTTTCCTGTCTTCTAATTTGCTAATTTGGTCCTCTGCTTCTCCTAGTCTACTGTTGAAACTTTCATGATGTCTTTTATTGCAGCTATATAACTCATGAGTTCTTCTTGATTTTTATATAAGTTGTTCATTTTTTATTCATCCTGTTTATAAACTGTATGACCCTTATTCTGAATGTTTTTCTAACATATTTCATGCCTCCATTTCACTTAGCTGCTTTTCTGGTGATGCCTCATTTTCTTTCCTTTGAGGGTTCCTTTGTCTACCCATTTTTGCTCTCCACGAAGGATCTATTGTAGGTGTCAAATCTTGCAGGAGCTGCACCTTGAGTGGCAATGGCTTCTCAGGTGGTGGTTGCTTCTCGAGTGGTCATGGCAGCGGCTGTTCCTCAGTTGGCATGGCTCCTCTAGTGGGTGCTGTTCACAGCACTGGTGGCTCCTGTGACTGGTGGGGGCAGGCTGCTCATACAACTGCTGCTCTGTGGATGGGGGTGGGCTTCTCATGGAGCTCAAACTGAGCTCTTAATAAATGCCTACCATAGTTCCCTATTATTTGGGTTTTGCTTTCCACAATTTTAGTTACCTTTGGTCAACAGCAGTCTGATAACTAAATGAAAATTTCAGAAAAAACAGTTCATACATTTAAATTGTTTGCCATTCTGAGTAGTGCAATGAAATCTTATGACATTGTGCTCAATCTTGCCCTGGGTTGTGAATCATTTCTTTGTCCAGTGACTGCATGCTGTATATTCCACCTGTCCATTAATCATTTAGAAGCTGACTCAGTTATCAGATCAACTGTCATGATATCGCAGTGTTTGTGTTCAAGAAACCATTTTTTTTAAAAAATTGAGTAATAACCCCAAAACACAAGGTAAGTGGGTAGAGCACATAATTTTTATTATAGTGCTAAAGGCCCAGTGCACAAAATTTGTACACTTGGGGGGGGTGAGTATCCCTCAGCCTGGATTTTGAGAGGGCACAGGCCAGGCTAAGAGACCCCACCAGTGCACGATTGGGGCTGGGGATGGACGTTGGAGATTAGCCAGCTAGGGAGGGACCGCAGGAGGGCTCCATGGAGTGTTCAGCCCATCTTGTTCAGTTCCAATTGGCAAACCCCAGCAGCAAGCTAACCTACTGGTTGGAGCATCTGCCCACTGATGGTCAGGGCATGTCATAACGAGTGGTTGAGTGGCCTTAGTATATCATTAGGATATTACACTTTGATTGGTTTAGTGGCCAACTGGACAACTGTACACTTAGCATATTAGGCTTTTATTATATAGGCTGATGTTATAATGTTCTATTTTATTTTTAGTTTTGTGTTAATCTCATACTGTGTCTAATTTATACATTAAATTTTATTGTAGTTATGTATGCATAGTATAATAAAAAACAGTATATTTGGGATTCAATACTATTCATTCACTGGTGGTCTTAGAATAAATTGCCCATGGATAAGGAGGTCTAGTGTATTAAATAATTAACTTATCACCTTTGTTTGTAGGAAAACCAGTAAGTAAGCCTCATCTATCAAAAGTCTGTATTTATTCGGGTTTTGAGTATCTAGAGTAAAACAAATGTTCTATGAAAACAAGAGGAGGATGAGTTTAGATGAATTGAGTTTTATACCAGAATTTGGTTACTTGCATAAATGTTTTTTGAATTATAAAATTAGTACTCTGTATTGCTGTATACCATGCACTCTGCTAAGATATCTGGATTATTTTGTCTAATCCAATATTTGGCTCTATGCGTTCTTATTATACAAGGTGGGGCAAGATAGGTTTACTGTTATTCATATGGAAAATAATACAATAACTAATAAATAATAATAATACAAGAATAAACTCTGTGTTTCACTTATTCATAACTGTAAACCTTTTGCCCCACCCTTTATTTATTTTACAGTTAACAATAGGGGTCCATATTGCTTTTAAGTGATAATTATGTCAGAAATGTGCCCCTTAGTTCAAATTTTAAATCTAATTTTGTTTATTTGGAATGTAGTTTCTGAGCTCTGAGTTGTAATTTAAACAGAATAAAACTACAAATCTCAGTAGTCTATCCCACATAAATTGATTAAGAACTTTTCATCTTGCTGAAACTGGTTTGGCTCAGTGGATAGAGCATTGGCCTGCAGACTGAAAGGTCCCAAGTTTGATTCTGGTCAAGAGCATGTACCTTGGTTGCGGGCACATCCCTAGTGGGGGGTGTGCAGGAGGCAGCTGGTTGATGTTTCTCTCTGATCAATGTTTCTAGCTCTCTATCCCTCTCCCTTCCTCTCTGTAAAAAATCAATAAAATATATATTTTTAAAAAGAACTTTTCATTTTTTACTGTGGCAAGGTCTGGCCTTGTACAATATTTTTGAACAAGCAGTCACAAATTGGGATACTTAAGGCCAATCCAAGTTGAATAAAGCTCCCAAAAGACTCAGATTTAATAAATCACAATGGAGCTATTCAGCTATTAAGATGAGATCTTTTCCTTGTTGGTCAAAGGCATTAGAGTGAAAAAATAAAACTTTACTAGAATTTAAGGAGTAGAGTATAGAAGAACCAGGAGTAAAGATGGAGTAAAATAGTGAGTTTCTGTTTGGTAAAATTCAGGATTCAAATTTCTTTCTTTTAAAGGATACAGAAGTAAATATTGATGACAGCTTTTTCTTAAAGCCAAGAATGAGTCTTGGATCAATCTTGGTCACGTTTTTCATTTATATAAATTAAATTTGGCCTGGTTGGTGTGACTTGATGGTTGAGTGTTTATCTATGAACCATGAGGTCATGGTTGGATCCCGGTCAGGGCACATGATCAGGTCTTGACAAGGACATTGAGACCTGAAGAAGTGATTAAAACCTGATGGGGGAGGGGGTATGTTTTTTTTTTTTTTTAAATTAATCCTCACCCCAGGATATTTTTTGCATTGATTCTTGGAGAGAATGGAAGGGAGGGGATAGATAGAGAGAGAAACATCAATGTGATATCAATGGTTGCTTCCTGCCTGACCAGGCTGGGATCGAACCTGCAACTGAGGTACGTGCCCTTCACTGGACTCAAACCTGAGCCCCTCTAGTTTGAAGGCCACTGAGCCAAATCAGCCAGAGCAAATCTGAGTGTTTTTTATGCTGGATTTGATGAAGAACGGAAAGTCATGGGGAAATCTGATAGGACAAAAAAGAGCATGCGCTAAGTATAATAAACTAGGGAAACAGCAAGGCCTGCTTGTTCAGATTCCTCTCAGCATCTTATCTTAGAGATAAGGATGTTCCTTTCTTCCCAGAATAGGGAGGTCACCTCTCACCTGAAGGTGCTGTGAGATGCTCCAGAGGAAGGTCAGAAAGACCTTCCTGCACATGGTGTTTCTCATATTCCTTCAGCTTAAAACATCCACTATGTCAAGTGTTGTATTTTGGGGTAGTGTGTTCTGAACCAATCAATGCTGTGCATAAACACCCAGGAAAGCTCAAGTATCCCTGATATTGTCCTTCCTGGGTTTTCTTGTTCTTTCTTTTTCTTTCCAAATTCTCCTGACCAGGTATGGCCTAAGCCAATTTAAGAAATTCATAATTAACAGTCCTGGGTGGCAGATACACTAAGCCACTATTGGTAATATTTCTTCCTGGCCATGTAAATTCAGCACTCAGATAAAATAATTTTCTTTACAGAAAAGTTGGAGCTGGGCTTTAGAGTCTTCAGCCTCTTGGATTTTTAAAATTAAATAAATAGCCAAAACCGGTTTGGCTCAATTGATAGAGTGTCAGCCTGCAGACTGAAAGGTCCCAGGTTCGATTTCGATCAAGGACATGTACCTTGGTTGCGGGCACATCCCCAGTGGGGTCTGCAAGAGACAGCTGATCAATGATTCTCTCTCGTCTTGTTACGCCCAGATTTCGTGATCCCCAAGGACTACCAGGGAGCCAAGTCCAAAGCAATAAACAAAAGATCCTTTTCCATGCTAGCATGGGCTCTGTTCCACTCATACCAGCAGCATGGCGGAAGAGAGCGAATTTCGCCCAGTCCAGGGGTTTTACTCCGGTCGGTGGTGATGTCACTGCCTCGGCTAACCCTGATTGGTTGGGTGAGGGCTAGGGTTCAATTACAGAATGGAGGATAACTCCACCCTGCCCTCTCATTCCCCCCTTGACTAATGTGCCTAGTCAAATCATTGACTCAGCCTATTTCCTTTCAGCATAAATAACAAATACAGTTACCAAGACCTTTAGTACCACAGTTCCCATCAGTATTGTCCTCACTGAAGTCCAGTTCCCCTCCTGCAGGCATCAGTTCTCTTCCTGGCCTGTAGTTGCCAGGATCCAGGCCATGCAGGAGCTGGGAGTTATGTAGTCAGGTCTGGGTGCCATCTATTATACTTCAACAGCAGTGGGCGTGCTCAGGATAACAGTGCAGCATTCCTTTGAGTTCTTGGGCAATGAATTTCTTTACCCACATTGAGTTCCAGGGTTACAGGGTCTGTGGTGGGCACTGGCAGTGCATGTGGAACAAGCAAACTGCAGAGCCTGTAAGGACTTGAGCAAGGGAACGGTTACCATACATCATACATGATCCTCTCCCAAAAAAGGAGAAACTTGTCCCAGTAAGGGGTATATCTGGCCCTCAAGAGGGCAAAGGACAGGGGGTTGGTCCAATTTTCACTGATTCTAGGACACATTTAGTTAAACCCCTTTTCCAGAGTCTCACTTACCTGTCCTAAGACTAGAGCTATACTCTGAGATACCTTAGCTACCAAGGTGGAGTTGTTATCTGATACTGGCAGCCCGAATCTAGGTATAATCTCCTGGAGTAATCTCTTGGCTACTATAGAGGCAGTTTTTGTCTTAATGGGGTATACTGCAACCTAATCTGAAGTGTCTACAAAAACTAGACCTTACTGCTGGTGGTTTAATCTCTGAAATCCACCTACCAATGCTCTCCTGGGGAAGTTCCCTGGGACCCATATTCCCAGGGGGACCCCCCTTACCTTGCTTAGCATTTACCTGTGCACAGACAGTACTTCTAGCAACTCTGCCTCATGGAAGTTCAGAAGTCTTGGTGACACTTAAGTGGGTAATCTGGTGTCACTGGGCAACTCTGACCTAGAGCCTCTGGGACCAACAGTCTTGTCATCTGGAGGGTCCACCAATCATCTGGTCTGTCAGGGGCTTGCTTCTGTTCAGCCGATTCCTTCCGGCTGCAGTTGGTAACCCTCTTTTCTCTGTGGATGGCACAGTGTCTCCATCAAAGGGTCTGGATTAAGGCCAAAAGTTCTGGAGCTGTGCCCAAATGTTGTGGTCCAGGGTGACTACCACTGCCCCTGCATATCAGGTCCCATCCTGAACATAACTGCTCCCATCAGTGAACAGTACCTTGTCGTCTGTTACCTCAGTGCAGTCATGAATGGGTTCCTCCATCATCATCTGGAAGCAGGCTGGCAGGGTTGATGGCCACAGTCTTATGAAACTGGACACAGGGCTGGTCCAGGAGAAAAGCTTGGCCCATCCAGGTTAGTTCCTGGCCCAGAGTCTGCTTATCTGCCTCCTTCACCAGCAATGCTGTGGTGGCCACTGCTTGGAAGCACGCTGGCCACCCTGCTGCCCCAGGGTCCAATCTCTTAGATAGGCAACAGGTCTCTTCCAGGGACCTAGAGTCTGAGTGAGAACCCTTTTGGCAATTCCCCTTACCTCACTCACGTAGAGGTGGAAGGGCTCCGTGACGTCTGGCAAGGCTAGGGCAGCTGCTGAGATGAGAGCCTTCTTTAGCTCCTCAAAGGCCCGTTGTTCCACTTTGGACCAGTTCAACAGCTGCATTCCCCCAGTAGGTGTTTCTTCCGAGGACCACAGTCCTTCTTGATGTCCAAGGAAAACAGGCAGTTTGTCCGGTGGCTTCCTGGGCTGATGTACGGGTCCTATTGGCTCTCTCAAGACTAAATAGGCTGCCCTAATGCTCATCAGGACACTAACAGGCTTGCCTCTCCTAGCTAACCTATCAGGAAATTCTCTTTATAACTTTTATAAAAATCTTATCTTCCAAAAATACATAACCATGCCTCAAATTTTAAAGAAAAGGCAAGGGAGGAGGGAGCAGGTCCAGTACCTGTTCCCAGGCCTCTAACCACTTGAAATTTAAAATGCCACATTTTTCCTACAGATACAGATTTATCTGCATTTCTAAGCCCCCTTCTACTCCCCCCCCGCAGAACCTCGGTGAAAATTGTCCAAGCAGTCGCGGGGGGTTAAATCATACAAATAATTGTTTTAACACAATTCTAAATAAATTATAAACCTTTGTGATGAAGTCTACTTAAATCTATAAAGTAGACACACATGACCGAAACCAAAAATGATTCCCAAAGTTTAAACAACCGAATGTACAAAATACAAGCTCAAATTCAAGCTTACAATGCAGTTACAAATGACAAAAATAAAGCAAAACAAAACAGATCAAATATGGCTATCACTTTTTCTACATTAAGAGAAAAATATATGACTTGGCCTACTTCTTCACAAGAGGCACACTATAAATTCCCAACAAATTTACTTAGGTCTGTATGAAACAACCTGGATAGGGCTCAAGCATCATATAGATTCCTCATCTGACAAATGAGAATAAATCAATCCTTGAGAGCTTTGATCATTACTGCTTATTCTTAACACATGTAATACAGTTTAGCCTGCCATATTCTAGACATTTAGTTAACTTTTCCTAATTCAATTTATACTTTGAACTTTTAAAGCTGGCAAGTCAAATATATTTGGCATTTTTTAGATTAAGAACATTACATTTCTAATACATTCTGCTTACTTAGGGTAAAGTTTCAGTAACAGATCTGGTCACACATTTTTTTCAGATCTCAAAAATTTTTTTCTGCAGTTCAAACAAAGCACTGAATAATCTCTTTGCAGGAGAGCTAATAGTCTTGCACTCTCTGGCCTCCCCTAAACCTCTTCACACCAGTGGCAGTTTACTAAGATTTAAGACAGGGGTCCTCAAACTTTTTAAAGTGGGGGCCAGATCACGGTCCCTCAGAGAGCTGGAGGGCCGGACTATATGAACTACTAATTCCTACTGTAACACCTCAGCTGCGCTCACTGCCCAAAAAACCTGGCGGGCCGGATCAGACTCCTCTGCGGGCCGCATGTGGCCCGCAGGCTGTAGTTTGAAGACGCCTGATTTAAGACAATGTCAGAAAAAATGAATTTTGTTCATAGGTCAATCACAATTCATACTTAAGTAGCTATATGACTCTGCTTAGCTGATACCAATGACAAGGAAGACTAAACATTGTAAGCAAGGCCATCTGGGCAGCTTCATCAGAGAATCACCTGCCATTCCCTGCAGATCACTGGAGTAGCATTCAAATGCAAATGAACACATTCTTTAGCTAAGACTCTCTGCCATTCACGTAAACTTGTTACCATTACCATCTAGTTTCCGCCTCACGGCTGGGAATTTCAAAAGCTGCTTACAATGACTTGGTAAACCAGTTTTAATTTATCTCCCAATTATCTCCACCATTTTTAAAGCTCATTTTGTACACAGAAAAGGGTTTTAAGCACAGCCCAAAACTATGCGCACTCGTTTTGAACTGGCCTTTTCCCTTTACTGAGCACAGAGATTCACCCTTGAGCTCTTCTCCCTTACAGATGCCGCCACGCTGGCCCAGGCCCCCCAGGGCCCAGGCTCCGGGAGCGAGGTTGCTGCCGCCTCCATTCCAGCCACGCTACTCAGGCGGCCTGAGGAGAAAGCGCGGGTCGCCCCAGCGGCTTCCCGGCTCCGCCTCCCCTTCTCCAGGCAGCCAGCAAATTAACCCAGGTGCCTGCTCCCCAAGCGAGGCCACCACTGCCCATTCGCGCTCCAATGCACAGACTGAGCCCTGAGGGAACCCCCCCCCCCCCCCCCCCCCCCCCGACCCAACGCTGCCAGGGGGCCCCGCACCACCACGCCAGCCACACTTCGCCGACTCCATCCTGGGGCGCCATGTCGCCCGCAGATACCAAACTTAGACCTGGGAAAGGTTTCCCTGGGAGAGGCTTCCATTCCTCTCCCCACATGAGGATCCCTCTAGGGCCCTCCCGGGAGGTCAGAACGTCTTCTGACCTCCTGCCCGTGGCCTTCATGGTGCGTCCACCAGGCGTATTCGGGCACCAATTCCATGAGGGGTTTTACGTCCCTCCAGAGCGCGCACACAAGGACACAGACACACACACACCTACCGCGGCCAGTCAGACTCTCCGGATGGGGTCCCTCATGGTCCTGGCTGGGGATCCCCCATATGTTACGCCCAGACTTCGTGATCCCCAAGGACCACCAGGGAGCTGAGTCCGATGCAATAAACAAAAGAGCCTTTTCCATGCTAGCATGGGCTCTGTCCCACTCACGCCAGCAGCATGGTGGAAGAGAGCGAATTTCGCTCAGTCCAGGGGTTTTACTCTGGTCGGTGGTGATGTCACTGCCTCGGCTAACCCTGATTGGTTGGGTGAGAGTTAGGGTTCAATTACAGAATGGAAGATAACTCCGCCCTGCCCTCTCAGTCTATGTTTCTAAATCTCTATCCATCTCTCTGCCTCTCTGTAAAAAAATCAATAAAATATATTTTTTAAAATTTAAATAAATGAATAAAAAGACAAATAAAGAAGGGGAAAAAAATCCACCTTTGACTGCCATCACTCTCCTGCACAAAAATTACTGCTGTCATACCTGTGTGGATTATGGCCATATATGGTCTTCTTCTTTTCTCCATAGATATAAATAACTTCTCAAGGTTGATACTGTTGTGGCAGAATGCACGGGAGAACGATCAGCCAGCAATCTGAGGGAGGAAAGTTTAACCTTTATTTCTCAGATTGGCAAGTCCAGGGAATTCCAGATCCAAAGCCTGAACTAAACTCGTGGGGAGGCTCTGACCTTTATATCTCCTCCTGTGGCAGGTCCCTGAGGGTCTCTGCAGTTTCGCTCAAGTCAGTCTTGGTGTGGCCTTGGGAACATGCTCCGTAGCTCCTCCCAACTCAGACAGAGTGGGGAAGTAAGACTACAGTTTTAGCCAGATATTGGACTAGGTTGCAACCCTCCCCTCCCCCAAGCCCCTTTTTCCTTTTCAATACCATTCCATGTTTTCTTTTGCTTTTACATCATATATATATTTAAAAAACCCACAATTTTTATATTTATTATTTTAGTGGCTGTTTAATGGTTTATTGGGTTAATGCACCATCATTTGAGAATGACTTACTGCTAGGAGAAATGGGTTTTTTGAGAAACATTTCCCCCCTATCCTTTTGGTCTGAGCAGGACTCTAGAATACATAGGCCATTGTCCTCTCCCCCAGGTGCTCACTATTGCCCGTTACCCGCTTTTACTGAATATTTAAAATATTTTCACCTATGAATATAAATACTATTCAAAATTTATATGGAAAGACATGATAAGAAAAGGAAGTATTCTCTGAGGAAGATTATTTCGGGTGGGATTGAAGGTGGGGCTTTTAATTTTATCTGACATTGGCCTTCAGATGCAAATAGAAGGAACTGTAGCTGTATTTTAACCACAGAATTGTGCATATAGGTATCTGAGGAGCATGATGAAACAGCTAAGAAAATGGCCATCAATGCCTCGAACGGAGTCATTACCATGGATATACTTACTTAAGCGTCTTCCTGGCTCCTCCGCATTCAAATGGCCCAGTTTTTAATATATGCCCCTCTTCCCAGGGTTTGCACATTGGAGAGGATCCTGCCTTTTTCTCTCTCCCCTCCTGCTGCCACCTCTCCACCTGGGATTATGCAGATCCTGGTTTAAACCTCTTTATTCTTTTCTGCAAGTGCTCAGTGTGATGGGTTTCATTTCCGTGACTAAATAATAATAGATTCCAGCCTTCACGTGTGACATTTGGAAACTACACAGCTCCAATAATCGGTGTGTCACACAATAGGATGGCCTCCCTGTCCTAGCAATGTGAGAGTGTAAATAAGAGGAGTGTTATAAATATGTAGCGGCTAACATCTTAAAATGAAGGTGGGGGAGGGGTCCCAAGTATTGTAACGGAGCCAATTTTATGGTTTTCCGAGCTGGCTATGAAGGACAATCTCATCGATAGTGGGTACGTGGGATAATCAAGGGAAGGCACTTAGGAAGGGTTTAATTTATTCTGTCAGGTATTCAAGGCTATAAAACATTTCAGCAAAGCCATCATCTGAGAAATAACAAAGATTAAAAGCCAGCATTGGATAATATCACAAGCTCACGTCCTTCCTGCCCTTTGCTTGGAATACCAGTTTTGTCTTAAATAAAGTATACTTATCATTGATTAGCATATATTTCTGTCTCCTTGGGTGTTCAGTGCCTTTTGATACTCTAGATGTAAGGGGATTCAGTGTCCTGTATAAAGTAACTGGGTATCTTTTGTTTATAAAGGCAAACAACATATATGAAGGGTGTGAAGAAAGAGTTTTGATGAATTTGTCAGGTCTGGGCTTTAGGGTTGTAGTCTGTGGAGGGAGGAGAGGCAAGGCCACCGAAAGCGGCTGTGGGGCAAGAGTATCTGAAAAGAGCAGTGGTATTTGTCTAAAGATCAATGACCTCGAGGGCAAGATCACTGAAACCTCAAATCCCAGTTACAGTTCTCGAGGCGAAAAAACACACACATTTGCTTATTCCCTGATTCCCATTTCCCTTAATCTCAGTTGCCAGCAGCGAAGAATGGGAATATCCTTGAGGAAAACATATTTTACTGAGCTTCTCACTTCTTGTTCTCTCCTCTAAGAGAAAGAAGGAGGCTTTTCTGCTCCAAATGTCCAGGGAGGAACCTCCCTCATCTCACGTCCCTGAATCATCGGGGTGCCTGCACTTGGTCTATTGACTCATGGCGGTGACACCTCCACCTCTGTGTAATATGTCTTTCAAGTGCGAAGCCTTTCCTGGTCAATACTGAATCAATTTGCTCTGGCAGTCTAATTGAATGCCTCCCTCAGACAAATGGGTCACTGGGGAAAGGGGAAAACCTTGATATGCAGATCTGAATCGAAGCTCCAGAGAAGGCTGTTTTAAAAATACATACATTCCCTGTTAGAAGTAGCCTGTGTAATGAAAATGAACCTTAGGGTGATACATTTCTTGCTTTAAAATTTTGGTTATGAAGGTCTATTTTTGAAAATGGCACACGTTTCTATTTAGCAGATTATATCACTTTAAATTATTCGATATCCATAATATTCATACATACAGCCTTTTTCTAAGATGATGCTATTTTTCCTCATTGTTCCCTTGCAGGTTTATGAAAAAGAAAGGGGCAGAAAATTTTCCTTTAAGTGTTCAGCATTGTGTTAGCTTCTTTCTAGCCCTATGAGAAGTAGCAATCCCTGCTGTAGAGAGCGGAAACTCAGAGGGTAACTTGCCCAAGATAATGTAGTTACTTATTGGTATGAACCAGACTCTGGTGTTTCCAAGACCAATGCTTCTTTTCTATAAGGCTGGATTTTGATATCACAAAAATGTTATCTTGCGGATAGCTCCTTTTATTCATCTTTCTACCTAAATGATGTGAAAGTCTCTGCATACACTATATGTCTCTATCTATAGTAACAAATTGCCACAAACTTAGTAGCTTTAAATAAGACAGATTTACTGTATTTCAGTTCTGGAGCTTACAAGTCCGACATTGGGTTTCCCTGAGCTAAAATCAAACTTGCATTCCTTTCTGGAAACTGTAGGAAAGAATCTGTTTTCTCAACTCTTCCAGTGTGTAGAAGCTGCCCTCACTCTTGCCTCATGGTCCCTTCCTTCATCTTCAAAGCCAGCAATGGCTGTTTGAGTCTTTCTCCCACCTCATCATTCTGACTTCTGCTTTGGTCATTGCTATGATTACACTGGGCCCAACTGGGTAATCCAAGGTAATCTTCACATCTCCAGGTCAACTGATTAGGAAATTTAATTCCGCCAGCAACCTTAATTCTCCGTTGTAATGTAACCAAATATAGTCACAGGTTTAGTGGAGTAGGACATGGACTTTTGGGGGACCATTATTCTGCTTACCATAGCTTTGCAGTCGTCTAACAGGATAATATAGTAAGTATAGGTGTGAGAGACCCAGTGCTTTCTCATTGTGTGATTTGGGGCAAGTTGATTACATTCTCTGTACCTTGGTATATTCATCTATAAGACAGGAATAATAATTTGTGGTGGAGCTTGAGATAATGTATGCAAACTGCTCAGCAGGTATCAACACATGATATATTGTAGACATCCAATAAATATTGGATATTACTTTTTACAAAACATTACATGCACAGTGCTTTCTGCTGCACAGAAGGTTTTATAGATCATTTTTCAGCTTTTTTTTTTTTTTAACCACTCTTTGGCACTTTCTATTAATACATTTCTAGTTTATTGTGAAGTTATTTTAAATCAGAACTGTTATTGTAAAAACATTGTGGCTTAAAAGGAAAAGAAAATTAGAGTGAAATGCACCCTATTAATAATATCATAATCATTTAATATTTTAATAGAAGAGTCTTTACACACATTCTATCATTATTTATAAGCTTCTACTAGTAGAGTAGAATCCATGTTTTTGTTCCTCCTTGAGGCACTGGCTGGGACATAATTAGCATGCAGTGGATGCAGGTAAATGCCTGAAGGCATCCAGGAGGCTGAGATGGCCAGAGGTAAGGGCAGAGGCTGGGAATCGGTCAGGAATTTGCATTCTCTCACTCTTTTTTGCTGCATTGAAAGGTCCCTAGTGGGTCCCTTAACCTTGATTATTTAAATCTTTTTAACTCAGCGAGGACATAGCCACTTATTGAGAGCTGACTTGATCTATTCAGTGAGTTTGGCTTTAGCAAGTAACAGAACACAGGTCTCAAGTTGGCTAAAACAATGAGGCGTTTATCAGCTCTGGTGACTGAGAAGTTGCAGAGGAATGTCAGGCTTCAAGTAGGGCTGGAGCCAGGGATTCACTGATGCCATCATTTTGCCTCAATCTCTCTTTGTTTTCAACTGCTTCAGCCTAAGGCTGGCTTCCCTTGTGGACATGTTCTAGGGGCTGCACTCTTTCTTGCTTAGGCCCTGCAGGAGGAGACAACACAACTTGGTAGCAGTTACAGAAGCATAAAGAATTGTTTTTCTTAGAAACCTCTAACAAGCAATCCTCCATATCTCATTGGCTGAGACGCATTCTCAGCCTCTTGTATCATCATTGAGCCAATCATAATGGCCATGCAAGAGCAATGTGCTGATCAGCATATGCCAATTAGAGTTTATCTGGTACTGTGTGTGTATATGTGTTCAACTTTGCCCCCAAATGGAGTTACTGGATAAAATGTAGGATAGATAAAGTACTCACGCTGCATGAGGGAGAGGTGGATTGTAAGCAGCTAAACACAGCAAATAATGAAAAGAGCTCAGCACACCTGGGGATGTAAGAGACACTCTTTTCCTGTGTAATGAAATCTGGCTGATTTGGGGTCCTGGTTTCTTATACCTTTATAAGCAAGCCTCTTTAATCATCCCTATTGCTCATCATCTTGTTAATTTATGGAGCATTGCCCAAAGGTTTCAATGCAGAGATTCACTTTTAAAATGTTAAGTACTTAATTTATGAATTTGTAAGGATTTATCAAACATCTACTCGTGGCAGCTGCTCTTCTAAACACTGGGGATTCAGAAGTGAACAAAATGCAGTCCCAAACTTTAAGGATCTTACCACCAAATAGAGCCCCTCAATGACCAGATCCTTGGGTAGTTTTCATGGTTAATCCATGCCACAGTATCAGTCTGACTATTACTGGGTTAAGAAAACTAAATATTCATAGCTGCACATGAGCATCAAGAACCTTTTCACTTATCTCAGACGTAAGGTTTGAGGTGCAGGAAACAGGAGTCAGAGACCAAGACATATTAAAAGGGAGATTTATTCTACAGTAACGGGTGAGATTACTTACACAGGAGGTAGAGAAACCAGGAAAATGGGAGGGGGAGGAGAAGAAAGAGGAACCCAACCAGACTGCCTCCTGCAGACTTGAGACAGTCTGGGAGAACAGTGACACATGAAATGGTAAAGGGCCTTTTGAGGGGAGGAACAGGAAAGGGTTGGGCTCAGGGCAGAACTGGAAGGGGTGGGCCCCAGGGAACTGGGCAGGTGCTGATTTGGTGGTTCAATGTCTTAGGGATGTCTTTGTGGCAGACACCCATAAAGTCATAACTCCGCCCACCAGTTGGGGGAGGGAGGACCTATCATCAGAGGGAGCAATTTTGGAAAGGATTCAAGTAATCTGGATGAAATTGATCAACTTAAGCTTCTCATATGACAGTAGTAAATCTTGGGGTGACTGTGAGAGAGCGGTGGATATTGGGAAGTGAAATAAGGTGGTAGCTTGAAATGCATTTCATTGGGGCCTATGAACTGAATTGAAAGTGGTGTGAAAGCATGTATTCACATCACAGTTCATGACCTGTATGGGGAGGCTCAGGAGAGGAACCAGGGGTCGAATCTGTCAATTAAAATCCTATTTTCTCTCCAAGAAGTAGACCCTCTGGGTCATCCTGAGAGCTTCACTGATGATGAACTTCACATTTTAACTCCATTTTCATTAAATAACTACCTCCCTTGGGTGGAAGGTGCAGATCCCTTGGTGCACACAAAACTCACTTAAGCAATGAATTGACTTCCTGCAGTCAGGGCAGGAAATCCCACAGTGGGAGAGTCTGGACAAGGGGCAGGGACTCCAGTTAAACCAGTTGCTTAAACTATATCCATCTATGGATTTGCCATTCTCTCAATTATGGTATATTTGAGCGCTGGAAGAACACAGGAAACGTAAGTATATTGAAACACATTTAGTATTATAATTAAATAAAATTTCAAAGAAAATTTGAGATGACCCACATTAATGGTATTTCTAGTCATTATTATACATATGACAATTTTTCATAATGATATTTTCTGCCAGTTATTCTAATTAGCATTACGTGGACACAACCAGACCAGTTTTGAGTTTTCCCTTTGCTTCATTAGTTTTTCAGAATCCATAAATAGCATTAAGGCTTGTTGGGAATCCCTGAAGGGGCTCATTAAATAAAACCTTCTGTCCTGCCTGAGGGCTAAGAAAGGCTAGAAGAAGACAACAGGGTAAAACAGACGAGAGTTCAAAATACTACCTTTTTTATTCATTAAAGACTCAGTTGAAGGTTATAGTTAATCATACTTTCCCACCTAGTTATTGGTTATGCTGCACCAAGTTTAACTCTCTTGGGTGAGGGAGGTGTTAGGGGGTAGAGGTAACAGGGGATGACTTGGGGCTGCCCCGTGGGACACAAAAGAGCCAAGAAATAAAAGGGAAGAGCTGAGCTGAGCATATCTAGTTCATTCCTCCAAATTTATCTATTGGATAAGTCACTTCTAGAGAGAGGTCATGGGTGTTACACTGACTGAACTGCCTTCCTCAAGCATAGAGAAGAAGTGTTCCCTTTAACTGTAGAAACAATTTTTCTAGATGTTTTATACAGTTTAATTTTCTATTTATATATTGATTCAACCATATTGATACTGAATTTTTGAACTGGAACCTGGATTCTTTGTCTGCTGGAATCAAAGAATGAATCCACGGACAGAAAGTGATATAGCAAAGATGAGGATTTATTGAAGAACAAGTCCCACAGAAATGACTCCCATATGGGGAGGTGGAAGAGTCCAACTGGGTTCTTTCCCCCCATGGCTTATATAGGCTGCAGATCCTGGTGCCTCGATATCCCCTCTGATTGGTCAATATTCCCCTCGACTAGTTACTATAGTAACTCTTGGGCTCAAAGGTCCAACCTCACATGGCCTATGTGAGGTTTCCCCCCACTTCCTTATTGTTTTCCTATTCCCTTTGGGCTTTCTTCTTCTTCTGAATGAAGGGCTTCCTTGGCTGGAATTGAACCTGCAGCCCTTCAGTCTTTGGACCAAAGCTCTATCCTCTGACCCAAAACATCTAGAGTAGGGGTGTCGAACTCAATCAGAGAAGGGGCCAAAATCTAAAATCCAGCCTAAATCGCGGGCCGAATGGTTTACTGAACAGTCATAAACTGTCCTTGTGATGGAAACGCAGCGGAGTGCAGTGACGACAGCGAGGAGCGGGCCACATTTCAAGGCCTGGCGGGACGGATTTGGCCCGAGGGCCTTGTTTTTGACACATGTGATCTAGAGCTATTTCTCAATTCTTCACTGGCCCTAGGGACTCTAAAAAGTTCTCCTATTTCATTGTCTGATTTTCTCTACTTACTTTCACCAAAGTCACCTCCAGGCTTCACTCTGCAACCTAAAGGCTCATTAATATGCTCTAGGCGTAGGGGTGTCGAACTCAATCAGAGAAGGGGCCAAAATCTAAAATCCAGCCTAAATTATGGGCCGAATGGTTTACTGAACAGTCATAAACTGTCATTGTGATGGAAACGCAGCGGAGTGCAGTGATGACAGCGCGGTGCGGGCCACGTTGCAAGGCCTGGTGGGACTGATTTGGCCCGCGGGCCTTGTGTTTGACACATGTGCTCTAGGGTAATACGTGGGCCTCTTCTCTAGTGATCTTTCATAGAGAAAGAGATAGTGCAGAGCACACCCTCACTAATAGGAAATAAGTTTTCTCCCTCAGGGGCTCACTCTCCTCTGTGTCTTCTTATCTCAACATTGTTTTTATCCTTTGAATTAGTCCCAATAGCAGCTGCAAGGGTGGGTTTTATAGACTAGAGACACAGAATAGTCTGGCAACAAGCAGCATGTCCAGGTGTGTTTGGAGGTTGGGTGCCCCTTGGGAACAGGCCTAAGCTAATTTGAATGTGCTTTCGATAGATATCAGTAGCCCCACTAGTTAGAGTGGTATGATGGTTAGCTGCTCCCCCTCCCCCTGACACTCTTGGTGCCAGGTCATAATGAAAGCAAGTCCTAGTTTAAGTTCTTCCCCTCATGAAGGTGCTTATTAGCAAGAACAGCTATATAACTTGTTCTGCTGGTGGATGAAACCCCAGCTGTGTCCTTTTTGGTCTCTTGAAGACATCTTACAGGAAAGGGTCTCCTGAGGCCAGTGTGGCACTATTCCAGTGTCAGGATTCAGTGAACTGGGAAACCAGAATCCTCTGATGCACTGGCTGGACATAGGATGTAAGAGATTAGGCTACAACTGCGGTGCTCAGTATATTATGACTAGAAGCCCAGTGTGTGAAATTGTGTGGCCCCGCTTATCTGTCTGCCGATCAGAGCCTGTGGGCTGTGCTGCATGAGCCTAAATTGCACGAGACCCCAGATCCACCATGCAAGGTGGAACCCCAGACCTGCTGTGCTGGTGAGACCCATCAATGCACCTCCTGGTGACCAGTTGTTTGGTTGTTACAGAGCTATGGCCATGGAATTTTTATATATACATAGATATTGGGTTTTTTTTTTTTTATATATTTTATTGATTTTGTACAGAGAGGAAAGGAGAGAGATAGAGAGTTAGAAACATCGATGAGAGAGAGTCATCGATCAGCTGCCTCTTGCACACCGCCTACTGGGGATATGCCCGCAACCAAGGTACATGCCCTTGACCGGAATCTAACCCGGGACCCTTCAGTCCCCAAGCCGACGCTCTATCCATTGAGCCAAACCGGTCTCGGCCATAGATACTGTTTTTATGTACATGTATAAGAGTGTCTCAGTCTACCTGTTTTGAATATCTCTAATTTCAGCAATGGTAACCCATTTATTGTATCTGATAGAATAATTAACAAGCCACTAATTTAATCAATGGAAGCACTTTTCAACATTTATGAAGCCAATTGTCAAAATTTCTAATGTTGATCAGATTTGAGGATAGTGGAAGGCTTGTCGTAGTTGCTTCTGATTAAATAATGGTGGCTGACTATCCTGGAGTATGAATTTCCACCTAGGGCAACTGTAGTTAGATTGTAGTTTAAACTAAAAATGGTATAATTCGTGCTGTAATCAAAAAGGAGTTGTGAAGGGAATATCCTTTGTCCCAGGATGTTTAAGTGTTTTGAATGTTCTTTTTAATCACAAGGCATCATTACTCTTCCCTCTTCTGTATCTCCAAGATTACAGAGACAAAAATGACAGTGTACTTTTCTTTGTGGTGCAAGATGACAAATACTAGTAAGAGCAGGATGCGCCAGACTTGATTGGAGGCGGTCTAGTTCAATGGAAATACATCTTGCGGTCTTTTGATGTGTTAAACCATAAAACTTTCTAAAAAGGTAGAGATGTATTTTTCTACAATATAAACTTTGTTTCCCCAAAAAATAAATGGAAAAGAAGTGCTAGAAAAATGCAGACAATAAATTGTCAGAAAACTTTATGTGGCTCCTTCTTCTTCTTCTTCTTCTTTTTTTTTTTTTTAATTTCTTTGAAATTGATTGTGGTAAATATTGCTCAGGCTTGCAGACCAAATGCCCTAACTGGTTTGGCTCAGTAGATAGAGCGTCAGCCTACGGACTAAAGGGTCTCAGGTTTGATTCCTGTCAAGGGGGCACATCCCCAGTGGGGGTGTGCAGAAGGCAGCTGATTAATGTTTCTCTCTCATTGATGTTTCTAACTCTCCATCTCTCTCCCTTCATCTCTGTAAAAAAAAAAAAAAATCATTAAAAAATATATAAATTAAAATGCATAGTGACTCAAAACTCTGCCCACCTTGTACCAGCTTAAGTCTGCGTGGGTGTTTTTAAAAAAAGTAATTTTGTATGTCAATTTAGACAAATTGATGGCTTGTCCCATTAAGGAGAAAAAGACAAATAAAGGGAATAGACAATTAACCTTCTCACCAACCTACAAAATAAAATATTCATGAAAACTAGGGTTTTTAATTAGCCAAGGCCATGGAAAAAACGAGTTTATAAAAGGCCACTTGAAAATTGGGATTGCAAACACATTTGAATTTTTACATCGTTCGGGGTAAAAGGCAAATTAATCTCCCTAATTAGGATCTCAAATATCTCAATGGTGAACATGTTATGTCAAGTTCCTTAGGAGGAATTAGAGAGGAGGTAATGACTTTGTTGATAGTTGTATTCTAGAGAACAGGCAATATTTTAAAGCAATATTTTAAAGACAGTTTTGAATGAATGGGTTACTCTCACTCATGATGCACTGGTTATGCTTGGAATAATTACATACTTTCTGGCTGTCACATCTTTGATTTTCCCCTTGTTCAGACTGCCCTGTTCTTGCTCTCACTCTGACCTCTCCAGTCTGAACTCTCTAATTTTTATTATGCTGCGTCTGGGATTTCTTCAACAGCGAAGCTTGGGAGGAGACTTGGATTTGGATGCAGATAGATTTTGGGTCTTTGAGGTGGGTCAGAAGTACAGATCTAACTGCAAGTGCTAAGAAGTAGGTACGTGTGGTGAGTTAAAGATGGTACCTAGTGAGGAGGGTAACTGAAAGATTATGGCCCATGAAACAGTGTAGGAAGGATGCAGACCTTGTACCAGCCAGCCTACCCTTCCATGCCATGGACAGCCATCACTAATTGATCATGACATGTTTCCCTTTAGAACCTAGACAAGGCTTCTTTTCAACTGAGTATTCTAGGCAGCCAGTACAAAATTTGTGATCTAATTGGGTGACTTATCTGGGGGATAAAGAATCAGAGAGCACACAATTAACCAGAACAATAAACCACAGACATCACTGGAGCAGCTCTTAGGTTCTAACTGGCCTGAAACTCTAATCCTTTGGAGAATTACAAGCAAGAGCAAGGCATGAGAGTGCTTAGCTGTGGAGGGACTGGTTGTGGGCAGCTTACCAAGGTGGGGAACAGGACAGCATTTCAGAACTGGACTATCAAGTGAGGTCTAGGACTCAGGAAGAAAAAAGTCCTGCTATCAGGACTTAACTAAAAAAGTTAAACTGGGTTAATTGTAAGGAGAGCTTGATGCTATTACCTGGAGTCATGGACAGGAAGGGGAAGTGAAAAAATCTTCATGGGTACCTACGGTGTGCCAGAGACTGTTTGGTGCTTTATAGACTTGATCTTATTTCGGAGGCAGCTTGGATCATCGCTCCTGCCGGAGAGAGGATTTATTCCTGGGCTGGATGCAGGCCAGGCTGCAGAAGCCTCACGCCAGGCCAGAGCGTCATGTGCCACCTACTTTCATTACTTGCCTTTCAAATCCCCATCTGGTTTTCAGGTCTCGAGGGAAGACACTGGGCCTGCTGCTTCTTTATATTCTCCTCAGGGTCCTGCTTGCCTTAGGTACTCAGTATACATTTGCTAATTCATTTCTGTGTCCTGGTCCATGCAGCAACTTCTGTAGAAGAAACTTATTTCTGGAGGTTGTATTTCAAAGCAGATCTCTTTGCAAGACAGACTCTGATGTCCTTGCACTGTGCTCTGTGCATTCATTGAATGAGTAGGTCACAAGAGTAAAGAAGTAAAGTTTAGATTTAAGGGTCAAAGGTGATTAGACAGAATTCACCCAGTGGGGTGATTTTCACATTGAAACTGTGGGAGGAAAAATCTGGGCTGAAAATGCTAAAAGCCACAAAAGGAAACACACTGCCAAATTCTTACAGCCTTTCTAGGATGGGACTTCTCTAGTCTCAGGGTATGCCCCCCACAGCCCTGTGTCCACCCAGTGTGCCTTTTGTGTTGTCTGCATTTCCCATGGTACTTCCTTGCGCCTTTGAGTCAAGGCCATGAGAGCATATGTTAAAACACAGTCAAAGTCCAGAAGATTTAAGTTAAACCAATACCCAGTCCTCTGTTTTGCAAAATTCAGTGTATGATATACTTTCTGTTAGGTCTGTCAGGTTAATCTTGGTATGGCAAAATAATTTGACAGGAAACTTGTGTCCAAATTAAAAATAACCCTGAAAGACAGGCCCAGCCACCATTTCTCCTTTTAGAGGTTCATGGTGAATACTGAGACATGAATGTGAAATAACAAGGCTTTGGGGTTAGATGGTTTTTTCCCCTCAGTCACTGACTTATTCAAGCAATGCCTCCCCTATTTTCCAGTTCTAAATTCAAATTTGTTGTGGTAGGCTGCATTCGGGTGTCTACCCTATGCCGCCATCTTGGTTTCTCTAGTCCAGACATCCTTCTTGCAATCTGGGACACTGCATTCACAAGTGACCACTCTTTTCATACAGGTGAAAGGCATCTTGCTATTGTATGGGCAGCTACATTTTTTTTTTTTTTTTGACCAACTTATAAAAAGTAGCACATAACATGATCCTTCTGAGGCAGTAGTTACCATTTTCCCCATCTTATGGGTGGAAAAACTGAAGCAGAGAGAAGTTAAGTAATTGGCTTTGTCACAGTTATAAGTATCAGAATCAGTGCTGACCACAAAATGTGCAGGCCAGAGTCCATGTATGTCATCACCGTATCATCCAGTTTTTTCAGTGTTAGAGTAGTCTTGCCGGGTTTTAATTTTTAAATCTAAGAGACTGTTCCCAATATATAGGGTAGGGTCCCTAGGTCTGGCTGGCAGTCAGGGCCATCTGTGGGGTGACTGGTGAATAGGGCGATCAGGGACCCCTGCTGACACTTGCCTTGGCTGGTGGCTTGGCACCACTCGCCAGCTGGCTCCATCCTCTGATTGCCTCCCCTTAGTCATCTTCCTCTCAGAGGGCAGACACTCCAACATTGAGCATCTGCCCCCTGGTGGTCAGTGTGCATCACAGTGACCTGTCATTCTGTCTGGTCGATTTTCATAGTATTAGGGTTTTATTATATAGGACTTTTGATTGCTTTTTGGAAAGTAGGAGATGAACCTATTCTTATCTATGTTTTCTTTTCTTTTCTGACCTCTCCTTTATCCAATAAGCAAACTAACAAAATAGCAAAATACAAAGTCATTGTGATGTATCAATTTCTTTTTATTCATTGGATATGGAAATATTTGTCATCTATTATTTTATCACTCAGGCAGCATATACCATAATACATAATACAAATGCAAACATTGAGGTGGATGCTTATAGGGAGAGCATGTTATACAAACCACCAGGATTCATGATAGACAAGGTAAGGTGACTGATCTATAGATACTCCCGACAGAAGCACACATGAATTCCAAATTGCAAACACTGAGGATGTCTTCTTGCCACCCCCCCACACCCCTACCATGTTTTCCCTTCAGTATTTGTTCTCGCTTTCAGTCATCTTTCAATCCTAAGCGATATTCTTTTTTAGGAGTTGTCTCTCATATCTCTTAGGCAACCATGGCAAATCAGAGTGAGATGTATTAAGGTAATCCTAAGCCATTAACATCGGCTATACATTTTTAACTTAAGGAAAAACATAAACTCATGATAAAAGGGAGCCTGCTATGTTACATATGTGTGTGGCCCTAGTCACTATAGAACTGTTTAGTATTCTGCAAAAATATTTTTACAAGCTCAGTTCCAGTTTCTATAATCACGACAATAATTTTTCACACCCTGGCACCTATTAAATTAGCAACCAAGTTCTTTTCCTGAGCCATTATTCAAATTGATTCTGTCTGCATTCAAATTAATCTCAAGATCATTGAAATTAACAATGGGAGAGGTACATTAAATCACCTAGTCCACTTCTTTGCTAGGAAAGAATTTATCTTTACATCGTAATCTCTAGTGCTTTGTCTAGTCTGTTCTAAATGTCTTGAATAAGTGTTATTCTGATTCTGGGTGGTCATTTCATCAAATTCTAGGGGAAATTCCTTTTCACAGCCTCCTGGAATATATATGGATTTTCTAATGCTGTGCAATTTGCCAGTGCTTTAGAGCTGCCAGGAATCAGACAGCGAGTTTTCCAAAGGAATGTGTGTCTGTGCATTGAAGAGTGTGGGGTATGTCATGTGAGAGAGAGAGAAAGACAAAAGGAAGGTAACCTGAGGAGGAGGATATGCTTGATTGTAGCTGAGATTTGACAGATGTTTGCTTTCAAATGTAATACCTCAAATGGCTTGGAGAATTGAAGGGAGAAGTAGGCATACTCACTGAGCCAAGAGAAAGACAATGAAAAATGGGGGTGGGGCTGATGCCAATTTGAATAGTAACTATGAACTTTTTATGAGATCAGCCATCTAGAAGCCAACTGAAAAATTATTTAATTTAAGATTATATTTTATTAGTATTACCTATGGATAGTTGAAGTTATAATCTTTAAAATAGGAAGACAGAATCTAGGCATTCTAATGCTTGCTATTTTTCTTTTTCTTATAATTCAGTTGCAGCATTTCAATTAGACAAATAGATAGATAGATGATAGAAAAATAGATAGACAGATGGGTATACAGAAAGCTGGGTAAAATAGGCATATATTCACCATTCAGCTAAAGAAACAGACATTATTAGTATAATGAACCCTTCTTTGATTGTTGTTTTATTTAACTCTAATGTTTGTTTTCTTATTTATAAAACAAGTTAAACAAAAGGCATAAGTCAAACATTTTGTAAATGTTAGAGCACAACAAAAAGAAAACAAATTTTATGTTCTTTCTACTACATTTTTGTTATTCAGATTGAGCAAGTTTAATAGAAGACAGAGAAGCCTTTGGTACCCTAGAACTGCTGTGAAAAGCACAAGAATCCCTTCATTTAGGATCTCATGGGATGTAAGGATCATAAAAGATTTTTAGTTAGTTTATCCTCTGTGTGCTGCCCCACTCTAACACGCAGGACAAGCATTAGTTCAACTCCTGCTTGAATCCTTATGTGTTGAAAAATTATTAGTACACACAGCATTAGTGGAAATGGTTTGAAGGTTCTTGTTTCTGTTGAGACCCAAACTCTGCCTCCTTAGCATCTCTACCATGGATCCTCCACTTAAAGGCCGTACAGAACTAATCTCATCTCTTCATACATTTGAATCCAGCTGTCATTCCACTTGTTTCAACACTCTAAGTGCTCCCAACTCCAGTTTCTTAAGCTAATTCACTCTTTCCCAGACACCATCACTCCCTTTGCTTGGTTTGCAATGACTGTCTAAGTGGTAGCTCCAGGCAAACCCATTCTTCACAGTATTCCTGAAATACATTCTTTAGGTGCCTAGAACATAACAAGGCCTTAATATACATGCTTAATGGATGAGCACACTATAGGCAACCCTGTAGCATATTTACCTGGTATTGTAGACGTTGGTCTAGAAAAACAAATTTTCTTTAGTACCTATTCCTGTCTCTGTCCTCATTGGAAGAAAAGGTGAAAATATCACTTTTGCTTCCAAATCTTTCACTCTCTTAAGAACTGCTCCATCCTTTGTGATAAACCAAAACGCAGCAAGAATTACTTCAAGCCTTTTTCTCCTACACCTACTTAAAAAAAGGTGGTGTGTGTGTGTGTGTGTGTGTGTGTGTGTGTGTGTGTGTGTGAGAAACACCAGCTTGCATGCAACAGATACAAAATGCTCTCAGTTGCCAGCTAAAATATACTAGGTCTGTACTATGTGAAAACTACAGAGCCCTCCTGTAACCTCTAGAGGACATGGTGTGGACATTACAGCAGTGGCCCGGTGTTATTCCTGAGCCTGCTCTGCAGTCTTTGTGCTCAAAGGTTACAAACCCCTTCACTCCAGAGGTACCTATGGGACCAGCAGACCAGGGCCTATTTCCTAACTTCCTTTCCCCTCCGTGCACTCTCCACTATTCCTCCCTTCTCCCTATGCAAGTCGGAAAAGCCCTAGTGGTAGGACAATAAGGCAAACTTTTCATCCACATAGAGTAATTGGTGACCAACTGAGAATGCTTTTCAACATCCCAGAGGGAAACAGTAATGTGTGTGAGAAAGAAATAGGTTTATGTCATGTGGTTTGGAAGAGGCCATTTCAAGCTATGTGAAATAACACCTAGCTTTGCATCCCCGAAAAGTTGACTTTGCAGTTTATCATTTATTTTTCCCAAGAAAAGCATATAATCTTTCTTTTTTTTGGGGGGGGGGGAGGGGTGGTGGCAGGAGGAGGAGGAGGATGGAGAAGAGGCAATGGGACCATCAGAAGAAAGCCAGAATTCACCTCCTAGCAATGAAAATAATTGGAACTTCTTAAATAGAAATTGGCATGGTTACAGATAACATTTGTTGATGTAAAATGGGATGTCCCTTGAGGCGTAGATAGCTTTAATTGTTCCTATCCAGGAGCTTTTATGAGCTCAGGAATAAGCTGTATCTTATAGTATCTCTGTGGCAGGTGTCCTGGTTAGCAACAAAGAGAGGTTTAATAGAGTTATCTTGCCTGGACAGAGCCAGAAGACCCACAGGGCAGTACTTTTTTCTGCACTGCAAAGTCTATATGCTGGAGTTAATTTCCTCTTGCTTTTTGTTTGCATTCTGTCACATATAGGACACCCTGTAAGATCTAGCCATGCGTTGACCTTGGTGAAGTCCTTTATTCTTTTTCTGATTCATTTAAAAAAATTAATTTCTTCACCTCTGCAAGTGTTTCTTATTCAGAGATGCTGGGATTGATGGGAAGCAGACATGCTTGGGTTTTGGAGAGGAAGACAGGAGGTGTTCTTGGTCCAGCATGTGGAAAGGTCACACTGAGTGAGGGACCTACTGTTGGGCCTTTTACACTGATGGCACCTGCCACCCTCCAAAAGCTTGGGAAAATGTGGCTCTGGGTCATGGAGGAGACATCTGTGCCATTATTTCAGAGGCTGGTTTGGTTCTTGATGTCAACCTGCCAATGGTATATTGATTTATAGAATCACTGATGAAAAAGCCCAACCTCAAGGAGCTATCTCTATAGTGTGTCCAGATTCATAGTCACTTCTACAGACTATGTCTCAGTTGTAATTGTCTTTGAGCATACTGTATCCATCTTACTGTGCACTTGTTTTCTCAGAAAGGTGTTTCACAGCGCTCTGGCACAGCAGTGAAAACATTCCCGGATTGTAAGAGGTGCAGCCTTCTTCCCTGGCTCCATTCTGGGCATAGGTTTCTGAGAGCTGGCCCATCTCTGAGGCCTGGACTCTACACATTTCACTTTTCCTTACTCCCTTTGCATTGCTCCAAATCTTACCATCTTGGTTCTTTGATCTCACTAAGCCACTGTGGTATGGCCTCTGCCACTCTTGTCTCCACTGCTTGCTCTGTCCAGGTTACATCTCATGGCTTATCTTATCACTTCATTCAACAGCATTCTAAAAAGAGGCAAAGACATTTTTGTTCTTATTGAGCTCATGTTCTATTTGGGAGAGGGAGAATTGAGAAAAAAGAATACAAACAACATTATCTATCTATCTATCTATCTATCATCTATCTATCATCTATCATCATCATCATCATCATCATCATCATCATCATCTATCAGTGTACCAGTGGCAGGGTTAGATCTTGTGATAATGGGCCCCTCTTCCCTTGTTGGGGAATCCTGATAAGAAAACTCTCAGGCTCCTTCTGAATAGCCATAAAACTAGTCTTTCTTATTTTTCTGGGTGTTCTGATACCGACCCCATAGACATTGGATAAAGGGGTAATTGTGCTGAGGACGGAGACTGCTTCAGTAATGACATGGAAACAGATCCAGGGAATTAATCTGAAAATCAGGGGCTTTGACTTCATCCAAGTCCAAGTGTTTAATCTGAGCTAATTGACTTAATTGTAGCCCTGAAAAGTTGTACTCAGGTCTGCTCACTTCCAAAAAAGGCAGATGTATATATAAGAAATATATATGGTGCTTTGCCATTTAAATAAAATGTTCTTATAGACACAATCTCATTTTCGCCTTAAGGGTCTTGGGAGGCCGAGCAGATAGCATCTTCCCATGACAGTATCATACCCATAAATTGTAGTCCTGCTATGTTTCCCTGAGCAAGTTACTTAAACTCACAAAGATTGCGTTTTTATCTCTAAAGTGGGGATAATAATACTTGCACAGTTCTGGCGAGCTTTCAATGAAAAAAAAAATGTAGATAAGGTACCTTGTTGTGCCTGACACAGGATAGGAATGCTAAAGGACACTTACTGTCATAATTATTACTTTCTACAGTGAGGAAACTGAGGCTCACAGAGGAAAGCAGCTTGCCCTTGGCTGTTAATGATGGACTGGAACCAGATTCAGGGTTGTTGTTTTCCCCTGTAATAGCAGTGTCTGGGAGTCTGTCTGTGCAGGATCCACATTACATTTCAGACAAATTGCCTTTTATCCTCAATGGATAATTAGTGCTGTTGGTCCTAGGACACGATGCTTGTTTCAGGGGGAAATGAAATCTGTCATTAGAGATAATGGCTTTTGGGGTCGGGGTGATCTCTTTAGGCCCTGAAGCGCCATCATGGACTTGGGGGAAGCAAACTCTCTTCCTTACTGGGATAAAGTAAGGAAGAGAGTGAGAAAGCTCCTGCTGAGCTGGGAGGTGAGGAAAGTGACCCGCTGCCTTTTCTATTTATTGGGACCATCACTTACTTGTTCCCAGAGGATTGTTTTCTAAGCATGAGGCCTTCCATCGGAGGCATCTAGATAAATAGATTCCCTAAGTGTGAATGATTGAGATGTATTCCCCAGGCTCCTCCCCCTAAAGTAATTGGAATGGACATACTGCCTGACCAAAATTGACATTAAGAAATGTTAGAAAACAACAGCACCCGTCAGAATGTATCTGCCTTCAGACAGAACTATTTTCTGAAACTCTATTATCTTCAGAGTATATATGGATATATAAAAACATAAGCCTTAAATGCCCCATGTTTCGAATCATCTATCTCATTTTATAGAGCCCTGTGATTTGTGAAGTACTTTTGCAAATACGACCTACTTTTTGAACCTAGCAGTTGAGCGGAGTGGAAAGGCAGATGATCCTCTGCCTGCTCTAGAGGTGAGGGCTGAGACCCATGGAAGGCGATCAGGTTTGCAGACTCAAACCCCATCAGTCAAGAGACAATGAGGAGTGGGAGATGCTGGAAGACTGCGTGATCTGAAAATATTTATGTCTAAAAATTTAAAATACCCTGTGCTGGTCTATTAAATGTGCCTGTGGGATCAGTGTGGCTTGTCTCTTATTCATGATACTAAAGGTCCTGTGCATGAAATTTGTGCACGGGGGGGGGGGGGGGGCAGGGCGGGGGAGAGGAGAGGAGAGAAGGGGAGGGTGTCCCCTCAGCCCAGCCTGTACCCTCTCCAATCTGGGACATCCCTCTCACAATCCTGGACTGTTGGCTCCTAATTGCTCACCTGCTGCCTGGTTGCCCAAACTGCCCCACCCCCCCACCTTGCTGGCCTGATCACTCCTCACTGCCTCTGTGTGCCAGCCTGATCACACATAACTGCCCCCCTGCCTGCCTGGTTGCCCCTGCCTCCCCTCAACTGCTGCCCCCCCAACTGAGGCCTTGAGAGAGGAATGATCTTCCCACTGACCTTGTACAGATCAGAAGCACAGGAGTCAGCATTGGAAAGCAGGCAGCCTGGCTCCCGAACATGTGGTGTATGCTTTCAACCACTGCATAGTATTAGAATACCAATTCAGTCTCTAAAAATTGAAAAACAAACAAAAACGTGTTAACTGGAGCCATAGACATAATGGACTCTTACTATAAGTACAGTTTTTGAGAAATGCATTTATGATCAAAAAGGCAAAGTGAAGACTGAACACCTTTCCCAGAACCCCTAGTGGCCCCCAGGCATGGGCAAGGCTGGGTCTGTAGGTCAGGGCCCTCCAACAGTAGGAGAAACCTTGGGAGCAGGAACGGAGGAGGAGAGATGGCTCCAAGAGGTACATGCTTCTCTCTTTGACGTGAATGAGAGGTGCAATGGATATATGTCCTCAAATTAATCTGCATATTTTCTCCCTCTAGATCAAAATTTGCATTTTTCTTTTTAAATGACATCTTAAAATATGCTTCTGCCACTTATTTGCTGTAGTTAGGGATGTGGCCTATTCTCCCTGTGGCATTTCCCCTTCTGCAGTGATGGACCTGAGTCAGGAAGAAAAAATTAGTGTATGCAAAGCACTTAGCGTAATTCCTGGCATATCTATTATAAGGCTAATAAATGTCAGCTGTCATGATCATTATTATTTTAAAAAGTGATGGGAAAATCTCATGACTGGTATATTTCAATATTATCCAAGTTAGAAACACATAAACTGATCGCTTGGATTAGAGATTTATTTTGTTCCAATTTAAAACGATAAACAAGAAATGTATTGAGTCTCACTGTACATCATGCCCTCTGCCAGAGGTTGAAATACCCATTACTGACCTGATCCTTATAAGCCCATGAAACTACTATTTGTTCCTATTTGATATATATGGAGACTGAGGCTGAGAGAGAATAAGTGATCCTCACAATCAACCATTCAGCTAAGAAAAGCCAAATCAGGACTAAAATCCAGGTTTTCTGACTTAAAACCCAATGCTTTCTCCACAGTACCAACATGTCCCTCTCCCCTGACCTAATCTTGTCCATCACTGCTGATTACTGTACTTCCCCCAAAATTCTGGCTTGGCCTAATGGCACCAAATTACTTTGCGTATAGCCTTCATTTTCTTTTTCCTGTTTATTTGCTTATTTTTTTAAAAAATAAATTTTTATTGTTCATATTATTACAAATGTTCCTCCCCTCCCCCACCATTGCTCTTCTCCACCAGGTTTCCACCCCACCCTCTGCCCTTTCCCCACCCCCCATTGTCCTCATCCATAGGTGCACAGTTTATGTTCAATCTCTTCCCACATCCCCCTCTCCCCTTTTCCCCAAGAATCGTCAGTTCACTCCCCTTCCATACCTCTGATTCTATTATATTCAACAGTTAATATTGTTCATCAGATTAAAAAAAAAATTTCCTTGGTTTTTAGATTCACTTGTTGATAGTTAGGTATTTGTTGTTCATAATTTTTATCTTTATTTACTTTCTCTTCTGAAAGAACCCCCTTCAGCAATTCATATAATTCTGATTTGGTGTTGATGAACTCCTTTAGCTTTTTTTTATTAGTGAAGCTCTTTATCTGACCTTAGATTCTGAGTGATAGCTTTGCTGGATAGATTATCTTTGGCTATAGGTTCTTATTATTCATCACCTTGAATATTTCTTGCCATTCCCATCTGGCCTGCATGGTTTCTGTTGAGAAATCAGCTGACAATCATATGGGTGCTCCTTTATAGGTAACTACCTGTTTCTCTCTTGCGGCTTTTAATATTCTCTCTTTGTCTTTTGCTCTTGGAATTTTAATTATGATGTGTCTTGGTGTGGTCCTCTTTGGATTCCTTTTGTTTGGAGTTCTGTGCGCTTCCTGGACTTGTAAGTCTAATTCTTTCACCAGGTGGGGGAAGTTTTCTGTCACTATTTCTTTCAGTATGTTTTCGATATCTTGCTCTCTCTCATCTTCTGGGACTCCCATAATTCTGATGTTGGTTCGCTTGAAGTTGTCCCAGAGGTTTCTTACATTATCTTCAATTTTCTGGATTCTCTTGCCTTCTAGCTTCTGCGGAGGAGTGTCTTCTGGCTCTTTATGTTCCAAATCTTTGACTTGATTCTTGCGATCTTCCATTCCGTTTTTAGGACTCTGTATAATATATTTTATTTCAGTCAATGTATTCTTTATTTCTTGTTGATCCCTTATCATTTCTTGTTGATTCCTTATTAATTCTAATTGATCCCTTTTCATATCCTCATAGGTCTTATCCATCTTTTCTAGGAAATTCTTTAAAAACCTTATAAGTGTAGATTTGAACTCTATATCCAGTCACTTTTTGTCCTCCATTTCTTTCGTTTGTGATCTATTTCGTCTCGGCATTTTCACAGCTTTCCTTAGTTGGTTGCCTTAAAAGTCTCTGTGTTCTGCTTGAATGGGGTGGGGTTTCAGGGTGGAGCCTGCAGCTTTGGCTTCCATCAGCCCCACCCTATGCGGGTCCTTCAGTACTCGCTGCCAGCACCTCTGAGAGAAAGGTGCCCTCGATTTTTGCCTGCTGCCAAACAGTCTATACTCTCCCTCAATGAGCCCGGTATTGGGGTTCAGTTCAGTTGGAAGTGGAATTGGAGGTGGCGTTCGGAGCAGTCTGGAGCCCCTGTCTCCTTCCTGCCAAGGCAGTCCCGCGGCACAGCCAACCATCCCTTCCCTACGTGCAATGTGCGCGCCACCGGGACCTCCTTTCACCGCTTCCCCAGGGTTCCGCCTTACAGCCCAGCTCCCTATGGATTAGACTGGGTCCCTGGGGTCTGGCCTAGAACTGGGGTTCAGAGCAGTTGGAACTGGGGCCCAGCACAGTCGGAGCATTTATCTCCTTCCCGCTAGGGAACGCCAGCCAGGCACTCAGCCTCCCTCCTCTCCAGCTCCATCCTCTCTGTGCGCGCAGCGAGTCTCCTTACCTTGGGCTTTTTACAGCTCCTCTGCGCTTCCTTCTGGCCTTCTCCTTGCTTCTTGTTGTAGAATTTCCAGTCAGTCGACTTTCCTGTAGTTCTGGGTAATGTCCATTTTATATTTTAGTTGTATTTTATTGAAATTGTTGTGTGCAGCTGCGGCTAAGTGTTTACCTGTCAGCCATCTTGGAACGACTCCTGGCCTTCATTTTCTTTGCAAAGATTTCTAAAGCTTAAAAAACATTATTTTCTTTTACACTTAAAATTTCCTGTCTTGCAGTTTTCTAAGTCTACATAGTCAATGTCCTACACTCTACGGCTCATGAAAGACTTGGATGATGGACATATGAGTAACCTTCAGGGCTTATGTTGAGTAATATGAAAATGATCACATTAAGAGGAAGATAAATTTAGCGCTGTGCCATCTAAGAGAACACTCAGAGCACCAAAGTGCCTAAATGCATGTTTTCATTAATGAGTGAACATTTGCCACATTAGTCAGCTGACTGTAGCAAAAAAAGTCAATGGGATGATATTTCTTTACAACATGAAAGCTTAGTTTCGTTTGATTTGGGGCCCGGTTTTAATTTTATTCTTGCCTTTTCTCTTTTCTGAGGTACCTCTCCATCCATGGCAAATCCCATTGTCTCAGTCTCCAGGACAGTCCCCCTGGATGAATACTGCAGAGCCTGAGCAGGTCTGGCAATAGTCAAGGCCTGCATGCTAGGCCGGTGCTATGTGCCACGTGGTCACACAGGTGGCAGAAATGCAGCCGCTTACTGGGGACTCCACGTTAACTGCATCCTAAGTGGATAGAGTTAACTCCCTCACATCCCTGTGCCACAAGAGGAAGTCAGAGAATTATTTAGTAATAGGAAACATTTCTAGTCTGTTCTCATGGGGAGAAAATGCTAAGGATCTGATATGTGAGTTATTTGTATGCTCATCCATCCATTCATCAAGTTATCCAGGCCCTCTGTGTGTTTCTCTTTAGAATGTAAGCTCCCAATACACAGCACAGTGCTTTCCATGAGAATTTTCTAATGAATTGAGTGAATGAATGAATGAATGTAGGAAAAACATTGTGGTATGGGAGCATGAAAGAGGAGACTTGAAGGATGAGCAGGCATTAGGCATGAAGTAAAGAAATGTTTGTTTGCAAATCTTAACCCCAAAGTACAGTGTCTTCCAGAATCCCCATCATAAGAGAGGACAGAGGGAGGCAAGGATGGGCACAGCCTAGCACAGGAAGTCTCTTCAGAATAAGAGATGCTGGCAACACAAGAAATAACTGGACATGGAGAAAGAGGTAGCTTGATCTATTTTTTGTTTATTTAAAACACTAGAGGCCCAATGCATGGAATTTGTTCATGGGGGGGGGGCGGGGTCCCCTCAGCCCAGCCTGAACCCTCTACAATCTGGGACCCATCAGTGGATGTATGTCTGCCAGTTTAGGTCCAATGCCAGGGACCAGGCCTAAACCAGCAGTTGGACATCCCTCTCACAATCTAGGACCATTGGCTCCTAACTGCTCACCTGTCTGCCTGACTGATCATACCTAATTGCACCCTCCCCCCCCCCCTTGCTGGCCTGATAATCCCAAACTTCCTCCACCACCAGCCTGGTCACCCCTTACTATTATCCCCTGCTGGCATGGTTGCCCCCAACTGCCCCCCCTCCCGTTGGCCTGGTAGCCCCACATAGCCTGCTGCTCGGTCGTTTGGTGGGCCCTCACCCCCTGCTGGCCTGGTTGACCCACACAGCCTGTTTGGTCATCTGTTCAGTTGTTTAGGATGCGATGTTCACTTAGCCTTTTATATATATAGATACTTACTTGCACTTGCTATATAGTGGACACTATATACTTTATAAATTAATGTTCATAACAAAATTATTATTCCAATTTTACAGATGGGAAACTGAGGCACAAGGAAGATAGTTTATTCAAAATCATATGGTAAGTGGTAGATAGAGGCAGGATCAAAACCCATGCAGCCCAGCTGCAGCCATCCTCATAACCCCATCACCAGGCTAACTCTGTTGATGAGCAGGAATGATTCTCAGACACTTGGTCTTGGAAGGCAGAAGAGGCACAGCTACACATAGACACTTAGAGACTATATATTTAAACAAGGGAAAGGAGGCTTCCTCTTCCAAAGCTTTGTGATAATACAGTACCCTACGCTTTTGTTGCATTTAAAGAAGAAAAAGCTCAAGTTTTTCTGACCTTTGCTGGTGTGTGTGAATAGGAGAAATAAGAGGTGGGGGTGGGTGGGTTGGGGAAAAGAGAGAGAGAGAGAGAGAGAGAGAGAGAGAGAGAGAGAGAGAGAGAGAGAGAGAGAGAGAGGAGGGAAGGGGGAGACTAGGTATATAAATGGGAGGTGGGTATTCAGCATTTTGGGTATTCAGCCAGACTCTTTGTTCATTCCCAGAAAGGGGTCATCACCAAAGCTTGCTCCTGTGAGCCCAAATCTGTTTATTACTAAGTCCAGACCGTTACTGTTGCTATACATTGCTTTAGGCACAATTAGAACCTCCAAATATATTTTTTTATTGCATTGCGGTAAAACCCTCTTAACACATTTTTACGTATAGACTACAGTATTGATAACTATAGGAACAATGTTATGCAGCAAATTTCTAGAATTTATTCATCTTACATAACTGAAACTACACCCATTAACCAGCACCTTCCCATTTCTCCCTCCTCAAGCCCCGGGCAGCCACTACCCACATCATGTTCAAGTGTCTGAAATGGCGGTGAGTCTACTCTGGTGCAGAGATAATTTGGGGTTTCCTTCTCCAACATGCCTAGACAAAAGCTTGGTGGACATGTTTGCAACATTTTAACATGTCGCCGTAATTATTACCACAAATAAAGAGTATCTCTGATATGTCCAGAAAGATATTAAGGCAATTTCGATGTTTAGACAAAATAGTAAGACCGGATGCCCAGCTTCTCTTACAAACTTTCCCACGCGGGAGCTTTTCTGATGTCCCATCTTTGCCTGCAAATATAATGCCTGTGACGGGACTGGAGGAATTCCATGAAAGACCTCTCTCTGTGGCTAAGAGTTACCACCCGATCCACTCGAAGGAGAACTGGTGATTCCAATTCGCTGGGCTGGATTGACAGACGTGACTGGTGGAGCTATTGTTTTCGATAGATTGTGCTTCTAACCCGTATTTAGTGAGTCGCTCCCCGCAGCCAATGGTATACCGGCTTGTGGACCCAGGAGCCCAGGCTCATTTTTCTCTCCCTAAAAGCACTATCGTTTCTGGAGGGCACTGCGTGTTAGAAACCTGTTCCGGGCTGTTTTGTCAGGAGAGGGAGATACAGTAAGAGGCTGTCGGGAACAAACAAAGACATCCTTGACAGTGGCGATTTATCTTGCTACCTGCAACATGCCCTCTGGTGTGATAGCTGCCTGGGCAGGCTGGGATTATTTATCTCCAGTGCACACTGATATATGGCGGTGTGCTCCTGGCAGGCTTCCTTCCTTTCTCCCTTTCCTGTCTGGCCAGTCTCCTCCGCTGACTTCCCTATCAGAGGGCTGTCAGCCAGCGTTGTCCCGGGGAATTGGAGGGGAGGGCAAGTGCCTGGAAATATCTTAGGAGAAACCATCTTCTTTGTGAGCAGGATGCAATCAGTTTTTTTTTTTTTTTTTTTTTTTTTTTTTTTTTTTTTTCCTGCTGGTTAAGCCTGGGGAAATCAGAGGTGCCTAGGTGAGTAGCTGGCAGGTGCAGGGAATGCAGGACTGAGCTTCTTTCCAGCAGTGATCTTTAAGTTGACCCTCCCTCCTCTTCTGCCTTTTCAGAGAAAGGCTTCCCTCTGATTCTTTCTGCAGCCTGGGCTGGTTTCAGGTGAGGCTGACCTGTGTCAGCACAAGGGCGTGATGGCAGCTTCTCTCCCCAATTTGTGCCTTGGAAATGCTGCTCCCCCTCTTAGGAATCTTGCCTCCCTGACCCCTGGCTTTCTCTGGCTCTTTCCTGCTGTGTATTTACACATGCAGCTCAGGCTTGATCTTTCTCAGCATCCCTTGCCCAGTTTCCCATCCTGGACTGTGCAGAGAGTTGTCCAGGGCAATGGGAAGCTAGAGAAAGAGTTACTGTTCAGGGTCCCTGACATTGCCTCTGTTATTTGCCCCCCGTGCCTCCCCCCTCAACACAAGTATACAGCATGCACGTGTGCCCACACTGGCAGGCACGCACACGCACACACACACACACACACACACACACACACACACACTTTTGCTTTCTGCCCCTTCCTCCATAAAGAGCATGCAGGCATACCCCTAGGTCCGTGGTCAGCAAACTGCGGCTCTCGAGCCACTTGCGGCTCTTTGGCCCCTTGAATGTGGCTCTTCCACAAAATACCAAGGCCTGGGCCAGTCTATTTTGAAGAAATGGCATTAGAAGAAATTTAAGTTTTAAAAATTTGGCTCTCAAAAGAAATTTCAATTGTTGTACTGTTGATATTTGGCTCCGTTGACTAATGAGTTTGCTGACCACTGCCCTAGGTCATAGATTAGTTAAGCCCAATGTCTGCAAGTAGAATCTGACTGGCAAGAAATGGAAGCTGTTTTCAAAAGACTTCAGCTGAGAAGAGTTTAATGACTGTTTCCATCAGTGTGGGTGAGTTAAGGAACTAACGCTTGGTAAAATCCTCAGGGAGGAGCCACAACAGGAAGGGCGGAGGCTCAGGAACAAAGCTGGTGGGCCTTGAGAGAGAAGGAGCGCGGACCACAGGAGCCATGCAGCCTCCACGGGAAGCCTGGGGAGGCAGGTGGCAGCGAGGGAAATCACCGGTCTTCTGAGCTGGAGGGGCCCAGGAAGTCCATAGAGGTCACACTCCTGGGGCACAGGGCCAGGCAGGGAGGTGAGAGTGCAGGGCTAGCGGGCAGGGTACAGGGGAGGCAGGGGTAGTGGTGAACGGAAAATAGCCAGCCTATGAACATTCCTTTTGTTCTGTGAACCTCTTTGGCAATCTGGAAAGCTAACAGGTCCTTTGCAAAATACTGCTACTAAATACAAAATAGAATACATAGGATTACAAAGGGAACCAATTATACTGAAGTACAGTTATCAAAATACTAAAAATACAAAATTGTGATACAGATATATATGCTTATTTTATGGACACCAAGACACTACAAAATCTAGTGGCAGAGTTGACAATTACCAAACTTTCTAAATAATAAGTGTAAATGATATTTCAAGATACAGCTGAAATGAATAAGAAAATATCTGTGATGTTTTTGTTGTTGATATAATCCCGTGATTGGCAAACTGTGGCTCTCAAGCCATATGCAGCTCTTTGGCCCCTTGAGTGTGGCTCTTCCACAAATACCATGGCCTGGATGAGTCTATTTTGAAGAAGTGGTGTTAGAAGAAGTTTAAGTTAAAAAAACTTGGCTCTCAAAAGAAATTCCATCGTTGTACTGTTGATATTTGGCTCTGTTGACTAATGAGTTTGCTGACCACTGATATAGTCAGATACATCTAATACTACTATGCTTTTGTTGCTTACATAGTTGAGGAAAATGCTAAATTTCAGTTGAGTAGAGTTTAGTGATATAGATCAATACATACTTCCCCCCTCTAAGTTAACGGACCTCTGAATTCTATCCAAGGGCTCCTTAGGTGTCTCAAGATCCCAGGTTAAGAACACCTGCCTTAATGTAAGTGCAGGGATGCTGAGCTCTAGTGAAATGGTGTTGCATGCCTTAGTGTGAGAGGGCAGCACCACGGCCAGAATCTAGCTTCTTAACAGTAGTGGGATCGAGGTCCCAGAAGATCCATGCTAAGAAACGAGGCTCTTCTATTGCCATCTACTTCTGTTAAATATTAATCCTTGACTATGCTAGAATGTAAACTTCATGAGCTTTAAAAACTTGTATTGAAGTACTATATTTGTAAGTACTCATGGCCTAAATGGCTTGATACATTTTCATGAACTGAACATAAGCAAAACTGAAATTATTACCAGTATCCCAGAAGCCTCCCCCAGGTCTCCTTCCAGACACCCAAGGGTAACCACTATCTTGATTTGGAACAATGTAGAGTAGTTTTGACTGTTTTTTTTTTTTTCCCCCCCCCTGTAAATAGAATAATGCATAATATACTCTCTTCTGTCTTTCTCTCTTTCACCCATGTTGTTCCATGTAGTTATATATTATTCATTGTCATTGCTGTAGAGCAGTGTTTCCCAAACTTTTGACAAATGTGTACCACTTCTATAATTTTCGTAACGCTGAGTACCCCTCATACTCATGAGAACGTAGAATTAGGCGCAGCTAAGCACGGTGCAGTGCATATCCCCACCAAACTCTTCCCGTACCCCTGGGGGTACGCGTACCACACTTTGGGAAACACTGCTGTAGGGCATTCTATTGTGTGACTATACCATAATTTATCAGTTCTGCTGTTAATGAGGATTTGAATAATTTTGAATTTTGGTATATTATGGATAATATTTATTACAATTAATCTGGTATATACATTTTGGTGAATATATTGAAATATTTCTATTGAATATATACTTAGGAGTGAAATTACAAGATGATGGATCTGTGCATGTTTAGCTTCAGTAGATATGGTCAGTTTTCCAAAGCGACTGTGTTAGTTTCCAGTTGCTCCAAATCCTCACCAACACATGGTGTTTCCTATCTTTCTCATTTTAGTCATCAGGTGGTTGTGCAGTGGTAGCTCATTGTGGTTTAATTGGCATTTTCCTGGTGATTAAGGAAGAAGAACACTTTTTCACCCAGTATTAGTTATTTGGCTAGCCTCTTTTTAAATAAAATTTCTTTATTTATTAAGGTATCACATATTTGTCTTCATTCCCCCATTCCCATCCCAAACCCCTCCCCACGCAAGCCCTACCCCCCTGTTGTCCTTGACCACTGGTTAGGCTCATATGGATGCACACAAGTCCTTTGGTTGATCTCTCCTCTTTATTCCCACCATCCCATACCCTCCCTCTGAGGTCTGACAGTCTAATCCATGCCTTCTTGTCTCTGGGTCTGTTCTTGTTCATCAGTTTATGTTGTTCATCATTTCCCCTAGATGAGTGAGATCATGTCCTACTAGAAATACACTTATAAGAACTGAAAATGAGACAAGTAATAATGGTTATGCTGAAAAGCAAATGAATCAATCTGTAGTGAGTTTCCTTCTGGGCCAACAGTACTTTTAAGTCCCAATTTCAATGTCAAACAGTTCCTTATGTGTATTGTACATGTCAGCAATAATACTTTCAGTTCTGGATGGTGGACAAATGGTGGTAATGCAGGTCCGACCCTCTTTGGTTTGGTCCTGGGCAACCTGCATGGACACACAATGCTGATTGCTAGTATGGCAAGGTGACATCAACATCTTCCATCTCCGAACTGCTTATCTTCTGTTGGATAGCCTCTTTTATGGAGTGTCTGTGCAAGTCATTTTTCCATATTTCTAATGTGTGTCTTTAGATATCTTGAACAAATTATTTAATCATTCTCATTTTCCTTTGTTAAATTGAGATACTAATAGGACCAATTCATAGGGTTGTCATGGGGATTAAGAGAGAGGGAGTAATAAAGTGGTTAGCCTAGTGCAGTGCCTGGCCCATGGTATGTGCTCAGTGATTTGCAACAATTATTATTAATCACCAATGCAGTACACTTCAGGTATTCAATCTATTTTTATTGCATAACTGAATTTTGAACATATTACTGTAACAATCCACATGGTGACTATTATGCCTGTGACAGGTATAGGCTTGAGATGAAATGTTTGAATGAAGAGTAATGACTGGAGAGTAATGAATGGAGGTGATTGAAATGGAGAGTTTAGTGACTTCTAACCTCTTCCTCCGGGGGTGGTTGTGGTGTCATGTCATGTGGTCTAGACTGTGTCAGTTCTGTTCTTTGATGATATCTCAGGACAGTGACTTTATAGCAACATTCAATGTAATGACATTTTACATAAAACATTTAGATGGAATTTGTGTGTGTGTGTGTTTATTCTTAAAACATATCATTTTATAGGAAATATAGTAAAAAATATTGTAATAACTATGTATGTGGCCAGATGGATACTTGAAATATCTGGGGGATCACTTTGTAAAGTATATGATTGTCTAACCTCTATGCTGTACACCTGAAACTAATGTAGAATAATATTGAATGTAAACTATAATCACAAGAATATATTAAAAATGCATGATTTGCTGAAACCGGTTTGGCTCAGTGGTAGAGCGTCGGTCTGCGGACTGAAAGGGTCCCAGGTTCGATTCTGGTCAGGGGCATGTACATTGGTTGCGGGCATATCCCTGGTGGGGGGTGTGCAGGAGGCAGCTGGTCAATGTTTCTCTCTCATCAACGTTTCTAATTCTCTATCCCTCTCTCCCTTCCTCTCTGTAAAAAAAAAAAAAAAAGCATGATTTGAGAATCTTCCTTTTCTCCCCTCCTTTGCCCTCCCCTCCTTTCCCCTCCCCTCTTCTCTCCTCTCCTCCCTTCTCCTCTCCTCTTCTCTCCTCTCATTTCCTATTCTGTCAATTACAATACCTGCTCTTAAAAGACAATCACATTTCAAATGAATTGATTCCATGGGTATTTAATGGTAGGCCTGGGGAACGGTTGTCACCTAGGACAACCTCCTCAGTTGTACACAGTGACTTGTCCTACATCACATAGCCAGCTGATGTGAAGCCTGGCTTGAAATGAGCTGGAGCAGAGGAAGAGGGTAGAGGTAACTTTCAACATGGAAGATATTTTTATAGAAGTTGATTAAGTTGAGTTTTAAGAGAGGTGAAAGTTTAGAAAGTTCTATGTTAAAGAGAAGGATTGCTTTTTGGACAATAAGAATATTTCCTATCTAGCTGCTGGGTAATGATGGCAGATGGCAGGTGTTATTGTAGCTACAGACCCATGAGGTCTTTAGTCATGGCACTCCCTGATACAGCTTCAACTCAGGTCTTCAGTCCTGAGCCAGTGTTGAGAATGGAAACTCATGCATGGCCTGTGTAGTGAGTGGAATGCTAATATGGCCCCCAACCACCCTTTTACACACACACTTTGATCCCCCACCTCTCCTTGAGTATTGACAGGTCTGTGAATATGATGGATGTAAACTACATGACAAAGATGAAAGAATTTTGCAGATCTACTCTCAAATCAGTTTATTTTGAGTGAGTCAAAAGGGAGGTGAATTTGCATAGCCTGACTTAATAAGGTGAGCGTTATTCTCAAGAGACTGAGATTTAGTTTTTTTTTTAAAATAAATTTTTATTGTTCATATTATTACAAATGTTCCTTTCCCCCACCACCACCATTGCTCTCCACCAGGTTCCCACCCCACCCTCTGCTCTTTCCCCACTCCCCATTGTCCTCATCCATATGTGCACAGTTTATGTTCAGAAGAGACTGAGATTTAAAGTAAAAGAGACACTCCTACTATCTTTGAAGATGTAGGCCTGTTGGGAGAGACCTACATGTCCAGGACCTGAGGGTGATCTCTGGCTATAGCCAGCAAGAAATCAGGGACCTCAGTCCTATAGTCCTAAGGGAGTGAATTCTGCTAATGACCTGAATGAGCTTGGAAGAAGACATGAAGCTCTTAAGTACAACCACAAGCCCATGTGACATCATGAAACCTGGTGAGTAGAGGGCCCACTTAAGCTGCGCCTAGATTTCTAACATATAGAAATGCTTAGATAATTTTTTGTTATTAAAAAACAAAAAAGATACCACTTTCTTGGAATGTTCCCAAATTCAGAAGTATAAATTCGGGGAGAATAGTCCTTTTGAGGATACTTTATTTCCTCTGGGGTTTCTGGGTTGATGTCGTTCTTCATAGTATAATGTATTAGTTATATGGGCCAATAACAGCACATTTGCAGAAAATTGGCTCATGATGATTTTTGTGACTCATTTTGCAGAGAAACAGTTTTCTGGGGAGTCAAATGAAGTTTTATTAAAAGCCTTACTTTAGAGAAGATCATAGCTCTGGAAACTGATCAGAGAGTTAAACTAGGTGTTCCCCCTCCTAGGTATAGCATTTATTTATTTTAAGCAAAATTTTTGCTTGCTTGAAGAAAAAGAAAAGTCCCTCTAATATATGAGGGAGCACACTGGTGATTTCCTTCTCTGTTCTTTGTTTTCTAGACTACCTCTTCATTCTTTCTGGTACTGACAAATAGGAAATGCTAAGCAGTAGTCATTTTTTATTTGGTGCAGGGCCTACTGGGGGGAAGAGGACACCGATGTTTGAAAAGGTCCGGCCTCTTTCTTCCCTGGAGACAATGCCCTGTGTTGAATGAGCCTCTCTTAATCATTTCTGGTGGTTCCCCTGCCACACAGCTTCCATTTCACAGCACTGGGCCCTCTCTGCTGTGAGGAGAAAGGTGGGATTGGCAAAATTCTTGCTCTGCAAGAAGGACTTGGTAGAATTTACTTGTGACTTCTAGTATGCAAATTCAGAAACGTAATTTTTTAGTTCAATCATGGTTGAACTCTTGTAAGGAAAAGATTGTTCTTACCATGTTCAGCTGTATTCTTCAGATTATCCTGGATTTTGCAAATACTCAGCACAGATCGAAATGGCCGACAAACTTTCTACGTGTGGATAGGACAAAAGGGGGCCTTTCAGGAATCATCTCTGTAATCAAGGGACCCCTAGGAAGTGGGGGCGCTGAATGTGTCTACAGCACAGTCTATGCTCTCCCAAAAACTGCTGCAAGAGATGAGGGGCAAAGGGATGCAGTGAGAACATCGCCTCAGAGAAAACATGCCAGATCAGCTCCAGTATCTTTGAAATCCAGAAATAAATCTCTGGCTAAGAGTTTTTGCAAGTGACTCAAGAAAGCAGAAAGAGCCCTGGATTAGGATTCCATTTTTTTTGCTCTATGATCAACAATTGTATAATTTTGGTCAGTTGATAGAACTGCTCCTATCCTTGGTGTCCTCAGGTATATAGGAGCAGGAAATAGCTCTTGTCACCCTAAGCAAAAGGGGGCTCTTTGGAAAGTGCTGGGTTGCTCAGAGGACATATGGAAATCTAAGATCCTGTCTGGTAAAGGGCAGGAAGCAGAGTAGGACTGGGTTTTGTGCAGCTGTGAATCTGCTCAGCCTTGGTAGGGCCTAGGTTTAGGGCAACCTTCATCCCCAAGTGAACATACACAGTCCTGTGCTTCACCATCATTGCGGATCCTCCTGGCTGAATCTCTGGCTTCCAGTTTCTCACAGTGCAGAACTTTGGGTTCATATCATGAATATTTAGTCTCTGAGAAAAAAAGGAATGGGTATTTCCAGGCTCCCTCTTCTGGAACAGTTTCTCTTCTGGAACATATACATTTGATCAGCAGAATTTTGATTTGATTGAAGTTAATGTAGCTGCTACCAACCTGAAGCTTGAGGTGTTTAATTTTATTATTTGACAAGGCTCAGAACATGAAAATTCGTGCACTGGAAAGGAGGTCCCTCAGCCCGGCCTGCCCCCTCTCACAGACTGGGAGCCCTCAAGGGTGGGAAGGTGACGCCCCCCATCACACCTCTACTGCTGCCACTGCCAGCAGTGCAAGCCTCGGTTACTTGAACCTTGGGTGGCCCTGGGCAGCTCGGCAGCCACCATCTGAGGTTTGCCTATTCCTCAGGCCAGCCCTGGTGGTTGCAGGTGGAGGGGACTGGGGGACTCTGGAGGCAGGTGTGCAAAGCAGTCGGACCTGCCTGGGGTGGGCTCAGCTGTGCTGAGGGGTCTGGGCGCTGCCATCTTGTGGCTGTGGGTGCCACCATCTTTGAGGATGTGGCCATCAATTAGCATATTCCCTCTTTATTGGCTGTGGGTGCCACCATTTTTGAGGGCATGACAGTCAATTAGCATATTCCCGCCTTATTGGCTGTTGATACTGCCATCTTTGTGAGGGTGTGACAGTCAATTAGCATATTTCTCTCTTTATTAGATAGGATAATATACATAAGGTGAAAAAGATTCTAGGTTTGACATACTTGACATTTAAATCTAACTTTGCAAAATAATTTACTAGGTGAGAAAAGTATTTGCTATGATTTTTCAGGTCTATCTGGATATATTGTTATAAGATAGTAATGAGCATCTCTAGAAGAGACACAATGCATATTTGAAGTTACATTTTCATTTTCCATTTCATTGAAATAGTTTCTATAGGTCAAAGGCATTCAACTTACATTTTCTCTGTTCTAGCCATGCATTTAGTCATAGTTGCCATGAGAATTAAGATTTGGGAACTATTTATATAGACATACACTGTCACTGAATACATTAGAGCCTTTTTATCCTGCTATTCTCAAAATCAATTTAGGAACCAAAATTCATGCCATTCATTCATTTTAATGCATTATAATTACTTACTTGGGAGCTTAACCATTTAGAATTTTTTCTTCATCTAAAAATGATAGAATATTTGTATGCTGCTGCAGAGTTATTTTTAATCAGCACAATCTGATATGTTAATAAAAACTATTAAGTAAACACAAAATATTGACCTTGCTTGGTTTTTTTTTTAATATGAGGAGTTGGGTGAGGATTGCAAGAAATAGCCTCAGTCTTGGCTTTACAGTTAAGTTTGGAGACTGTGGTCTATTGACAATCTAGCACTCTTGGCAGCTGCCCTTTCAATCATCAGTGGCAAGGATGAGTTGTGGAGATGGGTCCCATTGTTTGTTCATAAAATTCCTAAGAGTGCATCTTCCATAGGCACAGACTTGTCCTGCAAGTGTGAGTGATGGAGAATCTCACATGATACGGCAGAGGTAGCTAGTGGAACCCCAAAGTTCAAGCTGGCCTTTTAGAGTGCATACTTGTCGCCAGTAACTAGCTACCTGTCTAGGGCTAACATTTCAAGCCCTTCTTGCATTTGGTGAGGTCATGTAACTATTTCTTGCTAATGGAGTGTGAATGGAAGTATTGTGTGCCATTTCATGGCCATAGACATTAATGAGCATGAATGCTTCCTCCATGGTCTTACATCCCTATTCTACCGGCTGGATGCAGATGTCTACACCAGGAATAGTGGGGCCACAGGATGAAATCTGTGAGGAGGAGTTCCACTGCCAACTTGGAGTATCCACTTTGTATTCTTATCTGAGCAAGAAGTAATTTTATTGTGGTTGAGGTTTTGCACATCTCTAGGTCTATTTGTTATATTAACTAGCATTACCTTATTATAGGAAATAGATTCCCTTGACTAAACCTCTGATTTTGCTACTCTGTGCTTATTGCATCTTTGCAATTCTTTATAAATTTGAACTTGTAATGGGAAGATAAGAGTGGCCTACCTTTCCTGTGCTTATCACATTTACAAGAGGACAAACATATATGATTGATTCTTCTTAGATTTATAAATCACATTTCTAAATTCTTCTCCCAAATTTGTCATCTACTGAGAGATGGTATGGCATAGTGGTTAATTGTATAGGCTATGGAGCCAGAGTTCCTGGTTGCAAATATTATCTCTGTTGCTTATTTTTTGTGTGGACTTGGACAAGTTGCCTAACTGTTCTGTGTCTCTGACTTCACATCTGCAAAATAAGATAATAACACTGCCTACATCAGAGGGTTGTTACGAGGGTTACAGGAATTAATATAGCTAAGTGCTTACCATATTTTCTGGCTTGTAGTAAGCATACAATAAATGTCATTTTAAAATAATTATTCAGTTATTGCGGTTTAGCCCAGGACTTCTAAGTACCTACCTATTTGTGTTTAGTTTTTTCATATCTGTGTCAAGAGAATCCAAGAAGCTTTTCTACTAAGGGTGATGCCATTGTTAATGGGACAGAGGTAAATCTAATATTAAATAAAATGGACTACACACACTAGCTACTCTGTGGAGTAGGAGATCTAAAATCACGATGATGATGAGTTCATATTTTTTAGTGGTTACTATATATCAGGCATTGTTTTAATGTTACTTATATTAGCTCATTTGATCATCACAAGGATACTATGAAGTAAGTTATATCTATCATTTTTCCTCTTTTACACATGAGGAGATAGAGGCACAGTGAGGTTTAAGTACTTACCCCAGGTCACACAATTAGTAAGTGGCAAGCTGTTGCCTCAAATACAGGCAGTCTGACTGCATAAAAACAACGATTTGGCTTTAACACCTAGGCCAAGGTCCCTCTTCTGTGAGGTTTCCTTTTCTCTGGCAACCACCACTCTATCTTGGACTGGTTTGATTGCAGCTGGAACCATGTGGTATTGCAGTTATTCATGTTTCTATGAGATAGTTGTACACATAGACTAGATTAGTGCTTTTCAAACTTCAATGTGCCTATGAGTTTCCTGAGGAACTTGGTTAAAATGAAGATTTCTGATCTAGTAGCTATGATGGTTAATTTTATGTGTCAGCTTGACCGGGTGCCCAGATATGCGGTCAAACATTATTTCTGGGTGTGCATGTGGTGGTGTTTTTGCATGCAGTTAACTTTTAAATCTGTATAGTGAGTGAAGCAGATTGTTCCCTCGAAGGTGAGTGGGACACATCCAATCAGTTAAAGGCCCGAGTAGAACACAAAGGCTGGCCCTTAAGTAAGAGAGAATTGCTACTACACAACTGCCTTCAACCTTGGCTTCTTTCTGCCTTTGGGCCTGAATGGGAAAATCAACTCTTCTGGGTCTTGAGCCACCAGCCTTGGACTGGCACTGCACCATTGGCTCTCCTGGGCTCTTGCTGACTCGCACGGTGAATTTTGGGACCTTTGTCAGCCTCCATAATCATGTAAGCCAATTTCCTATGATAAATTTCTCTTTCCCTCTTCCTCTCCCTGTCTCTCTCCCTCTCCTTCTCTTTCTCCTGCCCCTCCTCTCTCTCCCACTTCCTCTCCCCTTCCTTCTCTCTCCCATTGGTTCTGTTTACATGGGGTCCAATACAATAGGTCTGAGGTTCTGACCTGATATTCTGAATTTCTAACAAGTTTCCAGGTGATGCTGCTAGTCCTAAGCAGTGTGCCACATTTTGAGAAGCAAAAACAAGATTGCTTCGTTCACCTTTATACCCTTGGCCTCTAACACAGAGTGGGTACCAAACGAATGTCTTTTGAATATTTCGAATGAAGTTTTCATACCAGGTGAAAGATTCTCTAAGAGAAAATTCAAGTAAATAATAATCAGAAGTGATTTTGAAAACTGTAATAAAGAGGAGAAATTTGACCTAAATAAAGAGGAGAAAAGAGAAAGGAAAATCAGAAAATGGCAGATTGTCAGAGCTAAACATTTAGGAACTGGAAAGTAAGATTAATGAGACTGATTAGGACCGGCTGAATCTATCAGTGGTTAAGCATAGAGAAGATGAAATTAGTTTCAGCACTTGTGGTTTTAATAGCATGAATTTGAAACTGCACTGCCTGAGTATCTTGATGTTATGTAAAATTTAGTTCCACACACATTCATGCACCGAAAGTCATTTTAATCATTTGTAAGCATGATAATGTATCCATGAAGTTTGAGCCTGATAGCCGTCAGTTAGTTTCATGGGTCATTATTTTCTGCTCTGGAGATGGTGTGGCTCATTGGCTATGTTTTCTCTTGGAACTTTGTTCCTGAAGTTTGGTTACACTATAATCAGTTCAATAAATTCAGGGTTTAATTTCTGTATGGTGAGGGTTGACAATATGTTTCATCATAGACTTTTCTTGTTTTCCCCTAATGACTAAGGTTTACTGGATTTATAAGCCCGTGACTCTAAGATTAAGATGACCTCAGGAACCCCATAAAAGATAAAAGTTTTAAAATAACAAAAGAAAACAATTGGAGTAAGACACACAGACATGCTCATACAGTGTTTCCCCGAAAATAAGACATTCTCTGAAAATAAGACCTAGTGCATCTTTGGGAGCAAAAATTAATATAAGACACTGTCTTATTTTCGGGGAAATGGTACAACCTAAGATGGTGTTGGTTATAAGATGTATATTAAAGTAGGGACTGCAAAAATTGAAAAAAAGTGCTGCATTATAGTAATTATATTATGTCATGGTAATGTCACATTATTAGATAACCATATCAATTTCAGAGATTTAAAAGATATGTTTTTATTGATTTTGGAGAGAGAGGAAGGAAGAAGGATAGGGATGTAGAAACATCCATGAGAGGAAAACATCAATCCTCACCAGGGATCTAGCCTACAACCCAGGCATGAGACCTGACCAGGAATTGAACCATTGAACCATTGACACTCAACCCCTGAGCCACACTGGCTAGGCTCACAGATTTTTAACATGTGAAAAATATTGTAGTCTAAAATTCCTGAAATACATTGTGCATTTATGTATACATGTTATATGTATATATAAATAAGTTAATACATATATTTACTTATACATACTCTCATATATATAAAGTTAATATTAAAATCTTTGTCTCTAGCATTTAATATTGACTTTGAAAGGCTGCATATATTCTATGCAGAATGCACAGATAATGAATTTCTTCTGGTTTTCTACAGCCAGATTATGAGACCACTAGTGGTATTTTTAGCTTATTTGAAATATTGGGAATGATTGAAACACAGTCCCTCTGTATTGTTCCTAGGGCTTAAGCTGTTTCAGGTTCCAAAACAGATGCTTATTTTGACCTGTGGAAAATAAGAATCTTTAGTTAACAAAAACAACCAAAAGTGATTTAGTTACTCATCTGAACTACAGGCTCTTTGAAATGTCTTCATGCTATCTTGATTTTTTTCCTGACACTTGAGTACAGATGTGCTACTTTTAAAAATATTATTTGATCTGAGTTCTCACTTAAATTGAACTGCATGGCAAGTTCAGATGGCTTCATACATCCAGTGCTCCCAAAAGTTCAATAGAGATCTTTTGTGTATGTGGACTTTGTGACAAGTAGCAATGAACTTTAGGTAAGAAACAATTAAAATAGCACCAATACCACTAATGTCTTGTACCCAGGGATCGGAATTGTGAAAAAGTGACGAACCCCAGGAGCATGATGGATATTACAGGCCAACCAGAGTTGTCATGGGAAAGCTAATGATCATTATTTTTCATGGATGAAACTCACATTGCCAATAAACCTTTTACATGGGTGGAAGTGTGTCTCTCAGGAAACATGTTTAGGCATTGCTAAAATCTGTTTTGTTCCCTCCTCCCACTTCTCAAGGTCCCTTTATGAGATTGATAATTTAATGTCGAGCCTTGTTTTATTTCCTGTTTTCTGTTGGCATCTTGTATTTGATCTAACAAGTCTAGTTTACTCACTGCTAAAGCAGGAGCTAGAAGAGGACCAATAAGGGGCTACCAAGGTATCAAGGGTATCTAGGGGTCAGTGACAATAAAATCTCATTTTTGAAAAGAGAAGGACTATGGGCATTCTGCACAATATTATCACTATGCAATGTCTTGAAAAAAAAGAGTGCACACTATTTAAATGATGATAGGAGGTACAATATACTTGCAGTTAACAGGAATTGAGAGTTTCCTGTGAGCCAGACACTCTGGCAACAATACTAGAAGGCAGATCCTCTTACTAGATTGGTTTTGCAGATGCAGACACTGAATCAGAAGCATTAGATAACTTGCCTAAATGTGTCAGTCAAGGTCCTGGCAAGAAACACATTCAAACTGGGTAACTAGAGGAGAGTTTGTTAAAGGGATTATTTATCAGAGTATTGGCAGGGTTTAGGGAAACTATCACAGAGTTAGAAGCACTGGAATCCATTTCTACCCACAGAATTGAGGAGATGGGGGAAGGAACAAATCTTGTATTTAAAGCTATATGGAGAGGACCACTTGGCAGGATCTGCATATTTTGGGAGAGATATGTTGCCAGACTCAGAGACTCTGCAAGAATGAAGCTGGGGGGAATAAATACCCAACCTCACTCCTTTTCTGCCCTCAGAGCCTTCTTTTGGTTGGAGTCTTCCATTGGCTGAATCCCACTGGAAGCCAGAGGGCGAAAGAACCCATTGATACCACCCGTGTGGCTCAGCCTCCTGGGGCCCAGAGTAGGATGGAGTGTGATGTCTCATGTCCCTAACCATTGTCTCAGGACACATGTCTTCGGTCTACCTTCAGAATGAATACAGGATTTTAAAAAACACCCCAAAACTTTATAGAAACATCTGAGCAGCCCCAAACATCACTTATTCGTTCTTTATTGTGCACTTAAAATTTCACCAAACTTTCATTTCTAGTATTACATAGCTCTGGAAGAACATCTTGTCCTTCTCTCCCCAGGCTGCATGAAGTTCAGATTTATCTTTGGCTCTTGATGACTATGTGTTTTGTTACTTCAGCACGTTGTGTGGAGTGTTCTTTTATTTTTGGAAGTGTTTCTCCAATAATTGTTTTTAGTTAAGAAGAAATAAGTGCTTATCTTAAAGTGCTCTTTAAGCTAGGTGAATCTGGGAACATTTTGCAGTGCCAAGAAAGTATCTATTTCTAAAAAAGACAAGAAAATTGCCTTTTAGTATTTGTGTCAAAAAGCCAAACTGTCTGGAGGGAAGTAATCCTCCATGTGAAAAGGCAGAAAAATGAATAAATGATTGTCTCTTTTTATACTGAAATGTAGTTATTTCCATCGATACCTGATTCATAAGGATTAATTATGCAGTTGTGTTTCCCAAAGTCTATTTGAATGATATATGGCAATGATATAATAAACTTCCTCCTTCTTATTCAAACACTTTAAGTTTTTCTTTTAAAAATCATTGACATTTAGTGCCTTAAGTAAAGATGAATAGATTCAACTTTCCATTTTTATGTTCACTTGCTACAAGGTATGTATTGGAAATGTATTAGGGCTTACTAGTTACAATGATCTTGGTTTTTATTTTTTTATTGTTGAAAAAGTGTAATGAAGATTTTATATGCTCATATAAGATTATATTGTTGATGATGTTTTGACCAGAGCAAGCTATTATGTGTAGAGACTATGGAGCCCCAGGTTACCAGGAGTTCACATTCAGTTAGCATGGGCCTGGTGGACAGTCAGCTTGTTGAATATCCTACTTGATTGTAGTAAAAACTAACGACTGTATAATTTTAAAACATACAAAATTTTACATGCATTCATTATTTGATATAGTCTGCAGGCTTTTGGGGAAATTATTATGTGTGGAATAGAGAGATATGGAAGGGAAGAATTAACCATATACCATTTTATTTAAACTTCATATTACAAGCACACAACCATTTTTTGTTCAGTCCAAGTTCATAAGCATTTAACAGAGCATCTAATATATGTCAGAAATAGTTCACAAGAGAGCTATATTTATGTGGCACCTCAGTTAAATCCATGGGTATAGATGGTATTTCCCAGGAAGACCAGGCAGAGAAAAAATGAGTGGTGGTGGTGGTGGTGGTGGTGGTGGTGGTGGTGGTGGTGGTGGCTGACATAAAAGATATCTCCAAATAGCATGATTGACAAGGTAGGAGAAGAAACAGTGGGGAGTAGAGATAGAAGCTAAGGGAAGAGATTCAGGAAAATGGGAATGTTAGCAGTGTTTGGAGCTGCAGAATGCTGCCATTCAGATAAGACTGCAATTTGGCATTTAGGAAGATTGCTCTGAGTGGGATGTAGAGTAGGGAGGCAGTCTGGGTTCTAAGGGTAGAGGGTAGCAAGTAACCTCCTGAGGATAGAGGGTAGCAGGTAATCTCCCCATTCCACCTAGAACTGACTGCACACAGGAGTCTGAATTCAATCAGTTTGAATAGTCTGTTAGCAGCTCTTGGAAAAGGTTTGTTGGGGAAGGAGAGTGAATTCAGCTCTTGGCTTAAATAAAGGTTCTGGATTATTTATGGATTTAATTTATCCCTGTGAGCCATGTCCCCACTTGACATAGGCTATCAAGAGTTAGTTGCATTCTTTTCTTTTTGAAAAAGTAGGAAGACTATTTAATCATAACTGAGTTGCACTAATAGACATTTTAATAAAATTGGGCTGAGCTCGGACCGGGAGGTTGAATAAGCAAGTGGAGAGTGAATGTTCCTCTGGGTACACTCTGTGCACTGGCATTATTCGTAGGGCTGAAATATAGTATTTAATCCAAAGAACCCACAGGGTTTTCATAAGTGCAGTTTAATTTAAAGTCCGTGAAAACACATGCAGTACATAAATACAAGTTTCTGGGAATTTTAAGCCTCCCTATAACTTAGTTTAAACTTTAAAAGAAAACCTTTGATAAATTTGATAACAGCCTCATTTAAATTAGCTTACCTTCCATGGAAATTAACATAAAGACTGAAATGCTCCCCCTCTCACACACTCAGCCTTTCTTAAGGATAAGAGAGAAGGCCTGGAGAATTATCACCATCTGGAGCTTAGAAAGCTTCTTCGCTTTGCAGTGAGGAAACTGAGCACAGACATCACTTGTCCAAGTTAGGATGTCATGCCACAGCTAGGAAAGAAACTGAGTTTAGGGTATTTGCTATGGGGCCAAACCCACTTTACTACCAATGCTAGCAATAGAAAAACAACACGAGTAAAGTCCTACCAACTCTTCTAATTGCTCTCTAGACCTCTTTATCCTACTAGAGTTTTCTTTCTAAAAATGAATGTGAATGCCATTGCTTCCATGTAAAGGTCTTCAATGGCTCCCCAGTATCTATCGTGTGAAGTCCTGACTCTTGAATAATAACCTCTGCCTATTTCTTTGTTCCTATGTATTCAGCCTCTACTACTCAAGCTTCACTTTTCAGACAGACCTGCCCACATGCAGTCCCAGACTTGTGTACTCACACCTTTTCACTCTCTCTTCCTGGCGCTCCTCCCACTGCATTCCCCCTTCCTCAATCCCCACTCTCCTCCCTTCCTTCCAAGGCTTTGACAATGCCAGAGTATCTTCCAAACTCAGCCTAAGCATAATCACCTCCCAAAAGTCTTCCCACACCTCCCTTTTGGCTCTTGTTCTAGGACATAGCATATTCTAGGATAATATCTGCCACCTCGATTGGCAGCCATTTGTTTACATGTTTGACTATTTGACTAGGAGACCCTTGAGTTCAGAGAAACTTACTCAAGTTTGCATTCTGAGTGCACAAGGCCTGGCATGTGTAGATGCTTAGTAATACTATGGAATTGAATTGAACAGCAACAACAAATCCAGATAGTTATGAGCCCTTAACAGAGGATTTGGGTGAGATTATCCATGAGTCCTTATGAGTTTGAAACTGCCCTCTTTGTCCATCTTTTCCTTTTGTTCTCCATAACTTGATGGAGAAATTGTTGGACGAGCTGTTCCCCAGGGCCATTATTCTTCCCTTTGTGCCCTTATCCATGGCATTATCCCTGCTTGGCAAGCACACCCTCCTTGCTTATGTAGAAGTTATTGACCACCTATTATATATGCCTGACATTGTGATGGGCTCCTATCTTTAGCTGTCTAACTAGGATTCCAGCATTCTAGGCCTCTTCATACTTGCATCTTCTTCTAACCAACAGTCAGAGCTCTCTGTATCACTTCCTATGGGGAATGCATATTTGATATTAAGTATATACTGCTATTTATGATTGTTTTTCATTCTGACCATACATGCTGATCCCACTAAATTATAAGACTCTTGAGGCCAGGAACTGCCCTAACTTCAGGAAGCGCCTTAATAAATGTTGGCCAATGATCAAAAGGACTTGGGTGACTTTTTAATGGTGAGCTTCTCTGATTTTGCTACTGTGATCAGTGAGTGCGTTGTTCATGGTGGCAGATGAGGATGGCTGTGGTCAGGGATTCTGGTTTTGAAGAGTGAGAAGTGTAATTGTCCGAGTTCATTAAAAGTAACTATCACCCAGAGAGGATCATCTAAAGATTTTCCTAAATTACAGTGATTTATAGATAATATAATAGCAATTAAAATCTGTTTTTCCTCAAATAAGTTTTAAACGAATGAATAAATAATACCCCCTTGAAAAGGCCCTTACTCCAATTAAAAGCCAACTGCAGTAACATTTCAGGATTTCAGCCCTACTTCTTTCCTGCCAGGAGGTGTCATGCCATTTACTGAAAGAAAACAACACAGGACAAACACTTTCCTGTTAAAACATATGGGTCAAGGAGAAGTCAAAACAATCAGAGGATCATTGGAGAAAAACCTTAGGTCTGGCAGCTGGGAGACCCCTGGGGCAGAGGCAGTGGGAGAAACTTCACGTTCTGAAGGGAAAGAACCCCCGTACCCCTTGTTCCTTCTCACTTGCTTAACCTCACCAGAAACGACCACAATTCCTAGGAGTTCAACAGTTACATTCTGTCCAAATACTAAAAGCAGTGACAATTCAACTCTGCACAGAAGCTTGTGTGCAAATTTACTGAGACATCATATAAAAAGTTAGATCAGAGTCAATTCTGTGGTTTATTTGTGTGTGTGTGTGTGTGTGTGTGTGTGTGTGTTTTGTTTATTTATTTATTTTTTAAATTTTAATATATTTTATTGATTTCTCACAGAGAGGAAGAGAGAGGGATAGAGAGTTAGAAACATTGATGAAAGAGAATCATCTATTAGTTGCCTCTTGTACACCTCCTACTGGGGATGTGCCCGCAACCAAGGTACATGCTCTTGACTGGAATCAAACCCGGGACCTTTCAGTCTGCAGGCCGACGCTCTATCCACTGAGCCAAACCGGCTTCGGCTGTTTTGTTTATTTTGAGGGAACCTAAAAGTGTATTTTGAGAGGCTATCCCTCTCAGACCTCAAAGCACTAAAAGCTAGAATAGCTAAAATAATTTAGTACACCTCCACAGATTGAAAAAGCTATCATTCCTTTGTTGTTTTCCTTATGTGTGTATGCTTCATATTATACTGCACATGTAAAAAGCCTTAACTATGCTTTTCCCTTCCTAGGGACAGCAGGGAAAGAAACTAGATTACCCTCAAAGGAAAGGCATTTGGAAGTATTTCCAAAAACCATGGCCCTTTCACATAAAAAATCAATTGTATGATTCCAGAGATAACATAAAACAGTGGCAAAGGGCAGATCTTGCACCCTATAAATATTGTTGAGATGACTAGTTAGCAATTTGGTGAGAAATTCAATCCAAGCCATCTAGTAAAATAAATATACCAAATGGAAAAGATAAAAATTGAACTACAGTCCAGCATGAAGTAAATAACCTTAACGTGTATCAAACTTTAGTGGAAATATACTTTGCCTGCTTGAGGTTTAGACAGGGTTTAAGGATGACTTCATGGAACATGGAGATTTGTAGTAATTGTACTGATTGTCCAGCACAGTGACCCCAGCAGCAGCTGGCACATAGTGGGTCCTGTAACTACTTATAGATGTGGGGATGCATGGACAGCTGGAGGGACATGTAGAGCCTTCAGTCTGGTAGGCAAGGAGAGGTGTCTGTGTGCATGTGCATGTCCTGGCTGTCTTTGAACCTGGAGAAAGGAGACGAAAAAACCTTTTGGGACCATCAGCTACCACTTCTGATACCTCAGGGCTATGCTGTTCTTCATGTTTTATGGGAAGAAAGTACAAGTTCAGAAGAGGAGATTTTGGAACAGAAAGATAAAATAAAAAAGTTCTTTCAAGGATGTAGGATGAGGAGTACATGTGTTTGGGGGAGAGGTGTGAATTTCTAAACGTTCTTTGAGTAATTTTAATCCTCTTCCTTCGTTTGTGGTGGCAAAGAAAATAGTTGCCTTTCTTGCTGAGGGGCGGGGGGAATGGATTCATTTGAAATACAGTATTAGAGGAGGGCTCTATGGATACCCTAGGCTGCCAGAAAGATGAACAAGTGGATCTTAGAGCAGATTAAGCCTGAAACATCCCTACTACTGGTATGTGCCTTCAGAGAGCTATAGAGAACTCTAACACATAACGCTTCCCTTGAAGTTTATCATGTAAAATACCTGGCCTTCCTTCGTGTTTTTCTTGTGGCATTGTGTTTTCAGAGAATGCTCAGTATTAGACTTCTGCACATTAAAAGCCTTAGAGACATACAGATCCAGAATACATTATAGCCATTTGTCTTGGCCTTGTTCATGTGTTGAGTTCATCATTGTTTTATTTTCAGCACAGCTCCTTCTTCCCCTCTCACTGTAGCGTTATTAATAGTAATAGGAGCTTCCCGGCTTCAGTCAGTGGCGTGCCTGAGAGGAATGTTCAAAAGAGATAGGACAGATTCATCTCCTGAGTAATTTGTATGCCAGGGAGCACCTCTGCTTAGAAACCGTGTTCTTTGCAGCTGATGCAGTCCATAACAGGGCCGGCACGGAGAGATGAATATCTACCTGGCAACCAGGGCAGACAGGGAGGAACTGGACCTTAGGACTAAAGTCTTCCTTGCCCCACCCAGGGCTAGACAGGTGCTAAGGGTGAGCCAGGTAGAGGCACCAGCTGGCAGTAGGAAGAAAGAACAAGCAGGTAGGCAGATTACAGCACCTAAGTGCTCATGGGGCTGTCCCGGAAGAGGTACTGAACATAGAGAGCAAGGTACACAGGAGATGATTAAATGTCATGGTTAAGAAGAGCAGCTTTTGGAAATAACCCATGTTCATCAACAGGTGAATGTGTAAGCAAAATGTGGTGTATACATACAATGGAATATTATTCAGCCTTTAAAAGGAATGACATCTTGCATATGCTACAACATTGACGAACCTTGAGGAAGTTATGATAAGCAAAATTACAAAAAAACAAAATACTGTGTGATTCTACTTCTCTGAGTTTCATAGATTAGTCAAATTAATAAAGACAGAAAGAATGCTGGTTGCCAGGGACTGTGGGAAGTGGGAATGAGTGTTGTTTAATGCATATAGAGTTTAAGTTTTGCAAGATGAGAAAGTTCTGGAGATTGGTTATGCAGCACTGTGAATGCACTTAACAGTACCAAACTGTACACTTAAAAATGGGTACTATGGTTCTGGCCAGGTAGTTAGGCTAGTTAGAGCATTATCTCATACACCAAACGGCTGTGGGTTTGATTCCAAGTCAGGGGACGTACCTAGGCTGCAGGTTTGATCCTGGTCAGGGAGGCAACCAATTGATGTTTCTCTCTCACATCAATGTTTCTCTCTCTTTCTCCCCTTCTTCTCTCTCTAAAACCAATAAAATACCTCATACCTTCAGATGAGCATTTAAAAAAAATAGGTACTATGTCAAATTTTATGTGTATTTTGCTACAATTGGAAAATTTAAAAATCAGAGATATTCTAAAAGAAAAAGAGAAAGACAGCTTTGAAGACAAGCTATCTGAGTTCATATTCTGGCAGACACTGATTTGGGGCAAATCAGGTAAGTTCTCTGGGCTTTGGTTTCTTCCTATTACGGGAGTGACAATAATGGTACCTGTAGTATAGGATTGTAGTGGGGATTAAATGAGATACTATATATAAAGCCTCAGGCACTTAGAAGAGCACAATAATGTTAGTTTTCACCACTGTAATCAGGATACTATGCAGCATTTAAAGTGTATAAGCAGGTAATACGCTTTAGGATGTCAGTGAGCACTTTAAGGCCAGGTACCAGGTTCACACTGTGGGATAAGACCTCCGTCTTAAGTGGGCCTGTAAAGAGCAAGGTGTGGCCTCCCAGAATCTGTCCAGCAGGAATTGATGCTGACCCATTGCTGCTCCCAGATTAGAAGGTCCAGTCATCTCCCCTCCAGGTAGGACCCAAGGGGGGTAGAGAATAAAATTAGAGAAGGGGGATCTAGAGGGGCCTGACAGCAGCTCAGTAGCTCAGTCACGTGCACAGATATTCATCTCCAGATACTGCTGGAGAGTCCAATACATACCCTTTCCATCAGCCGGGAGCTGGTGGCCTGCCTTATGAAAGAATTACAATTCAGAGTGCCATAAGCCTTTTGAATTAAAACGCCTTCCTGATTTCTTCCAGATGCGATCAGATTATAAAACAAGCGCAGGTCAGGGGAGTATCCTCTTTCAAGACTGTGCAGTCTTGACTGCACTGTTATTACCAGACAGATCATGAGGTAGCAGACCCTCTTGTTTCTGGAGCCTTTCCACTTCAGCAATTTCTTCTTGTGTTATTCTGGAAAGCAAGCCCAGACTAGCACATGACATGGGAGGCATTCTTAATGTCACATCAGCTCAGAGGTGTCCCTTGTTCCAGCCTCTGAACATGGGGTGACACTTCAGGGTACAGCCTGCTAAGAGAGCGGACAAGCACTCCCCTGAGTTATCTGGTTGCTAATCATCTCGTTCAATTACCCTGAAGCTCTAATTAAGAGAATTCAGATCCGAGCCCATATTTAAGAGGTCTCCTTGTCAGCTTCATCCTGGGGTTTAAATAGAATTTTTAATGCTGGTAGAGCAAACAGAAACATTTCCTCATTCTGCTGAAGGAGCAGAGGAATTGTAGACTGCCCTTCTGACGAGGGCAGGCTCACTGGTGGGGAAAATGGGTGGTATTTGCTGGGAGAGGTCACTTACATTCTCTTTTGGTTTCCATTCAAGTCCTGCATGCAATGCATTTGATCACTACTGCAGGCTTAGATATCAGAGCGCTCATTTTCATAAATAGGCCGGGAAAACATAATCACACTCACCCCTCGCTATTTTCAGATTTGGAGTAACTTTTCAGAGTGCACTCTTAATTAATACTGACTTATAATAGTTAAGGCCAGAGTTCCAAGGCAGCTTGGTATAATTTGATTATAGAAGAAAATCGTGAATTTTAAAAATAAAGTTTGCTTCTGCCTCTTTTTTTTTTTATATGTATGTATATGTGGGGATAAAGGGGGAGCTTGTTAGGTGGGCTGTTTTTATGTAGACATCTTGAAGCCTGCAATAAAACACCATGCAGGCATTTTCCAAGTTAGACACACCTGACTTGTGAATGCTTCTTGCATTTGTGGTGCCAGTAACATAAGAACCGTCCTCTACCTGCCTCACTGCAAAGCCACTCTGCTCTCCTTCCCTTCTTGCCATTTGCTGCCTCCAGAGAACAGTCATGGGATCCTTGGCTACTGAGGCCAGTCCACGACTGACTTTGGGGAATCTCTGACCAGCCACCTCTTTTCCATAACTTCCTTTCTTTCTCTTGAAGCAATTATTCATGCAACACAGTTACTGTGTATTCTCTGATTTTCATTACTCTGGACTCTGCTCATTCTTTCTTCAGGCAAATTTTCTCATATACATCCTATAGCATTTAAGTCACTGGGCTTTGAATCAGGACTGTTTAGTCTTGGGTTGACTATTGTATTAGTCGAGCTTCTCCAGAGAAATAGAACCATAACATATACATATGAGGAGATTTATTATAGGATTGGCCCATGAGGTTATGGAAGTTGAGAAGTCCTGCAATCTGCTGTCTGCAAGCTTGAGAGCCAGGAAAAGTCGGTGATAGAACTCAGCCTGAGTTTGAAGGCCTGAGCACCAGAGGATTGCTGGCATTAGTTTGGAGTCGAAAGATCTGAGAAGCAGGAGCTCCAGTGCTGAGGGCAGGAAATGAACAAACCAAATCAAGAAGCATTTTCCCTTCTGGCTCCATTTGGGAGCCTCTAATAAAGGATTGGGTAGTGCCCATTCACAATGTGGGGGTTGAATCTCTCTACTCAGAATACTGCTTCAAATGCTAATCTCCTCTGGAAACACCCTCACAGATATACCCTGAAATAATGTTTTACCAGCTATGGGCATCCCCTAGCCCAGTCAAGTTAACACATAAAATTAATCATCACAGCATTTTAATCCCCTTTATAAGTGTAACTGTTGTCCTTTAGGTCATATTTGCTATCATGACTTTGAGAGAAGTACAAAGGCTACATCCATGGATATTTAGCACTTAAAGTTGTATTGAAACCCAGCTGAATTTCTAAAAATGTAAATACTGAATTTTTAGGGAGGTTAAATAACTTGCAGGTCTGCTTTTGGATTACCTTGAGTAATTTGCCAACATTCATCCCATTTCCCTGGCTCACCCACTGGTTCAATCAAATAAAGAATTTTAACACCAGGAATTTAAAAGGGAAAGGGAAATGAGGTTCATTATGCGGATGCTCCTCCTCTTCCTCCTTCTCCTCCTCCTCCTCTTTCTCCTCCTCCTCCTCATCTTCCTCCTCCTCCTCCTAGAATGAATTAGTACCTGTTTCTGTATTTTCCTACTTCTCAGCCCACATTACCATTGTCTTTGGTAGGCAAGTGGTTCTCAGATTGTAATTTATCTACATATATATAGTGCCACCAAAAAATGTATACACACACTTTGAATAATTATAAAGGCAGTATTTATTAAAATACATATTATTTTAGGGCTATCAGCTGCTAATGTGTTTTTGAGGACACAAAAAAAAAATCTATTTGAATTCCCTGGAAAAAACAGGTATTAACATGCACATTACTGGCAGCCCCTCTAGAGCTTCTGACTTAGAATTTCTGGAGTTGAAGGTTTGATAAATTGCATGGCTAACAGCCCCCTAAATGATCTTCATGAACTCTAAAGTGTGAGAACCACTGATCCAGACACTCTTCCTTGGGACATATGTGACTGACAATGAATGTGGTGGTAATTGTCTCTTTTATTCAGGAGCTGATTTTGCTGAACCTTCATTTTTTAGATCCTTGACTTTTTTGAGGTAGATTCATTGGACTCTATATATCAGTTTGCTAGGGCCACAAAAATAAAATGCCACAAACTGGTGGCTTAAACAACATAAATTGATTTTCTCACAGTTTTCTGCAGGCTGGAAGTCCAAGAGCACAGTGTCACAGGGTTGGTTTCGGGTGAGGTTTCTGTCCTTGGCTTGCAGATGGCTGTTCTCTTTATCTCCATGTGGCTTTTCCTTCATGTTTGTGTGTTGTTTGTGTCTTAATCTCCTCTTCTTATAAAGACACTAGCCATATTGTGTTAGGGCCCATCACTATAACTTCATTTTTAACTATTTACCTGTCTTAAGGCCCTATCTTTCTATTTCCAAATACAGTCACCTTCTAAGGCACTGGTAGTAAAGACTTTAACACATGAATTTTGTATGTGTGTGTGTGTGTGTGTGTGTGTGTGTGTGTGTGTAAACAAGTCAGCTCGTAATAGTCTAAATAGATCTCAAAACACTATGAATAAGTGAAAGATGAACACTTTAGCCTTCTTGCGAAGTTACTTTACCCATCCCAGCTTCTGTCCAACAGAGCCTCCTCCTGATTGGTGTCTCGGTCTCTCTCCTCTAAGGCAGTGGGAATGAAGTAGGGACAATGATAACTTGCTTTTTCATTGACTCTGTCTCCTAAGCTCCATATCTATGGATATAGGAGAGTCTAATAACTATTGGCTTAACTGCTTTAAATGATTATGAGCAGTGGTTCTTTTAAAAAAAATATATTTTATTGATTTTTTTACAGAGAAGAAGAGAGAGGGATAGAGAGTTAGAAACATCGATGAGAGAATCATCAATCAGCAACCTCTTGCACACCCCCTTTTGGGGATGTGCCTGCAACCAAGGTACATGCCCTTGACCAAAATCGAACCTGGGACCATTCAGTCCACAGGCCAATGCTCTATCCACTGAGCCAAACCGGTTTCGGTGAGCAGTGGTTCTTGAAAGGAATGTGAGAAGCCAAGATTCTTTTCATAATGAATATTAACATGTTCTTTGCATTTATTTTTACTGGATGACATCTGCTCTAATTGTGCAAAAGCAATGGTGGTGAAAACTGTTGGTGCTTCAGCATGAATTGAGGAGTAGCACCACACTGTACTGGTAGTCCTTATAATTTTACCACTGTGCATTTGCATTAAAAAAAATGCCAGTTTCACTTAAAAGCACCCTTGATGAAATAGTAAAAATTATTGTTTACTAAATCTTAACTCTTGAACACACAACTTTTTAGAATTCTGTTTGCCAAAAAGGGAAGTATGCGCAAAGCACTTCTGTTCATAAACATTCAGTGGCTGTTTGGAAGAAAAGCACTTCTGTGATTGAATTATCAGCCAAACTAGCCTCTTTTTTTTTCATGAAACACCATTTTAACTTCAAAGAACAAGTGATAGATGAAATATAATTATTTACACTTATGTAGCTGGCACACATGTTTGCAAAAATGAATGAAGTGAGTCTTTTGCTTCAATGAAAGCAACTGACAGTATTTGTTGCTAATAATGAAATTCAAGCTTTCAAGTAAAATTAGAATTTTGGAAAACTTGTATTTGTTACTATGATTTTGATAGCTTACCAGCTGTTGAAGGTTTTTTGGTGAGGTTGACGATTAATAGATGTGCCTTTAAAATATGATATTATAGCTATGGCCAGGTACCTCAGTTGGTTAGAGTGTCATCCCAATACACCAAGGTTGGGGGTTCAATCCCCAGACAAGACACATAAAAGAATCAAGAAATAAATGTATAATTAAGTGGAAAAACAAATCAATGCTTCTTCTTCCTCTCTCTTTAAAATCAATAAATAAAAATTAAAAAATATTATTTAATTAAATGTGTCAATATTTGGAAAACTGCCATAATCCACTAATATCCAATGGCCAGTGCAGAATGTTATAAAATTATGCATGAGTAAAATATCTATTCAAAGTGCAAGGTAGATCAACTAATTTCAATGTAATAGCGCAGTGGTCTGCAAACGGCGGCTTGTGAGCCACATGCAGCTTGTGAGCGGGGCTTGCCGACCTCTGTCATATACTATCCTTCACCTTTTTGCACACCATATGCCACAATTGCCTAATCCTCACAGCTTCCAACTACACGGTAACATTTAGTCTAGCCCAGTGGTTGGCAAACTCATTAGTCAACAGAGTTGCAAACTATGGCTCAACCACTGTAATAGAATATAAAAAATTCATTTATATTCTACCAATTGTAAGGTTTTGGGGTATTATCAGAGAGAAATATTCAAAATTATCTGAAAGGATTATAATAAATACTCTCTACTTTCCCAACTACATATCTGAATAAGGCCGAATTTTCCTCATTTACTTTAAACAAAAGCATATCATAGCCAAATAAAATAAATGCAAAAGCAGATATAAGGATCTAGCTATCTTCTATTTAAGCTAAACATTGGAGTTGCAAATACAGAGTGTCCCCCCAAAATGTATCCACACTGTGGGTAATTATTAATTCCACTGGTTTGAATCTAAAAAGAAAAAATGTCAATTGAGCTATCAAAAAGTATGTATATACATATTTTGGAACTCCTTATATTTGAAAAATAGCATCTTCTCACTAATATTTTCCTGTTTAGGAATATACATAAAATATATATAATAAAATATATTATTTAACATATAAAATATAATGGTTTTATTATTGCTTTTTAAAAATGAATACATACATATTTAAAAAGTTTTCTCAGTTCTAACAATATTCAAAGTCACTAATCATCAGAGAAATGCAAATTAAAATGACAATGAGGTATCACCTCACACCTGTCAGAATGGCTATTATCAATAAATCAACAAACAAATGTTGGTGAGGAAGTGGAGAAAAGGGAACCTTTGTGCACTGTTGGTGCGAACACAGACTGTTACAGCCACTAAGGAAAACAGTATGGAGTTACCTGAAAAAAATTATACATTGAAGTGCCTTATGATCCAGTGATTCCATTTCTCAGGATTTATCCAAAGAAATCCGAAATACTAATTCAAAAGAATATATGTATCCCTATATTCATGGCAGCATTATTTACAGTAGCAAAGCTATGGAAGCAGCCCAAGTGACCATCAGTAGATGAGTGGATAAGAAAGCTATTCATAAAATGGAATATTACTCAGCCATAAAACAGAACAAAATTTTACTATTTGCAACAGCATGGATAGTTCTAGATGGTTTTATGCTAAGTGAAATAAGTCAGTCATAGAAAGACAAATGCCATGTGATTTTACTTGTATATGGAATCTAAAGAACAATATACATGAACAGACAAAATAGGAATAGACTCTTATAAGCAGAGAACAGGCTGATGGTTGCCAGAGGGAAAGGGTTTTGGGGACTGGGTGAAAAAGGTGAAGGGGTTGAGAAGCATAGATTAGTAGTTACAAAATAGCTATGAGCATGTAAAGCACTGCATAGGAAATATAGTAAGCAGTACTGTAATAACTATCTAGGGTGCCAGTTGGGTACTGGAAATATCAGGGGAAACACTTTGTAAAGTATACGATTGTCTAACCAGTATGCTGTATACTTGAAAGTAATATAAAATAATATTGAATGTAAAAAATGTTTAAAATTTTTGAAAAATGAAAAAAATCTCAGTTCTAATTCTTAATAGTGAGTATCAATGGATATAACGCACATAAACAAAAGCTTGTTGGGAACCAATAATTTCTAAGAGTATAAGGGGATCATGGGACTGAACAATTTGAGGGCTCCTGACTTAGGGAGACATTTTTCTAGCTATAAGTAGTAGTTGGATGAGTTAACTTTGATTCATGCTACACTTAAAGTGAGTTATAGTCACTATCTGAATGCCAAACTTGGTAAACTTGACTTTTCCTTATTTCTTGGTAGGAGAAAAGTTATAATGGTACTAGAGGCTGGGTGCATGAAATTCGTGACCAGGTAGGGTCCCTAGGCCTGGCCAGTGATCAGGGCCGATCTGTGGGGTGACCAGCAGGGTGATCGAAGGGGCCCTGCTGGCACCCACCTTGGCTGGCCTGGGGCCTGCAGGCTGGGGTCAGCTCCTGCACTAAGCATCTTCACTCTGGTGGTCAGTGCTCATCATAGCAATTGGTTGTTTTACTGGTTGTTCTGGTGTTCAGTTGATTTGCATATTAGGCTTTTATTATATAGGATTCTATATCTAATTCTTCTCATGCATAGATTAATGCCTGTTTCATCTTTCCTAATTCCATATAAGATTAGATAATCATGAATAAAACTGGGAAATAAAAAAAACCTTCTATAAGAACTAATGTTTTTGTGAGATTTGTTTTAATCTAATGAAAATATATTTAAATGAGCAAGATTAAAATCCTCCCTATAGAAAAAAACTTGGGAATCTTGTCAAACATGCTCTTTCATTCTGTTCCTATTTTCTCGTTTTCCAACTTCTATAGAGCATTTGTTTCTTTCCTTTCTCCTGTCTTCTTTACCTCTTCTTTTATTTATTACCCTCTTTTTTTCCCCTTTGCCTTACTATAGCTGGAAATATTTCTTTATACAGTAGTTGCAGTTTTTGGTTTCTGCTGGTGTCCTCTAAGAAGATGCTGAGTCGGTAAATGTGAGCACGGCATTGACAAAGTGTAGGTGCTTCTCTGCACTCTCAGCTCCAGGATTTAAACAGTCTCTCATTCAGTATGTAAAATTCAGCACTGGAGTACTTGCTGAGCTTCTATTCTTAGATTTCTAGAGGCTGTGAAGGAAGATTAGGGGAAGGGACTTCTAACTTTAAACTAATACCTTCCAGAGGAAGTGGCATCAAAATAAATTATACTGTTATATGTGTTTTTCATAGGTTTCTTTCTCTTTTTCCTCTAGTCCAAGAGTTACTCCCGGGCTGGCCTGAAATCAAGCACGAAGCAAAAGGTATTATTTCCCTTCCTTCATTGTGCCTTTATTTATTTATTTATTTATTTATTTAGGAATAGAGTGACTTGTTTTGGAAGGCATGGATACCTCAAGAATCAAGGTATTTGGGAGTCTTCATTTGCTTTGCTTCCATAATAGTAAACCTGAGATTGGAGAGTGATCCTTGAAATGAAATGGAATGAGAGATATTCTGCAAACTCAGTGACTAAGAATTGCTCATGGCTATGGCTTATAAGCAGTTCTGAAAGCAAGGTCATGAATATGCTCTTCCAGTTTCAGCTCTTTATTTTCTAAGCCCTCCACAGTGAAAGATTCAGTCCTGTATCAGGTCACATTTTTTACTGAACTGTATTCTCTCGCCATTGCCTCTGGAGAATGAACCTCCCGCGTAGCCTGTGGTGAATTGGCTGAAACATGAGCTTTGTGAGTCAGAAAGAGTTGGTTTCAGTTCCTGGTTCTGTCACTTTACTAACTATATATGAAGAGAATGGTTACACCTAGTAGTATAGTTTATTTTAGAAATAAAATGAAATAATAATAACACATCTTAGTGCCTAGCACAAAATAGGTACTTAATAATTTTTAAATTCTGTAATATATCATTGATACTTTAGGTATACAAAACAATAGAAATTTGAAATTCATAAATCTTAATCTTCAGACACACTAGTTATGTTAATAAATAAGTTGTTGACTTATTTATTAACATAACTAGAGGTTTGATGCATGAAATTCATGCAAGGGGCTTGGCCTTCATAGCCCCAGCTGCCTCGGCAGGAAGCTAGAAGGTCATCCAGAAGGTCATTCAGACGGTAATTCTGCTGTTCGGTCTAATTAGCATATTAGCTCTTTATTATATAAGATTTTTTCCATTATCCCTAGCATATGGTTTCTGACCAATGCATAAGTACTTCATCTCAATAGGGGTACCATTATCTCCTTGGCAGTTCTTTTCATTTGGATCACTGAAATTGTAAAATATTTTAAATATATTTATTCACTTTGGATATCCTGTGATTTCTAGCCACTGTTCTTGTTCCTACCCTTGTAACTATCTAGAATTAGTATGCCACCTTCTCTCTCATGGCAGCCTTTCCTAGATTGGAAGAGAAATAGCTTCTACCTTGAAAATTCTTCTATTTTGCCCATTATTAATATCATAGTTCTTTTAATTATTTCTTATATGATATATTTCTTAGACTCTCATGAAAAAGATTATTTGTCTTTGGGTCTTTTTCCATTTGCCACTCAAACACCCAGGTAACATTTTCATTTTTGTCTCCAAAGAAGTGCACACTGGGGAACGCTCATATGGCCAGTGAGGCAGATATAATTGGACAGAGGAACCTTTCACCACTCATCAGTCGTCTGCTTAAGTACTTGCCTGTGTAGGAAGCTGGACTAGCCTCTGTCAAATTATTCCTTTAGAGGCAGTTCTCAGAAGGATCTATCTCCCTTACTTGGGATAGTAAACTGAATAGAGATGATCCAAGAAATAGGGAGAAAGATCAGCCCTTCCCAGTCTAATATATTGCAACTGTCTCTCAGTTCATGTTCAGTATATTTTAAGCTATAAAGTTTAAAAGCTTATACTGGTATGAAGTGATCAACATTCACAGAGGTTAAGTACTACATAGTAACCACACATTACTAGTAAAAATTATAATATGTGTTAACTTAGCAAAATGCCTTACAGGGTCAAGTATTTTTAATGTTCTTTCCATAGTCCACGTTAGAGTGCTAACCTATTATTTCTTCTAGTTTTATTGAGAAATAATTGGCAAATATCACTGTATAAGTTTAAAGGAGTACTGCATAATAGTTTGATTTACATTTATTATGAAATTATTACCACAGTGTGTTCAGCTAACATCCATCTTCTTATATAGATACAATAAAAAGAAAAGAAAAAAGGTAAAAGAATGTTCTTGTGATGAGAACTCTTAGGGTTGCTCTCTTAACAACTTTCCTATGTACCATACTACAGATTTAGCTATAGTCATCATATTGTACATTACAGCCCTAGTACTGATTTATCTTGAAACTGAGAGTTTGTGTCTGAAATTCCAAAATCTTAATCCTCAGACACACACACACACACACACACACACACACGTGTTTAAATTATGTTAATTCTTGGTGATATATAGAACAATTATAAATAGATTTGGAGAAGTTCATGTTAACAACTTATTCTTCTAATATAGATGCTTGAAATGTTTAAAGTGCTTGCCTAACCTTTCAGGATAATGGACATATTGACTCAGAATACCATTCTTTGATGTCAATTGTTAGGGAAAAAACACTTTAAGAACTCAGAGCATCTAAGAGGTGCTTAAGAAGATTAAAAGAGGTAGCACCTATGAAATTTCTAAGCCCAGTTGCCTAAGATAGTAGCTATTTTTATGAGAGAAGCATCATATTGGTTGAAAATAAGATGGAAAGGTGTGGGTTCTGACTCAGCTTTAACACTTACTAGATAATAAGAGCTAACATTGATATAGCAAACACTGGGCTCCAGGTTCAGTTATGAGCACTTAACAACTATCAATCAACTCATTCAATCCTCTCAACAGCCCTCTGAGGTGGGTGCTCTTGTATCCTTTAGGATCCGTCAGGAGAATGAAATCAAACCAATAATTTCAACAGAGAGACTATAATGTAAAGAATCATTAATGGGTCGTGTTGCCAGCTAATAGGGCTCTTCCGTAAAGTCACAAGAAAAGCATTTCAATGACCCACTCATGGGAGGATGAAGTGCAGTGGTAAGATTTATTGAAGTAGAAATAAAAGACTGCCTCCAGGTTTCCAGCGTCTCATCCGCTGTCAGGTCACTCAGCTCCATCCCGCTGTGGAAGAGTCCAGCCCTGTCTTCAAGACCAGAAGAAGGCCCGGTCCATAAATCCTGTGCCATTGGTCTTGCATTGGCAGGGCATCTGAAGCTGTGGCAGTTCAGTTTAATCCATAGCCAAGTATAATCTCTGTTTCTGCCCAGCTAGCTTTCTGTACCAGTTGTGTTCTGGCCAGCTCTGTGCTGCTGCACCCAGGCCCTTGCTTGGGCCTTCATGGCTGTTGGGCATGTGTGGCTGCTACCAAGAGAGATCATGTAAACAGGTTAATAGAAACTACCAAGAGAGAAGTCTTTGTTAAAATTTGGTTATATTATCTTGGATTTGGGAAAGAACCAGCTGGCTTTCAAATTAACCAGTCCCTTTGCCAATCCTTCACAGGCTTTGCTGGGCCCTCCTCCTAACAAATCCACATCCTAAATCTTATAGGGTCTGTGTCCCTTAACCCATCAAACCCTTTTTTCAGGCTATGTTCCTCCCCTTATGGGCACCATCTTAGTTCCTACTGGCACGTCTCAAAGTAGAAGCACCTTCCCATGTGCCATCTTGCCTTCCATTGCACATGTGCTTACCTCCCCTTGGGCGATCTTGGCTTCTCCTGGGCATGCACCCAGCAGAGGAATGCCTCCTTTATTGTTTTACCTCTCCCTCAGCAATCCAGGATAATAGCCAGCTGTCCTTTGGGGATCGCACTTCAGGATAAGGTCCCCTTGGTGGAGGATGAGGCTGCTCTCTGAGGCATCTGTAACTTCTAGACTTAATCAGGCTTAGGTGTAGACAGTTTATTAGGCTTAATGTCTGATTCTATTTGCTCCCTTTCTTTTTTAACATCTAGCTATCCAGCTTTAAAGGTGTTAGCTAGATAATGGAGAGTAAAAAGAGAATTCTAAGATGCGGGGTGGCAATCCCAGGACTACTAAAACTTCTTAGATACTTAGAGGAAGCTGTTCCACAGAGTTGAAATTCAGACCTCTGAGGAAAGGGTGCTGCCCACCACACTATGGGCTGATTCTGCAAGCCCTGGGGAAAAAAACTGCAAAATGAATTCAGTAGCTTTGCAAGAAGTTGACATGGGTGTGTTACTAAGGAAATGCATTCAGAGGAAGTGCACAAGAAGCAAGTTCCTTCCTGCTCTTCCAGTTCTGCAGTCCCTCTAGCACCCCCTACTGGCGGAGCTAGCAAGAAGCCAGCTGATTAAGCAGGAATGTGTTTTACAGTCCCAAGGCTGACATCACAAAGTTGGTTACAGAAAGATGGATTTGTACCCGAGAGACAATAATTTAACTGGTACAGTCAGTAGTTCTGTTTTGTAGGTAAGGCACGGATGTGTTAAGCTGTGTTTGCCTAGAGCTATTGTCTGAATATTTGTTTCCTTCAATTCAAATCTTGGCGCTCCCCCCCCCCCCCCCCCCCCCCCACACACACACACAAATGGTATTGGGAGGTTGGCCTTATGAATGGGATTAATGCTCTTACAAAAGAAATCCCAAAGAGCTCCCTGGCCCCTTCCACCCTATAAGGACACAGTGAGAAGTCTGCAATCCTCCCCTCAACATGCTGGTACCCTGATTTTGGGCTTCCATCCTCCAGAACTGTGAGAAATAAATTTTTGTTGTTTATAAGCTACCTACTCTGTGGTATTTTGGTATATAATTGTCCCCACCTTCCACCTTCCGTTTGCAGTATCGCTTTGGGTGATTTCATTACTCCTTGGTCAATAGTGGTCTGAAAAATATTAAGTGGGAATTTCTAGAAATAAACAATGTTTTAAATTGTGTGCTGTTCTAAGTAGTGTGATGAAATCTTGCCATGTCCAGCTCTGTCCCATTCAGGGCATGACTCAGCCCTTGTTTGCCCAGTGTATCCACATTGTAGATGCTCCCACCCATTAATCACTTAGAAGCCATCCTGGTTTTCTGACCCATTGTCACTGTGTCACAGTTCTTGTGTTCAAGTCACCTTTATTTTACTTAATAATGGTACCAAAGCACAAGAGTAATCATGCTGGTAATTTGGGTATGCCAAAGAGAAGCTGTAAAGTGTTTCCTTTCAGTGAAAAGGTGAATACAGTAAAATATATTTATTACAATATATTATTATAATAGTTCTACTTTATTATTAGTTATTGCTGTTAATCTCTTACTGTACTTAACTTATACATTAAACTCTATCATAGGTGTGTATGTACAGAAAAAAACATGGTATATACAGGGATTAGTACTAGCCATGCTTTCAGGTATCCACTGGGGGTATTGGGAAATATCCCCTGTGGATCACAGAGTGGGATGATTGTAGTAGCTGGGACAGACCAGGACAGCCATCTAGAAAGAGACAGAGTCAGAATATAATCCTAGACACCTTGGTGTCAAAGTTTAAAACTATAACCACTTGAACAAGTGACCATGAGCAAAAACACTTCTCTAAGCCTTAGATTTAAAAATCTGCAAAATGAGGTAATGATAATTCTTAACTTGTTGGGTTGTCCCAAAGATTAAATAGACAATACAAATGATGAGCTTATTATATTTCCTGGTGCATAGTAACTTCCTAATAAATACTAGCTCTTGCTCACTGGGGCCTCTTCTTGCTTGAGTGGAGGTACTTTGTTTTGCCTTAGTGAACTGAAGTATTTTGAAAGTATTGCCTTTCCCTAGGGGTGCTTCTATCTCCAGTGTATTATTTACTTAGTTGATTAGTCTCTCTTCAACTTAGCATATTTAAGTGTTTACATTGGAAAGTGAACAGTAGAGAGGATTTAATGCTGGAGCTTGATCAATGAAGGCTTTATTGATGATGTCCTCGAAGTCAGAATTTATCAGGGGCTGCATCTGAACACCACATTAAAATTTTAAGTGGTGGGGAAATCATTGAATGTATTCATTCATTCTTTACCACAACGGTTGGTTATTGGGCACCTAATCACACCAGACACCATGCTGGCATCAGGAGTGATATACACAGACATGGACCCTGCCCTTGAGGCTGTGTCTTGCAGTCTAGGGGAGCATGATGCAGCACCCAGCTTGTTCCTCCTTGTCTCTGAGTTGAGTGTATTTATTGTTACATAGATATAAATGCTGTCTTGTGGGTAAAATACCTATTTGGCTTACTATGGAGTCAACCAATATCTAAGGAGAATTGCATGGGGGAGGGAGGAGCAGGGTAAGGGGATGGCGGCTGCTTTTCCTGAAGGGCAAAGTCATTGATTAACTGAGGAAGAGGCAAGTCTCAGACTAGACACAGGGAACAAGTGTGAGGGGCTGAGAGGCAGCACCCTTGGAAAGCTCTTGCGTCGGTCATCGGTGTTTATGAGCAGAGATGTGAGAGTTAAGGGCTCCAGGCCGGGTGCTGCAGTGTTGTTGGACTCCTTTGCTCTCACATGGTCAATAGATTGGGAGATAGAGCCTGGAATGCGAAGGGCATAGACCCTTGCTTGGAGTTACCTAAATGTAGTAGGGTCATGAGTAAACCAGGCTGTTTTATGCTTTACTTACCCTCTGTGTAACTTCCCTTTTGCTTAAAAGTCCCGGTTTCTCTAAGGAGACCAAGGGAAGGTTTTTATGTTCTTTAGCTAGAACTTAAAAGGAAGCTGGCCTTAGAGACTAGTATGGTCAGTGGTGGCATCTAGGATGCTCATGAAAGAACTCCAGCTCATACTAATGTGATCAAAGTCATACTAGGTCTCATTGATTTTTCTAGAAATTCTGATAAAAATGAAGGATGTTAGGTTATATTGAGGTCTATTTTGTAGGACATGGGAATACCCAAAACCTATTCTTGAACCCCTCAGTTTAAGGGACTCAGAGGGAAATAAATGCATAGAAAACAAAGACTGGCAAATGACTCCTCTGTTACCCCAACATGAAACTTCAGTGAGTGAAGCTGAAATAAATAGAAGACCTTTTCTTTTCTCCTTCCCACAAAACACAGTTTCTACTCCTCAATTATCTTTTCAAGATTAATAACAATATTAATAGTAAAAACAACATACTCAGTGTTTTGGTTGCACCGTTTTCTTTTGATTTTAATCAGAGTGAAATTAAACCGCCAAAGCCTATAGTTAACAGAGTGTTTTAAGTATTCTGTCTCCTGCCCAAGTATTTCCTGGCATTCAGTAATCTTGAGTTTACTATATCCTTTCTTCTATCAAAGCAATCTTCCCAGATCTGATAAATAAATTCACAGAAGTTATACTTGAATTATACGGCTTAAAGTCTAATCTTTCCTAAGGGTATTTGCATTTTAATAGGCAACAGAAGCTAATGAAATTGAGTCGAAGGGATGGAATTTCTGGTGTTAGCAAGCAAGGAACAATTTTTGGTTGGTAGGAAGATCTTATCTTTGTTCTTAAAATTACATTGTTTACCTATAAGATCAATTCAGACAAAACATTAACTGATTAGATGTTAGATGATCTGGGGTCACAAATGTATAGTTAATGGGTAGGGAGCTAGTACCCAAGTTTGTAGTACTGCTCTGTGCAGCCACCATCATTTCTTCCTCCCGCCCCCAGTTCGCATCACCCTCCTTGTGTATGAGTATAGCTCATTCTGTCCCACAGAACTGCAAGCTCTCCTCCAAACAGAAACTGCATTTTATTAATATATGTACCTTTCCTCCAGCCCCTTCTCTCTGGCACCTCGTATTTGAGAACTTCCTAAATGTTGATAAGTATACTGTATTGGAAAAACACCCCATTCCCCCATTTACACCTGAGCCAATCATGCCACAGACAGTAATGGAGCCCAATGCTAGTCTCAGGTCCCCGGGAAATAGCTTTTGGTTTTTCTGCTAGACTAAAAAAACCCTCTTGAACATTTCTTGTGGTATTATTTTCATTTTCTAATTCAATCCTATGTCCCTCCAGCAGTGTTCTTTGCCCTTCTGATCCATCCATTCAACTTTCCCTATCCCCACGCTCAGCTCCTCTACTATCACCATCCCTACTAGAGGGATGCATTTGTTACATTGATGCCTCATTGTCACCCAAAGTCCACAGTTTACATTTAGGCTCCCTCCTGGTGTGCTAATTCTATGGGTTTTGGTCAATGTAATGATGTGTGCTCACCATTATCCTATATATAAAAAGAGTAATATGCAAATTGACCATCACTCTAAGACACAAGATGGCCACCCCATGTGGTCAAAGATGGCTGCCCCCATGTGTACACAAGAAGGCCAGTAGGGGAGGGCAGTTGTGGTCAGTTAGGGATGACCAGGCCTGCAGAGGAGGCCTGCAGGGAAGAGCAGTTGGGACGGGGGGAGGTCAGCAGAAGAGGGCAGTTGGGAGAAACCAGGACTGCAGGGGAGGACATTTAGGGGGACCAGGCCAGCAGGGGAGGGCAGTTAGGGGTGACTGGGCCAGCAGAGGAGGGCAGTTGGGGGAGACCAGGCCAGCAAGGGAGGGCAACTGAGAGGGACCCAGACCTGTAGAGGAGGGCAGTTGGGGGGACCAGGCCTGCAGGGAAGGGCAGTTAGGGGTGACTGAGTCAGCAGAGGACAGTTGGGAGAGACAAGGCTAGCATGAGAGGGGAGTTGTGGGGGGACCAGGCCTGCAGGGGAGGGTAGTTGGGGGGGCAGGCTTGCAGGGGAGGGCAGTTAGGGGTGACCAGGCTGACAAGGGAGGGTAGTTAGGGGCAATCAGGCTGGCTGGGGAGCAGTTAGGTGTTCATCAGGCTGGCAGGAGCGTGGTTAGGGTGTGATCAGGCTGGCAGGCAAAAGTGGTTAAGGGCAATAAGGCAGAGGCAGGTAAGCAGTGGGAACCAGCAGTCCTGAATTGTGAGAGGGATGTCTGACCACCTGGTAAGACGGCCTAAATGGGCGGTCGGACATTCCTCAAAGGTCCCAGATTGGAGAGGGTGCAGGCTGGGCTGAGGGACCCCCCACCCCCATCCCAAAGGGTAATATGCTAACTAGACCAGATGTCCTTCAGGTGACCTTCAGGATAAAGCCAGGGTTGCAAGAGAAGCCCAGGTCCTGGGTGCCTGCTGGCAGCTGGAGGGAAGCCGGGTCCCAGGTGCCAGAGGGAAGCCGGTGCCAGCAGCCAGGGGAAGGAAGGCCTACTCTTGCATGAATTTCATGCATTGGGCCTCTAGTAGTATCATATGGAACAGTTTCACTGCCCTCTGTGCTTCACCTATTCATAGCTTCCTTCTCCCAAATGACTGGCAACCGCTGATCTTTTTACTCTCCTTAGTTTTGCCTTTTTCAGAATGTCTTATAATTGGGACCTTCAGTATGTAACCTTTTCTGATTGGTTTTCTTCAGGTAGTGATATGCCTTTAAAGTTCCTCCACATTTTTTTTTTTTTATGGCATGGTAGCTTGTTTGTTTTTAACACTGAACAATATTCCATAGTTTGGATGTAACACATTTTATTTATCCATTCACTTACTGAAGGACATCTTGGTCGCTTCCAAGGTGGGAAGTTATGAATAAAGCTGCTATAAACATTCATGTGCAGGTTTTTGTGTGAATCTAAGCTTTTCATCCATTTGGGTAAATACCAAAGAGTGTCACTGCTGGATCAGTTTTTCTTTTTCATTATCTTCCCACAAATGACTCATAGCATCTGCTTGGGTGTTGTGAAGTATCTGCTCTAACTGGCCATGTACTTTCTGCATCGAGCCCCTTAGGAATGTAAGGAAAGAGAGAAACACTATGTAATAGTAATATACAGAACATTTAATGTAACAGCTGGATTTGGGGAAAATGTAGAGAACAAGATGGGTTTATAGCACCCAAGAGTTAAATTCTGTCTGCTCATGCAGTTCCTACTGGCATCAAAAAGAAGAGTCATTTGGGGCTTTTACATCACAGTGAGGATATGAACACTGAATCTAGCTTAAGGGAAATTAAAAGTCACTGCTTTTTGGTAGTGACAATTCCCCTTGATGGTCTTGACAGGTGCTGGAAAAGAAATCAGACTGCCTGAAGTGGAGTCCATATTATCTTTTGCTCATGTTATCTTCTCATGGCCCACGAAAGAGGCAGAGTGGCTTCTGGAAGATGCAGCCTGAATAAAAAAATGACAGAACCAGCAAGTGGAATTTAAAAGAGATGGAGATTACCTCTACCGACTCACAACAATAGGGATTCTAGGAGAACCTATTATTTTTCTTCAGAAAAAGCAAGCAAGCAAACAAACAACAAACCTGAATTATCATTGACTTCAGCTTTCTCTAAGTGGCCATTTATTTTAGGTTAATTAAGACAAAGAAGTTGTTTTGATTTGCATAAGTTAAAATGTTCTATGCCTCAGAAATGCTATAGATAGGATTTCAGAAGGGAAGAATGAAAATGTCTCTTTTTCCGCCTTTTCTTATAACAAAGATGATTCCCTATGCAGAAATTGGAAATTTATAACCCAGTCATGTTTTGTTTTGCCCATTTAAGTGATGTGTATAAAATATTGAGCCACTTATTGTAAAATATGAGTGTTTTCACGTAGCTGTATAGATTTAAGACTTGTCCTGAAAAAAATTGGACTATCTGAAACATTAGCATAAATTTCCAAATGATAATAGTCAACCAGGGCTCAAAGGTCACTGTGTCCTCTCACCAGGGCAAGCCTCCTCCACTTCACCACAGTCCTTAGTTTTCTCCACTGTCTTCCTGACACCTGAAGCTCATGCATACCACTGCTTTCCTACTTCCGAGAGGCATTTGAGTTTTTGACTTCTGTTCCATGAGACATTATGCTATTTGTTTCCTGGAGGAATCCTAAGTCCTTACATAGACATTTTAACTATCTGCCCCAGGCTGTGTTGCGAACACGTCCTATTTAGAAAATTCATTAATTAGGGTGCAGGTTTTATTAGTGACATGTTAGGCTTCAGCAAAGAATTATTTCAAACATTCTTTGGTTTAAACTTATTTTCTTTTAACGTGTTATGATATTAAAGACTTTTTTTGTAAAAGATCAATTTTATAAATCTTGCATTTCCATTTTGTGGACTTGTAAAACATCTGTTCTTCATTTTATTCAAGCTAAGAATAACTTTTCTTTAAAATGAAATTAAGAATAGGAGTCTAATACACGAATATGCTAGCTCCCTACATAATGGACTTAAATCTAAATCCAGATGTTATTTTAAACATAAATCTCCCAATCAAAAATATATTCTCAAATGTCAATAATCCAACCACAAAACAATGGATATAGGGATAAAATTGGAGGAAGAAATAAAATAGTCCACAAAAGGAAGGAGTAGCAAGGAAAATCTGGATAAATAAAATGCCAATGACAGGATTCCAGATGCCTGAGCTGATGGTCCCAGAACTATAGCATCATGGCCATGATCAGGTCTCCATTAGGATGAGATGATGGATGTAGGCACAAAACCAAGGAGGGGTCAAACATGTAGTTCTCATGATGGACACTTTAATGCAATATTTTAAAATGTAATGTAATATTTTATAAATAAAAATTAATGCAAAGTAAACCATAATGGGTAAAGTGGTCTTGTTGGCCAACAGGCTGTAATTTGGCCAGCATTTAGCATACTTATTCTATCTATGCCAGCTATGGTATTAAACACTTTTCATGCTTTTTTTTTCTTTTTAAAAATTTTATATCACGTAATACATTCTATTTTCTTCTCTTACTCTTACCATTTTACAGCTGAGAAAACTGAGGCATAAAGCTGTTTAGGAACTTTCCCAGGTTATAGCCAATAATTAACAGTTAGGATCCAAACAGCTTGACTCCAGAAATGGCTCATGTCCATGCTACTCTACTATCTACTACTACTGCCAGGATGGTTCAGCCTACAGTTAGATCAGTATCTGTGGATGCTGATAGACTTTACTATCCTCATGCTTCTACTGAATCAGAGATAAGTTCATGATCTTAGAGCAGCCATGTATAGACTGGCCCCAAGGAGCTGAATTAATTTGCTGGGAAGACCCAGATGATTGGTTTTCCTACACTAGATGGTTTCTGTCCAACCCAAGGAGCAAAGTAGGGGGGGCAGGGATGGAGGGAGAAGAGATAATACAGTGGGTAAAGGGGACAGAGTCAGGAAGTATCTATGCACAGAGACTGAGATAGAAACCTAAAGGCAGTGAGACCAAGAACAAATACAGATGTAGAGGCAACAGCAATGAGGAAGAGGCCAGAATGAAGAACATGGGAACCCTGCAGCTGCAGGGGCCGTGCATAACTCAGAACTAGATAATATAACCAATTGACATATACCTTTTAAAATGCTCTAAGTGTATAAGAAGAAGTACAAGGAAAGGAAGGTAGTAAAGTCATAATGTAAATGTAAATTCTTGGACAGGAATATGTAAGAGACATACAAGGCTATCAGATATTTCACCTTCTTTAGAATCACTGAAACTATGACTATGACTAATGCAGGTGTTTTACATTAGCCATTCAAAATCCATGAGCAATGTATGGTTTAGTCAGTGATAATTTCCCAAAATCATCCTTGGCCCTTCCAAAGATGTCCGTATCCCAATTTCTGGAAAATTGTTACCTTATGTACCATAAAGTAATTTGCCGATATAAATAAGTTACAGTTCCTAAGATGGAGAGATTATACTTAGTTATCCTAAGAGTGACACTAGTGTCAGAGTCAGAGGAAGTATAACAAGGGAAGAGGAGGTTGGAATGTTGCAGGGCCATGAGCCAAGGAATGTGGGCAGTCTCTGGAAACTGAAAAAACAAGAAAAGTGATTTCTCTGCAAAACTTTCAGAAGTAAAGCAATCTTGATGACCCATTTTACATTTCTGACCTCTAAAATTGTCAGATAATATATATGAGTTGTCAGATAATAAATATGTACTTTTATGGTAATTTCTTATAGCAGCAAAGGGAAACTAATATAGTGACCAATTTGTGGAAAATTCCCAACTGTCAAAGTCCAATTTCTATAAAATTTATATGATAACTTCCTTCCTGAAAAATTCATTGCATAGTCAAAGTGTGCAAAAATACTTTGTGATTTTATGCAAAATGGAGCTCAATTCTAGACTCAAATAATTATAAACTAGGTTTGTGCTGTATTATCAGGTCTTCTATTTTCTCAGTCTTCTCTGCTCTCACCCCCTTTTAGTTTGGTTCATATTTCATGCTGAGCAATTTCATTTCTGTCTAGTTTTCAGGTCTCCTTAGCTTGTGGCTTCACCTTCCCTTTGCAGAATAGCCCTTTAAGATGTTTCAGAAAATACTCTTTCCTTCCTAAGGCTGCTTGCTAGTTGTTAAAATTCTTGTTCAAGGTATGTGTTCTTCCTTCAGCCAACAGTCTCCAGTCCCTAGGTCTGACTTATGCCTGGTGATCCTTCAAAACTCAAGTGCCATAATTTCTAAGCAGCTTCTTTGACCCCTGCTGTCATGGGTAGGTCTTTCTTTTGGGTTTTCCCTAGCCCCTGAACTTACTATCTTTATCACCTATTTTGTTGGTCTAGACACTGTGCTAAGCACTTTAGTTATATTTTGTCACTTACATACCAATTTCCTGAGCTAATTATTACTTATCTCCATTTTACAGATAGGGAAATTGAGACTCAGAGAGTAACTCAAAATCTAAAGTAAAACAAAAGGATTCTTGGTCTTAGAATCCTTTATGTTCATGAAAGATTAAATTTCAGTGGATTATATTTAAAAGGATTAAATCTTAAAGCTTTTTACTCATTAGTAATCATTTATTATGCTTGTGTGTTCACAGACTATTTCTCATACTCTTTAGGATGCCTCCCTTTAGAGTGGGTGGATAACTACTTTACACACTTGTATCATTTGAACTTTTTACAATGATCAATTAGTGGATTCCAGTTTATTTGGCTTTCATGTATAAAATGTAAATAATTTTTTTAAAAAAAGGTTTTAATGGTAGTTTAGACATTTTCTAGGCCAATTTTTGTTTTATATATAAATTTTTGTGTATGTATAAATTTTACTCACATATTATTTGTTCCATACTTACTCATTATCACTAAGAACTAGGGTCTTTCTGGGCACTGGGGATATGGCAATAAATAAGGATGATAGAATTCACATTTTAGTGGGGAATATATTCAGCATCCATCTAAAAAAAAGCAAGCTAGCAGGGAAGGGAGTGATAGGGAGTTCTCATTACTTAGTTAAAGAAGGCCCCTCTGAGGGGTTGATATGCGAGTGTCAAATTAAATGAAATAAGGGAGAAAATCATATGAATGTCTAGTGAAATATATCCCAAAATGTAACTTACAATTTTTTTGAATTGCTCCAATTTTATTTTGAAATTAGAATAAATAGTATCAAAAGTACGCATTGAGCATGTACAAGTGGCTTGGTGAGTGAGTTGGGCTATTGGATAACAAGAAAATATGAGATTTTACTTTGGCCACCTAGTTTACAACCTCCATGGAAGTTGAGAACAATACACATAAAAGTATCAAATGATAAAACATTATTTTTTATTATTTATTTGGTGCTAATTGAGTGACAGATTCTAGGTTTTGGGAGTCATGGTGGGTCTTCTGTCTTCAGAATTAAATGTCTAATTTTGCTATATTCAAATATTTTTAAGCACAAGATAACGGAACTTAAAGAAGATGGAAAAATGTTCTTTAATGGAAATTTAGTTTTCACTCCTGTCGGGATTCCCCTCTCATAGGAGCTATTTATGGAGTCTGTGAAATATGCTTCTAATAGGGGATAAGAAATCCTATTGGGAATTCAGACAATTGATTTATAGTCTGTGGCATCCTAAACAGTGGTAGCTTTCCTTGGACACAGATTCCAGAGTCACTGAAATATGGTGGGAAGGGTTGCAAATACATTGTTTTCCTGCTTCTCTTCTCCATTGCTCCCCTGGGCTATAAGCAAGTGAAAGTTGTGATTTAGACTAATAATCAAATTGAGACTGTCCATTGTCTAGCATCTGATTCTCAATAATGGTTACAGCTTTCAACAAATTATTCATGAATGGAACACAAATATGCTAACAGTATTTGTGCTGGTGGAATTATGACATTTTTGTTTTCCCCCCCAAATTTTCTGCTTTCCCAGATTCTAATACTTCATATCACAGTTTCTGACTATATGCAGTTTCTGATGGTATTATCTTTGAAATTAAAAAATAAAACATGGAAAAGTAATGATTCAAAGAAATCAGTGGGTTCATTACAGTAATGAGTGCTTAAGCAGTAGTCTTTTCTCTGCTAAATTTCATTTTTTGCTTCATAGATTTCATGCTTGAATCAACTTTTTATTTTATCTTAATGAGTATCACTGTATTCATTAATTATAATAACTAGTGTTCACACCAAGATTTTCACTCCAAAACGTAGAAACACATTTTAAAATTCAGTAATCCTTACATTTAAGCCTACCATGAAGAGAGGCAGCAAATATTTACATTTTATAGAAGGGCTTGGATGTTAAGGGTCTAAAACAACAACAAACTGGGTAATTTTTCTTATCTCTGATTGGATTTATACTTATTATAAAGCTGCCTCGTCCGTTCCCAAGTCTGTTTCTAAGGCTGGCAGTATGTTTTTCTGAAAAAAGCAGAGAGTGCTGCCACCATCCTGAGTCAGAGGCTTTCCCTCTGGTCTTGATTTCTAATATCATTAGCTGCAGAATCAAAGATGAGATTCCCCCTTGTTTTGTTCTCTGGTGTTAGGATTCCAGGCAATGATTTTGACATGCTGCTCCCCACAAGGGGGCCTTTGATTGCTTTGGAAGGTCTTTGCTGCAGTGTGTAGTACTTGGATGTGCTGCTCCTGGTGCTGTCTGCCTGCCATGCCTTCCGCCATGCCTTCCGTACTGCTGTGCTCCTGTGATGGGGATCCACTCTGGCAGGTTGCCATGGTTCTCAGGCTCCTTCTTGTAGGCTGGCCTCCACAGGGGTCAGCCGGTGCAGGGGCACTGCAGGATTGGAGGGTGGCTGAAGCAGGGCACCAGCTCCTCCAGGGGCCCCAGCAACTGCTGCCAGCTTTGATCCCTCTGGGCTAGGGCTGTCAGAGCTTTCTACTGTTGCTAACCTCAGAGCTGCTGTCCTTGCCTGTTTCACTTCTCAATAGCAATTCCCTCGCCTGTGCCACTAACTCTGTTACTAAAGTCCCTGTGGTAGGTGTGTAAAGTGACTTCTGATTTCCCAGTTGGACCTTGACTTATATATTAGGTCTAGTAATAATTGATGTCGTTTTCTAATACTTTTTAAAATCGAATTTATTTAAACAATACAACAAAATTTAATCAACAATATAGTTGCCGTTGTTTTCTACTACTTGTGCCCAATGCTCAGGAAGCATTTTAATCCCTCTGTTGTAAAATTCTTGTGCTTTTGATGCAAAAAATTTGGTCAATGCATTTTTGAGGCATTCTTCATTATTAAATTTTTTTCCAAGAAGAAAGTTTTGCAAAGAACGAAACAAATGGTAATCGGAAGGGGCAATATCAGGAGAATATGCAGATTGAGGGAGAACTTCCCATTCCAACTGGCGCAGTTTTTCAGCAGTGATTCTTGCAGTATGCGGTCGTGCGTTATCGTGGTGAAGAATTACGCCCTTCCGATTAATCAGCACGGGTTCTTTTTCTCTTAAAGCTTGGGCTAACCTTTCCAATTGGGCACTATACACTGCACTTGTAATGGTTTGGTTAGATGGTAAAAGTTCATAATGAAGAATTCCTTTAAAATTCCACCAAACACACAACATCACTTTTTTCGCATGCAAGTCAGGTTTTGGCGTGGGCTGCGGAGCCTCATTTTTGTCCAACCATTGAGGCTGCCTTTTCAAATTAATATACAGCACCCATTTTTCATCTCCAGTAACAATTTGCTCTAAAAACAGCAAACGGTTTTGAAGAGAGAGGAGCGAACTGCAAATTGTGACTCTTTGATTACGGTTGTTGTTGGTCAACTCATGAGGAACCCATTTTCCAAACTTTTGGACTTTGCCAAGTGCACGCAATTGATTGGAAATTGTTTTTTGTGAACAATTTAAAGTTGTCGCAAGCTCTTGTTGGGTAATTTGAGGATTTTGCACCAAAAGAGCTTGAAGAGCTTCTTGATCAAAATTGGACACATGGCCTCGACCACTCTTGTCATCTAACGAAAAATTTCCCTCGCGAAATTTCTCAAACCAACGCTGGCATTTTCTGGCGCTAACTGCATCTTGACCAAGAGCACTACAGACGTTTTTTGCAGCCTCACTTGCTTTTCTTCCTAATTGAAACTCATAAAGCATGCAGTGCCGAATATGCTCTTCATCCGCCATCTTCTTAGCCCTAGTTTTGCAACAAAAACCAAACCAAACACAAACTTTTTCAAGCAAAACTTGTTAATTGCACTTCACATGTTCTGTAGATACCACGTGTTTGAAGGTTATGTCAATACAAGTCAACGCCAAGCAAGATTTTAAACGAATGTTTAAAAACGACATTAATTATTACTAGACCCGATAGGTGCCAGTTCTCAGGGTTGATTGCCAACAAAATGAACCCCTGTCTTCGTAAGAATTTTCAGAGACTTGAAGTTTAGAAAATTTACCTCGTGTTAGGCCTCAAGAAACAGAATAATGTGGGAGATTAGCTAATAACTTTATCATTTTGTAGCAGGAGCTTCTGAGCTGATGAATTATTTTATATACTGCTCTAAAATGAGACATGTTAATTACATAGATCTATGAGTTTTGTTGTACACCTTGGATTTCTAGCATTTTGTAATTGGTTAATGATATAATGTGGCATAAAGTGATGATGCTAAAATATATTACCTGGAATATTTAAAAGTTTACATCTAAAAGCACCACATCTGTATCCTTATTTAAGGCAGACACACTCCTTTAGTAGTGCTACTAAAAGAAAGACTATGAAATCAGTTTACATTATTTTCCGGGACTGAGGAAAAAATGTCCATCCTCGACAAGTGGCTGGCATTAATAAGGGACCCGTATGTAGCATCTCCTGCATTTCTTTAACCACATGACGTTCGCAGTGAGAAAACCACTGAACTAACAAATCATAAACCATAGGTCTTATTGTAGGTTGGATTTGCTAGAGACAGGGATGTGCAAGTGATTTATTGAGGGAAAGACCTGTTAGGAAGTGAGGGAACAGGACTGGGCAGGGGAAGAAGATAAGCAAAGATGTGTTTCAGCTGAAGTCTAGCCTCAGCCTGATCACAGGAAGATTCAAGAAAGAATGAGATCACAGAGAAGCCCACCTTGAGACAGGGAGGCTGGGCTTTGGTCCCCTGTTATCCGTCAGTCATTCACTGTGGGTGGCTTCCAGTGGGGTAGAGGTAACACCCTCCCAGTCATTCATAGCCATGGAAGATAATTTTCTTGAGAATTCTCTTACCAGCAATGCACATAGCAGCTGAGAGACGGCTAACCTGACCTAATAATATGTGGGAGGCACCCATAGCTTCTACTGTAGATATCAGTACACCACTCACAAACCCTTTGACACTGGGCAAGACACATAACTTCTCCAAGCCTCAGGTTCCTTATCTGTTTAAGTAATGAAAATGACAGGGAATTGGGAATAACAGCCACCTTATCACTTTCTCTATCACTCATGAAGGTGCTTTGAAAGAAATAAAGTGCTGTGGAAGTAGGTAGCTAGGCTATCGGGAGAGAGGACTATGCAAAGTTATTAGCGAGTGTGAAAACTCCAGGTTCACCATGGTCTCAGTCTTCCCTTACGTTCTTCTGAAAACATAGTCCGAGACAAGGACGTGGGTAAAGGTAGTTTATTTTGGAGAAGATCCTAGCAGACAGGAGTGATTGAGTGGGGAGAGTGAGACAGGGATGGAGGAAATGCCAGATGCACAGTTGAGGTCCCGGCAGGGGTGTGGGTCGGGCTCCATCATGTGCACTTGAGGCAAGCTGTCATCATCAGGAAGTGAACCAAGGCCTGCGTGGCACTGCTGGCATGATGCCCCAGGGTGGAAAGTGTGCTGTTTGTTATGCTACACTCTTGGCACAGCTCAGATCCATTGATGCTCTTCATTAATTCCATTCTGTCACTGATTCTTCCAAGACTAGGCTGACCCCTGCCTCTCAGAAAAGATTGAGCAGTACAGTAAGCTACAGTCTCCCTTGAGGAGCAGATTCTGAGGCCATAATTGATATCCATCCTCTCTCTTCTCCACTATCGCTTCCAGACTTCCCTCACCCTCAGCCAGCCCAGGTTGCTTGGTTAGTAGGTGACCCAGATCCTCACCCAGAGGGGTCTGAGCCTGGATTGACTCACTTCCTGCAATAGCCTGTTTCCTGTGGTCAGTGGGTATGGAAACACCAGGAGAAGCCCAGGGAATCCCCTAAGATCCAGACTTACTCCTCCTTTTCCTGTTGTGTAGCAGCAATCCTGTCTCGTTAGGATGAACACAGTTTCTGTGCCAATATAGAAAATCTACTCTTTGCCTGTGGTGAATTGGCATGAAGCATCCCAGTGATCAGGTAGAGTCACAGCTTCAGGCTCACTGTCTCAAAGTGTTGCTCTCCAAGAACCAGGACTTCTATTCTAGCCAAGTTTAAAGCTGTGGAAACAGGAAGTCCAAGTTAAGCAAGTGTGTCCCTGGGAGTGATGGTGAGGGAAGCCAACCAGTGCTTGCACCCCTTCATACCCAGACCTTTGTTCTGCAGTTAACTACTTGCAAGTCTTCTGTATGACTTTCTATTTGTGAAGCCAGAATTTTTAATCTCATCCCCTATCTTCTCACCTCCTGTATCATTTCAATATATTTATTTCACAAATTTTGTTCAATGTCACGTGTGGTTTTTTATTATTTTGCTAGGTAAATTTTTTTTTTCTGAGCCAAATAGTAGGCTATGATTATATTTGCTCTATTTTATAATCTTTTATTTTCCCTGAAATTAATAATTGCCTCCTTTATTGTTTTTATTTGCTTCACTGCACTCTAATATCTGACCCAACTTTTTTCATACCCTCCTCCAGCTTTGTAAATGTCTTTCTTAATTTTTTCTCGTGGTCAAACTATCTGTGTACTCTGCATTTTTGCACAGAAGTCTCAGGTACAATCCTAACCTTGGGGAAGAGTGCTCCATATTCTGGTTTCATCTAAACCACATGTGTCAAACACAAGTCCCGCGGGCCAAATCTGTCCCGCCAGGCCTTGCAATGTGGCCCTCACCGCACTGTCATCACTGCACTCCGCTGCGTTTCCATCACAATGACAGTTTATGACTGTTCAGTAAACCATTCGGCCCGAGATTTAGGCTGGATTTTAGATTTTGGCCCCTTCTCTGATTGAGTTCGACACCCCTAATCTAAACAGATGCATGATGTTTAAATTAACAGAGAGGAGAGGAGTTAGATGGATTAGGTTGGGAGGGGATGTTAAAGTGTTTCTCTGAGAGAGCGATTCTGCAAGAGTGATGCAAACAGGAACTAGTTTACAGGTGGCCAAAGAGGGCAGTGGATGATAATGAATACTGAGCAGTTACCATGTGGCAGGGACTGTCCCTGGAAATGTTTCACTTACATTATGTCATATAATCCTCATAATGATCCTATTATGTAATGAAATGCTATTACCTCTGTTTCACTGGTTTGGAAGCTGAAAATGAAGTGACTTGCCTAAGTTTACACAGAACCAGGATTCAATCCCTGGCTGAACCTGAAGCCTCTGGACTAAACTACTCCTTAGAGATGAAGAGACCATGGAGATAGTGCCTATAAAGCAGGGAGGCAGTAGGTACAGACAAAGGAGGCAGCCTGTGTTGACAACATTCAAGGAAACTGGGCCCCAGGGGTCTTGTGAGTATAGCTGAGAAGAGGGGGCGAGGAAAGGAACCGTGTAAACATTTGCTTCTGCTTGAATGTGCCCCCCAGCGCAACCTTCTCCAATTAGGAGCACTGTCTTGAAGAATGCTGCCTCAGCCCCTGAAAAGAAGACCCCAGGGCATGCATTAATGAGAGGAGGGGGCGTCCTAGCTGACAGAAAAATAAAGCTCTCATCAGGAGCCAGGGACCCCCAGTGGGGCCTGGAGCTTGTTGACTGAGCAGCAAGAGACCCCTGTTGTTGAGCTTCCCCTGACGCCCAGCCTCCCTGCTGCTTCTTGGAAGAGGGCTCTCTCTCCCAAGGCTTGCCTTATATGGGACAATTAATGAACAGTGTGATGACAGGAGACACCTCTCCATGTTGTTCATATCTTGGGCTTACGACCAGATAATTCGCCATTGCCCTCCTGGTTCCATTAGAGAAGAAGTGCCTTTTCAGCACTTTGCAGAACCAGGATGCAAAAGCAAAGGGCACAAAGTTAACTGCATCATGTCTTTCATTTATTTAGTCAATTGCTTTTAGGGGAAGCATGGATTTAGAAGGGAGGGCTTCTTTGTTCTGAGATAAAGTCCCTCTTTAGTCAATATTAGGATGCTTATTAGGATTACTTTGGATAAGAGTGATTGGATTCTGTCTGCTATTAGGGGTGTCAAACTCAATCAGAGAAGGGGCCAAATCTAAAATCCAGCCTAAATCGCGGGCCGAATGGTTTACTGAACAGTCATAAACTGTCATTGTGATGGAAACGCAGCGGAGTGCAGTGATGACAGCGTGGTGAGGGCCACATTGCAAGGCCTGGCGGGACAGATTTGGCCCGCGGGACTTGTGTTTGACACATGTGCGTGACTAACTGAATAAAAATGGAACTCCTTTAAAGCAGTGTTTCTTCTACTTAACCTGTTTTGATTCTATGAGGAAAGTATTATCCACTTTTTAAGGGTGGGGAAACTGAGACTCAGATGTTTACATAAAGACCGTGCCCAAGGCCATGCAGATGTTTACAAAAAGGCTATGTCCAAGGCCATGAATGAAACTCAGAGTACTTGCTAATCCTGGCTTTCCCCTCAGCACCCCGTTGGGTTGAGTTGCCTGTTGCTCAAGGTTTGCTAAAGCCCATAATTTCTCAAAGCTTTGAAAGGCTTCTTGTCATGAGGACCCGAAAGACCTTGCAGGAAGATCATATTAGTTAGTTGCTCATTAGGCATTTCTTTTTTGAATATGTAAGTGCTCAGGACATTTCTGGGCAGCAAATGTACATGGAGAAAAAAAATAAATAAATCATGCTTTATGTCAGAAAGGCATTTTCAGTCACATTGGAAAATGAGTTATGTGAACAAAATACTTAGGGAACAATTAAGTTCTTAATTACAACTAAACGTTGAATACAGAGTTGCTCAAAAAAGGAAAAGAGCTGAAGTAGGCTGGAAGCCTGGGGAATGAAGAGGGTGGTGTATGTGTAGACATGGAAGGATGGGTAGGGATGGAGGCATAGGAGGACAAGGAAAAGTTTTTCTTCCAAGGCAATATGGACTAGAAGGGGAATGTATTGGGACAGCTTCTGAGTGTGGGATAACGGTAGAACAGTGGAGGGAGTGATGAGTGTATGTTGATCCTTTTTGTTCTACTTAGTTTTCTTCCTCTCACATTAATGCATAATGTATCTATAATTATTGTCTAAATGTATCCATTTACCAACTAGTTTTTAAAGGCAGAAGACAAAAGTGGCTGGCATTCGAAAAGAATTATTTTTAGGAGAGTTACTAATAACCACTGAACATATTGTTTAACTTTAAATTCAATTCCCCGTCTTCCCAGAATTGATGTCAGAGATTTCTTTTTACTAAAACAGGTCTCTGTGTTTATCAGAATATCCACATGAGAATAATTTATATTAATGTAATAAATTTAGAAAAGATAAAAATAAGATTGCCGGGTAAATTAGTGCCTACATAGGGGAGAAACTCCATAAATGAGGCCAGGCAGAGACAGTTACTCCCTTTAGTGTTTCCGTAGTGTTGTGAACTGTTTTTCTTATTCACTACACCATGAGCTCCTAGAAGGAAGACATTGTGCCATGTGCACATTTACATCCCCAGTGTCTAATAAATACCTACTGGTCGAGGTTACTGAAACAACTTCTACCATTCATTTAGATGAATGAGCAAATGAATGTATAAGTGGAAGACTAGCTTTCATCCTGTGTACTAATTAGGGAAATGCTAGCTTCTACCATAAGTAATCCCCTAAACTTCTGTGTCTTTGAACAACAGAACTGTGGTTATTACTCATAATAGACTAATGTGGTATCCATGGTTGATTGGTGGTTTTTCTTTACTTGGTAAATAAGGGACTTGGGCTGTTTGCATCTTATGGTTCTATTTTCCACTGGGGCTTCAGTGGAAAGTATTGTAGATGGTGGGCAGACAGGAAAGAGAGCACAAAGAAGGCACAAGTAACACATATCACTTCTGCTTACATTCATTTAACTAGAACTAGCTGCCCAGGCAGCTTTCTCAGACACAGCCTCAGGATGAGTCAGATGGATTTTAGGGAATAGTTGGCCTTCTCTACCACAGCCAGCCTTTAGCACTTCCTCGTTTTGAGATCTTAGGCAAGTTCATAACCTCTCCAGGTCTCAGTTTCTTATTTGTAAATGGGGATAATATATTTATCCTATAAGGTTGTTGTAAATATTAAATGGCACCTATAAGTGAAGTAGCTAGCAGCAGTGCTCAGCATATGCTTAATATGTGAGAGCTATTATAATATTGTTACTTTTCATAATTCAATTCAATAAGATACTTATTATGTTAACGTTTGTTTTTCTTCAACCATGATCATCACACATGCAAAACTAGGGAAACTTGGGGAGAACATGTGATTGCATGTCTTAAGGTGGAAGCAGAGGTGGAGACAATCACTCCTATGGGGCCATGGCACATACTAAAGATCATGTAATATAAGTTATCCATTTGGTATTGTGGACTTTAGATAAGGAGAATTTTTTCTTGAAAACTATTGCAGATCTTCTAAGAGAAGTTACATATTGGCAGTGTGAAAGGCTGTTTTATAAATACCCCATCCAAGTGGAGGTAGATGAAATGGAATTATTACAAACTTATCCTGTAGACAACAGATAATAAGAGACAGAGCCCTGGGGAAAGAACAGGGCCATGGAAGAGAAAGGAAGGACAGGGAAGGGTAAAGAGAGAAAGGAAGGGAAGTGGAACTGTGGCGGGCTACCGAATCTGCCTTTGGGACAGCCAGGAATGCATTGGCTGCTGAGGGCTCATAGCTGAGTCCTCTCCGAGAAACTGCCCTTGGTTGAAGGGAGCTGCCTAGCCCAAAGTTTCAGTCCCCCTTGTGGCTGCCAAGATCCATGTGGACTTTCTGAAGGTCATCCCAGCTTTCCACTTCCCAGTGAGGCTGACTGAGGCCTCTGTTGCAAATAGTTCAACTTCTTCTCTGCCCAGATCCACTTTCCTTCTTTAAAAATTTTTTTTAAAATTTCTTTTGAGAGAGAAGAAGAAGGGGGAGGGAGAAATGGAAGGAGAGAGAGAGAGAGAGAGACAGAGAGAGAGAGAGACAGAGAGAGAGAGAGAGAGAGAGAGAGAGAGAGAGAGACAGAGAGAGACAGAGAGAGAGAAACATTGATGTGAGCAATATCAACTAGTTGCCTCCAGTAAGCACCCTGAATGAATGGGGACAAAACTGCATCTGTGCCCTGAGGAGCGATCTAACCCGTGACCTATTGGTGCATGGGATGATACTCAACCAACTGAGCCACAGCTGTGGCTCCCAGAGCACTTTCCAGTAAAGTTCCTCATAGGACTCTCTGACCCTGAGTCTGTTTCCCGGGGGACTGGACCCACCAGAGTAGAAAAGAAAAGGGGAAGAAAGGAAAGCAAACAGAAAGGGTGAGGACCCACAGGAGGGGGAACTTTTTCTTATGGATTATCTTATGCAGCAGTCCCTGAAGGCATCGATATAAACGAACTCCTCCTTGTTTATCTCCGGGAAAACTCAGTGTAGTTACATAATATGACTCCAATTTGAATGAAAGGTCTCTTTGTACACTGTCCTGAATTTCCTCCATTTGCTTGTCCAGTTAACATTGAATTTGTTTAATAATGGATCTTTCCCCTCACCTTTCACTATCAATGACCTGTACTGGTGTTATATTCTGTATATAGAATGTACTTTTTACAAAATCTGTTTTCTCCCAGGCTCCTTACTGCCCAACAAACATAGTCTAAGTTACCCAGTCCTGCTCTAAATGGCACAACAATGTACTTTCCAAATTGGTCTGTTAGAAGAAAAGGGGAAAATTCTGTATGGCTTCTCTAGCGAGGGGCTTTCACAAAGAGGGCTTATGCTGCTTTTCTCTCCTGCCAGTAGAGTAGGGAAGCAGGTTGCATGGTCTTCTGTGCCAAGCACGCATTGAGTCTGCAATAAGTACATCTTACAATGAATTTCAGCTCTGGCCGGTGTGGCACGGCTGAAGCATCATCTTATATATCGGAAGGTGGCAGGTTCAATTCCTGTCAGGGCACATACCCAGGTTGTGTGTTTGATCCCTGGTTGGGGTGTGTGCTGGGGGCCACTGATCAATGCTTCTCTCTCACATCAATATTGCAGTTTCTCTACCTTCCTTTCTCTCAAATCGATTTTAAAACAACAAATTTCAACTAGCTTGTAATCAATTCAATCTCATTATCTGGGGTAAATGGATTCTTTAGAAGCCTGACTCCCCAGACTGCTACTCACATCTAGGCATTTCCAGTTCGCTTTATCTATTTGCTGTTTTTAATGTACTTGTTTCATAACAAGAATGCCTGCTTCAAGGATACTGTAAGTATTCTAAAATGCCTCTCTATTTCAAGGGGTCTGGTTTCATTGTGGGTGGGTTTTCCATTTGAGATTTAATTTCCCTGATAGAAGTGTGTTTCCTGGCTTCCATATGTGATTAATTCAGGGTAAGTGCTTATCTGTTATGATCTAAATGTGAATTTGTTTTACCCTTAGCCAACAAGACAATTACAAATGCTGTCTTGCCTGCAACCATAGGCTTGGAAATGCAGCTGTCACCTTGAAAGCCACAAAGCGTATGAGTTCCTGGCTCTGTGCTGACACTGACTAGCTGGATACACGCAGGAACCAGAAAGTGGAAATTTTTTATGGGAGATGATGAATGCCTTTCTGTCCTGCAGAATTGGCAATGGGCTTTACTAGGAGTTTAATCTGATGCAGTTGCTTGTGAATGTGTGCAGAGTGATGTACTGTCTAACTTTCTGACACTCTATGCCTGTTGCACTCCAAGAATATTATTGTGGGGACGTGCCCCACTGCCTTCCTCCTGCCTCATGGTTTTCGTTAACTCCTGAAGCTCTGAGGAACCCCAGCATCTGGGACAGACTCTGACGGGGACTCGAGCTAGTGGCTCACTCCGTATTCAAGAACTGGGACAACTCCAGGGCGGAACATCCCATTGCTGTCCTGGGAAGGGTATCCCATCGGGCCAGAAAGCCACATCTCTCGTGTATTTGCCTAAAAGCGGTAATCCTCCACTGTCATATGCTTAACATTCAGAATAAATACTTTTCTGCCAAGCGTTCTGAAAACAAAGATGATATCAAATATATTTAAAACTGTGGCATCTTTGTTACTAAAACTGGAAACCCCCCATAAAACCTCCTAATGCAAAGCCTGGCTTTATCTGATGCTCTCTTGAGATGGTTCCTTAGGGAGCAGTTTTATGTCATTTTCATGTAATTGTCACACTAATGTACCAAGGGGAGTTTTATTATCATTTGCATATTCTGAGAGTTTACTGAATTTTAAGAGAGTGTGCCTGAGAAATAACTTGTCTTGATATATTTAAGAAGCTGGATTTCCCCCCTTTTGCTTGGAACTGCCAATCCTGGCTGTGACTCTAATCATTTATTTAGTATAGCTTTAAGTGGATGTAGTCCAAGTACTAGGGGTTTAAAGAGGTATGATCCTTGATTCCTGTACATAGTAAAATGAGAGAGTTGAACCCATAAGCAAATACTTGGAGTCCAGAACCCTCAGTAGAGCTATCGTACCAAGTACTTTGAGAGTAAGAGAGAAAGGAGGAGGGAAGAGTCAACCAAGTCAACTTGGGATATTGGTACAGTAGAAATGGCATTTGAACTAGGTTTTGAAGAATAAGTAGGAGTGTGGAGATTGGGGAAAGATAGTGAAGGCTAACCTGGCAAAGCATGAAAAGGCAAGGAGATACAACACAATGAGGGAGGCTTGTGCATTTGAAAAGTAGTCTGTGGACGAAAAGGCCCATAGAGATTGTGAATAAACTTTTTATGATAATGTGAGGGATTTGAAACTTGTATGGTGGAGCCATGGAGGCTTTTAGGACAGTGTGGGCAAGAGTGGGCAATAGTCCAATGCTACAGGGAGGGTGAGATAGATGAGAATTGAGACCATGCTATAAACAGGCCAGTCAAGGAACCTGGCAACTTTTGAATTTCATTAGAGTGCAAATGGAACCAGGATGCGAGGATTTGCAGAACATGTTGAGGGTCAAGAACATCAGCAATTAAATAAAAGGGAGTGGATGAAGATGGTTAAGGGAAGATGTATTTGTTAGAATCATGAAAATATATATGAGTTGCCAACTTTATGAACTATTTGTTAATTGCATGTTCTTCTGGACTTTTTTGGTATGTTTGACTTTCCTTAACTCCCCAGGTAGAAATGAGCATTACTTCTGAAATAGTAGAGAAAACTTGGCTGCTTACATATTTGCCTTCTAGACCATAAGCAGGTTGAGGACAGGGATTGTGTTTTATTAATGTTTGTATTCCCCATACCTGACACTTAGGAGGTGTTCAGTTGGGGTTTGATGAGCGATTGAATGAAGGGAGAAGTTGAAGATAACAGAGAGAAGGGAGATATAGATAAGAGGAAATGTCAGAGGATAGAAAGGGTTAGATCCTCTAGAATAGGGGTCATCAAACTTTTCTGTAAAGATTTGAATAGTAAATATTTTAGACTCTGTGGGCTGGATGGTCTCTGTTACTTAATTCTGCCATTACAGGAATGAGGACAGCCATATACAATGGGTAAAAGAATGGACTTGGCTGTTTTTCATTATAACTTTGCTTATAAAAAGAGGCTCTGACTCATACCTTAAAACAGTGGTCGGCAAACTCATTAGTCAACAGAGCCAAATATCAACAGTACAATGATTGAAATTTCTTTTGAGAGCCAAATTTTTTAAACTTCTTTTTAAAAAACATTTTATTGATTTTTACAGAGAGGAAGGGAGAGGGATAGAAAGCTAGAAACATTGATGAGAGAGAAACATCAATCAGCTGCCTCCTGCACACTCCCTACTGGGGATGTGCCCACAACCAAGGTACATGCCCTTGACTGGAATCGAACCTGGGACCCTTGGATCCACAGGCTGACACTCTATCCACTGAGCCACTTAGTTAGGGCTAAACTTAAACTTCTTCTAATGCCACTTCTTCAAAATAGACTCGCCCACACCATGGTATTTTGTGGAAGAGCCACACTTAAGGGGCAAAGGAGCCGCATGTGACTCGTGAGCTGCAGTTTGCCGACTATGGCTCTAGAAATCTGGAAGGGGAGAGAGACTGGCAGTAGCTTTAAAAGGTGTAGGAAACTTCCTTAGAGCAGGTGAGAGAAGAGAGGAAAGTGTTATACTAGTAAGTTAGAGAACAGAGTTATAAGGAAAGTGGAAAACATCCTAAACAAGTTCTCTGAATAATCTTATAGGAAATAGACCAGGACAATTTTAGGGCAGCAGTGGAACCACCCTGTTTCCCCGAAAATAAGACAGTGTCTTATATTAATTTTTTCTCCCAAAGTTGCACTAGGTATAATTTTCAGGGGATGTCTTATCTTTCCATGCACTAGGTCTTATTTTCGGAGGATGTCTTATTTTTGGGGAAACACGGTAGGTATACAGTATATCATGATCTCAATGAGCATGGTCATGTAAATTTCACCACTCCAATAAGTGTCCATGTTCCCCCTCCCTTAGCTGAGTGCCATGCCCTAGTATGGCTAAGGATATGGGCCTTTTTCCAGGTTACGGGTCATCAATCCCCATCTCTATCTCATGTGAAGGTGAAGGGAATTATTGGATGGCCTCTCCTGCAGGGGGCAACATGATGAGAGCTGACATTAATGTAGCAGCTTGCTTGGGCTGTTATTTCTCGCATTACGGTCAGGGAGCCACTATTTTATGAACCCAAAGTCCCCATTCTTTCCCGGGAGGTCTGGCACTTGCAATTTTTTGACCTTTAGACATAAAGGAGTAGGACATTCCACTTATTGAGGAAAGATACTCAGATAGTCTTCAAGCGAACCATATACCTTCTCTTCTTTGACCCAGGAATGCCCATTACATCTTCAGTACCAGACATTCGCACTAACTGCCTATTTTTCTACTGGCCATTATTCTGATTTTGTCTTCAGAGATTTAAAGATTCATATAAAAAAATAGAACAGTAGTTTAATCCCTGGGAGGGATTCTGCGGTGTTCACGGTGGGTGGTTGTGCGGGACCTCCTCCATCCCAACCTCCCTTTAGTACATTTGACACTAGAGGGGCTGCAAAGTTCAAACCAGCAGAGATTCTCTTCCAAGCAAGAGTTGGGTTCCTCCTATGGGAAGATACCAAATGTATAAATGGAGCCGGAGGCAAGGTGTGAGGCTCTAACTCCCTGCAGCTGCAGGGCTCTCCCACTCCAGTGGGGGTGGCTGGCTTCCCTCAGCAGGTCCCTGGAGGGTTGTGTTTCAGCACTTGCAACAGGAGTTTTTTTTTTTAGATCACAACAGAGTCTGTATGATATGGATGCTGTGCTTGGAAGCTTGGCTTAGTCTCTTCCTCTCTTTCCTCTAATGGTTGTGTTAAGCACCTAATACCTGGCAATAAATTAAAAAAAAAATTAAACCAGCTATAATAGTGTCTGTTGTCTGCAACTGGACCTAAACTGATGCAGCATCCCACTAGGCTTGCAGGCTGAACTCGGAAGTCTGGAAAGAGATGGCTGAATTTTGTAGAATTTGGTGAGTGGGAGAATAGATCGGCTGGGATCAGGAGCCGGGAAACAAATGCAAGTGGAGATGGTGAAGCCAGGTGGAAACTGAGAGCAGGAAGGGTGGGGAAGCCTCTGGCACTGGGAGTTTTTATGAAGGTAAGGACTGCTTTCACTCCATGCACACAGGTGAAGTATATCTTGGCATTATTGAAAGAAGCATCCCAGGATTTTCATGAGTCTCACAGGGTGCTGTTCCTGGGGAAGCATTTAAATTTGATCACAGAATACAGAAGAATATGACTTAAAAATGAAATGAACCTCTTTCAGACACAATAAAAGATTTTGTGTAATGATGCAGACAGAATGACAGAAGTGCAGTGAGATGCACATGCTAGGCAGGTGTGGTTCATTGAGCAACTTAATCCTCAATGAGCTGATGGGTCTTGGCATTGGATGGCCCTGTAGAGGTCACTTGTAAATAGTGAAACCACAAACATGAATGGTCTTAGCTTTCTGTGTTAGTTGTAAGCGCATTCCTTATTTCAATTAATAGATTACGAGTGAGTATGCCAGCCATTTCCTTTTTGTGGCTTTTCAAGTACTTTATGTTTTGATCATAATCTTGTGGTTATTTAATGAATACCCGATAACTGAATTATTAGCTATATAAATGTAATTGAGACCTTGAGTCTATGGTACCAATGAACTCATCTTATCATTAGTGTGCATTTATAAAGCACCTACCTGCTATCTTAATGCAGAATCTCAGATTTCGCTCAAAGTTTTCTCATTTGTAACTAACAAAAACACCTGGGTTTGTGTAGACAGCAAATTTTTTTTTTTTTGGAATTTGGTCAGATGATTAGAAAGTAGGGCTATTTCTATTATCATCACAGTTGAGTTTTATGTTTGAATAATTTATGAGAGATCACAAGCTGAAGGCATATGGTGGCTGCAAATGTGTTTTATTTGCATGTTTGAATTCATTGTCAGTGGTAAAAATCAAGACATCTTACGAGAAAACCCAGGTCTTCTAACCACAGGGCTGACTTTCCAATGGGAGGGGCATGGCGGCCATCTCCAGGCAGCCCCAGCCTGACCCCCCTCGTTCCCTCACTGCCTGCCTGACTCCTATGGGCATTTTAAGTTTATGATCCATGTAATAGCTTACGATTGAATAAATAAAAGTTGTCATTAGCATGGAGCACGGATCCTCTGAAAAAAAATTATGTTGTTAAGAATGTTCAGGTATTGGCCATAAAAATTGTATTTGTAATGTAATCTTCCTTGAGGAAAAAAAAATGTACTTCTGGGCTGTGCAGATTTTGAAGATTCACTAATTACTTTCTATACTATGCTATCATTAATTAGCCTCTTTATCCAGAATCAATTGAACACCTCCTAATGCTAAGTTATTATTTATTCAACATAGAAAACATGTTTGCAGCCATTTGTGCCCTTTTTGTGATCCTCCTAGATCGTTCATTCATGCCATCATTTAGGAGTATCTGCTTTTGCCATGTTCCTGGGCTCTATTTCCTCCATTTTCCTTCACTTTTGTTCACTAATATCAGTAACATCTTTTTTCTCTCACTCTTTTAGCTGAAAAAATGTATCACTTGATAATGAAGTGTATGTCTAGAAAAGAAATGTAGACCTTCAGTTCCTATTTTGATAAAATGTACACAGAAAGCTAATATATATCAAGGACTTGAATTTATTCACTTACTCATTCAATTGTTCACTTAGCAGATACTTCTTGAGTAGCTATTGTGTGCCTGATGTTTCTAGGTCTAAGGATGCAATGGTGAACCTCAGAGAAAAACATTCAGCCACATTCTTGGGGGGAGACAGGCAATGAACAAATAGAATACCTTGTCAGGCAGTGAGGGTGCTATAAAGAATGACAATAGAGGGGAAGGCGGTGGAGTCATGTGGGTAGGACTAGTAAAGTCTTTTTGGAGAGGTGACATTTGAGCAGAGACCTGGATGAAGCAAGGGATGAGCCATGTGAATGTGTGTAGAATGCAGTCCTGGCTGTTGGAACAGATCTTGCAAAGGCCCTGAGAAAAGAATGTTCTTGGTGTGTTCCCAGAAGAGCCTGAGGCTGGAATGGAGTACTTGAAGGAGTTGGTAGTTCAGAATAAGTGGGCTTTATAGGCCATAAAGAGGAATTTGGGCTTCCTCCCTCTCTCCCTCCCTTCCTCCCTCCTTTCTTCCCTCCCTCCTTCTCTCCCTCCTTCCCTCCCTCCTCCTTCCCTCCCTTCCTTCCTCCCTTTCTCCTTCCTTCCTTCCTTCCTTCCTTCCTTCCTTCCTTCCTTCCTTCCTTCCTTCCTTCCTTCCTTCCTTCCTTCCTTCCTTTCTCTCTCTCTCTCTCTCTCTCTCTCTCTCTCTCTCTCTCTCTCTCTCTCTCTCTTTCTTTCTTTCTTTCTTTCTTTCAATATATTTTTATTAATTTCAAAGAGGGAGAGAGAGAAACATCAATGATGAGAGAGAGTCTGCCTCCTGCACACCCCACAATAGGCATAGAGCCTGCAACCCAGGCATGTGCAATGATCAGAATTGAATGGTGACCTCCTGGTTCATAGGTCGATGCTCAATCACTGAACCATGCTGGCTAGACAGGCTTTATTTTGTGATGGGAAACCATTTAAGGAAGATTTGTTTATTTGTTTTTAAGATCAGAGACTCTTGAGCATCCACCTCTATGCACAGGAGAGGCTCTGGGTATGGGTAATGCCCTCTCAGTGGTGGGTGGGTTCCCAGAATCAAGTTCAGGTTTCACATGAGTGAAGAGGTGCACAAAGCTTGGCTATATGCCAATGTCCCAGACTCCTTTTCTTCTCTCTGACCCCTGTGGCTGGGGCAGGGATTCCCTGCAGGATGTAGCATGATGTAGAAGGAGTGCATGCAGGCTTGTCAGACATTTGTGTTTTGCTGTGTTTCCACCTTAGTGTTTATTTGAGTCTTCTGGGAGAACATGGATTCCAGGAACAGTGGTCTACGTACTTTTTGAATATGTGGTGCCACCAGTATGAACTTTTGGATGTTCACCAACAGTGAAGGTCCTGGCTCTGCAGCAGCTTTCTGTTCAACATCGTCAGAAACACATTTGGGTGGATATGCATTTAGGCAGGTGCATCCATTAGCAGGGAGAATTTTGATAGGCAAACTAATTTGTGACACCCCATTGACCAAATGACAAGAGCACTCACTTTCCCATACTCCAATGCACCTTTGTAATTACTTAAATGTTTGAAATTATCATTCTCGTGTTAAAGACTTTATTACTTTTCCTCTCCTAACACTTGTCAGGGGACACCAATTTATCGTGTTTTTTTTTTTTTTTTTTTTTTTTTTTTTTTTTTTTTTTTTTTTCTGGTAGAGAAGATAGTCCACCAGTGAGCTCAAACTAAAGTCCACTGATAATGAGTTCCCCTTGTCAAAAGTTTATTTTCATCATAAGTTAGAAAAATCATTATAGCATTGTTTTGTTCCTGTTTTCACTTTGACATGATTTTAACTCAGAGTAATACTGCAGAGCAACTTAAGACATTGTCTCATTTTTTACTGCTCTGCCCTCATTCTTGATACTCTAGGACCCTGGCTTGCTTATTTCCAACCTAAGTTTTTGAACTTGCCATTTGTTCTATCTTGAACACTCTTCTCCAACATACCTACATAGCGACATTGTTCACTTCCTTAAGGATTCTGTACAGATGTCAACTTTTTACTGAGATCTTTCCTGATCACCGTCTGTTAAATAAATACCCCACCATGGCACTCATCTCATTTGTTCACATTATTTTTTTCTACAGCATCACCCCTCCCCCCCCCGGCATGCTGTTTATTTACTTGTTTATTGCCTCCTTCACTAGAGTGCAAGCTCCGGGGAAGTCAATTTCAAGTTCCAGACCTCCATTAGCAGCATATTCTCACCAACTGAATCACTTTCCATAGAGATATTGAAAACCCAAAGTAATCAATCCTTGCAGCCAAGGATTTGTACAGGTCAGTTTTCTTTGGATATTGGGTTGCTTTCTCTTAGGAAAGAAAAATTTGCAAGTGTGACTAATAGATCATATGGGAGTAGGTCTCTGAATCTTTGCTCCTCAAAGTGTAGTCTGCCAACCAGCAGTATTGATATCACCCCAAGGTATGTAAGATCTCAAGGCCTACCCAACCTGCTTAATCAGGACCTGCATTTAATGCCAGTGATTCCTATGTACAATTAAGTTTGAGAAAACTCTGACTCACCCAACTTTGATCTAGAAATCAGAAGAAATCCAGAACTCGGTCATTTAACTTGTATTGGATATCATCATTAGTAAAGGGGCCATTAAAATACTTTATATTCTTTTTTATTCCTTTTTAAGTTGAAAACAGATATTGAATTTGAGTTGGTTACTTGATCTTTCTGCCCTCAAGTTCTTTCACTCTGTGAGGAGGTGGTTGGTCTAAATGTCCTCGTGTGTGTATGTGTGTATGCCTTTCAGACTTAAGGCAGAGCAGATCTGTGTTTATCTTCACCTCCACTTTCCCTTAGTTTCATACTTCTGACCTTCTAGTGATTTGGAGAGCTCCAGATGGAAAAATCCGCTCACTGAGCAAAATGGTAACCACATTGTATTTAAAGAGAGCAGTTCAGTGTCCTGATCCGAAGGGATCCAACTGGTGTGCTAGCTAGATTGAAAAAAAGAATTATTTGAACTTGTACTCTCTGTCAGGCACTACTTATGTGCTTTGCATTATAAATTTATATAATCCTTGTATATAAACTTACTATATAAACTTATATAATAACTTGGTAAGGCAAAAGTAGTGCTATTGTCCCCACTTAAAGCTGTGGAAATCAAGGTCTGAAAGGGTACTTTGTCAAATTCACACAGTTACTATGTGAGGCAACTGGATTCCAAACCAGGTGGTCTTGCCCCTGGGCCAGAGAGCTGTACTATTTTTTGAGGAAGAATCTTCTAAATTGACTAACATCTATTAGAGAAAAATGTGGATTAAATGTTGGTGGTAGTAATTGTAAGTACTTCACTGAAACTAATTTGAAAGGCAAAAATATGAAAAACTGAGTTTTGAGTTGAGTGATCAAGCTTTATTTCTTTTGAGGCTCACATTTAAACCTTTTGTTATGTAAAACTGCTCATGTGGTTTTCCAATGCACAAACTGTCTGGAATGATGAACAAGTTGTATATATTATTCATTGCAATGACTAACAAGTAACATAACTTGAGATTGTTAAAATTGTTTCCAATCCACCTTCAGGCGGTCATTAGCATGTGAGTACAGGCAGCACTGGGCCAATCCCACAAGGGCTGGGTGAGGGGAAAGGGAGGAGAGAGTGACAAGGAACTCAGAGGTGTGTTTAACACCTTTGTGTGTGAGACCTGGGCTGGGTGTCTCACATACATTATCTTATTTTATCTTCACAACACCCTAATGCCTTAAAATCATTTCCTCCATTTTACAAAAGAGGAAATACAAGGTTTGGAGTGCAGTACTTGCTTTGAATCTTACAACTAACTGATAACTGTTGATGGCAGGCTTACTGATCTCAGAGCTCATCTTCCCAATTTGACACTTTGCAGTAAAGCTAGCAGGTATATATGGTGATATGTTTAAAATATTAGCAATAAAGTCCAGCCAGTGTGGCTCAGGGTTTGAGCATCGACCTGTGAACCAGGAGGTCATGGTTTGATTCCCAGTCAGGGCACATGCCCGGGCTGTGAGCTCCATCACTGGTGGGGGGTATGCAGGAGGCAGCCAATCAATGATTCTCTCTCATCATTGATGTTTCTCTCTCTCTCCCCCACTCCCTTCCTCTCTGAAATCAATAAAAATATATTAAAAATATTAGCAATATGATATTCAGGTTAACATATTTATTTAAAATGTAGACATTTCCCCATCTTGATTAAAATGATGCTATTCTCCCAGCTCAGATTACTTGACAATAGTAAAATAAAATCCATAAAAAAAAAAGATGGTTTCCGAGGATATCCCTAAACATCCAACAAAAAACAAAGGTAGTAAATAGTTGGTTTACTTGCAGTCAAACACATTATCTGTTGTATATCCAGCCTTGGTAAATTATGCATTTGTTCATTATTTGAGAGAGAAGCTGGGTTTGCTTGGAGGTAGCTGAAGCTATAAATATGCACATATGTCTCTAGCCACCTCCTTAGCATCACAGTTCATGGCAGGTGTGCATTGATCTGTGCTGTAAACACACTTGGCAGGAAATCTACCTCAAGTCTTCATTCCAGTGGTTTGCTTCACTGGATGCAGTTGCCCAAATTCTCCAAATTAAAAACCCATGCTGATTTTACCTATTCTTGTTCCCAACTCCTAATAAGACATAAGAGACTTTGATCCAAGCAGGTCAGCCCAGCCATCCCTGTGAGGCAGCATTTCTTGATGTATTTTCATGTCTGTTGAGAGCAAAGTCTGCAAAGGAGAGGAGACTCTCTTTTTTACTAAAAAATGCATCACATTTTTTACATTCCAGTAGGAAGGCAGCTGAGCTTCTCAGTTGCTGTGGAAGCATGCTGGCTTTCTGGATTGTGCAATGTGGCTGCTGTATCCCATAATGAGGCAGCGTCCCAGAAATTGCTAGGGAATCAACATATCTCTTCCATATCCAGTTTAAGTTGTTTCTCCCCCTTAAATCGAAGGATTTTCTGGAAATCCTCAAAACAATCCATTCTAATGCTACATTTCCTTGTATTTTTTCTTAGGTAGGAATCTTAAGTTTAGTAATCCAAGGAATTTTTTTTTTCATTAAAAACATACACACATTTTTATTGATTTCAGAGAGGAAAGTGATAGATCCTCCTTCCCCCCAACTGATGGATGGAGTATGACATAACCTATACCTGCAGCACGGACATTCCTGAACACCTAACCAGGCACCTTATATGGACTGTACATTGAACCACCCATCAGCACCTGCCAAATACCCTAAGCCCCCAATTCCTAAGTCACTAAGTGCCTAATCGTGTACTTTTATATGCAACTACCAATCAGCGCGTGCCAAGTACCCTAAGCCCCTCCTTTCCCATTCCTCCCCTCAAAAGGCATGTTCACCCCTGCACATGGGCTCTCTTCCTTTGGGAGGCAGCCTGGCAGGGTTTCTTCTTCTCTAATAAAGCCCGTAGTCCTGGTCTCCGCCCCTCTGTCTCATCTTTCAGAAAGAAATGGGAGAGAGAGATGGAATCATCAATGATGAGAGAGAGAACCATTGATTGGCTGCTTCCCATTGGGGGTCATGCCCGCAATCTGGGCATGTGCCCTGACTGGGAATCAAACTGTGACCTCCTGGTTCATAGGTTGATACTCAACCCCTGAGCCATGCCGGCTGGGCTGGGGAATCATATTTGAATGTAGAGTTATCAAAGCTTACAGAGTGATCGTTTAATTTGAATAACCCTTGCAGTAGCTGATGCAGAATGAAAAGGGAGACCAGTCACGTCTCCCGTGCCTTTCTCTAGCTGGTGTTTCTTAAAATACCCCAGTTGTTCTCCAGTAGCAGTATTTTTTTTAGCTTCCTGAAGCAGCCAGCAACTCTCTGATGTAAAAGGATTTGTCGTTTTGATTCTAGTCGAAATGAAATACTTTGTACAGTATATGGAAAAAAAATATAGAAGTCTTCTCAGTGGATGAACAGCCTATTATCCATAGCAAAACTACTGTGTTTTATGTCTGTCTGAGAATTACCGATTAGGGTGAGAGCCCAGGCAGAAAGCAACTAAGCTGCTGCTGAATTGCGGTCTGGAAACGGATGGGAGCTATATTTTTTTAAGCGTTTTCAATTGGTGCCGTAGTCTCCATTCTCTAACGTACAAATGAACTATCTGGTTAGAATTCCTGAGGGTAAAAGGCAGTTACATAAACGGAGGGGACTTTCTCTGACTGCCCAGCGGGTTTTCGAGTTGGAGGGGAGTGATGGATAACCGGTCGATTCCACTGGGGACAAAGCCTGCCTCTTTGAAACCTGTTTACTTTTGTAGGATGATCCAATAGCATTTCCCAGCTGCGTCTGTGATGACAATTGTGGGAGGGAGATCAGTACCTTTTATGTGTTTTGATTTTGGCAAGAACATAGAACAGTCTTTTATGGAGACTTACTGCAGCTTTGATATTCAGACATCATGACCACCAAGGTTTGAACGTGCCTTTCATGCTTCCTTGGACAGAAAACCCTCCAGGAGGGGGAGACAGGAGAAAAGTAATCACACAGTCTTGTTCGATGGTTTGAGGAATCTCAATCACACCAAGTACCTTTTGTTCTTCTACAAGGGTCCTCTCCTGTGTATGTGGCCCATGCAGTTGCACAGGGCGGTATCTTAGAAGAGCCCTGTGTGTGTGTGTGTGTGTGTGTGTGTGTGTGTGTGTTTTGTTAAAATATATTTTATTGATTTTTTTACAGAGAGGAAGAGAGAGGGATAGAGAATTAGAAACATCAGTCAGCTGCTTCCTGCACACCCCGTACTGGGGATGTGCCCGCAACCAAGGTACATGCCCTTGACCGGAATCGAACCCAGGACCTTTCAGTCTGCAGGCGACACTCTATCCACTGAGCCAAACCAGTTTCGGCGCCCTGTGTTTGGTTTAATGCTCTGCTCTCACCTTGAAATTCTTAATTTTTTGAGCAAGGAATCCATGTTTATTTTGCACTAAGGCCCACATATTGTGTAGCCAGTCCTGCTTGTAGTTCAGTCTTAAAAGATGGTAAAAACAAAACACCCAAAACAACTGAACAAAACACAACTACAAAAGTCCCATTAGGACATGCACCAGCATCTGGGTCGGTGAGCACATGAATTAGGGAGAGGGGATGCCTGGAGAGAGGGCGGAAGCTCAAAGTTCTGTCTGTGCCCTTTCCCCATGCCTCCCTGCACCCTTCCATCTGGCTGTTCCTGAGCTACTGTATTTTTCCGTGTATAAAACACTTTTTTCCCCCTAAAATAATTAGACTGAAAATTGAGGGGCATCTTATACATGGAAGTTAGCCAAGGAGGGAGCCGCATATGTGCTTAGCTGCTCATATCTTGTCAAACAGGCTTCCTCTAATCACGAGCCTAGTTGTTACTGACATCAGCTGATGCCACAATTGGAAATGGAGGTGGAGAGTGCACAGAGGCAACAAAAACCAGAGCATTCTGAGCCCATAAAGATGTAAAAAAATAAAAAATATATAAGTACCAGTAAAAGATTCTTACTCTGCAAAAGTCAAACTGAATGTAATAAACTATGCCAAAGAACATTGAAATAGAGCTGCAAAGAGACAATTTGGACCTCCTCCCACTGAGTGTATGATCAGACAGTGGAGAAAACAGGAAGAACAGCTGCTTAAGATGTCAAAAAAAGAAGAAGGTCTTAAGAGAAAAGCCAACAAAATGGGCAAACTTGGAGCAAAGGCTTAAGACTTGGATTATGGAGCAGCGCCAGAGTGGCTTATGTGTGTCAACCATGCTTATTCAATGTTAGGCAAGAATGTTTGCAAGTGAGATGAACATTGTTGATTTTACAGGAAATATGGTGCTTCAATTTCATGAGGAGAGAAGGATTGGCCATGAGAACACGAACAAAATTAGCTCAGAAAATGCCACCAGTTTCTGAAAATGATCTCACATATATAGACAGTGACTGAGAATACATCAGTGATACGATAGAAGTTGAAGAAATCGATATAACTGGAACTAACAGCAATGAAGAAGAGAGCAGTGATGCAACAGAGGCTGAATAAAATGATATGCTTCATAATATCATAGTACTGGTATGTAAACATTACCTGTGGTAATTACAAAATGTGACCTGTTTTATGTTTAAAATATTGACTTCTTAAATTTGGGTTGGAAAAGTGGGTGACATCTTATACATGGGCATCTTATACATGGAAAAATACAGTATATCCTTTTATAATAAACCAGTGACCTATTGTAGTAAAAAATAAAGAGAGGAGAGGAAGCAGGGATTCTGACCAAATAGTCCTATCTCTTATTACCAATTGAATTTTCTTTCCTTTTAGACTTTGTTCTGTTTTTCTCCTTCTGTTTATTCCACACAGAAAGGAAATATAATATATATATATATATATATATATATATATATATATATATATATATATATATATATATATATAATGCATAGTTAAGAGACAGACTGAGCTGAGGTCATTCCTCATTTAGTTTCTGTGTGGCCGTGGGCAAGTAACTATTTTCTGAAGACTTAGTTTTATTTCTTGCAAAATGGGGGTGTAACAGCATCTAACTCATAGAATGGTTACAAGGACTAAATATATAATGCTTATAAAACATCTTGTACAGCATCTGCCAATGGGAAGCACTCAGTAAATAAGAGCTATAAATTTCATCTTTTATTGATTTCCTCCAATGTTTTGTTATGAAAATTTTAAACATATATAATAGTTAAATAATTTTATAGTTAACACCCCTACTTATGTCTTAAATGATCTTATTAACATCCTATATAATAAAAAGCTAATATGCAAATTGACCAAAAGGCAGAATGATTGGTTGCTATGATGCACACTGACCACCAGGGGGCTGCATAGTTGGCTCTTGTGAGCCTGTGCAAGCTAGTGTATGCACACCACTAGTTGTACTATTTTTATTCCCACCACATTATAGGAGAGTTTCAATTGCTCCACATTCTTGTCAACATTTGGTATTGTCAGTCTTTTTAACTTCAGTCACCTTGGTGGCTATTAGTTGTGTCTCATTCAGGTTTAAAATGTGCATTTCTCTAATGAAAATACAATTTTGCTTATTGGTCTTTCATATAACTGCTTCAATGATGTTGTATTGCTATCCACTTTTTATTGGGAGGATTTATTTTGGGCACAAAAGGAAAAATGAGAAAGAACTCATGGACGTGGAAGCAGTGTGGTGATTGTTACCAGGAAATAAAGGAGGTTGAGGGGAGGTGGAAGAAGGTATAGGGGGGATAAATAGTGATGGATGAATACTTGACTTGGGGTTGTGAACACACAATACAGTGGTGTTATAGAATTGGGCACTTGAAACCTCTATAATTTTGTTAGCCAGTATCACCCAATAAATTCAATAAAAAGGGGGAAAATTGCATTTATCTACCTCCAAGTATTAAAGATAGTCCCTACCTTTTGTTATAAAAGCTGTATTGTTTATAATATGACTTTTATAATATGTATTGAATCCATCTCAAATTAATTTTTGTATTTGATGTGAAGTAGAGAAAGTTTATTTTTTGCCTGTGGATATCCAGTTATTATAGCAACATATGCTGTGACTTTTCTTTCCCCATTAAACTGACTTTGTCAAAAATTAAAGGAATGCTTCTATTTTTTTCTCTACTACAGTGATTTGTTTGTTAATTATGTCAGCCACACTTTATTTTGATTGCTATAGCTTAATAGTCAGTCTTGAAGTCAGATAGTGTAAGTCCTCCAACTTTATTTTTCTTTTTCAAAATTGCTTTGGATAATCTAGACCCATTACATATATTTTACCTTATTTCCACTAATTTTAGTCTGAGAACATACCAAATTATTTTTTTACAATAACCTGTCCTTTTTTAGAAAAGTTCCTTTTAAGTGCTTAGCACATTATGAATATTTTATAAATACTAAACATCCAATCTGCACTTCTCTAGCCCTGTAGTAAAACATTGTAATTATTGATGTCATGCAAAGAGTAACTGGGACAGAAGGGTTGGTTGATAAATGCCTTTTGGTTATTTGCTGAAGTAGGAATCAGGTTTTCTGCCTTTAGGGACAGTGAATTCCATTAAATCACACTGCCTGAGGCAAACTGTCAATTCTCAATAAAAGATAGATGATAAATTTTCTAGTGGTCTATCAGGTAAAAGTCTCAGCCTATTTCTGAAGAATAAATATGTGCCAATGATTAGTTATTTTCAGTGACCTTTTATGCTTTATATAATTAGTATCCTCGATTGGAAGAAATAGTCTATTGGACTGTTCTACACAACATCCTTATTCTAAACACTCAGAGTTTAAGGGAGTCAATTAATTACACTTCCATCCTTTTAAATTCTGAACCACTTGAGAACTACATATAGAAATTAGTTAAGTATCAAACATTGATTCCAATTCTAGCAAAGTTCATCCAGAATCATATAGACAAAGTACACTTCCTATTTTTTATCTCCTCCTCTGAGCCCATGGCCCAGATGCAGACTAGACAACTGGAGTTCTCCTCACCCCTGTGTCCTGAGATGTGTCAGGATGTCTCAGGATGTGTCCTGAGAGTGATTCCATAAAATAGAGGCAAAGTGGGGAGGAGAATGCATATGACCCATGGCAGCTCTGATAGGGGGAGTCCATTGAGAACCTTGGCTAAAAGTGAGCATCTAGTTTCTTTTCTGTCCAAGGGGAATAGGAGCAAAATAGAGTGAGTAGAGAAGGCAGAGCAGAAGGTTTTAGCCTAAAACGAGATAGAGGGACCCAAGGCAGGAATGTTGGAGGGAGAATCTCTGTTTGCCCCATTCAGTCCTGGGGAATCCACTCTCTCAGAGCAGCATCCTTATTCTTAAACATCTCTTATGATAAAGTTTAAGTTACCTCTTACAGTTCTGCCTTTTGGCCCTCCTTCTGTTCTCCTGACACTCGTGGGATAAATCTACATATTGCTCCAGCAGACTGGAAGTACTTGAGATGATGCTTGTTATATCTTTCTAGAGGCCCAGTGCACGAATTTCATGCATGGGGGTGGGGGTGGAGGAATCCTTCAGCCTGGCCTGTACCCTCTCCAATCTGGGACTCCTTGGGGGATGTCCAACAGCCTCTCAAAATCCAGGACCACTGCCTCCTAACCACTTGCCTGCCTACCTGCCTGATCACCTGTAATTCTTCTACCTGCCTGCCTGCCTGATGGCCCCTAACCACTCCTGCCTTCCTGTTGGCCTCTAACCACCTCTGCCTACTTGCCTGATCGCCCCTAACTGCTCCCCTGCTGGCCTGATCACCCCTAACAGCCTTTGCCTTGCCCCACACCCAGGACCTAGGATTCCCTCCTCTGGCAGCTGCAGGTACCCAAGTCCTGGGCCAACTTCACCAAGGCTGGCCACAGCCACAGGGGACTATGGGAGGGTGGTTTTGCCTGGGACAGAGCCACAGGCGTTGGCACCCAGGACTGTGGGGTGGGCGACTTGTCCCTTTCCCAGACCACAGGTGCAGACACAGCCGCCCGCGCCCAGGATCACGGGGCTGGCAGCTTGTTCCTCTCCTGGGCCACAGCCATACCTTTCTCACCAGTGTTGAGTGTCTGAGCTCTTATGGTGTTATGACCATTTGCATATTAGCTCTTTATTATATAGGATTCCTTGGCCTTCATTTCACAGTTCTTAACTTTCTCAGAATCTGAAATGTACACTTCTGGATGCTTTCACCTGCCCAGCATCCATCCCCTCCTTCTCTCTTCTTCTGGTAAAGCCCTCTGGTTTTTCTTTAGGAACTCCCTCTTTCCTGCCTGAGCTATTAATTTGGGTGGGATTGAACACTGCCTCCCTCCTTTCCTCTTACCTCTAGTTCCAGGAGTGAGTAATCGATCTGATCCATGGCTAGCCAGTAGATTTGAAGTCACCAAAACCAAGAACTCACAGGTTGGTTGTATTCCAGGGAAATAGCTGTAGACCTAAAACATTTATCTTCTGGTATACTGCAACATCAAAGCAAATATTGGTGATAAATTTAGCATCCAGACAATTTTCAGGAAGAATTAGACATTAGCTGAATATTCCTTCAATTCCACCCACTTGCTGTCATTGGAGTGACCCTAAAATGGCTGGAGAGACAGTCCTTGACAATCTATAACTGGATCCTCTGCCCCTTGATTGCACACAGATTACTATGAATATGCAGGCAAGGCCCTTTCTGAGGGGTAAGCTTGCCTAGTGAAGCTGAACTACTCTACTCTGTAAAATAAAATGAAGTAATCTGTACTTCCCTTTGGATTCCTATAATGTACAGTGAACAATGATGTCTTTTATTTTATTCCACCTTCCTTATTTTCCATAATTAAGAGTGAAATTTATTTAGTGAACTGTACTGGCTGCTTAGCTTTTCAGCATTACCCAAGGTAATTGTTACTCAGAGTGAGTTCTTTATTGCCTGCATTTAAAGGTTTATTTTTCTTTTGGTGTGTTTTCTTGGCTTTGCTCCTGACTGGGCTGACAAATTAATAGGCATCAGGTACTAAAAGTGTTTGCAATTAAAGCAAAGTGGTAATAAAGGTCACCTGTTCCAAGAAAGCTTTTCTTTAAAAAACGCACAAAAAATGCCTCCTTAAATGTAGATTGTTCTTTGCTGCAACCTCTTATCCACAGTTAGTATTTAAATACTTTTTATCCTAATTAAATGTGGGTAATAATTGCAAAAGTTAATCTTTAGCTTCATTGTTGTCATTGTATTATGAACTAGATCTCTCTCATATAAACAGAGAGCCAGAAATAAGGACATCTATTTTAACCTCCATCCCACTCACTTATTCAGTAAACATTGAGTATACTTCTTGTGTGCTTCCAGCTGAGGATGTAAGGATGTAAGGCTATGGACTTATCCCTTGAGGTGTCACACTCTACTAGAAAGAGTTAGAGGGATACTTGGTAGGCAGTGCGATTAGCTCAACAACAGAGAAATGTTGGAAAGGGAGGCTGTGATTAATTCCATCTTGAAAGGTGGAATGAGTAGTCTTTAGGGAAGATATGATTTGAGGGATGTGTAGGAGTTCTTTCTAAAAACAAGTGAAACAAGAGCATGTCAGGTGTTCTAGTAACAGAGAGGTAGGTACCTATGCAAAGCAAGACAGAATCTAACTATCTTTCCCATTTTGAGAACCAGGAGCTGTTGGATGTTTCTAGAGTATGAGGTGGGAGATACAGAAGAGGAAGCTCAGGAATTATGCCATATAAGAACCTGTGTTCTACCTGTGTTAAATTCTACATGTGGGGAAATAAAAGATTTTTAAAGCAGGGGAATGGCATGGTTAACACTAAATTTGGTAAGATCCTCTAAAGCACATGTGTCAAACACAAGGCCCGCGGGCCAAATCCGTCCTGCCAGGCCTTGCAATGTGGCCAGCACCGCGCTGTCATCACTGCACTCCGCTGCGTTTCCATCGCAATGACAGTTTATGACTGTTCAGTAAACCATCCGGCCCGCGATTTAGGCTGGATTTTAGATTTTGGCCCCTTCTCTGATTGAGTTCGACACCCCTACTCTAAAGCAATCTATGAGTAGATGTTACTCACTAATTTGAATGGACCATGCAGTCAGCAGCTAACTATTTATGATAACGTGGGGCTAGGAAAGCATCAATAATTGAAATCCTTGGATGAAATATTTTTGGTTTAACAAGTAAAAATGGATATGAAGCTGGATCCCCTTCCAATGACTCTAAGTAACTGTGTGCCTTTGAGAAACTCATTTAATCGCTTGGCCTTGGTTTTCTTTTGTTTCCTCATCTTACCAAGGAGGCAATTGGACAAATTCTCTGAAGTATCCTCCAGAGCTAATGTTTTATTGGATGTCACCCAGTGGATTTAGTTTTCTTCTTCTTCACCTTACATTTTAAGAGCTTAAGTGGTAAAGGAGACTGGATCTTCTACCATCTGCTGCCAATAACATGTTCTATTCACTAGTAATAGACTAATTTACTTTGCTGAATAGACAATTGTTGTGCCTCATTTAAGACTGTGCTTTAATACACGTGAAATTTCATATCCTGGGTTCCAACTAAAATTTAAAAATCTGAGAAAATTAAAGGCAGGAAATCATGTTTTATTGATCTTAGTATTGCCGGGATCCTGTAGTGGATTTTCTTTCTAAAGAAGTAATTGGTAGAAAATCTTTTTGGCCCCTTTGAATTGTCTTTCTCCATATCATCATAATTTCTATGCATCTATTTTTTCTTCTTAATTTGCAGAATTCTCTTTTATTTATCTCAAGGGTCGTGGATTGAGCAGATAAGGCAGTGAAATAGTTGTTCTCTGATACTAGAACACATTGAAGAGCAGGCTTTTCCATGTAATGGTTTGCATCTTAAGTCAAAATAATGTAGTGTCAAAATAGTAGTTCCTTTGTAAAGGAGTTAGCCAATGCAAATGACCTCAGGGAATACAATACAGCTTTTCCCAATCCAGTTTATTGGTACATGGGTTAGGATATATTCATAGTCAGATTGAATCTTTTCACCTTCATAATGCCAGTTCTGGTGTGACACACCTAAATTTTGATGTCAGTGATATTTCTGCCTCTCAGTACCAGTGCAAAGGGGAGATGATCTACTGTATGAAAACAGGTATCTGGAAATAGAAAGAATCCTAGGAGGTCCTTAAAATAATTTTTAAATGACAATAATAATAATATGGGAATTGCGACACTTTCTATAGCATTTGCACTTTTTTTGAATATGTAGTTAATTCAGTTTTCTATGAATAAGACTTAAAGTACTTAGCAAATCAGACAATTATTGTGAAATTCACCTTGGATACCCTCACTGCTCATTTCAGAAGGTGTTTACATAAGGCTTAAAGAAAGAAAAACAACCACAGCTTCCCTCTCCCTATCTTAATGCAGATTTGCATATGATTTACATAATTTAATGCCAAAATGAAGAGTATCTTCTTTAGTCTTTGTGACTTTCTCACCAGTGTCATTTAGTCTTTACTCTGTCCTCTCAATAACTTAATCTGTGTTTCTTGATTACATGTACTCACTATCTAGTTTCTAGGTTCAAAATACCTCTCATGGTAGGAAATCCAATCTACTTTGTCTAATATTCTTTTCATCTATGCAAGTTTCAGTGATAAGTTGGCTTTGGAGTAACTGACTTCCTCATTATCCTAGGCTTTTGGGTGTGTATCTTCTGGCTGAAGTACACTAAATTAAGATATAGTGTGATTGGCTTCCTTCAAGTGGAAGATTGATAAACGGCTTTCTTTTAGGGAAAATATTTACTCTATATACTTAACAATATGAGGCAGGGGAATATGGCAGTTAACAACCTGGACACTAGATCTCAACTTTCCTGGGTGTGAAACCTGGCTCTGCCATGTTCTGGTTATAGAAATTCTAACAAGTATTTAAGCTTTCTATGCATCAGTAGAGAAGATAAACTATATCATTCTTATAGGTTTTTTTTGTGTGTGTGAAAACTAAGAGTTAATTCATTTTAAAAGTTTAGATCAAAGTGTTAAAATATATTAGCTATTATCATTATTCAAGGTGTCACTCAATCCTTTTCAACTTGTTACCAGAAAGGGTTAAGGGAAGAGGAATATGAAAAATCTATAATTTTTTTAATGTTAAGAAGGGCTCTATACTGTTACTAGTAAATGTAGCATATAAAGCTGAGCTGACTTTAAGTTAAACTCTGAACTTTGTCACTTAAAAAAAAAAAAGCAAAAAAATCATCATGAGCAACAAACAAAGCAAAATCCACCCTCAAACACCTATCCAATATTGCATTAAACAGTGCTAAAAATAATTGAAAAATGTAAGGGTGTCAAAAATGTCTCTAGCCTTCTTTACAGAATGCAAAGAAGGAAACAAAAGCCCTTTCTGCATCTATTTTTCAATTCTGTATTTCACCAATACATAAAATAATGATGTTCTTTCTGAGCAATAGTTCCTTAGATTCAATGAAATAGCGTATCTCTCATGGCATAGAACTTATTTCTAAAACTTTTGTCCTCAAAGGACTCCACAAAGAGTTGCGTTTTGTCTCTCTCATTGTCTTCCTTGCATTTCTGGATCCCTTCTCTCCTCTCTTTGCCCCCCCTCTTCTGTTTTTCTCTCCTGATACAAATCATGTTAGCTGTTCTGATCCTTCCTGTTCTCCAGTTCATCATGGACCTCAAATCAATGTAACAAAAGCTGTCTAGCCACAAAGACCCATTTCTCTGGTAAAGTGGAAGAAGGAGAAAGGTTCTGACTATATTGGTTTGAGGCAACTGTTTTACAAGTCTAGGTGCTGAAGCCTGTTTCCAATCCAGTTCTCACCTCTCTAACTAGAGAGTATAATACATTACCACCTACCTCTACTCCCATTTCCTAGGCATCACCAAGTTAAGAAGATGTATAACCACTCCACCTCCAATCCACTCTTGTCAGAGAGTATATGACTCAATAGATTGACAAGATGCCAATTCTCAGAGTTCCTAAGATTTCTTTTGGATTTGAAAATGACTTGTGGTTTTCTGAAATCTTTTTACCCATATGGTTATAACACTAATCTCTGCTTCATTGCTCAAGTGTTTGGAACATGTAGGGGTCAGTGGGAGCTCACTGGAGGAGTGGCCATCTACCTGAGTGGGGAAGGGATTAGAAAAAAGGCAATATTTGAAATGTATCTTGAGAGACAAGTTAATATTGAATAGGTATATTGCTGGGGGAAAAATAGGAAGGGATTGGGTAGAAGTCTGGGGATAAAAGATCAGTCTAGGCAAAGTTATGAGCAGTTACATAGAGCCAGGAGACATTCAGAAGTGCCCATTCAGTGGACAATGACTAGTTTGGTCTCTGTGAAGCATAGGGCTCAAGGAGAAGGCAGACTTCAAGGGGAAATGTGATAAGTTTAATTTAGGCATGCTGAATTTGTATATCTCTAAATCACCTGGGTAAAGAAATCTAAGAGAATTATATATTGGTTTGGGATAGTAGACAGTGAATGGAAATACAGGTTTGGGAGTTTTGAACAATCGAAAGAACAGGAATTGTTTGGAGAAATGTAATAATAAAGATGTATGGACAGATTTTTGTGGTCACAGATCATTGTATTACAGTTTAGGATTTTAGAAATATAACAATTCTGAGTTATAAAAAACACTACAATAAGAAAATTAAAGATGATGCAAAAGAATATAAATTATGACTTTGCTGTTTGCAGATATTTTTTCAAATAAAATAGCAAAGGGCATCTTAAGAACTGAATTAGGAGTATAAATGCCTTCTTTTCCAGTTGCCTTGCCTAATTTCTCATAAAACTTAGTCCCTGGTAGAAAGTGGCCACTCTTAGACTCATATGAGCTTGGCTTTTTTTTTTTTTTTTTTTTTTTTTTTTTTTTTTTTAAAGACTTCTCTAAAAGAGGAAGTGGTGCCTATAAAAATCTCTATGTGCAAAATAAGTTGCCAGCAGTGATAAAATGAAACCATTAGAGATGAGATGTCTGTAGTGAATGTTAATGTGTTCCAATGAAGGTAAGCTAATGGGCCAGGCAGGTCTGGAAGGGGTATAACTATAGGTGAGATTGGGGTCATCTGAGGACTGCTTTTAGGTTCTGTTCCTACTCATGGAGTTCACTTGGGTCATAGGTGACTTGTGTATCTGATTGTCAGCCCCTTGAAGATGTGAATGCCACTGCTTGTTCAGAGACTGTATGTGTGGTTATCTTGGTTTCAGATCTGGTTTTCAGCCTTTCCCCCTTTTCACTTGGTACAGCTTTACAGTGATTCCCTGTGTTATTATATTGTATTCACCACTCTGAAGTCTTTTGGAGCAGTAATGGATTAATTCTATTTATTTAAAACTATTCTTGCTGATCTATATATTTATGTTCTTTAAATCCTTAACCAGCAATTTACCCAAAATTAAGGAGCTATAAAGATATATGGGCATGCATTATTTAGATATATCTATCTACATACATTTATGTATTATTTATAAAAGGCAAGGCCAGACAAATGCATTCTCCTTCTTTCTGTCTGATGTTTTTGGTCACAATCCATGCAGTAGTCTCCAGTTCTTCTGTCAGACAGGAATGTGTCTGACACCTTACCCCAAGGTAAGTCTGGAGCTCAGACTAAAAACATACCCTGCTACTTAGTTGGCCTCTTTCCTTGAGTTTTACTTTGTACTGCTGTGTCCATCCTTGTTGTCAGAGGAAGCAAGGAAAGAGGACTAAAGGGCAAGGAGTACATGACTCTGGCCAGCCTGCCATGAAGGATGAAGGCAGTGTGGGGGAGGAAGAAACTTTCCTCTGCCCTCAAGGCTGCTCTAATAACCAATAGTCATGTAACAGATTAGCAAGAGAAAATAGCTCAATTTAATACATACATATGTATGGGAAGTCCCATACATGAGAGTCAGAGACCCCACATGCAGGAGAGTGCAGAAGTGGAGAGGGACCATGGGCACATAAAACCTCCTGAGCTAGGGATCAGGTAAGGTACCTTGGGGGCTGGCTTCCAAAGGTCATTGCAAAATGATTACAATAGCAGACCTTTAGTAAAAAGGGTTTGCCCTGTCCTATATATAGGCCAAAAGAAGTGATCTCTGATCAGCTCTTATAGGCAAAGCCTCTAATTCAAATTCTAGGTAGTTAAGAGTTGGACAGAAAGAAGCTTATCTTGAGCCTGGGACTGAAGTTGCCTTTAGCTCAAAATAATCTGCATACCACAGAGGAATGCCTCGGGGTGACTCCTTCTGGACTCCCACAGCACCATCTGTGCAACTAATTTATCCTGGGACTAACCCTAGGTGTGTGTGTGTGTGTGTGTGTGTGTGTGTGTGTGTGTGTTTAATAAAACTTTTATTGGAGAAAAATAGAACCACCACATACACAGGAAAAAGAAAACAAAAATTTAACTGATATAGAACTGGAAAGTCACAATAACCAATGTTTGCAATTACTTTTCAATTTCTTAAACAGTTCTACTCAATTTGTTTTTAATATCCTTGCCGATTTTTTTCAGATGAACCAGCTTGCTTTCTTAAGAGTAGATGTGGAGGCAGTGGAAGGAAAGAACAAAAAAGAGGAGAAGAATGGAACCCTTTGCTATGGGGCAAGAATTGGGAATCTAATAGGAAAAGGGCAGAGGAGAAGTGAGGATTCTAAATTACCCAGTTACCCAGAAGGCTGCATTTTAACTCTTGTCATACCAAAATCCACCCTCTGTGACCCAATATGTCCTTGCCTCCACTACATCCTCTCTTAGGAGTAAAGGTAGGAAAATGGGGGAAGAGCCTTGAGCTCCTTCTAGAGGTTACATTTGTATATTTGTTCATTCAACACTTGTTATTATTTGCTGAGTACTCAACTTGTGCAGGCATTGTTCTGGACACGTGCACAAATATATGGTGAGTGAGAAAGAGACAGACTGAGAAAGAAAAACTGAAGTTGCCGTTGTATCTGGACTTAACTAAATTATAAATACTCTCAATCACTGCTATATTTCATCTTCCTTTTGAACAAGCGTTAGGTAACATGTGGGTGGGTAGCTTCTGTACCAGCAAAATATAGAATTTTAGCATCACTCACTCTTTTCCTTCTATATATTTAAAAATAATTTATTAATACATTGTATTTAAATTACTGAGGACTGGGAAATCATCCAAGTCTATTTTCATCCTGAGTTAAGAAGTTATTTGGGAGACATACCAATTTATTGTATTGGCAGTTTGCTTAAAACGGCTCTATAGTTTTTAGTTTTCTGAAAGCCAGGGTGCAGAGTGCCAGGTTATTTGGCAAGATTCTGTCGCACTGTGCAGTCAGACAGACATATGCTGAACTGTGGAATGAACCCAAGCGTCTTCTTGAACTGGAGATCTATGGACCCTCGGGAGATGTGGATCACAGTCATTAATACATAGAACTTTACATTGAAGATCTGCCATCTTCATTCATCATTGAGATGGTAAATGTGTGGTGTTCTGTTGGTGGGGAGCAGACACGAGCCATTTTGACTTCATGTGGAGTTTCTGGAATGCTGGTAAAATAGCTAGAGATTACCAACACAGGGATGTCCCATGCTGATATTTGGCCAGAGAAGCCTGGCACCAAAGAAGACTTTCTTGGCTAGCCCCGTAAACAAACTGGCCTGGAGTCTGACAAGGGGAGTTGGCAATGATTCAAGGCTAAGGTGCATCTTTTGGAGAACATGTGAAGTCCTATTTTTACTCCTGTTTTTATGTCTCTTTATAATGAATTTCTCTATAAAAAGTTTTAATTGTATGATGATTTCTTTATGAATCTCTCTATTAATAATTGCATTTGAATTTATGTAATTTGCTCTTCTGTAATACTTCCTAAGTGCAATTATCAGTTATTTCTAAAAAGAGAATTGGTATAATGTCGCCTTTGTCTTCAGCTAAGTTTAAGAAGCTCAACTTTGTATCTTTGGGTAATTTAGGTGGTTCCATACACTCCTGATGATGGGTTTGGGAACCTCTTACCAAGTAATTGGAATACAGAGTCTGGTAAGAGTAACTAGTTATGGAAATGTGAAATTAATAACTACATTTATCATTTTATAGCAAGTGTCTTATCTTTTGAGGTAATTAATCACTTAGGTAATTAATTAAAAGTATTTGATCCTTTTTTTCTGGTGAAAATAGGGAGATACCTACAGGTGAGAAAAGTCTGCAGTGTTGATGTGGAATACTGGAAGCTGGATAGCTTTATCGCCAGCTCAACCAGGTTGAATCTGCTACTTTTTCCATGTTTTGAATAGATTAGTATTCTTATTGCGTGCATATGTATTTAATTATTAATTCACATCTATCTTTCATTTTTGTCTTTTTATTTTGGGTTTTCATAGTATTGTATTATAGGGAGACATGACTCCTATGTATCTTGTTTTTTCTCTAGTTACAAATTCTGTTTCTCTAGCAGACATAAATTAATTTTGTTCAAAATTTCAAATGATAGCTTTTATATTGTAGTAACTATCCATGAAATTTATGATGTAGGTATTCTTTTGCAAATTATGTCCTCATTTCAATACCTTCCCATACTGATATGTTAAGAAGCTCTGAATTAGTAGGATTGCCTCTTTTCAGACATAATGCATTGTTGTAAATATGTATGAAAGCTAAATGCATAAAAGATGATCAAGGGAGCTAAAATTTTTGAGGCATCATTGCGTAGGATGTACAGCCACTGCTAGAAAGCTGAAACATTTTCTAAAATCCTAATTACTCCTAGCTTTGTAGATATTATCCTCATACCAGTACCAGTAGATACATTTATCTCATTTCATAAACATTCTTTTATTTATTTATTTATTTATTATTAAAAAAATATATTTTTATTGATTTCAGAGAGAGGAAGGGAGAGGGAGAGGGAGAGATAGAAACATCAATAATGAGAGAGAATCACCAATCAGCTGCCTCCTGCACACCCTCTACTGGGGATTGAACTCACAACCCAGGCATGTAGCTATCAGGAATTGAGCCTGGGACCCTTCAGCTGGGACCAAACCAGTTGGGCTATTGTTTTTTCCCCATTGAACACATTATTGACAAGCTTAAGTACCATCGTATACTGACTGACAGTTGGGATTTGCCACTTTGGATAATGCTAAAATTTGCTTCTTATTATTTATTGCCACTGATTCTTCTTTTATGACCTTGTAGTTTACTTTATATAGGTCAGACACATTTCTTGTTAGGTTTATATTTAGAAATTTATCTATTTTGTGTAATATTGGGGATATAAGGACTCTATGGATTTTTATACATCAGTCTTTAGTTAGCTATTTTGCTAAATTATAATTTCTTAATTTCTTTTTTTAAAATATATTTTATTGATTTTTTACAGAGAGGAAGGAAGAGAGATAGAGAGCTAGAAACGTCTAATGAGAGAGAAACATCGACCAGCTGCCTCCTGCACAACCCCAACCGGGGATGTGCCCGCAACCACTGCACATTCCCTTGACTGGAATCGAACCTGGGACCTTTCAGTCCGCAGACCGACGCTCTACCACTGAGCCAAACCGGTTTCGGCATAATTTCTTATTTTCTAAGCAGACTATCATGTGGTCTACAAACAGTGATACTTTTATCTCTGTTTCCAATATTTATCACTCTCTTTTCATTTTGCACTGGCTTTTAGTATAATATTAAACAGTAATCATAATGGGCATCCTATCCTTGTCTTTTTTGTATTATGATTTTGATAAGTTATTAATTTTAATGTATGAATAATTGACTTTTGTTTTATTTTGGTTAAAAAAGGGACAAAAAGAGAAACATTGATGTGAGAGAGACAATTGATTGGTTGCTTCCTGCATGTTGCCCTGACCGACCTGGGGCCAGGGATCTAACCTTCAGCTCAGGTACATGTCTTTGACAGGGAATGAACATTTTTCAACTTAAAGTATATCAATGTGTGTTTGTTTGCTGATCTTTTAATTACAGGAACCAGGCCTTTATTTGAGCATGGACTCTCTGGGTGATGTTTTACTTCACTGTTTCAGTTTATTTAGAGACTAGAGGCCCGATGCACGAAAATTTGTGCAAGTGTAGGCCTTCCTCCTCCGGCCGCCAGCAGGCATATGGGATCTGGGCTGCTTTCCTCAGGTTGCTCATAGGCACCCGTGACCCAGGCTGGCTTCCCTCGATCAGGAAGGATGTTCAGAATGATGTCTGGAAGACATCTGATAGAATTAGCATATTATCCTTTTATTATTATGGATACTTGTGGAACACTGTTGTCCTTTTTTTTTAAAAAAATATTTTTTAATTAAATTATTATTTTTCTACATATACTAATGCCTCCCCACTCCCGTACATACCCTCCCTCCCCAGAGTTTTGTATCCATTGGTTGTACTTATATGCATGTATACAAGTCCTTCGGTTGATCTCTTATCTCCCCCCAGATCTCCCCAACCTCCCCGCTGTAATTTGACAGTATGCTTGTTGCTTTACTGTCTCTATATCTATCTTTTGGTTCTTCAGTTTATAATGTTCTTTATCATCCATAAATAAGTGAGGTCATGTGGTCTCTCTCTTTCATTGACTGGCTTGTTTCACTCAGCATGATGTTCTCCAATTCCATCTAGGTTGCTGCAAATGATGAGAATTTTTTCCTTTGTTATGGCAGCATAATATTCCATTGTGTAAATGTACCATAGTTTTTGGATCCAATCATCTGCTGATGGGCACCTAGGCTGTTTCTAAATCCTAGCTATTGTAAATTGTGCTGCTATGAACATAGGGGTGCATATATCCTTTTTGATTGGTGTTTCTAGTTTCTTGGGATATATTCTTAGGAGTGGGATTACTGGGTCAAATGGGAGTTCCATTTCCAGTTTTTTGAGGAAGCTCCATACTGTTCTCCACAGTGACTGCACCAGTCTACATTCCCACCAGCAGTGCACGAGGGTTCCTTTTTCTCCACAACCTCGCCAGCACTTGTCGTTTGTTGATTTGTTGATGTTGGCCATTCTGACAGGGGTGAGATGGTACCGCATTGTTGTTTTGATTTGCATCTCTCGGATAATTAGTGACTTTGAGCATGTTTTCATGTGCCTCTTGGCCTTCCTTCTGTCTTCTTTTGAGAAGATTCTATTTAGATCCATTGCCCATTTTTTAATTGGGTCATTTATCTTCCTTTTATTAAGTTGTATAAGCTGTCTGTAGATGTTGAAGATTAAACCTTTATCAGTGATAACATTTGCAAATATGTTCTCCCATACAGAGGGCTTTCTTGTTGTTTTGTTGATGGTTTCCTTTGCTGTAAAAAAGCTTTTTATTTTGATGTAGTCCCATTTGTTTATTTTCTCTTTAGCTTCCATTGCCCTAGGGGAAGTATTAGTGAAGAAGTTCTTTTGGCATATGTCTGAGATTTTGCTGCCTGTGGATGCCTCTAGTATTTTTATGGTTTCCCGGATTATGTTTAAGTCCTGTATCCATCTTGAGTTTATTTTTGTGTATGGTGTAAGTTGGTGATCCAGTTTCATTCTTTTGCATGTATCTGTCCAATTTTCCAAACACCATTTATTGAAGAGACTGTCTTGACTCCATTGTATGTTCATGCCTCCTTTGTCAAATATTAACTGAGCATAGTGATTTGGGTTGATATCTGGTTTCTTAATTCTATTCCATTGACCTATATGTCTGTTCTTGTGCCAGTACCAGGCTGTTTTGAGAACAGTGGCTTTGTAATACAGTTTGAAGTCTGGTATTGAGATCCCTCCTACTTTACCCTTCTTTCTCAGGATTGCTGTGGCTATTCCGGGTATTTTGTTGTTCCAAATGAACTTTTGAAGAGTTCTGTCTAGGTCAGTGAAATATGCCGTTGGTATTTTAATTGGGAGTGCATTGAACCTATAGATTGCTTTGGGAAGTATGGACATTTTGATGATGTTGGTTCTACCAATCCGTGAACATGGTATGTTCTTCCATCTGTTTACAATCTTCCTCTATCTCTTTTTTCAGTGCCGTGTAGTTTTCCGCATATAGGTCTTTTACCTCTTTAGTTAAGTTTATTTCAAGGTATCTTAATGTTTTTGGTGCGATGCACTGTTGTCCTTTTTACACATAATTTGAAAGCAAGATATTTAGTGGCTTGCCTCATGTCTGTTTTAAAATTTGATCTTATATTTTGTCATAGCATAAATATACACATTTTAAAGTAGTGAATAGTTCTATAAACCTTTTAATTAAAAGCAGCAGTACTCTATCCCACCTCTCCCCACCTTTGAGCTGCTCTCCAGACAACCACTTCAACACTCTTTTCTCTTCTTCATCTGGATTTACCTCCATATAAATATCACTATCTGTATATTGTTATTTTTCTCTTAATTTTTCATTGTAGACATTTTCTATTGATGTCTACTGCAGAGACTGATAATTTAGTTTACTTATATCCCCTATCTCTGTTGCCCTGGCCCCACTCTTCAACACATACTTCCCCTCTTATCTTCCAAATGTGGTTATGTTATAAAGTTGTGGTTTATATTATTGAGTCTCTGTCACTATCATTTACAGCTGAACCATGTAGTTTGTTACAATTGCATTTACTTTTCTATGTAACTTTTAGATTGTGGTGTTTTGTTGTTTTGAGTTAGTAATTACCAGAAACTCTCTATATCACAATGTCTTCAACTGGAGATACTAGGGTAGTTAGAGATATACAAGTGTTAATTATTAGTTTGCATTGACTTTGTTTTTTATGTACCCAGTCCCCAATTCATCTCAAACTTTCTAACAGAACTGAAAATGCCCTTTCAATACACTTCACCACATACTAAATACTTAGTGAGTATGTGCTGAAAATATGCATAGCCAGTGTTCTAATCTGCATTTTATAAACAGCAAAGTAATTTAATTGAGGAAGCAATGCATTTGGAATTGGAAGGCCTGATGAAAGGCTTGGATCTGCCCCTCTTTAGCTGGATGACCTTGGGCTAGCATATTTGGATCAGTTTTCTAATCAAATAAGAGAATTGGATTAGATAATCCCTAGGGTCTCTTCCAGCCCTATGATTCTATTATGAAGTAAAGGTATACAGAAAACACCAAACTATATAAAGTATAAGACTGCTATTATATTAGCTGCCACCATTTCTAGAACCACCTCCAGATGATGGCTTGATAACCTCTGTCAGGCAACATTATGGAGACACCACTTACATTGTGATAAAGGAGACTTTTATCCATTCCATTGGAGCAATTGTCCTACCCCTTTGGGATACCTGGCTGTAATTTGAGGGAGCCACCACTAAATGTCGCTGTAGGTTACGTAACTAAGTGGTCAGGACAGCTAAGTTAGTGTCCTTAGCCTCAGGATGACCATGTGCCAGTAGTCTCCTTGTAGGTTCAGGACTATCCATTTTAAATACTTAAACTTAAACATAAAAATGCTAAGATGGAAATGAACTGTGATTTTAAAAAGAAATTGGTAAAACCTTCAGAAATGTTCTTCACTTCTTCCATTTGCTTTTTCCCTCAAGTGCTTTCCACATATCTAGTTATAAACTGGTATTTAAAGAAACTCCCAGCTGAGCAGTTGCTTGACTTCTTGGTCTAAAACTTCCTGATTCCCCGCCTCAAGATAAAGAGAGTAAGCCATAAAGAAAATATGGTCTCTTTGTTTCCTGGTGCTTGCTTCTGTTTTAACTCCAAATTTACCTGGAATCCTAGACATTTATTTACTGTATTTCACTGATTTTGTGAAAATATGCATGTTTTCATTTTTAACATCCCAGAGGTTGTGGCCCTTCACATAATGATGTCCTTTATATGACAAGTTGTATCTGATACTAGCGTATATCCATCCATTGTAGATAATATATTAAAGTTCAGTGCTGTGTTAAAAGTTTTGTGACAGACTAAGTTCCCTTTCTAATCTAATTTTTTAAAGTAACACATGTGGAAGATAAATCAATATTTATTACATGTCCATCAGGTATATAATAAAAGGCTAAATATGCAAATTGTTCTCTCAACCAGGACTTCAACCATCAGGCAGGCCAGCCAACCGCCCATCTGTCCTCTCCCCCTGTTCAGGCTGGCCGGATCCCACCCATGCATGAATTCATTCACACATACATAACATACTGGGTGGCCAGATTATTATGTGTTCAGAGATCATAGTAATCTGGCCACTCAGTGTAGTCGTATGTAATCCTCATCATTCTGGAAGGGGAGCTTTTTCTTTCCATTTTAGTTGAGGAAACAGGCCCAGAAAGTTCAGTAACTTGTGCAAAGTCATATTGCTAATATGGGTCATTGTACAAAATAGTGTATTTGTGTACTTTACAAAAGATCTGAATCTTTTTCTATCATGTTCCATTGATGTTTTAGGGCATAACACTTCTCTTGAACTCTAGAAGTTGTTTTCTGACAGCCCATAGAAATTAGCCCTCTTTGAACAAGGTATAGTTGTTTTCTCAACATGAAAAATATTGAGATCTCCAATTAAACAATATAGAAATGGTTTTTCTGAACTCCAGCCTCAATATTTGTGATCAGAAGGATGGAGTGAGTCCTGGCTGATGTGGCTTAGTTGTTCAAACATCTTGCATACATGGAAAGGTCACCAATTAGATTCCTTGACAGGACACATGCAGGGTTGCAAGCCTGATCCCCAATAGGGAGCATGCAAGAGGCAGCTGATCCATGTTTCTCTCTCCCTCTCCCTTCCTCTCTTTCTCTCAAATCAATCAAGACATATTAAAAGCAAACAAACAAAAAAAGACTTGATGTCCTGAGATGTGAATGCTTCTCTGTGAAGCAGTTGGGTTCCTGAGAGTAAACAGTGCTCCTCAGGAGGCAGCCTGGGACACAGCAGACTCACTCCCGGGTTGTGGTTCCCTTAGTGTTCTGGCAGATCACTTTAGGAAATAGTTTTTAAAATGCTTTAAATATATATATATAAAAAAGTATTTCCTTCAAGTCTCTGACTTACAGAAAGACAGCTTATAAACTTTAGAAGTGTTTGCAGTGAGTTGACAAGTGTCCTGGAGATTTGGGCTGTATGCAAGATTTCATTGATAGGAAGGATGTAGTTGACCTCTGTTAACTTCCCAAGGGACAAGTTGAGAGCAAATTCCTTCCATACATCTCCTTTGCTTTGACAGTCCTATATGCAAATGACATTCACGGGTAAAGTCAAGAAGCATTAAGAGGGAAGAAAGCAGTTTACTGATCATCATTGTGTTTGTGCAGACAGAAGACCCTGGGTAGCAAAATTTCAATTCCCAGCAAATCTCAGAAGTTGCTGAAATACATTCCCTTCTAATTCCCCATTTCATGTCCTCTAGGGCATTTGCTGTCTGCAGGCTGTACTTATGTTTTCCATTTCCAATCCTCTTTATTTCAAGTTCTTCTCATTTGTAAATCTAAAAACAAAACATTAGCAATCTGTCAGAGGTTCTGTTCCATTCATTTGTCTAGGGATTTATTATTAAATTACTCCTCTTATATCAGCAACTTGAGGTATTATGATGATAAAGAATCTGTTGTTCTATTTTGCAAGGATTCCTCAAATAGAGAGCATATGATTATAACATGTACAATAGCCAAAAAATTCAAGAGATAATTTGATTATAATAGTTTAAAGTTTCCTTATCTTGAAGAGAATACTGTTTGCTGAAGCAATTTTGAAATGACGTCTTTTAAGGGAGGTAATAATTATATTATATGTTATCTGGGTGAAAATTATTTGCATCTTTTCAGAGCCATCCATCAATCTTTTAAAAAAAATGTTTTTATTGATTTTTTAGAGAGAAAAAAAGGGAGAGAGAGAGAGAGAAAGAGAGAAGTGAGAAACATCAATCAGTTGCCTCCTGCATGCACCCTGACCAGGGATCAAACCTGAAACCTGAGTATGAGTCCTGACTGGGAATCAAAGTACACTCAACCAACTGAGCCACACTGGCCAGGACACTGTCCATTCATATTCATTGTGATTGCTTTGGGAGGGAAAGATAAGTGACAATCATATAAGATTTATTATATCTCAAATCTTGAATCTTTTGATGTGAAACCAATGAGTGTTACATGGTATAAAATATGTGACAAAACACAGCATAGAAGTAACCAGTATCTTCCTAAATGCTAAAATCAGGGGGCATCTTTTAACCCTTATGTGATTTCTTGTCTGCATTCCACTCATTTATTTAATAATTCATCCCTTTAATTGTTCACAAATATTTATTGAACACTAGCTATGTGTCACGCACTGTGCCATATGCTGTCAATAAGACATTTGGGATAACCATAATATAGCTAACGATAAAAGCCATAGAAGTGAATGGGTTGTGTTCACATTTAACAAATTAAAAAAGAAACTACCATGTACTATAATAGCTATTGCAACATTTAGAATAGGAGTAAGAGTTTGACATGGCCTGTACTTCTCTAGAGTTCTCTGGGATAAGAGACATCAAATAAATGCAATATAGTTAGTGTAGAAAAGGTTATGATAGAAATATGTACAAGCTACAGGAGTGGCATAAAACAAAAAGAGATCACACAAGAAGGATGGAAGACTCAGAAGAGAAGAAAACTTGGCCAAGAACTCAGTAGATCTTCTCCAAAGAATATGAGATGCTTCACACATTTGCTTGTCAGCTCTTTAAGCACATGTCATATCTCATTTATCTCTGTACCCCCAGCAGAGCCTAGCCTGATGCCTGCAACATAAGTGCTCAGTAATGTGTGTTGAATAAGTGGGCCCAGGGCAGCTGGAAAGAAATGAAAAAAAAAAAATTGAAGCATGAGGTTTCCCCAAGCCCTGGGGAACAGTTTAATCATCTCTTATTAGCCTTTCGCTTGGAGAGCTTGCACAGGTGGAACTCAAAATTCACTCTGAAGAAATAAATATGCAGCAGTTTAGAGCGAGGGTGAGGGCTGCATCTGCCAGTGCTCTGATTGTGAGATGTGCACGTGGTAAGCCAGACATTTTATTTTATTTCTGGTGTGCAGTAAGACAGCACAGCCACAAATTTCCCATCAAACCATTACCTATAGTGTCTGCGATAATGGCACGTCACCGTTTATTACTGATAGACAGTGCTGGCTTCACACAGGAACCCATCACATAGGGCCGTGCAACCTTCATTCCTGTTTCACGTCCATTGAAGTGACCTGGATTAGCCAGTCATTAAGAAAATGTCTTTCTTCCTCCACCTGCTTCTTCCCTCCCCCCCCACCCCCCTCCCCCGCTCCCTCTCCACCAAATTTATATGTTAGTATTTCATCAGCTTGAATGACAAATGAACATAGTTGGTGCTTTGTTTTTTATAGATGGATCTGTATAGTTCTTTATTGATACATGGAATTACTGTGAAGAAGGAAAAGATTGAAAGACATAGCATTAAAGCCTCGTGATAAAAGATAGCCCCACCTCTCCCATAGTAAGTTTCCCCAAGGGCTGAGTACCTTCTACTTCACTGCCTAAGGCTGATCTTCAGTTTCAGTCCCATCATTCCTGAGATGCCTGAAAGAGAAAAAAAATTTTTTTCCCCCCCAATGTTTTGAATTTTATCCTTTTTCTTAAATTTATTGGTGTGATTCTGGTTAACAAAGTTATACAGGTGTCAGGGGTACTATTCTACAACACATTATCTGTACTTTGTTTTGTGTGTTCATCATCCCACATCAAGCCTCTATCCATCACCATTTATCCCCCCTACACCCTCCTTTACCTCCCCGAACTGCCCCCCTCCCTGGCCCCCCTTGCAATCACCACATTGTTTTCCATGTCGTGATTTCTTTCTTTTTTTCTTTCTTTTTCTTTTGTGCTCAATAAGGAGGGAGTCTTATCATCAAGCACCTACATCTAGGCTTAAGACTGTCATACTTTCTAATTCCCCCAAATAATTGTGGGTATGGTTCACTTTTTCATTGTCTTATCTGGATAACAAGTAGTTTTTCAAGTAAATAAACAAACTACATTTTTTTCCTGATTGTATTCTCTCTTACTGATCATGCTTTTCGGGAGGTAAGCTACAGAAGTTTCTGAAATGTTTTCTCAATAAGTCAGACTTTGGAACATAACTCTCTCTGTGTGTGTGTGTGTGTGTGTGTGTGTGTGTGTGTAAAATTATAATTCATTTATTCCCTCTCAGGTACTGCACAGCATTCACAGTATAAGTCCTCATCCATCTAGTTTGACAAGGAGTATGATAAGTTGCCAGTATATAATAATCTGAAGATCATTCGGGAGAGGAAAGGGCCCATCCTTCCTTCCTGCTCCCAGCCACTGGCTCTTCCAGAGCCCAGGTTTCAGGGAACCTTGTAGCCTTTTCCATACTTCCCCATCCACAATTATGTCTTTAGTGGCACTAATCCCTGTAATGAGCATTTGTGAAGGCTGTAAGTAAGTGTGTGGTTGAAAACAGCTGGAGAAGAACAGAATTCAGAATTTTCAGAAGTGGTAATATTAGCTATTTATTGAGTACATGTCTCCTTACATTATTACAAAGATATATATATATCTCACCCTGGTGATTAATGCGTTCCCACAGATAACCTCTGGCAGTCTCTCCCCATGGCTGGCCAACCTCCGTGGCCCTTCCCCTCACTGGCCATCCAACCTCACACAGACTCTTTTCCTGGCCAGCCAGCCAACCTTTCACAGTGCCTCTCCCTGGCTGGCCAGCCCCAAAGGCCCTGATGGGCCCCCAATCACCAGCTAGACCGAGGGACCCCACCCATACATGAATTTGTGCACCAGGCTTCTAGTTTTGCATATAAAGAATTGAGGCTCGAAGAAGTTAAGTGGTGTGCCCCAGTCCACATAAGAAGGGACAATGCTGGGGTCTGAGCTCATGCCCTTTTCATTAAGCTCCCGGGAGGGACACCTTTGGCCTATTTATTATGTGTCAGGTTGGTAAGATATATTTAACAACCAAAGCGTTTTTTCTCTGTTCTTTTGAAGGCAGGTGAAGGTGGCATTGTGGAGGGGGCAAAAGGGAGGATGAGACCCCAGACACTGGTAGCAGCCAGCAGTTGGCTAGGGATGTGGATGCTCTTCTGTTCACTTCAAATGTGAGTAAGAAGTCAGGATCTGAGAAAAATGTTCAGTGGCAGCATATCTCTCCGCCCTCCAGGAGATGAACAGCCTTCAGGATGAAGGAGAATTGGAATAATTAATTTGGAATGAAAATCCCTACTTCCTAAGCACTTGTGACTAGGGTGGGTTATGATAATAATTTGGAATGATTGGTTCTCAGTTCCTCAAGGACATAACTCAGTTCCAGGGAGGTCTACAGCCCTATGCAGCATCAGCAAATGATAATTCCTCTTGTGAACTGTTTTCTTTATTCCTCAGTGCTTTCTTTGGCTTTACCTTGTGCCAGACCTGAAAATCTGGAGCTGTCAGCCCAGTGCAGCCTCACAGAGCGTGTGCTGGGGCAGTGTTCCAACCCTGTGGCGGTGAGCGTGAGGACAGTTCTGCATGCTGGGCCATATTTATGGCTTTGTCAGCTGCTGGCACTGTGCACATGGGCTCAAGATGGCTAAAGGAGCTTTAGTGGATGATGAATGCTTCGTTAGAATGGTGATCCAGGGAACTGAGTTAAGTTACAGTGCAGCCTCCCAGCTGCAGGCCCGACTTAGACTAGAACATTCCCTGAAACAAGAAATTCTTGCTTCTGCAGTAGCTGAGGGTCACATATGACCAAAGATGATGAGCATTTTTCTTGGATTTGCATTTATGTCCGAGTCCTCTGCCTGCCTAAAGCTCTGTCTGTGATATGCACCTTATCCTCTTCCCTGATCTGTCTGAAGATGCCTGTGATTAAAGGGGCTGAGGTGTTTGTTTCTGCTCTGGCCTGGCTCATGACTCAGAGTCAACTGATCAGCACCCTGACTTTAGTGTTGATATTTATTTCTGAAGAGTAAGACAGAGCTAAATATATCAATCTATCAATACCATTACTGAATGCAAAATATTTTAAGGCACATGATTTTCATCTTATCCTCATAATAACAGTCCAGCTGGGAAGGAAAAAGTTTATTATGCTTTTTTTTGAAGATGGAAGCTAGTGATGTAATCAAGGTCACAAGAATAATGATTAGTGGAACCAGGACTAGAGCTAGGTGTTTCTGATTCTTAGCTCTGGACCCAAAAGTGGACAAACTCTAGCTTTCAGGTGATATTTGGCCCACTGTCTAATTCCATATGGCCTGCAAGCTAAGAGTCGTTTTCACATTTTTAAATAGTTAGGCAAAAAGCAGAAGAAGAATCTTTTCATGATATATGAAAATTATATATCATTCAAATTTCAGTGTTTATAAAATAATATTGTATAGGAACCCAGACACACATATTCATTTATGTTTCATCTACCATCCCTTTTATGTAACAGTGACAGAGCTGAGTTGTTGTGACAGATCTTAGGGCTGACAAAGCCTAAAATATTTATTGTCTGCCTTCTTACAGGAAAATATTGTCAACTCCTGTAATAGGTGATCAATAAATAGAGAGCCTCTCTCTGTGTTAGTTTGATAGGGCTACCATAAAAAAGCGCTATAAACTGGGTGACTTAATACAGCATTTATTCTCTCATAGTTCTGGAGGCCAGAAGTCCAAAATCAAGGTGTCAGTATAGCTATGCTCCCTCTGAGACTCTGAGTGGAATCCTTCCTTGCCACTTCCTAGCTTCTAATGGTGGCTGTCAGTCCTTGGTATTTCTTTGTTACAGCTTCATTCATTCAGTCTCTGCCTTTGTCATCAGATGACACTCTTCACCTCATCTTCCCTCTGTGTGTCTATGTCCAAATTTCATTTATCTATCTATCTATCTATCTATCTATCATCTATCTATTCTTAAACCTCATCCACGGATATTTTTCCATTGAGTTTTAGAGAGAATTGGAGGGAGGGAAGGAGAGGGAAGGAGGAGAGAGAGAGAAAGAGAGAAAGATCAATGTGAAAGAGACACATCTATTGGTTGCCTCCTGCATGGGCCCCTGACCAGGCTAAGTATTGAACCTGCAATCCAAGTATGTGCCCTTGACTGGAAATCAAACCCTTGACCCTTAAATGAATAGTCCTAACACTGAGAATACCTCTCAGGGCCAAATTTCTTCTTTTTAAATAAGGATATTGGTCATATTAGATTAGGACCTGCCCTAATAATGTCATTTTTAACTGGATTATCTGCAAACATCCTATTTCCAAAAAAGCTTATATTCACAAGTACTAGGCATTAGGATATCACATCTCCTTTTGGGGCCAACAATTCAATTCATAACGCTTTTCCCACATAATATGCACCCCCATTACCATTACTCTTCCTTTTTTTCCCTACCTCCTTTCTCTTTTATCCTTTCCCCTCTATTCCTCCCTTACCTTATTAACTATACCTTCAACATTTATAAAGTCCCTTCTGTGTCTTCACTCCTGTGACCATCACTGTGCTAAAATATAGGATACAAAGATGATTAAAAGTTGGCCTCTGGCCTTGATGAGTTTACAGTGCAATGTGATAAGTTTCACCAAAGGAGCTTGATAAGGTGCAATAGAGTTTTTAAGGATCTGAATTTTCTAGTTTTGAGTAGTAGCAATCTTTCAAAGTAGTTGATGTCTTATTAAAGTTCCACAGCTATTGACTCAAAAATTATAGATGCTCTTATACATATAATTTTAATATAAAGTTTTCTTACTATTCTTTTGTTGTCAGAATATACAGAAATATTTTGCTCTTCTTATTTGCCTCAATTCCTTCAATCCATCTTCCTTCAGCATTTACCACATCATATTAAGATATTCTGCTCTGGAAAAAATAACGGGACGACCCAGAGTAGGCATTGTTAGCCTTGTTATATTAAATTGATGATTTTTAGGGAAACTTTATCTGCCACTGTGTGGGATGAAACTTGACTTGACTCAGTACCTTTTGCACTGATATGTTGCATTTGAAAAAGTATATATTTTATTGAATTTTTACAGAGAGGAAGAGAGAGGGATAGAGAGTTAGAAACATCGATGAGAGAGAATCATCGACCAGCTGCCTCTTGCACACCCCCCACTGGGGATGTGCCCGCAACCAAGGTACATGCCCTTGATTGGAATCGAACCCTGGACCTTTCAGTCCACAGGCCGATGCTCTATTCATTGAGCCAAATCGGTTTCGGCGATATATTGCATTTTGTTGTGTCTTCTTTGTGGCTCTGCTTGCTCCTCTTGGCACTAATTGGCCACATTCAAATCCTGTCGTAAGGTGCATGAATTATGTTCTGATAGTGTTTCCGTCCCTTGTCCCAAAGCACAGCATCTAGCTGTTATGCAGAATCCTTCCCACCAGGGTGAAGGATTTGAGGGCACAGCAAGGGAGTTGGTTCTGGTGGCTGTTTGTGGAGAGCATGCTCAGGTCTTGTCTTTTACTTCTGTGTAGTTTGTAAACTGTGGAGTTCCTTGTGCTCCCTGAGGATTCAGAGCTTCCTACAGGTTTCTACTCCAAAGCTACTAACCTGGAAACATCAAAGATTCACTCCCTGTAGGGTAGGGGGGATCCATACTAAAAAGCTAATACCTCTTCTCCCATGTGACTGGGGTTTACAGTTGCTGCCGACCTTAACTTTGTGCCTGGACTTTATGTATATGCTAGAGTCTGATGCATGAAATTTGTGCACTCAGGGGAGGGGGTCCCTTAGCCTGGCCTTTGCTCTCTCACAGTCTAGGAGCCCTTGGGGGATGTCTGATTGATGGCTTAGGCCTGCTCCTGGAGTGGGCCTAAGTCGTCAGTCAGACATCCTTAGTGCTGCCATGGAGGTGGGAGAGGCTCCCGCCACCACTGCTGCGCTTGCCAGCCATGAGCCCAGCTTCTGGCTGAGTGGTGCTCCCCCTGTGGGAGTGCACTGATCACCAGGGGGCAGCTCCTGCATTGAGCATCTGTCCCTGGTGGTCAGTGTGCCTCATAGTGCCCAGTCATTCCACTATTTGGTCAATTTGCATATTAGCCTTTTTTTATATAGGATTTCTCAGACTCTGTTCAACCCAACCTTTTTAAGAAAGCTTTTAAAAAATTTCTTTTAGCCCTAGCCAGTTTGGCTCAGTGGATGGAGTGTCCCAGGTTTGATTCTGGTCATGCTTGGGTTTCAGGCTTGATCCCCAGTAGGGGCTGTGTAGGAGAGAGCCAATTAATTATTCTCTCTCATCATTGATGTTTCTATCTCTCTCTTCTCCTCCCTTTCTTTTTGAAATCAATAAAAAGACATCTCTTTCATGAATGCAAAGTCTCATTAGCTTTTATAAACAATGCTGAGTAAGAAGAAATTAATATTAAGTTATTAGTAACCTTACATTGATCTGAGACTAGAGTAACCTTACATTGTTAGTTTTTTACGTGAATTTAATATTGTACTCTGATGATTCCAGAGTATAATTTTCATAGCACAGTCTATCCTAGAAATACTTCTGAAGGCCAATGACCTGAACCTTGACTTAACTGCTTACTAGTTAAGAAAACTTGGACAAGTCACTAACCTTTCTGTTTCTTTAAAAAAAAATTTAAAATTGATTTCAGAGAGGAATAGAGAGGGAGAGAGAGATAGAAACATTACTGATGAGAGTCATTGATTGGCTGCCTTTTGCACACTCCATACTGAGGGTTGAGCCCGAAACATGGGCTCATTGAACCATGACCTCCTGGTTCATAAGTTGACACTCAACCACTGAGCCATGCCAGCTGGGCATTTCTCTGTGTCTTAGTGTCCTACTTCATAGAGTTGTTTGGAAATTCAAGTGAAACAGTGTGTGTTGAGGAACTCTAGAAATTGGAAGTTTTACATAAATGTCAGAAGGTATTATTAGTATTGTTACTAATTAAAATGATACTAAATCCCAGTCAAAAATACTGTTTTGTTTCTGTTATGAGGCTATCAAAGACATTGTTATCATTACTGTAAACTACTTGGGTATATCTTAGATTACTGGTTTTCAAGGTATGGTGCATCAATTTTAGCTGGAAATGTGTTAGAAATGCAGATTCATGAGCATTGCCCCATATATCCTAAATCAGAACCTCTAGGATTTTATTAAGACTCCCAGGTGATTCTTATGCCACCAATAGTTGAGATCTACTGGCTTAGAGTTATGCTCAGCTGGGTATGTGTAGGCTCTACTTTTGCTGATTTTTGGTTCTTGGCCTTCCTTTCAGACATAGGAATGATTCTGAAAGACACAAACATGTGTTCCTAAGATGGAGTTACCATTTGACTTTCTACAACATGCCATTTTCAGCACTGACATACACCCTAGGATTGCAGGGCCTTGAAGCATGGCCTTTGTTAAACACAAACTTGTTGGAGATTATGGTGGGCGTCCAGAGAGGGGGTTTTAAGTTGCTCTCTACTGAAGTGGGATATTAACAGTTAAATGAAATGGCTAGTCCAGTCTTTCATCTCCCTCACATGAGTGCCTACTGGTTAATGAGTCTGAGGCTCACCCCTTAGGTACTGTCCTAGGTCTCAGAACAAGTGAGGTACCCTATTGCACTCCCTGTCCTTTCCCAACCTGCCTCTGGATCACAGTCATGTCATGACTGTTATGTCAGACAGGTGGATGGTAGGTACTTGGGTAAACTGAAACCTAGAGCTGTAAATGTAATTAAGGTAGAAGAGGGAAAGTGGTGGGAAAACATTAGGGAAATCATGGTGCTGTCATTTTGATCCACAAGGGCAGGGATACATGGTAGGTGTTCAATAAGAATTTATTGACTTGAAGGAATGAGGAATGCATTTCATGTTTGGGGAGCTAATCTGGTTCATAGGTCGATGCTCAACCACCAAGCCATGCCAGTGGCTCATAACTTATGAGAATCTATCTTATCCCAAATGAACAGACATTATGCCTTGATTGAGTGAACTATTAGATATGTTTAGTTTTAAATGCAGACATAAATAGATTTGATCTTTCCATGGCTCAAATTTCCTCCCATCAGCTTTCCCTTAATTATCCACAAGTGTTCCAAACCTTCATTAGCTAAATAGGATGCAGATGATGGTCATTAGCCTGGGATATAAATCCTGCTGGCATATTCAATGGCTTTTCACTTGGTTAATTGAAATTTTCAGTATTCATGGACTACAAGAAAACACTGTAATTTTATCATTTATTCCAGGGTATAATTTTTTTTCCTTTAGCTGGTTGTATTTTATAACTATGCAGTTAAAATAAAGAAATATGAATACCAAGTTTTGCCTGGAGGGCTACCACTATTTTCAGTGTACATGTATCAATACTAATTTACTAAATACGAAGACCAAATGGAAATTCATTCTAGAAATCCTAAAATTGGCTGGCTGAAATGTCTGTGAGAGCATCCAAGTAGTATGCACTTTTGGGAGCCATCGATTCAAGTGTGAGAGACTTTCAAATTGTTAGTAATATGAGTAGGCCTAGTCATGACATCCATCAAGGAGTAAGAAATCATCCAGTGTGTCTATGGGGTGCAAATTGCAGGTATCAAATGAAGATGCTTTATGCAGGCATCATTCCTTTACATGGTTCATAGCTTTCAATGGAATTTAACCATTTATCAAAACTAGCTGGCCTCTGTTTGGTGGTATCTGGCTGAAAATAAAACACACACACACACACACACACACACACACACACACGCATAAAGGCACTGATGTTGGACATAAAATTTCATAACACTACCCTCTATCGCAGGTATTTAGTTTCTGAATTCCTTAATGTTTATAATCTAATACTCAATGCAATTCTCGTCTTTTGCACACGACTTTATTCCAATTTAATCATGTCACATGTTTGTTGATTTTACTAGTAAAATATAAATCTTAGCTATAGACATTCCATGGCAGAAATTGGCTCAGCAGAGATAGAATATATCTATTTCGTTTTTTTTAAACCTAATTTAGCAGGAATAAAATAACATGGTAATAACTCTCAGAGGTATACTCTCCCTTAAAAAGGAGTAGAGAACATATGGAGTCTCTTTTCAGTGCTCAGTCACTTTGTAAAACATTCCCGCCCGTGAGACTCAGATAAGCAGCTGCCCTGCCAGACGTTTCTTTCCACAGGCTGGACTGGATAAACCATCCATCACCGATCCTCCATCTGGGTTCTCTGACCAAGGCCTTATAGTTCTTATTTCAAGTCACTCTTACTTCTGGGTTGCCTTGACTTTTCTGCCCATTGGAATATTTCTACATGTGATTGTTAATGGTAATTTAACGAAGACGTGTTTAAATATCTCAGTTTTCTGAATTAACCATAATTTGTGTGTCTCAAAGTCAGATGTAAAGACATCTTATAAGCTATGCTTTTGTCGATCATCTGTAAAACTCTCTACCTCTGTATTCAGTCAAATATTCCTCCTCAGAGGATGGAGAGAAGAAGTTGGCCGTATATTCACTGACTTCCAAACAATGTACCTGAAAGAATCAGGCCCATTTTCTCTAAATTAGCCAGACCTATTATAACCTAAAAGGAAAGGCATATGGGTTTCCTTGTTTCATCATGAAAAATTTAAGACCTCGAGGGCAGCAATCCATCATAAGCTCACAAGGAGGTCTATTAACAAGTGACAAGAATTAAAAGCCTAGACTCCTGAGCAAGTGGTCCATTTGTTTATCTGCCCGACGATTATCATAAAATTATGGCAAAACTGTAAGCTCTACTAAGGGGTCACCATTCAACTGAAGTAATTTTGCCATAGCCAGTATCTGTCCTTAGCAAAAGTGTGCCAAAGTACAATATACTACTGTGGACACAGCAATGCACCACACACATCTCCCTGTTGCTAGGCTGCCCTCTGCTGTCAGTCCTCTTAGGAGTTTGCCCTTGGCTGAGAAGAATCATTTTGCTTATGGTGATGCCCCCTTCCCAGGGCAGCCCTTCACCTCAGCCCAGCTTGGGACAGGTCTATCCCATCTTTAGATTCCCCCATTTGGTTGGCTGAGACCTTTGCCGAATTTACACCACAGCCCATCGTCTCCCTCTGCTCAGACCTGCTCCCCTCCCCTTCCTTCTACAAGTGGAGATCCCAACAGCACTCTCTAATAAACCTCCTGCATGCTCACCTCTATCTCACGGTCTGCATGTTAGGGAGTCTCACCTGCCCTCTGTGCCTTTAGACCTGTTTCCATCACCATTGAGTATCCAATGTCTTCAGGATATAAGTCTTCATTTCCTGTTAAATCTGCTTTTGAAATTATTATTTTTTAAAAAATATCTACTTATAGGAAAGGATCTGATAAACTCATTCCTTCTAAGGTGTAACAGACGAACGGATAGTAAGACAAGAAATGTTCAATTTCCCTCTTTTCACCCTAGCATCTCCTGAGGGTTTCTCTATTATGACCGAAAGCCTTATGCTAAAGATGGAGCTCTGGTAAGTGAAATTTCAGGCATCAGTGCATCAGTGGAAAACAGTGGGGTCCCACCTTTCTAGATTCATTTTGGAAAATTGCTGCAATGGTCCATGCACAATACTGTTCACCCCATGCTGGTCACCCTGCCAACAGGGTTAGAAGTCAGCGCTCTGAAAAAGCCCTGGTGCTTCATTATGCTTGCGCTCCTGTGACCAACGCAGCATCCTGCGACTTTGGTGGAGGGGACTCATGAGGAGTTTCCTCTTTAGTAGAAAAATATTGATGCAACAATCAAGAAGGTCACAGCATGGGTAAGTTGCCATGCTTTGAGTCTTTCATTTTCAGTAATTAAAGTGAACATGTTATGGAAAATTTAGAAAGCCCACCCAAAGTCATTTACAATAGCTGCAATTAGGGAACTGGAATGCCGGATAGTCTTTAGACAGGAACGGAATGAGACTGACCAAGCGTATAAGTAAAATCCCTTCAGAAAATGGCCGAATTAAGGAGACGGACTCTCATTGACCCGTGCCATACCTCGTTCACACTCCTTCCAGGTGCTGAGAGTTCACCATACATTTGTCCTTTTGGCTCAAGTGTTTCTTTTCTACAAATGTAACATTTAGAGCTAATTGTATTAATTTTGTTCAGGGAGGCCAATTTCACCCATCTCTGGCTCTCATTTCTCCTTCCCTGTGTTTCTCCGTTACCTGACACTGTTCTTGAAGGTTGAATGGTATTGTTTAATTTCAAAGATCATTTCCCTGGGTTTATAGCAGTAATGTCTGACTTCTTAGACACTTTAGTTAATTTACTCTCCCCAGTGGTGTGTCTAAAGCTTAAAAATGCATTTAGTCTCTCAAGTTGCCTGCACACAGTCTTCAATAGCTGGAATTTGGGTCCTCCTCAGAATTTGACTTTCATTTAGGACTGAGAATAAGATTTGAAATCACGGACAAGAAGAGAAATTTCAGGAAAAAAAATTGTTGCACTAGCCAGGGAATTAGAATAATTTCTGTAACTAGCTCCTTTAGAGATTAGACCCCTTGTCCTCAACTGGGGGTAATTTTGCAGCCCCCAGGGGACAATTGGTAATGTCTGGGGACATTTTTGCTTGTCACAATTGACATGGGGTGGGGCATGTTTTACTGGCATCTGGTGGGGAGAGGCCAGAGATGTTACAAAACATCCTACAATGCACAGCACAGCACGCATGCACACCCCACCCCCCACAACAGAGGATTATCCAGTTCAAAATGTTCATAGGCCTGACATTGAAAAATTGATTTAGCCAAACCAAGTGGATAATAGATAATGGACATATGCTAACTAGAAAGAAAATGTATTTTGCTACCATTCAGGAGTTTTATTTATCTCCTTTGGCTTTACTTACTACATGTGAAGCTGTGTTTTCAGCATCATGCTTTCCCAACAGTGTTTTGGGATAAGGACTACAGTTTTGCTTATGTCATTCTTTTTTCTTTTGGCATCCATTCAGTGCATATTAATTGGATACCTTCTTTGTGTCAGGCACTGGGCTAGGTAATGGGGCCACAGCAGTGACCAAGTCTTGTTAGATCTTTACCTTCCTGGAGCAGAAATTTGAGAGTGAACAGAGGGCCCCTATGCCAGGATGTTCAGGTATACAAGATGATGAAGGTCATGAGGAAGGCATTTGGTTGAAAGATTGCAGTTGGGGTTCTCACTGTAGCATGTGAGAACTGTCTCCTTTGGCTTTTCTCTTTCTCGTTAATGGTATAATCTTTGAATAGCAAGCAAAGATATCTTCCCTTGCATCCCAAGGAATAGAGAAACGAAGGCAAACCTGGCAGCAGCATAGATAACATTGCATGGAACTCCAGGACTATGCTTGGCCCTGCCAACATGGGCTGCTGTTTGTCAGGGTTGAAATTAGATCAATGGGACAGGTTATGATAAGAAGAAAGAATCATGTGCTCTCATTCTCTTTGAGCAGAGATGGCTGTTTCTTTATGTGAGTCATTTTCTTGGTAATTTTGGTGTCTGTTTTTATGAACGTTTCCTCTCTTTTGACTTTTTAAAAATTTTATTATTATTATTATTATTATTTTATTTTTACATATTTTATTGATTTTCCCCCCCTCCCTCCCTCGCACACATCCCCTTCCTCCCCAGAGTTTTATGTCCATTGGTTGTACTTATATGCATGGATACAAGTCCTTCAGTTGATCTATTATCTCTCCCAGATCCTCCTCCCCTCCCCGCTGAAATTTGACAATCTGCTTGTTGCTTTACTGTCTCTGTATCTATCTTTTGGTTCATCAGTTTATAATGATCTTTATTATCCACAAATGAGTGAGGTCATGTGGTGTTTCTCTTTCATTGATTGGCTTGTTTCACTCAGCATGATGTTCTCCAATTCCATCCAGGTTGCTGCAAATGATGAGAATTCCTTCTTTTTTATGGCAGCATAGTATTCCATTGTGTAGATGTACCATAGTTTTTGGATCCAATCATCTGCTGACGGGCACCTAGGCTGTTTCCAAATTCTGGCTATTGTAGATTGTGCTGCTATGAACATAGGGGTGCATATATCCTTTTTGATTGGTGTTTCTAGTTTCTTGGGATATATTCCTAGGAGTGGGATTACTGGATCAAATGGGAGTTCCATTTTCAGTTTTTTGAGGAAATTCCACACTGTTCTCCACAGTGGTTGCACCAGTCTGCATTCCCACCAGCAGTGCACGAGGGTTCCTTTTTCTCCACAACCTCACCAACACTTGTCGTTTGTTGATTTGTTGATGTTGGCCATTCTGACAGGTGTGAGATGGTACCGCATTGTTGTTTTGATTTGCATCTCTCGGATAATTAGTGACTTTGAGCATGTTTTCATGTGCCTCTTGGCCTTCCTTCTGTCTTCTTTTGAAAATATTCTATTTAGGACCATTGCCCATTTCTTAATTGGATCATTCACCTTCTTTTTATTTAGTTGTATCAGCTGTCTGTAGATGTTAGAGATTAAACCTTTATCAGTGGTGTTATTTGCAAATATGTTCTCCCACACCGTGGGCTTTCTTGTTGTTTTGTTGATGGTTTTCTTTGCTGTAAAAAAGCTTTTTATTTTGATGTAGTCCCATTTGTTTATTTTCTCTTTAGCTTCCATTGCCCTAAGGGAAGTATCAGAGAAGAAGTTCTTTTGACATACGTCTGAGATTTTGCTTCCTGTGGATGCTTCTAGTATTTTTATGGTTTCCCATCTGATGTTTAAGTCCTGCATCCATTTTGAGTTTATTTTTGTGTATGGTGTAAGTTGGTGATCTAGATTCATTCTTTTGCATGTGTCTGCCCAATTTTCCCAACACCATTTATTGAAGAAACTTTCTTGACTCCATTGTATATTCGTGCCTCCTTTGTCAAATATTAATTGAGCATAGTGATTTGGGTTGATATCTGGGTTCTCAATTCTATTTCATTGATCTATATGTCTGTTCTTGTGCCAGTACCAGGCTGTTTTGAGAACAGTGGCTTTGTAATACAGTTTGAAGTCTGGTATTGAGATCCCTCCTACTTTACCCTTCTTTCTCAGGATTGCTGTGCTATTCGGGGTCTTTTATTGTTCCAAACGAACTTTTGGAGAGTTCTTTCTAGGTCAGTGAAATATGCCGTTGGTATTTTAATTGGGAGTGCATTGAACCTATAGATTGCTTTAGGAAGTATGGACATTTTGATGATGTTGATTCTACCAATCCATGAACATGGTACGTTCTTCCATCTCCTTACATCTTCCTCTATCTCTTTTTTCAGTGTCGTGTAGTTTTCTGCATATAGGTCCTTTACTTCCTTAGTTAAATTTATTCCTAGGCATCTTAATTTTTTTGGTGCGATGGTAAATGGAATTGCTTTTTTAGTCTCTGTTTCTGTAGTTTTCTTTTGACTTTTGCTTTTCCTCTTCCATCACCAAAATTGTTTTCCCTTTTCCCCTTTTAACTCAAACTTTCTAAATAACATGTATTTCTTCCCTCATAAACAAAATAAAAACACGAAAATTGCCTGCAAACCAAATTTAAGGATTCCACCCAACCTAAATCTTAAGTTTATTTTTTCTTCATTAAAGATACTTTTTGTGTGTATCCATATCTGTGTTTTTTGTCCTTTAATACTGCATATTGTGTTGGTCCAGGTCATGTGTTGGCTCAGATTCTTAACTTTCCTAGGTGAGGTGGTAAATATTTTTATGATATATGAGGAGAGCATAGCAGAAAATTTATATACATTAGATCTTTAAGCCTTACCAAAGCCTGTTTTTATTATACATTTCTTTTAGTTCTTTTGACCCTATTCAACCAAAATAAAATTATATATATATATATATATATATATATATATATATATATATATAATGTAATGTCTGTCTATCTATCTATCTATCTATCTATCTATCTATCTATCTATTATTTCCCTCCTATTTATCTAAGGATATTTATTGCAGCAAACAAAGAAAACCAACACAAAAGAATCAAAACCTGAAAATCACAAAATATCAATCAATAAAGGAAAGCATACATAAAGTATGGGGTATCCATATTATGGAATGTTACATAGCTATTGAGAACAATGAGACAGTCTAGATGAACTGACTTGGGAAGATGTTGGTAATATAGTCTAAGCAGGATGGAGTGATCTCAAGAAAGAAAGAAGTTCTATATGTGCATATGTAATCCTATATAATAAAAGGCTAATATGCCTTGATCGGACAGGGTAATGATGTGCACTGACCATCAGGGACCAGATGTTTAATGCAGGAGCTGCCCCCTGGTGGTCATTGTGCTTCCACAGGGGGAGCGCCGCTCAGCCACAAGCTGAACTCATGGCTGGCATGCACAGCAGTGATGACGGGAGCCTATCCCCCCTCTGCAGTAGTCGGACACTCCCTGAGGGCTCCCATACTGTGAGAGGGCATAGGCTGGGCCGAGGGACCACCCCCCTGAGTGCATGAATTTCATGCACTGTGCCTCTAGTCCTGTATAATAAAAGCCTAATATGCTAAGTATCTGGTTGTCTAGTTGGCTGTTTAACCAATCAAAGTGCAATAAGCTAATGAAATGCTAAGACCACTCAACCACTAGCTGTGACATGCACTGACCACTAGGGGGCAGATGCTCCAACTGGTAGGTTAGCTTGCTGCTGTGGTCAGGTTGATCAGGACTAAGCGAGATGGGCCAGACACACACTGGAGCCCTCCTGCGGTCTCTCCCCTGATGGCCAACCTCCCATGTCTCTCCCTGTCCCCGATTGTGCATCAGTGGGGGCCTGGCCTGCACCCTCGCACAATGTGGGACCCCTTGGGGGATGTCACAGAGCCAGTTTTGGCCCAATCCTGCAGGCCAGGCCAAAGGACCTCACTGGTGCATGAATTCATGCACCTGACCTCTAGTATAATAAATATAATTAATATGTAATACATGCGATTGTAGAGAAAGGATGAACACAAATTGTTATTATTGGTTACCTCAGGAGGATAGGTTAGAAGAGGTATTAACTCATTAAGAATACATATTAGTTTTGTAATTAAAGAAAAAGAAAGATTTCCTGAAACCCAAAAAAGCAATAGTATGTATGTGGGTAACCACAGCTCAGTTGAATGCTTCATAGGATAGTCCAAAAGTAACAAACTTGTAAATTTCAATTGGCCTTGAATATTTAAGTGCCTTTTTAGTAGTCCATGAGGTCAGGAAAATATATACACAAATATGTCAATCACTGGGATGATGATGTGCTAAAGAAGAGGAGATGAGATGCAAACTTGGCACTGCTGTTCAGAATCACAAACCTCATGAATGGAGAGAAGCTCCATCTATCACTCAGCTCATAAAAGTTATCATTTGAAAGATTTTTGGCTTTTGACATTTTGGACATATCTCTTCAAGATAAAGAGAAAGTACCTGGTGTGGTTGAGAAGGTGAGTTTTGGAGTCAGACAACTTGTTTTTGAGTTCTGGTCTGTTTCTGAGGTGTATGGTCTTTGGCAACCTAATTGTGAAATGAATACAAACAAGAATTACCTTGTTTGTGAAATGAATACAAACAAGAATCTTTATTTCACTGCGTCAGTGATGTCTGTAATAAATGTCCCAGTTGGTGTGTGTGTGTGTGTGTGTGCGTGCATGCATGTATGCGGAATTGGGAGCAGGGAAAGGCAGATACTTTTTAAATTCCAGATATATCAATGGGGTTCCAGGAAGTGGTACCCACCTTGAATTGGAGATGCACAGGTCTGGGACACTCTGACAGTTCTAATGTGTCTCCCACCTTCCTGTTTTGCAGACCACCGTTTTCAGCACATTGGGCAGTGAGAAGTCCTTATCTGACTGCAGAAAGGTAAGCCAGCCTCTGAGCGTTTCAGCCTGCTGTCAGAGTAATAAAGGCTTCAGAGTTGATGGACATTCGTTTGAAAAGCAATGGTATCAATGAGAATGTTCTGATGACACATTATAGTCCTTTTTCTCCAGAGATGAAAATGTGAATGGTTCTCTTTAAGGAAGTGGAAAACTCTGTCACCGTTTGACAGCATTTGTTTTTATAGAGAAACCCTGATTCAATATATTTCTATCTCGCTATTATTTGACATTTTATTCTGGTAAACGAGCCTCAAGGGAGTCTAGAGCAGGCTGCATTGCAGGCATGTTTGTCTTTGTTTGCAAATTTAAATCTAATGAATTAATACCCAATACAGTATAAAAATGATTTTGTATTGCGAAAGAAAACTGATCATATAGCATAAAATCTGGTTTGGATTCACCACAATCACGTTTGAGAAGCTGTCATGCTTTGCAAAAGGATTATCCTCCCTGGCGTCCGATGGAAGACATCCTGAAATGGATCACGTCTCAAGACTGCCTGCTCCGGTAGTAGCAGCATGTCTAATTCCTGGCCATTGCTGTCCAGGGGGCACTTTTATCCGCCTCTTTAATCTCAGGTTTAACTAGATCTTCTCCTTCTTGAGGGGAAAGAAGTGATTTCACAGTCCAAACAACTCAAATAAATTCTTTGACAGCATCCATTGATATGGAAAACCAGATGCATAATGAGTTGATTAGTGTCTCATATTTTAGTTACTTGGCATTTCTTAGGATTTTATACCATGGCGTTGTTTGCCATGCTGTTTCCATTTCTGAAGTTTCCTGACACGAAAGTAGGTAGCAGAGAGAATCATAGTTAGTGGTGTGAGTGCCCACCTTTTTGAATGCCACCCATTTCATTACCTTGATACTTTTTTAATTGCCTATTAGATCTCCATCTTAATTGAGTTCTGCTGGGTTTGTCTTGTTCTCTGCTTCCTGAGAGTGAGGTGCATGTAATGCTCTTAAAAGTGTTACTGCCATTGATATCATTTAAAGGTGGATTTCTAGCCTCTACCTGGATAGTCTGTTGACAGGGAACTTTATGAGCCTAACTGTTCACTAGTGACACAGAATGTTAGTTCTTCATTTTACTGAGTCAATATCTGCCTCCTTTTGATTTTCGCCTAGTTATTTACATATAAAGTCCGTTAAACGTTTCTTCTGAATCTTCTCCCCCCTCACCGTTAGGCTAATGCTTTTCCTTCTTTATTTCTGTTAGGACAGTTATATGATTGACTTCCAAAAGCATGGACTATTGGGATCTGGCTGTCTGGTTTTGAAATCTGGTTCTGCCACTTATTACTTATGTGACCTTGGGTTGTTCTGTGCTTCATTTTTTCTAAAAAAATTGTTATCAGTATTATAGATGTCCCTCATACCCCTTGCCCTGCCCCGCTTTTTGTCCCCTTCCACCCAATCCTCGCCCTGCCACAGGTCTTCCCTACATTATTGTCTGTGTCCATGGGTTATGCTTATATGATCTTTGGCTAATCTCATCCTGACCCCTTCATCCTCCTTCCCACTGAGATCTGTTATTCTGTTCCATGCATAGAACCACTGGTTGGTTAGTTTATTTGTTCTTTAGATTCCACATATAAGTGAGATAATGTGATATTTGTCTTTCTCTAACTAAATTATTTTGCATAACGTAAGAGTCTCTAGGTCTATATATGCTGTGGCAAGGTTTAAGAGCTCCTTCATTTTTGCAACTGCATAGTGTTCCATTATGTAAATGAACCACAGCTTTTTAATCCACCTACTGGTGGGCCCTTGGGCTGTTTCCAGATCTTAACTATTGTTAATAATGCTGCTATGAACATAAGGATGCATGTATAACTTTTTTTTATTGGTGTTTCAGCTTTCTTAGAATGTATTCCTAGAAGTGAGATCACTGGGTCAAACAGCAGTTGGATACCAAAACCATTGCTTTTAGTGTTTTGCTATTTCTTCTGCCATTGGATTCTAGCTGCTAATTTACGGGTCCAGTTTTCCCCTAAAAAGTCAGCTTTTGGAGGGAAGGAACAATGGCTGATTCAGTTATGATTAATAAAATAATATCCCACAGGTAGTAAGAACTCAATAAAGATTTATTTAATAAATGGATTTGCTATATACATGATTGTTCATTAGTGTGATATCATTTTGAGACCATTTTATTCTAAAAAGCACTGATTTTCTTCTTCATAATTGTTGAGAAAAGAATATTGATTTTCAAGTTTTATTTATCAAGTCAATTTCGACACTAAAATAAGATGTTATGGCTGGCTGGTGTGTGTGGGGGTGTGTGTGTGGAGATTTAAATGTTTAGCCAAAGACAGCAAGTATTCCAAGGCCTACCATCTAAACACCATCTTATACAGTTGTAAGATCACCTATCCTTATTTTCAGCCAAAGACCAACCTATTCACTCCTTAATTTGGAAAGCCTCAAAACATCTAGGGGATATACATGAATTCATTCATTCATTCATTCATTCATTCATTCATTCATTTATTGAGTGCCTATTTATTGAGTGCCTCCTATTGCAAGGCAGTTGTTATTGTTAATATGTTATAGAGGAAAAATAAATATGTCAAAACTTGAAATGGCTTGCTCTAGGTTACATATTACATTCAGGCAGACTCTTGCAGGGTGGATCTAATTTGTATCTTCTGACTTTCTTCCTCTGTGACCTCTCTAGCTCACACTATTGAACTAGAGTTGACACATGGTAGGTGTGTACTGGGTGGATGAGCAGCAGAGAATGAGCTTCAAGCATGCTCCACGGCATCTCCTGCCACCTGTTCATTGGTATTTATACCTTTTTGTGTCTTGATACTTTTCCATTTCTCAGTGCAAGATGTTTGCACCCAGATACATCGACTCAGTAATTTTCCTGTAGGGATATTCAGACATAGCACTATTGAACTTGCAGCATTTCAATTTGAGATAATGTGCAAAACAGATATTCTCACCTCACCACTCCTCGCCCTGACCCTGACTCCCACTCCAGGGTCATAGGCCAGAGATAGGCCAGGGGAGATGGACAGCTGAGGATGATGGATGGGGTGAGGGTCAGGGATAAGATGAATCCCAGGGATGGGTTAGAGGTTAGAGATTTCTGTTTCACAAACTACTTGGAAATGAAAAACAGTGGTTTTTCAGTTTGCCATCAAAATGCTCTGCTTTATCCTGTTGTAACTTTCATCTAGATATGGTAGCCTAGAGTCCCTTCCAGAATCCTCGCCTATAGTCTTAGAAATAGGTTCCTCAGGTTTAAGAGTTTATTGAAAAAATTCAACTATCATTAGTTTATTGTACTTTTTTTAGGGCAGGGAAACAGCAGTTTCTCTCTGTGTGTGTCACTCTCTGTTCTCCCTGGACTTCTGAGATATTAACTCGTACAAATGACAACTTTAAAAAGTAAGGTATTTAGGAAATGTATCCCTATCATCTAAAAAGTATTGGTGTTATAATATGTGGGAACCTTAAAGAAATCCATATGTTGGTGGCTGTAATTTCTTGGATTATTTTGGTCATGTTGACTTCTTTCTATTTTATCCAACCCTTGGCTTTGACTTATGCCTCTCCACTGTCACCAATGATGTGTGAGTGGGCACAGCATGTGCCCATATCATCTCTTAGCCCAGCGGATGATGTTTTTATTTTTAATAGACATAAGTGATGCTTGACTCACATAGACAAGGTAATTTTCCTTCAGGAAAAGATTATTAAGAATATAGAATGTAATGAGCTCCTAGAAGATTCAAATTTTTCATCAGTGTTGATGAATAGGTTCCTGGGAAAAGACAGCACAGCCCAAGATAGTATATCAGTAGTTAAGACATTTACTCACAGTTGGTTCCTCAGCCTTTTGAAACTATACTGTATCTATCTTCCTCTTTTTAAGTCTAATACTTAATGTCTAGACTGTGCTCATTGACCTCCACGAAGCTGGCTGGGCAGATTCCCAGGGCTCTCAGCCTCTTGGCAGAATTTCCAGGCTGGTAGGTCACGATGACTTCTTCCCATGACCTGAGAAAGGGCACAAAGTCCAAATCCACCCAGTCAGCATTGAGGAAATTCCTTAGTTCCCCCAGAAGGACAGAATCCCATGTTCTGTAGCAGTTACAGAAAAGGGTATCATTTCAAGTAAATTTAAATGCTGTTTGCTTTCTAAATAGATTTTTTGGAAGCTATGAAGTTTCATATTTGGCAGAGAGCTGTTTTCTGACTTGCTGTAGGGCTCTCTGCTGGATAAAGGATGCTATATACACATTGCAAAGTTATTATCTTTTTTCATGTGTGCCAACACAGACCACTAATTATGGGAAGGGAAGTTGTATCACTTTGAACAGAGGAAAAGCACTGCAGCCTGTCCTCTCTCTCTCCCTCCGTCCCTTTTTCTCTTCTTCCCTTCCTCCCTCCTTCCCTCTTCCCTCCCTTTGTCCTCTCTCCCTCCCTCTATCTTCTCCTTTTATCCCGCCCCCCTCCCCCCCCCCCCCCCCCCCCCCCCCCCCCCCCCCGCCAGCAACGAAAGAGCTCTTAGCATTCATTTGCAATGTTCGAGATAAGGATGGATGGTTCTGGATTCTATGCCCTCTTCTTTCAGCTTTTATTGCCCTGTTTTATCATTGCATTTTCCAATCCCACTCTCCTGAGAGGCAGTATGGTTAAGAGCATAAGCTCTGGAGACTGGTTGCAGAGACTCGAGTCCCAGTTCCACCACCCATGAGCTCTACAACTTTGCCCAGATTACTTAGCCTCTCTGGGTCTCATTTGTCTCATGTATAAAATGAGACAAATAATGGCACCAGCCTATGGAATTGCCGTGAGAATTGAATAAGTGGATTCATGTAAAATTCTTAGAACAACGTCTCAGTAAGAGATGTTCCTTTGTAAGTCTACCCTCTGCAAATAGAGACTACTTTGAGCCTTAGTGCCTTGAGTCCCACTTTTTCTCATTGCTCTAAAAGAGCAACGCAAGACACTGGGGGATGAAGGCATATATGGGAGTGGAGTGTAGGGGGGCAATGGAGGGATATGGACACATATGTAATACCTTACTCAATAAAGAAAAGTGCAAAAAAATCCTATATAATAAAACAGTAATATGCAAATTGACCATACCTCTGCCACACCCACAAGCCACACCCACCAGCCAATTAGGAACAATCACGCAAATTAACCCAACCAAGATGGCGGTGACCACAGAGCGAGCAGGAGGCTTAGGTTTCCCCAGCAATGGAGGAAGCCAAGCTTCTGTAGCCCTGGCCTGCTTTGGCTTCCATTCAAGGTTACAAAGTTTCAATTATAGAAGATAAATATATATCAGATTCCAGGGGCTCTGCTTTGGTTGCCAGGGGGCATGGCTAGCCTGCAAACCACCACAGGCCCCTCCCCTCGCCCAGGCTATCCCACACCCCAAGGGAACTCCCACCTTGATCCAGGGCACCCTCAGGGCAAACCAGCTGGGCCCCACCCGTGCACCAGGCCTTTATCCTATCTAATAAGAGAGTAATATGCGAACTGACCATCATTTCAACACACAAGATGGCTGCCCCCATGTTGACACAAAATGGCCACCACAAGATGGCCAGCAGGGGAGAGCATTTGGGAGGGACCAGATATGAAAGCAAGGGCAGTTGGGGGCAATCAAACCTGCAGGAGAGGGCAGTTAGGAGTGACCAGGTCAGCAGAGGAGGGAAATTTGGGATGACCGGACCTGCAGGGAAGGGCAGTTGGGGGGACTCGGGCCTGAAGGGGAGCAGTTGTGGGGGACCATGCCTGCAGGGGAGTTCACTTAGGGGTGACCAGGCCTGCAGGAGAGGGCAGTTAGGGGCAAATAGGCTGGCAGGGGAGTGGTTAGGGATGATCAGGCTGGTAGGCAGAAGTGCTTAGGAGAAGGCAGGCAAGCAGTTGGGAGTCAGCAAGATCGGTCCTAAATGGGCATTTGGACATCCCTTGAGGGGTCCCAGATAGGAGAGGGTGCAGATTGGGCTGAGGGGACCCCCCGCCCCCCACGCATGAATTTTGTGCACCGGGCCTCTAGTAAAAAATAAAAGAGCAATAATATTAAGGAAAGTACATCAATGGACTTGAGCTGACATCAACGTTTAGAGAAAACTAAACTCTAATTGCACTGGAGAAATATGTTTGTATAGGTCTCTAATTCTTAGTAATTCTAAATCGTAACAATTAGAATGCATTCAAGTTCAATCCTGGGACAGGTTCCAGCTATGTAGAAGCAAAGAATTTCTTAATAAATGAAACATAAAACCTTCCTAGTAGTAAAATGAGAATACTTTTCTGTGTCTTCACAGAAAGTACCTGGCATAATTTTAAGCACATAGTAGACTTTTAATTATGCTTGTTAATTCATAAGCTCAGGGCTAGTATTATTGTTCCTCCAAAGGCCTCCATAAGAAGGCTTGAGGTGGGAAAGGCAGGGAGTAGAAGAGACTACTCTTGGTATGTTTTCTTATGCCAGCACGTAGAACATCCTCAGGTAGGTAAAATACCTTATTCCATGCTTGGAGGTGAATACTATAAAATATTTCTGTCCCTCAAATAAACATATGGTCATTGCCTTTTCTAAATGTTAATATTGGCCCCATTTGACCACTAGCATTATCATTTGTTTGGTACATATTCTTTATAAGTGGGCCAGACAAAGTCAATACTGTGGGTAGATTGGGCCTGTGGCTTTTATCTTCATTGAAGGGAGGCATTTCAATGGGTTGAGGGTTTGAGATGGTAAATACAATGTTCTATGGAAATGTGGGCTTCCTCACTTTTAGTGAGGATAATTGAATAGAATGAAAACTGGTGATTCCTGCATAATGTTATCATTTTTCATCCCTAGCCTAGGAATTTTTTATTCTTAGCCTCGTGATCTTGAAATTTTGAAAAGGAAAGATGCACACTCAAGGTCAGACCAAGTAGTCATGATTTGCAGGATTAAAATTGGGTACAGAAAACAGTCCTCTGACCAGAAGAAATGGACTTCCTGTTTTTGTGTGTTCCTATCATAAGCAAGAATCAAGGAATACATTTTAATTGTTTTGTTGTTGTTGAGGTGTCATTCACAAGCATGTTACAGCTTAGTAGATATAAAAATTTACAATACATAATAGAATCCCATCAGTAATATTACCTCCTGCCTTTTAAGGTGTGGGCATTTCCATAAATAAGGCCTTCCTGCTAACTGTACCACCATCAGTGCTAGAGCATTCATTATTCTCTCCCAGCAGCTGCTGAGGTTGTCACTGTCACTTTAAAATAAACAGCACATTGAGATCCATAGGTTGTATAATATAGTCATTGTCTGCAGCAGTAACATTGCTAATAGGAAGGAATTAGTTAAGGGCAAATGTCATGAAAAATGTTGCCCTAATCCCCTTTGAGCTGTAATTATCCCAGCTGCATTTGCATGAAAACAAGGTTCAAGAACATGTCCTTAGTCAATGGTTCATGCATAACTGCCCATGTGATACACATTTTAGGATATATTTGAAACAGTAACAATTAGCAGCAGCACCCCCTAACATACACCTGAAAAAAAACACAAACAAACAAACAAACAAACAAAAAACACACAAACTATTTTGAGCTACAAATAAAACATGGATTTTTGTCACGGCAATTCCAGACTGCCAAAATAGTATAATAGGGTAGTAGAAATAAAGGGATGTTGATGAATCTTGCAAATTATACATGAAAAGGGACATTTAAGAATCATACTTAATATACTGGGTTTTTTTTTGCATTTGTATGGGGGAGGGGTGTGTGGGGTAAGTACTATGCACTATACTCTGTCCAGCTGTGTCATTACCACTCTGATTTCACTAGTTTTTTTCCAAGTACTTAAGACATTATAGTGAACTTCTGGTAAATTGTGAATTTCCCTTGTGATTGTAGAGAGTTTTCTTCTTGGCTCCTGTATTACTGAGTCTCAAGGACACTATGCAACTTTTTCTTCTTCCTTTTCTCCTTCTATTTCCTTTCAGATTTTTCAGAATCTTACATAATCAAGACTGGGCTATAGTTATTTAAAAATAGGCTTGTGTGCTCATACACACATATACACATTTACTTTTACATAATGTGCTCTGAAAGATGAGCTTTTGTAGACATAGTTATCTTGTTTTCTTAGTCTACAGAAAAGTGTGTTAGGTCTGAAAAGAAGCATAATAAATAAAAGATGAATCCATACAAAGTATGGAGAAGAATTCATGAAAATTGGGTCTTTGTACTGGCTTACAAATCTTTATAAAAGCTGAGTAGTCAGAATACTTAATTTAGCTCAATTAACAGTGATCACTCTTGCTATTGTTTTTCAAAGTGGGACCAAGTTACTCCACAATTGAGCTAATTGCAACCTCTGATTTAGCTGCTTAGCTCTGTGCTTTTCTTTTGTTTTCATAAATGATCTGTACAGGCCAAATAATCTCGCCCTTCTCTCTCCTCCCACATTGATTGTTTTTCTTTATTATTTTAATTCTACACTCTGATGATTACTGTAATCTCCCCAAGTCATTGCTCAAGCCAACCACTAAATAAGACAGCTGGGGAGCCAGTGTGATGGCTGCATTGCAAGGCCCAGAGCCAGCTCTGAGACACCGCTTGAGGAATTTCATACACATTATCACCTATTCAACCCTTAGAATAATTCTACAGGTTGTGTTAAAAAATTCAACTGAGTAAAATTTACAGTCTTACTGGCTTCATTCAACCATTCATGAATTGGGCAGCATCCCAGCTGGCAAATAGACGAGTTCCAGAGGGCTGTGCAAAATGAAAGCCCTTTTTAGGCAGAAGGGGGTAGGAAATGGGAGTTCCTGGCAAAGAGTGAATTGTCTTGGGCAAGGTCACCTTCCAATGCACTAGTGCTGACCATGCAATTCCAGATTTTAGGTTACATTTCTTGGGGAGGTTGAAACCGCAATTAAGTCTTTGCTAACATGGGGTTTAGCACAAGTGACTCCCTTTGGGGCCTGTCTTCTCTTTTTTAAAAAAAAGTTGATACCATTGTTTGTCTCGTTTTTTCATATGAGATGAGTAAGACACAGAAAGGCTAAGGGACTTGGGCAAGCTTGTAGAGCTCATAGGTGGTGCAGCTGGAACCCCAGTCCCAGAAATCAGGCCCCAGAGCCTGTGCTCTTCCCCCTTCACCATGCTGTACTGCCTCTCAGGAGAGTGGGTTGAAAGATCAATGATAAAAACCAGTATTGGGCAGTAGAGCTGAAAGGAGAGGGCATGGAATTCAGAGCCACCTATTCTTATCCCAAACATTGCAAATGAGTGCGAAGAGCTCTTTCTTTGCTGGGGGAGTGCCAGGAGGAGAAGAGGGAAGGGGAAAGTCTATAGCATCTCTCCTCTGTTCAACAGTAATACAGCTATACCAGTGGTCAGCAAACTCATTAGTCAACAGAGCCAAATATCAGTAGTACAATGATTGAAATTTCTTTTGAGAGCCAAGTTTTTTAAACTTAAACTTCTTCTAATGCCACTTCTTCAAAATAGACTGGCTCAGACCATGGTATTTTGTGGAAGAGCCACACTCAAGGGGCCAAAGAGCTGCAGTTTGCTGACCACGGAGCTATACCATCTTTCAACTACCTTCTCCATGACCACCCTGTTTAAAACTGCAACCTGCTTCTGCTCAAAGAACATCCAAATTGCCCATTTTTCACCTCACATTCTAAGATGCTATGTAATTCATTTTGTATATTAACATCTCTTTTCCCACCAATAGAATAAATTCCAAGATGACAGGTTTTTTTATTTTTTATTTTTTTAATATATTTTATTGATTTTTTACAGAGAGGAGGAGAGAAGGATAGAGAGCTAGAAACGTCGATGAGAGAGAAACATCGACCAGCTGACTCTTGCACACCCCCTACCCCGCAACCAGTGTGCATGCCCTTGCCTGGAATCGAACCTGGGACCTTTCAGTCCGCAGACCGATGTTCTACTACTGAGCCAAACCGGTTTCGGCGTATTTTTTATTTTTAATCTGTTTTACTCAGTGATGTTACTTGAACATAGTAGCTTCTCAAAAAATACACTTTAAATGAAATACTAGTAGTACTATTAACACCACCACCATCTTCAGTCATAGCAAGTAATGATCACAGAGCTTTCGAGCTGGAAGTGACCAGAGATTATACCTAGTATAATACCTCCTTGTATAAAGGAAGAGACTATTGGGTTTACTCTCCTCCCCCTGCCCTGTGTCTTGTTGAATTTGTGTCTTGTCTGAGCCTTCAGGAGAATCCACAAGTCCAGGTCAAAGGGTCACATGCTAAAGTTACAAAAAGCACTGTTAATTCAGCTATTTCTTTTTAAAATAATTATTACTTGAATTGATTGTGGTGACATTGGTCAACATGAACCCATAGGTTTCAGATGTGGGTTTCTAGGTTACAAGATCTGTGTATTGCACTGTGTGCCCACCACCCAAAGTCAGATCTTCTCCTGTCACCTTATGTTAGGACCCCCTTCTCCCCCTACTTCCCTCTAGAAATCACCACACAGCTGTTTGTATTCACGAGTTTCAGTTTTATATCCCACAATTGAGTGACATCATATGGCTCTTAGCTTTTTCTGACTGACTTGTTTCACTTAGCATAATGTTCTCAAGGTTCATCCATTTTGCAAATGGTGGTATTTCATCCTTTCTTAGGGATGAGTAGTATTCCATTGTGTATATGTATCACACCTGCTTTATCCAATCATCTACTGAAGGACACTTTGGTTGTCTCCATGTCTTGGCCACTGTGAATAACGCTGCAACGAACATAAGCATGATCTTTGCTAACACATGTTTCAGGATTTCCAGGTAGATGCCTAGAAGAGGAGTTGCTGGGTCATATGTTAACTCTATTCTTAATTTTTTAGGAGCTTCCATACTGTTTTCCATAGTGACTGTTCAAGTTTACATTCCCACAAGCAGTGAGCGAGGGTTCCTTTTTCTCCACAACCTTTCCAACCTATTTGTTGATAATAGCCCTCCTAATAGGTGTGAAGTGGTATCTCATTGTGGTTTTGATTTGCATTTCCTAGTAAGTAGTGAAGCTGAACATCTTTTCATACAGGATGGAGCAAAAGTAGATTCATAGTTGTATGTATAACAGTATATTCTTATATTATCATTTATTAATTACTAGAGGCCTGGTACAGAAAAATTGTGCACTTGGTGGGAGGAGGATCCCTCAGCCCAGCCTACGCCCTCTTGTAGTCAGGGACCCCTTAGGGGATGTCTGACTGGTGGCTTAGGCCTATGGGGAGTGGGCCTAAGCATCCAGTCTGAAATTCTTAGTGCTGCCATAAAGGAAGAAGAGACTCCTGCCACCACTGCTGAGCTCGCCAGCCATGAACCCAGCTTCTGGCTGAGCAGTACTCCCTCTGGTGGAGCAGACTGACCACCAGGATGCAGCTCCTGCATTGAGCGTCTGCCCCCTGGTGGTCAGTGCACATCATAGCAACCAGTCATTCCTCCGTTTGGTTGATTTGCATAGTAGCCTTTTATTATATAGGATTGTTTTATTTTTAATACAAACAACTGTAAATCTAATATTGCTCCACCGTGTATATCTGTTTGCCATTTGTATGTCTGTTGAGGTCCTTTGCCCTCCCTTTTTCTAGAGAGAGGGGTAAGGAGGAGGAGGAAGAGGAAGAGAGAGAGAGAGAGAGAGAGAGAGAGAGAGAGAGAGAGAGAGAGAGAAATATTAATCTGAGAAAGACACATCAATTGGTTGCCTCCGTAATGAGCCTGACCCAAGCTTGCAACCAAGGTACAAACCCTTGACCGGAATCAAACCTGGGTCCTTCAGTCCTTGGGCTCATGCTCTATGCACTGAACCAAACCTGCTAGGGTCTCTGTCCACATTTTAATTGGATTTTTTTATTTTATTATTAAGAACTCATACAACAGCATCAATAACTTTTGTAAAAATTTCTTTCTTTTTTTCTCGTTTTCTTCATTTCTCTATTTAGCTTTCTCTGCCCTTCCCTCCCCTCCTTCTCCCCTTCTTTTTTTGACCTAATATTTCAGGTAACAGGGTTATACATTGTTTCCATCCCCAACCTGCCTCCCCACAGACACACCATATTTATTCACATCTTCTTTATGCCCTGGCTGAGCAGGAGGTTTGGGTTTACTTAGACCAAAATAAATATTGGAAGTCTCCCATGATTATTTGGATGATAAAAGACAAATGAATCTCTGTCTTGAATGAGCTCCTAGTTTGTTGGTGGTGGCGGCAGGACGCATTACTATGCTTGGATAAATCACAACAGGGTGAGTTTTGTAATAACTATGAACTGTGCTTAGATAGCAGGGAAAAGGTTGCAAGCAGCCTTTCCTGGGAGAGAAGCTAACTCCACGTTCCCTTTCCTATCTATACTCTTACCAGGGCCATGTCTACACGCACTTTTGGGTTTTCTCACTTGGTGGCTGGGACCATTCGCCTTCCAAGTCAGGGGCTGGTGGATGGTTTAAATTAGGGGTGTCGAACTCAATCAGAGAAGGGGCCAAAATCTAAAATACAGCCTAAATCGCGGGCCGAATGGTTTACTGAACAGTCATAAACTGTCATTGTGATGGAAACGCAGTGGAGTGCAGTGATGACAGCGCGGTGCGGGCCACATTGCAAGGCCTGGTGGGATGGATTTGGCCCGAGGGCCTTGTGTTTGACACATGCGGTTTAAATCAAGGACTTGCCTGCTCCATGGTAATGAGTGAGATAATGCTAGTGTAGCTGGTATTTTACCCATTGGCCCAGGAGACCGCATGCTCTGTCCTGCTCTGAGGATGAGCCTAAAGGTAATGATCTTGAAAACCACAGACTATGCAGGCTTGAGGAACTGCCTGAATATGTTGAAAAAGAAGTGGTGCTGCTGGTGTGGAGTTGCAAGATAAGCTGCGAACCCAGAGAATGACTCAGTGGGAGTTTCCCCCAGGGGAAGGATAAAGGAAAAGAGTGTACTGTTTTTCTGGCAAAGGAAACTGGCACGTAACGCGATTATTGCAACGCCAGGCGCCTGGCTTTTCCCGTTGGGGAGATCACACGTGGTGAATGCAGAGCTGCTCCTCCGAAGCTGAACCTTGGTGAGCTCTAGTCTGCAAATGAGATGTCAGAAGGGCCACTTTCCTTGGCCAGAGGAGCCCTTTAACTGATTACAGCTCGCAGCGAGAGCACCTGAGTAGGGCTGCCTGTGACAAGGGCCGAAACAGGCTGCTGCCAGGGGCTTGCTGCTCCCCCAGAGGCGTGCCCCTGTCTCCGTGGGGGAAGGCAGGGCTACTGTGTCCTCCTGACCAGGGATCTGTTCCCACTTGGCTTCCTTAGAGAGATTTTTCAGAGGAGTCTTTTCTCTGAAGCAGTTCTAGGGTGGGACAAAGACAGAAAGGGAAGTCCTGTTTTCCCTTTTTATTTGGAGAGCCCCTGAAGTCTGCCCGCGGAACCAGCAAAAGGTGTCAAATGCAAGATTGCATTTCTGGCTGAGTCAGAGCTCCTCCTCTTGCGTTAGCTCTGAAAATCCCAAGGTTATCCGTGTGGGACGAGGTCTGGAGGCTCCTTCGTGTCACCCAGGTGATCTGGCATTGTTCCGAGGGCCTTCCCACTGTTATCTCTTCAGGGGATTTGGACTCCGCTACCAAAAGCTGCATTTCCAGGTGTCTCGGAGGGAGCATCCTGCAGGCTTGCAAATGTTTCGTGTGCCCTTGTGCTTCGTGAAGCACCTGCTGCTCCTGTCGCCACGGGGGAGGCCCTTTGGAAGACTCGTTTCGTTTTCTTGGAAGGGACAGAGACGTGCCGGATCACCTGCCCGTGCAGAGCTGTGCGGAGGCAGAAGTCCTAAGACTGTAACGAAAACCCGTGGCTGTGCAACTTCCGGTCCGGATCCACCCACACAGCTGCCTTCCTTCTTCTGGTTTTAGCCCTGAGCCCTCATGATCTTGGTGGGGGAAACGTTTTCCCTGACTCTTTTTTCTGTGCCCCTCTTAGCTCACTAAAGTATTTCCAAATCTTTAAGCCTCTTAATGAATGAGATTATGTACTTTCACACGTCAAATGGAGTTATTATTTATTTGCTAGTGAATGTAGGCTGTGTGATATATAGAATATTTATAGCATCAGGGGACATAGTTTCCAGTTTATCTGTAACTACTGAATGACTGCTAGCCAAACTGCCCACATAAAATGCGGCGTCTAGCCATCAGGAACTCACCGAGTTACTAAACCTCTCTGCGCCTCCGTGTCTCCGCATTTTTTGAGAAAAAACCATGTGTACTTTAATGACTTGAAAAGGTTTGTCTCATTCCTAGTGAGCAGAAATCAGTGAGACACATCTGTACTGTGCTCAAAAGCAGCTCAAAAACATTTAATGCAACTTGTTATTATGATAAGTCAGACTGAAATCCAGAGTTAACATGTACTTTGTTTTCAAATTAGAACATACAGAAACATAAACACACAATTAAAATATTTGTGTTACTGCCCGGCTGGCGTGGCTCCTGGTTAAGTGTAGACCTCGTACCAAGAAGTCACAGCTCAAATCCAGTCGGGGCACATGCCCTGGTTTTAGGCTCCATCCCCAGTGGGGGACGGACATGCAGGAGACAGCAGATCAACGATTCTCTCTCATCATGGATGTTTCTATCTCTCCCTCTTCTTCCCTCTCTGAAGTCAATGAAAATATATTATATGGTACTGAATGCTTCGATTAGCAAATTGTTTTGCTCCAAGGAGAAGAGAAAGTTTGTAAATATGTGGATTTTGTGTGCTTCTTAAAAGCAACATTTTTGCTACTTTAATATAACTCCTAAACTACTGATAAAGTAATATTACTAAGTATTAGTGTAACATACCATACTGATGATGTGGGAGTGACCAGCTAAGGATATAGTTATTAAAGCCTTGAAAGTAAATGTAAACCTGAGACTAACCACAAAGAGCAAGGTGAGAAAACAGGTAAAAGGAGAAATTTTGGGATCACTACTATTTAGGGGTCAAACAAAAGGAAAGATGGAAAAGGAGACAAAGCTAATGAGCCAGTAGCTCAGACCAGAGACTGAAGATACTGAGAACAAAGGAACCAATTGCTGCAGCAGTGTCTTGGAGATGGAGAGGAGGGGGCACTGGCCATGGGAACCAGGGTGTGAATGTAGAAAGTAACCTCAACCATAAGGAGAAGCACCTCACGTGCATAGAGAACATTTCAGAATGAATGGATTGGGTGTGGCATTTCTTCATTTTCCAAATGGAGTTAGTAACAGCGAAGACATTCAACTCATGGTCCAGGATCGTGGTATTCCGTTGACGTCATTTCTGAATTTAGCTTCTCTTGATCTAGAGACAGATGTTCTCCTTCTCCAACGTCCCCCCACCCTCACCCCCAGCCCTGACCCAGGGCAAATGACCCACCCACACACAAGCAGCCGACTGTGGTGAAACAGAAACAAGAAACCCCATTAATTCCTGCCATTGGAAAGGGGAAGCAGACTCATAGGAGCCTCTGCTTGTTCAATTTTGACCTCCGTGCAGGCAAGCTACCCTGGGGTAGGTCTTGCTTCTGTTTTCAGGAGAGAATTTCCCAAGCATCTGGCTCTCTGGTTTTCTTTAATGTCTCCTGCCTGACAGTAAGCGAAGATAGCATTACAGACTGTGCCCTCCTTGGGTAAGAAGCTATTGTCTTAAACTGTGACCATCAAACAGCCATAGTCCCTTTTGGTCCCAGGCTCTTTAACTTGCTCAAAAACTTAGTTGGGTTTTGCTTATTTGATCCCCTGTTAGTTCCTTGTGCTAACAGGCATTGCCCATAATTCTTTTATTTTTAAAAAATTTATATCCCCTGCTTTTCTTCTCTTTGCTGAAATCACACAGAGAGAAAATGCACTGATTTTAAGTATACTGGCTCAACACATTTTGTATTTTCCCATGTGTCTACCTATATTGAGGTATAATACTTTTCCAGCTCGTAGTTAACTCCTTCATGCTCCCAGTAAAGTGGCCACTTTTTAGATCTCTATCCCCATAGTTTTGCCTGTTTTTGAACTTTATATGAATGGAATCATACAGTATTTACTCTTTTGTTTGTGGCTTCTTTTGTCCAACGTGGTGACTGTGAGAGTCACCTGTGATACTGCATGTAGCAGCAGGGTTTTTTTCTTTCCCTTCAATGCTGTTTGGTATTCCATTGCAAGAACACACCACACTTTATTAATCTACTTAGCTTTTGGTGCATGTTTAAGTTGCTTCCACTTTTAGGTTATTGTGAATAACAGCATTATGATTATTCTTGTACATGGTTTTTTTTTGTTTTTGTTTTTTTTTTGTGGCCATAGCACTCTTTCATCTGGGCATACACATAGGAGTAGAATTTCTAGGTCATAGGGCATATATATTTATGTTTTATTTTAGTAACATCTTCCTAATCTTCCTCAGAGTGTTATATCACTTCTTTTCATTGTCTATAAGAGATAACTTATTCTAATCTAAAGCTCTGGGAAGTTTTGCCCCATTTTCCAATGTTGTTCACAGGAGTTGGATGAGGAGTCTTTTTGACCATAGCTCTTGTTGGCATAGGCTAATTCAAATTCTTATGTGTCCCCTCCATTCAGGGGATGTGAAGACAGAGTCTCCTTAGGGCAGTGGTTGGCAAACTCATTAGTCAACAGAGCCAAATATCAACAGTGCAATGATTGAAATTTCTTTTGAGAGCCAAATTTTTTAAACTTAAACTTCTTCTAACGCCACTTCTTCAAAATAGACTTGCCCATGCCATGGTATTTTGTGGAAGAGCCATATTCAAGGGGCCAAAGAACCGCTTGTGGCTCACAAGCTGCAGTTTGCTGACTGCGGCCATAGGGTTCCATGAGGTGCATTGGCCCCCTGATTCTCTTTCATAGGATTTTGATTGAGCTACACCTCCTCAAGGGTCATCATCAGCAGTGACTTTGTGCCCAGGCAGCAACTAAAGCTTTACCTCATCCTCCTCATCTTTCTAGTATTTCATTTCCAGAGGAAATACTGATTAGAGTGCCTGTCAAAGCACCCATCCACCCATCAGTTTATTCTCATTAAGCACTGGATTGATTGCATTTAGCTCCAAAGTCAAAGAGTCTGAGTAATCCTGGCTAGGATTCTGGCCTTCAGGTCTGTTCAGAGGGTATGGGAGTCCAAGGTAGGGAACTGGAAGAGGGGAAGGAGCAGGCTGTGCTTGTCTGCCCAGTGACCTCTACTGGATGATAGTTCATCTGGGCCTCAAAAAAGTGTTGCTTCAGTTTTGTGTAATATGATTGGGCTGATCTGACTTAAATGCAGGAGGAATGCACAAATGTGTTCAAGGGATTCGTTAAATGCAGACTGATTGAGAGGAAGGTCAGAACCCAGAATCTTGATGGTATGATACCTGACTAAGTTTTCTTCCACTCACTATCCTTTTATTTCTGCTGGATTTTTCCTATTAAAATTTAAAAACAAATCAACTATAGAATTTTTTGTTTTACTCAGTGTCTTTTACCTGAAAGTCCCGGGTATCACCAGGTTCTGAGTATAAACAGTAGTATTGAATACTATGTTTTGTTAGCTTCTAGCACCCACCCGCTGACACAGACAACTCAATTCTTGGCCTAGCTTTTCTCACCATGCGTTTCTGGAGGTTCCCAAGAATTTTCACGTGGATTTCTCAGGTTTCCTAGAGGACGTCTGCTAACTAGCATCATTTCAGGGAAGCCTGTCACTTGTCACTGCCATGCTCAGGTGTCAGCTTTCCGTGAAAACACTGCTCACCTGCCAGTCTGGTGGGTAGTCAGGACCCACTGTGCTGTATCTTTGTTCCAAAACCCTGCAGGGTGCTGCTGTATTTAGTGATGCAATGGGAGAGCACTCCTTGCCCCACCTTTGCAAAGAACATGGGCTCTTAGGCCTCAAAGCAGCACTGCTTGTACTCAGAATGTCAGTCTTCTCTGAACACAGTGCCTTTAGCTGCTGGTCTCACAATCTTGTTCCTAAATCTAAGAGAAAATGTGCGTGCCACAGCATTTCCTTCCTTCATCTGTCCCCTCCTCTTCAGTGTCTTCTCTTTCTCCCAAACATCTTGCACCAACATTTCTGCCCTCTCTTTTATCCAGAAACAGCTCATAGATGTCTTTGTCTATAAACATATGTTCTCAGGTGGTTGCCAACCCAGTTTCATACACAGAGAACCCCAGAATCCCGTCTAGACAGCTAGGATGCTCTGATAATCTACTTCAAACTGGTGAGTAGCACAAAGTCTATGCTCACAAGACTTCTAGTTCTAGAAAAGTGTGAAGGTTAATTAAGTAAAATGTTGGTCTCTTTGTTCTTCCAGTCACCAATCAGTTGCAAGAGGAAGTCCGTGTTTATGTTTCTAGTGCTTTTTATCTCTATAATGTGCATTTGAACAGTGTCTAGATCTGAAGGATTGAGAGCCAGAGTGTCTACATTCTTATCTTGCCCTCCCTTCATAAATACAGGAAGCTAGATCATTTATTGAACAACCTGTTCAGCATCCTTAGAAGCTACCTTGCTACCTCAGCATTTTTATTTATTTTTTATTTTTTATTTTATTTATTTATTTTTTTTTACCTCAGCATTTTTAAAGTTGCCTTTCATCTGCAAACTCTTTCTAGTAGAGTCAGTGAGGGCCACGTAAAGTCATAACCTGGTCAGGAAAACCTGCCAGTTGGGCTTCATTTGATTGTCATTTCTGATGATGAGGTAAAAGAAAAAAGAAAAATATTTTAGATGAAAGAATAAGCATAATTCTAGGAATAAAGGAAATCTGAAATTAGATTGATTCTACGAAAATTAGCTACGTATGCTCTTGGAAGATAACATTGATTGATTCAGGGAGATTATGTTGGAGTTAGCACAACTCAGTGAAAAGACCTAGATCTTTGACCTTGTTTCAACATAGATTCATGTGGTTTGGGGACAGTATCTTACTTTAAGCATCTGTTCTCTCATTTGACAAATGTTTCTAATAGCAGTTGGGCCCAATGTGCGAAGTGTTTGAGGATTAACTGTGTACATGCTGGAACAGTTTGAACATGCATCCCTTGAGTTAGGGTGGAGAGGAGGGGAAAATGGAGGGGTGCAGAAAGGAGACTGAATGCTTTTTGTATGGCCGATAGGAGGACAGAAGGGAAGGTTTACAATTGTTTTGCAATTTTAGGGAAGGGAGGAAGAGAGCAGAACTATTCAGTTAGGGGAAAGTTTGTTGTGATGTTTCATACTGGGCAGTGCATCTCTTTATGAGTCAATCTGTGATGACCCCTCTGTACTGCTGGCTTCTCAAGAACAGGAACTACAACATTGTCATTTCTGTCATCCCAGCACATCCAGACCAGGTGCTGACACAGAGAAGTTTCTAATAAATGCCTGTAAATGGTAAATAAGTGAATGAGCGGATTCTGAGTGTAACTAACCACATGATTGTACAAGCAATCTCCAGATAAATGCATGTTGCATGAATGAATAAGTGAATGCACAACTCCTATCTGATGAATGTGCAATCAGGTTAATTTGCGGACTATGAAATATACAAATAGGTGGGTACAAAGCAAGTAAAGCACAAAACCCAGTGAAACAGCAGGTAGAGCATTTTTAATTCTTATTGCTGCTGCTGCTCTGAGGGATGGTATTAGGAGGTTTTTTTTTTTGTTTTTTTTTATATGATAGAGGAAGTGACTCTGTCAACATAGTTTGAGGACTTCCAAGTAAGAAAGGAATCTCTTTTGAACTTTCATTCTAAAGATTTGTCTTCCAAAAATTAGGGTGATTTGTAAAACTCCTAATTTTGGGTGTGATTTGCAAATATGGGCTGGAAAATAGCAGCAGACGCTGTAAAATTGGGTGTATTTGTAGATGTGCATAGAGCTGTACTAAGAAAGTATTAAAAAGTCTGATCTTGAGATATTTGCTCAGAATTTAGATTTTAAAGAACATGTAATCCCACTAGGACCTCCTTCATACATTGTCAGTGCTCTGTTGTATTAGTTGCATGAATGAGTGAGTCAAGAAAAGTTGGATCAGTACTTCAAGAATCCTCTGTTTTTCCTGTTTAGTTTACAAAACATGAACTCCTGGAGAAACTGGAAAAATAGTGGGTTGAATAGTTGAAAGATTATGATACTTAAATAGCTCCATTCACAGATATGTTTAAGACTTGGCATGGGAGAATGAGATTACTTGCAGGCCTGTATTTTTCATTTAGGAATGAAGAAGCATTTTAAGCAGTATAGAAAACCGCAAAGATAAGCAGGATATATTGTAGATATAACTAAGGAAATCATTTGAGTAAGAATGTGCAGTCATGAGGTATGTTTTAAGGGGTAAAGGATGACAATAGTTGAATTTCTTGGGTCATATCTGGGGGAGAATATTTTTTCTACAAATTGACAAGAGTTTGTCCTACTGCTGTATTACTGATGTGCTGACTTTTGAAAGCCATTCAAGACTTCAAGCCTGATGATAGGTAGTATTGGTAGCCCTAACTATGACAGAACCCATTTCTACGCACCAATCATTGGGACACACGTGCTTGGGCCAGATAAGTCCATAACTCCATTGGGGAAAATAAATTTGCTCTTACTCCACAAGGCCTGATAGACTGCTATCATTATGGATTTCATGATGGGATTGTCCCCTCCCATGGCCACAATGAAGGTTGTTATCCTCACCAAGATGTCAGAACACAGCACATAATAGTCATTACTATTCTAAGTACATTAGGCATTTCTTGCCTCCACAGTTAATGTAATATCTTACCTTTGATTCCAGGTATCAATTTATATCATGAATCTAGAAGATACAATTCAAAATCTTACCGATCCAGACACATCTGGTCTCTGGTCTCTATCCTCACACTAGTGATTCAGTGAATGTGTTGTGGCTCTTTCTACATAGAATCTAACATGCTAACACTGCTAAATCTATGTATTATATATAATAATAATTTACCATATTCCTCCATGCAGAAAACTACACTTTTCTGCCTATGTTTTATTGCACCTCCAAATACTTCCCCAATCCCAGTATCTGGAAGGTATCTGGAAAAGCAACCAGTTCTGTAAGTTAAAAAGGAACTCAGTGCTAATTCTTACAACCTCAAGAAAATAACTTGAATGGAAGAAATCTTGTATTCTCGGTACAAATACAGAACCTGTCACAGACAAAATCTGGAGGACCACTCTTTGGAACTATTTGAAGTCAAGAAAAATCATGGCATTCTATTTCCACTATCCTGTGCCTGTGGACCTACCCTGGTTTTAATAATTCCCTGTCCTAATTCTCAGAAACTCTGCTCCGTACCTCCCATTCTCAATCTAGCCCTTAAAACCTAAAGTAGAGAAACAGAGTATATGAGAGTGGATTTTGCCACCACAGAGACCGACGGTATCTTCCAACACTTGTCTATAGGGATTGACATGGGCTACAGCCCACCACTCATCTTAGCAATTCCTCAGTTACTCCAGTACATGTGGCAAACTCAGGGTGCTCTTAAGAACCAGTGCTCAGGGAAAAATCATAGAAGAAGAGTATGCACTAACCTTCCTCCCATCTTGCTTTTTCAAATGTATCCAGCTGTGAACAAAGCTACAAAGGCTACCTGGTAGTGTTCAGGACTTCCACTGACACCCTCTTTGGTTCTGGCCTCTATCTCTAAAATCTGCCTCAGTTCTAATTGAAACAAACACCTGCACCTCTTTCCAGATTTGTCATGTTTTCTACTTCTCCTACCAGGATTTTGGACTTCTATTCTCCTTTCAGTCTTCTGGCTTAGCTCACTCACCCCACTTGTCTTAGTCTATTTAGGCTGCTATAACAAAAATACCATAGATTGGGTTGTCTACAGTTCTGGAGTCTGGTTTGTCTTTAAGATCAAGATCCTGGGCATCTGATGAGGTCCCATTTCTAGTTTTCTGGTGGTCTTTTTGCTGTGTCATCACATGACAATAAGAGGTCCAGAGTTCTCTGGAGTCCCTTTTATAAGAGCACTAATCCCACTCATAAGGACTCCACTCTCATGGCCTAATTACCTCCCCAGAGATTCCACTTCCAAATACCATCACATTGGGGATTAGAATTTAAAAAAAATAAAATATATATATACTTTATTGATTTTTGTACAGAGAGGAAGGGAGAGAGAAAGAAAGCCAGAAACATCGATGAGAGAGAGTCATTGATCAGCTGCCTCTTGCACACCCCCTACTGGGGATATGCCCGCAACCAAGGTACATGCCCTTGACCAGAATTGAACCCGGGTCCCTTCAGTCCCCAAGCCGATGCTCTATCCATTGAGCCAAACTGGTCTCGGCGTAGAATATTTTTTTAGAAGAATGTAAAATTTGGCAGGTAATAACTTTCCCACCTGAACCCGCACATGCATGCACAGGTATGTGCATGCATGTGCATATATTCACATGCATACACACAGAGATACAGCCCAATAGAAGTATAATTCAAAATGAAGCAGGAGTAGTAGTTCAAAATCAGATGATGAATAACTGTCTACTAAGTAGTTTGGATTTTATCCTTCAGACTGTGAGAATTCACTAAAGAATTTTAATCAGGGCAACAATCTGATGTGCATTTTAGGAAGATCTCCCTTTCTAAATGCAGTGTAGACGATGATTTAGAACTCATAAATACTGGAAGATGCTACTGTACTAGCCCAAGCCTCTCCTTATTACCTGACTCTTTGCTCTTTAATTTACAAGACACTCTGTCTACCTATGTGTTCTGCCTTCCATATACTGGTTGCTCAATCAACATTTCAAAATTGTAGGCAAGACAGCAAGCTGGATCTACATGATGGATGTAAATAAGATGTCTGGAACCATTCAAGAAGGAGGAAAAAAAGGAGGACCAAGAAAGGGCAGGGGAAATATAAGGAGGTTGGCTTTACTTGGGACATAGATAGATGGGAGTGGATAAAACATAAAGTTGCCTGGGAAAAGCAAATGCAAGTTGGAGTAGGCACATATGACACCAAAAGAGTAGGGAGAGAGACACACACAGTGCAGACTATATGGCTTGGGAGAAGAGGCACTTGATGTAAGTTTAGTTCCTATAATCAAGCTGAATATAAAAGGGGATCCCATTGTTCATGAAGGAGGACAGGAGAGCTGTACATAGGTGAGATTCCTCTTGCCTAAAATCTGAGGTGGAAGACGTAGTTCATGAAAAATAAGAGAATGCATGTGTCCCTCAAAAGATACATAAAGTGGAAACATTATTTAAGAGAAAACACCTTTCTGTATTATAAGAATGACAGTTTTGAGGAAAGAATTTATTTTACACCTTGAGAAAAACTGGTGACACTCAAAGCAACCCATATCTGATAGATGAAGCCAGCTACTTAGAATAAATTGGCCAGAATGTGGGATTGAAGCATAACTTTCAAATGGAATTTATAATACGGAGATAAAATGAGAAAGTTGATGCAATCCACAAGAGTTATATGCTACAGCAACTGATAGATGTGATTGTAAAGTCAATAAAATACCTTTGAAACTTTAGCTACAGCAAAACTGAATTCCCCCCACCCCTAAAAAGCTAAGGAGATTTGGCAGGTAAAAATTTGAAGACACTAGAATTCTTGTGACAATAATGAAGATGCGGGATAATCAGCTTATGAAATAAAAGTAGACAGTCCTGGTGACACTGAGAAAAAGCTGTGAAGCAAGAAAATTTTATTGTGAGACTGTCTCATGGGAAAGATAATTGGTTAAAAATGGGAAAAGTGAAAACAAAACTAAAGCACCAAACATCAAGAAAGAAAATATTTAACCGACATGGTAGCTCAGGACAGGAACTGCACAATCAGGATTCTGAAGAATGTAAGCGTTCTAGGGTTTATGGATTCATTTCTGTGTTTTACTAAGTTTTTTTTGAGGACTGTATGGGAAAACCTTTGGCAAATAGGATGAATGGGAAATGAAAAATGAGTGTCAAAGACTAAAAAAATATTAGTACTGGAGGCCACTACTTTACTGAAAATTTATTACAGTAGATTTTACCTGTAGGACTATCTGCAGTGATTGGCTGTATTAACAAAGGGCGTGTTACAAGGTGTTCTAATATAGCATATCTGATGAGAAAAACATGAATTGAAGGAAAAAAAACAGAACATTTTAAAGCAAGAGATAAATGGAACACCTGTTATATTTGAATTAATAAGCTTTTGTTTGATACAACAAACCATGATTATTTTCCCTTAAGACCATGTAAAAATTTATGGCGCTATGAGTTGAACGGTCTTTAAGTTACCTTCAGCTACTGTGGCCAAGCCATAGAACCATTTAAAAAACCACTGATTAGAAATGGTAGGAAATGAAAGCATGAGAGCAATAAAAAATGGTAGCTAGTATACAGCTTCATTCTATGCATGGTCTGTTAATAATCTCTCCATTAGTGGGATTCTCCAGGGAAGCAGAATGAGTAAGACACATATATCAAGAAACTTATTTTAAGGAATTGGTTGAACAATTGTGGGGCTGGCTAGGAATCCATAAGGCAAGGAAAGGGGGGGGGGGGCTAGAACTCTGAGTTAGTGGCTACAGCTGCTGACCACAGCTGGAGTTTCTTCTGAGAAGCCTTAGATTGCTCTTGAGTACTTTCAACTGATTGGCAAACACACAGTATCTCTTAATGTAAACTGACCATGGACTTGAAACCTATCTACAAAGTATCTTCACAATAATAGCTAGATTAGTGTCTGATTGAATGCCTGGGATGGTAGCCTAGCCAAGAGACTGTCAAACTCTCTTAAGAAAATGTGGTGAGAATGAGGTGTTAAATGAAAGGGATATGATTGTAGAACCAAAGTCAGAGTCTGCTGGTCACTTATTCTGACAACAAAAGAAGGGGAGAATGCATTTAAAATATATGACTGGAATATGAGAAATGCTGGATGGAGCCAAATCACTAATTCACTCAATCATTCACTTAACCTCTCACTTCTCATTCATCAAACATTTGTTTCTAGCTACTTAGGAGACTTTGTGGTTACAAGATACAGTCTATTTCAATAAGTAGCTCCGAGCCTGGTGTGAGAGATACAGAAGTAAAAAGACATTTAAAAAATGCGTGTTTTGGAATACAAGATGATAGATGTGTGTATATATGCTGTGGGAGCATCAAGAAAGAGCGTAAGGATGGTGGACAAATTGAAATGAACTTATATTGACGATGCAGAAATGGGTGACAAGCCAATGAGGATTCCAGGCCTAAATGTGAAGAGGATAAACCAAGGAAGTGGAAATAAAAATAGAGGAATTTAAAAAGTTAGCAAGCATGGGAGGGTAACATTTCTTATGCTAATTCTCCTCTTACATATTCATGACATGTGGCTCTCCCCAAGAGTAGGTGTGATCCCACCAGCAGTAATGAAGATCCTTTTATGCCCATGGAAAAGTAGCACAATCTCAGAGGGCAGCTGTGCATCTGCTAGGCTGGAGGGAAAAGAACATGCTGTATAGAATTTTTTCACACTTCAAGGTTAATGAATTTCAATTTTAAGAAGCCAGCAGATAAGAATGATGGTTGAGTGTCTGGGTAGCTGAAATACCAGATGCCCACGTCAGCTCAGAGGCTCCAATGGGAAAGAAATAATTTTTATAGTGAATATATCTGTCCCCACTGGCAGCAGGTTATGTCTTCCTTTTAGCCCCTGCCTTCCAAAATTGATCCCCACTGTATTAACTTGGATTCTTGTTGGCAAGTAACAGAAATCAATTGAAATAGGCGAAACAAAAAATGATTACCTGTAAGAATGCAGGAATAGATAATAGAACCAGTGGGGGAAGGTAGCCTTGATACCATTGTAAAAATCTGGTTATTAATTAACAGGGAAGGAGTAAAGGAAAGGCCAGATAATAAATGCCTGCCATTTGTGCCAGGAAGCTGCAGTTTAACACTCTCCAGGTCTTTCTCCCACAGATCCTGGGGGAAGGGACTGGACAGAGGCAGTTTAGACGCATGCCCAGTAAGGTCTGGGTGACCCAGTAAGGTCTGGGAAGGAACTTGCCTGTTAGTCATACCTGGCAACAGGGTAGTGGCCCCTGCAAAGGCGTGAAATCTGAAACACATAATCTCTTGAACAAAGGAGCTCCTCCCCGTCCCTGTTGGCCCTCGAATGAGGTGGGTTCTTGGCTCTCTTGTTGCAGGGAGCACACTCCCTTGGATTTGCCCACATGACCCACAGCCATGTGAATAACACACAATACTAATGGACAGACTGTGACCAGTCTAACGCTGCATTGGACACAGCTCCACCATGGAACGGAAACTTTGGACACTGACTTTGCTTCTAGCTCTGCTGATCCCTAGCTGCACATTTTTTTTTCTTTCCAGAACTGGTTTAAGGGAAATAGGACTTTGAAAACCAAGGGATATAATTTCATGTGAATGAACCATTCTACCACATCACTCTCCCATGCGAGTCTTGGAAAATTCTTTTTCTCAAGAAATCGTAAGTGCTCCACTCCCACCAGCATTGGAGAAACTCCTCTGGTGTAATTCTCTGATAACGGCCTGATCTCAGAGATGGCTGGGCTTGGGATTTTCATCCTGTTTCTCCCTCTCTATTTTCTGCTCATTAGCTTCTTTTTTTGGTCTCCAATCCACATGGTAGAATGTCTGCTCCAGAATTAACAACTGTAGCTGCAGCCACACACATAGGGACTTTCCCAGCTCCAAGTCTGATTGGCTGGGTTTGGATCAGGGCTGGGAGGAGAGTATTGAGCCTGCAGTGGGAAAGAGGGATCATTGCTAGTTAGATCTCTTCACGGAGAAATTTGAGTGGAAGGAGAGGGGGAGCACATCACACATTTTTAGTTCAGCCTGTGAAGTTCTTGGTTCCTGTTCTTTTTTTTCCCTGACCAGTGAATATGAGAATAATGGATGTGCCCTCCTAAGTGAAATCTTCAGGAAACAGAAGCCAATGTGCTTCATTTGCTTTTCTATTTTAGTAAAACCATAAATACTCACTGAACAAAACAGCAGCCCTTTCACTTTTTCCACTTCAATCCACCTACACCTGGAATTAAAAAGCAAAACCCAATAGATCATTATGTTTTCACTTAGCTACTCCTATGTGCTTAGCATTGTAGAGCTCAACATGAAGGATACAGAGGAACCAGAAGACATGAGATTTATTTAAAATAATAAATAAATAAATAAATAAATAAATAAATAAATATCTACTGGAAGAATTAAAGAAAAGATTGAGAAAGAAGCTGTATTATATTAGATTAATATTCTAATAGACATATTAAGAGAATATATGACAAAGTACTAGAGTATTCTTCTCCCTGGACCTCCTGTGTACCTGCTGAGTCAGTCCTCCAGGTACAGGGAGAGGAAAAGATTCCACTGTGCACCCTCCTGCTGCGAGAGAGAGAGAGAGAGAGAGAGAGAGAGAGAGAGAGAGAGAGAGAGAGAGGAGAAAGACTGGTGAGAAACCCTGAGAAATGCATGGTTGTGGAGAGGTTGATTGTAAATACTGAATTGTTTTTGAACCTCACTAGTGGTTTTTGAAATAAAATGTTTTAGACTTCTCTCTCCATTATGCTACACTGCCCCTCCATAGATCTAGAAGTGATGGCAATTGCTCTATTTTTTCTGAGCTTTAGCCCTTGTATTAGTGTTATAATGATAATATATTTTACATGGTATTGCCCTAATAAGAATACTGCTACATATAGATTAGGTGAATTGTATTTGACAAATTTAATTTTAAAAAGCCAACAGGAAAAACGACATCCCAAGGAGATTCAATGTTGACTTAGGTCCTCAGAGCAAGAAGTTACCAAAAGTTTAATTTTGCTTTTATAACTGTTCTGCTCCCTACTCTCAGTGGGCTTTGGAGCTGCTCTCAGAATCTGTGCCCCAGAGTCTCTGAAGCACCTAAGGGCTCTGAGTGAATGCAATGAATTTCAAAGTGAGTTGTTTTCGCATTTCTATAATCTCTTAATGATTCTTATAAAGATCATGTAAGCAGATAAAGATTATCTGAATGAATGTAGAGGATTGTGGGGAAAGATGATCAATAAATTTAAAAATAATTTAGTGTCTGCTGGCCATGAATCATTTTCTCCTTCTTTTATAAATAGCTCAACATAACAACATCTTCTATTAGTTTTTTTTTTTTTTTTAAACAGGAAGAGACTGTGTACGTTTTCTGTAGTATTAGGAGCTTGGTGTTATAAAAAAATTATCTCAAGAAGTGCCATCCATTTCTTAAAGCTAAACTTGAATTTTGAAAACAAAACTCTCATAAAATGCTTTTAGAGAGATGGAATGGAGTCTCCCTCAGAAATAGTTCTGGAAAGGGAGAGAGCTGTTATTGTGGTCGCTTCCTAAAGCTATGAAGGAAAAACAGCCACAATTTCATTATAATAAAGTAAATATAAACTGTAAATGTGATTGTAATAGGAAACAGTTATTTTCCTTCTTGTCTACAGTTGTACCTACTGTAGTACATAGAATTTTCTGTCTGAGGTTCTGGTGGTTAATTTGATGTGTTCACTTGGTTGGGTCACAGTACCCAGCTATGTGGTCTACCATGATTCTGGCTGTCTCTGTGAGAGTGTTTCTGAATTAGATTAACATTTAAATTGGTGGACCTTGAGTAAAGCAGATTGCCCTCCACAATGTGGGTGGGCCTCATCCAGTCCTTTGGAGGCCTGGATAGAACAATTCCCAAGCAAGAGGGAATTCTGACAATAGATGGCTTTGAACTTGAACTGCAACACTGGCCCTTCCCTGAGTCACTAGGCACTGCATCCCCATCCACCGCCAGGAAGGTTTAGGAATGATTAGCTTTCATAATTGCATGAGCCAGTTTCTTTTCTTTCTTTCTTTCTTTCTTTCTTTCTTTCTTTCTTTCTTTCTTTCTTTCTTTCTTTCTTTCTTTTTTTTAAATATATTTTATTGATTTTTATAGAGAGGAAGGAGAGAGATGGAGAGCTAGAAACGTCGATGAGAGAGAAACATCAACCAGTTGCTTCTTGCATACCTCCTACCGGGGATGTGCCAGCAACCAAGATACATGCCCTTGACCGGAATCGAACCCGGGACATTTCAGTCCACAGACTGACGCTCTACCACTGAGCCAAGCCGGTTTCAGCATGAGCCAGTTTCTTAGTATCAAACAGCCTCTCTCTCTCTCTCTCTCTCTCTCTCTCTCTCTCTCTCTCTCTCACACACACACACACGCACACACACACACACTTCCATTTCTCTGGAGAACCCAGCCTAATACAGAGGTTGAATTTTATTATTTAAAGAGGGAGGGAAAGAAGGAGGGAGGGAAGGAGGAAAGGTGAGGGAGGGGGCTCTCTTTAAGAATAGTTCCCCTTAAGGATTTATTTAAATGGTATAGACTTTATTATTTCTTTTAAAACACTGCCTCTTGAATGTATAAGTTTATAAATCATTTAAAAGGTGCTTTTTTAAAGCAAGCACTTAATGAATTGGAACAAAACTGCAAGAAGAAGTAGATTATGTGGGATGCGTTTTAGCAAGTATTAGATAGTGAATTCATGGAGGACAAGGTCATTTGCATTATATCCTGTTCAATCTCTGATCTAATGTATTGAAATGGCTGATATTTGAGTGGGTCTGACCTATAAAAAAAGCAAATAGATATGATTCAATATAATAAAAGTACATTTTTATATAATAAAGGCCAGAAAATAATATTTCTAGATTCTTTTTCATGTAAGTAATTTCCTTGATTTAGAATCAGGTTTTTTTTTTTTGTTTGTTTTTTTTTGTTTTTTTTTTTTACAGGCCAATAAGCTAAGTATAGATGGAGGCAATCAAGTGCTTTATGTGAAGAATACATAAACTTGTGCAGGGTGATTAGTTCTTTTTGTTGTTGTTTTTGTTTTAAATATATTTTTATTGGTTTCAGAGAGGATGGGAGAGGGAGAGAGAGATAGAAACATCAATAATGAGAGAGAATCATTGATCGGCTGCCTCCTGCACACCTCGTACTGGGGATTGAGCCTAAAACCCTGGCATGCGCCCTTGACCAGTATTGAACCTGGTACCCTTCAGGCCACAGACCGATGTTCTATCCATTGAGCCAAACCAGCTGTGGCTGATTGGTTCTTTTCATTAAACCTTGAAATTTCTATTTTTTATTTTGTACTGCAACACCTCTGAAAACATGGGCACAATCTGTTTCCTCCCTTAATGCAGCTTCTCACCTAAGACACCCTTCCATGCAAGTGGACTGGCTGTGTACCAGGTGTTCGTGTTGATGCTATTGAAGTGCCTGTGGGTGTTCTGTGTGTCTCTTAGGTGGTATTGCTAAATCTGCACAAGAATAATTGATATTGCCCTTGACAGTTTAGAAAGCTCGTTCCCCTTTCATCTTTACACAAACATCATAGCATGCATTGTCTTCTCCATATTTATAATGGAGAAGGTGCAGCTGAGACAGCTAAATTCACCTGTTGAGCTTACATAACTTAATGGAAGGTGCTGGAATGATGAATCACTCTGGGAACTATTGCTTTTCCACCTAGAGATTGATGTCCAGCTTTCCTGCAACTTGTGTTTCTCCTTCCAATTTGGTTGTACCCATTTTGGGGATTAGATTACCACTGGAAAATGAGCTGCTTATGTATTATTTCTTAAGACCCTGTATCAAGAAGAATGGGGTGGCATGGGGGAGTGAGAAAATGGGGCCATAGACCAGCCTGGCTGCTAAGGACTGTGATTGGAAGAGTACTTCATTGACTAAGGTGTGGATGGATAGTTAGTCTCAGAGAATGTGTCCTGGACTATAAGGGCTGAGCCTGACTCTGCTTTGTGTCTTCCCAGGGACTGTGCTTAGAGCCCAGACACACAGATTAGTAGGATTTTGGGAACATTTTCAAGGCTGAGTTTCCAAGGAAAGTCTCAGCAGTTCCCTACTGCATGTTGGCGACTGGCCTCGGTTGTCTCTGGGCTTATTCTGATTCCAAAATACAGTGCTGACTTTGCAAACTTACTGTAAAGCATGTGCACTTTGAAAGCATATTCCATCTGCATGCAGCCAAGCTGGAAATGAGCTGGCTGTTTGCAACACAGCCTCACTTGCCTAGTGCACTCAAGGAAAAGATGACATCGGAATACCCAAGGAGCTGTTGTATAATGAGCTGCAGTCAGGAGCTGTGGAAACTGTGGGAAGAAACTCTTGGGAGGGATTTCTTAAGACCCTGTATCAAGAAGAATGGGGTGGCATGGGGGAGTGAGAAAATGGGGCCATAGACCAGCCTGGCTGCTAAGGACTGTGATTGGAAGAGTACTTCATTGACTAAGGTGTGGATGGATAGTTAGTCTCAGAGAATGTGTCCTGGACTATAAGGGCTGAGCCTGACTCTGCTTTGTGTCTTCCCAGGGACTGTGCTTAGAGCCCAGACACACAGATTAGAGGAAAAATGGTCAAAATCAGCAGAATGTTATGTGTGGCCACAGAATAGTACTGACACTCTATTTAAGAAAAAAATGATCTACCTCTTTCTTTCAATATGTTTTAACATCCTTGCTGGTATCTTTTAATATTCAGATTTTTAAAAAATTGCAGTTATCGTTTGCCATTGGTTTCTCCAAATCTGTTTTCAGTACTGTGTAAACTCACAGTGGAGTTTGTGAATATCCCTTTAAATTTAGTTCACAGTATCCTTAATAATAGATTTCCTTTCATGTGAATTTATTTTGCAGGCTTTTGCCTAGACACTTATAGTTGCTTCATTCATTCTGGCTTAGAGCCACAGAGACAATTCTAGCACAAAACAAACATTAGCAGACTAGAATACAAGATCAATCTCTTATCTTACTAATTACCACCCATTCCCACTGACAAAATCTTCAGGTCTTACAGAAAAACAAACAGCTCACCCGGAAAGTGGAGGCAATGTATACATGTAATTTCACCGGCTGCGTGGGCTCTGTCAGGGAATTTTCAGTGCTGACTTTCTGGTTGGTCGATCTCAAACAGCCTCTGTGGTCACAAGGTCACCTCTGGCCTTGAGTCTCATAGCTAGTCAATTGAGCCTTGTTTTCCCCATCTGAAAAGCCGAATAATCATAGCTACTTCGTAGTGTTTGAAGATCAAATGGGATTATGAATGAGAAATAGTTTGGAAGCTGCAGAGTGTTTTAAGAGCTTTAGCTATGATGATGAGGATGGATGGAATTTTTGGAAGCTAGAAAATCTCTACAATTTAAGTTGTGTTTCCTCTTTTCTTATTTTCTTAATATGAATTCACTTGTTTATAGGTATTGCAATATGAATACACACTGATATGCACAACACCAATTTCTTGTAGATTTCTAAGAATTGTCAGGAGATTCGTTTTAGAAATCATGACTACATAGAGTTTTGAGAAGGGTTGGCAAATTATGGTCAGCTGTCTGCTTTTGTAAATCACGTTTGTACCATGACTGTGGTTTCTCTTGAGTCGGTTACTTGCTATAGAATGTATAGCCTGAGAATCCTAGAATATTCCCTCTTTGGCCCTCCACAGAAAATGTTTCGTGACTCCTGAATTGGGTCAAAGGATTTGGCAAAATAAAGGAAATTTTAACTTCTCAGTATGATCATATCCTTTTATACCCCCATTGGTCAGTTAAATGGACATTTTGATACACTGGTAGTGAGAATGTAAATGATGAAGCATTTCTAGAGAGTGATCTGGCAAGCTGTGTCAAGAGTTTGAAACATTCTCATCTAATTTTAGTCACTGAATGTGAATTAAAGTGAATATTAACTGCACTTACTTTTAAGATAGGGTGCTTCAAATGCTTTAAAACATGCTTCTTACTTTAAAAGTTCCTTGCTGTCATTTTAAAATCTTCATGAGAACCAGATAAAAATACAAACATACCAAACATATCAAGATGTTGTTGGGAAAATATGCCCCTAGTTCAATGCCATTTAGTGGTTGTTGTTTAGGGAGCTATAGAGTAGAGACTTTTGATAAGTGGATAGGCATCCTGCAAATTTCAAGCTTTTTATAGATTTCCTATAGGTTAAGCAGATCCTGGACTCTAAGGCCTTTTACATACCTTCAGATCAAATGTTTCTGTTTCTCTCTCATTTCTCTCTCTCTCTCTCTCTCTCTCTCTCTCTCTCTCTCTCTCTCTCTCTCTCTCTCTCTCTCTCTCTCTCTCTCTCTCTCTCTCTCTCTCACACACACACACACACACACACAGAGACAATTCAGTATTAGTAACAAAATATTATTATTTATGTTTTCAACTTCTTTTTTATTTGGAGCAGTTAATTTCATATGAAAAGTCCTACATTTAACCAACAATTTCTTGTCTTTGGTAGAAAGGAGTTACATGGCTGACTGCCTTATTTTAAAGATTCAGTAAAAAAAAAAAAAAAAAAAAAGGAAAAGGAAAAATGTTTCTGGTAGAACAGCTAGAGCATTCTTGTGGTAGCAAAACTTTGCCTTCAAAAAATAAATGGAAATAGAATATAAGTTGAAAGTCCTTGCTATGGTTTAAAAATGATTTTATGCTAGAATCTATTTGCATCGACTATTCTTTTGTAGTAGGTGGTAGTTCCCTTCATTGGTATCTCGTATTCCTCCTCCAGAGATAAATGCATCAGAGAAGGTGGTAACCCATGGCAACCAGTCACTGTGTGAGAGGGCAAACTATTTTGGAACTGTACTTAATATATTCTTAGTGAGGAGACTTTGTGGAAATGATTTCCCTTTCCCATATTTTCATAATTCACAGGAATGCACTGTGGAATATCAGAATGCATGCACTGTGAGATATGCTACTCGTGGGTGGAACCTAGTTAACAAGTTCAGCTTCTAACTGTATTAGAAGGTCAGGGGGCTTCTGAAGTGCATATGCAAAAGCGAAATGAGTGCTTATCAACAGCATGCATTACAATTGTATGCAAATCTACAGTTACCCATAAACATTTCCATTTAAAAAAGCATGTGAATTCTCATGCTTAAAAGGTACATTTTGGTGGTTACAAAGTGATTTTTGCTTCAAGAAAGAGCCAAGAACCTGGCTCATGAAAAAAATGAACTGTGTGTTCTTGTGTATATATTGATTGAGATAAGCACATGTGCACAAATATGGTTTATAGATGAACATGCCCCTGGGTAGAGATTGAGTGCTAGTTTCCTGGAAGGACTAGATACCCCAATGAAAAATTCTAAGAAAGACCTGTCCTTTTGCACTTACATGCACAAATACACCACAAGGTGTTATTTTTTAAGTATAGAAAAAGAATGAGTATTATTTCTATTTTTACTGTTAATATTTTTCTGAAAAATAAGAAAGCTTGACAAACTGATCATTAAATCCAATAATATAAAAGAAAGCATGGAATAGGATGCAGGAAAAAGGGCTCATTGTACTTCACTCTCTAGAACAAAACTTAGTGAAAACTCTTCTCAAATAAAAAGAAATTATTAAATCTTTAAGGATAAGAAGTTAATAGTGATTCTTTGCATTTGCAGAATATACCTCCTTTATTCTGAGGATCTTGCTAATTGCACTTTGTCCTGTGAATTAAGTAACAGTGCAGTTTTACCACATAGCATCCTATTTAGTAAAAGCCTAATATGCAAATCGACTGAATGGTGAAATGACTGGTATAACAACCGATCGCTATGATGCGCACTGACCACCATGGGGAAGACATTTAACGCAGGAACTGGCCCCAGGCCAGCCAAGGCAGGCACCCCCAATCGCCCTGCTGATCTCCCAACAGATCAGCTCTCGTTGGCCTGGCCCTGGGACCCTATCTATGCACAAATTTTGTGCACTGGACTTCTAGTGATTTTTATAAGGATATATTTGTGGTGTATGGGCATTATGTGAGTGAGATGTGTGTGTGTGTATGTGTGTGTGTGTTTGTGGTATATATGTATGTATGAATACATATATCATACATGCATATACATATATGCTGCAGTATTATTTGTTATAGGGGAAAACCCTAGTAACAAACAAGTTAAAGGGATATCAGTTGGGAATAGGCCAAATAAATCATGATTTTATGAAACAACCTTTAAAAAGAATGAAGTAAATCTCCCTATGCTACTATGAACATTCTCCAAGATATAAAATTAAATAAAAAGAAAAAAAATGCTAAGAATTGTGAATGATCTCTTTCATACAAATAAAATGATATACACTTAGATACAACATGCTAGTCAATTATAACTTCATTTTGGAAGTGCATAAAAATGATTCTTTTTTTTCTTTTTATTATATTTTATTGATTTTTTACAGAGAGGAAGGGAGAGAGATAGAGAGCTAGAAATGTTGATGAGAGAGAAACATCGACCAGCTGCCTCCTGCACACCCCCCACAGAGGATGTATCCTCAACCAATGTACATGCCCTTGACCAGAATTGAACCTGGTACCTTTCAGTCCGCAGACCAACGCTCTACCGCTGAGCCAAACCAGTTTTGGCTAAAAATTATTCTTAATAGAGTTGGAGTGGAGACGGATTTGGGGGAGAGAGAATTTTGCATCTTATCTAATGTCTTTCTAAACTGCATGAAAAATTTATGTGTGTGTGATAATGTTATTATTGAAAAATGTTAGGATTTATCTAAAGCACATGTGTCAAACACAAGGCCCGCGGGCCAAATCCGTCCCGCCAGGCCTTGCAATGTGGCCCGCACCGCGCTGTCATCACTGCACTCCGCTGCGTTTCCATCACAATGACAGTTTATGACTGTTCAGTAAACCATTCGGCGCGCGATTTAGGCTGGATTTTAGATTTTGGCCCCTTCTCTGATTGAGTTCGACACCCCTAATCTAAAGAATAGAAGGTTTGTTCTGTATACTTTTCAGCATTTGAAAATATCTGTTACTAAAAATTTGTTAGCTGGAGTGGTAGCTGATAGCCTATTTAGCGACATAAAATATTAAGAAAAATTTTAAGCATTTTTTGTCAGTTTTTCTATAGTTATTAATGATGTGAGATGTAACCTAGTGTACTCCCAGCCCTCTAATCACTCCTAGCCTGTGCTGCTGCCTGCCGAGAGGAGGAGCCTTGGCCGAGGTGACCTCTGAAGTTATGTCTGACACACGTATTTAACGACCACCAGGTTGCAGTTGCAGTTACCATTTCACATCCTGACAATGCACAAGGTTAAACAGACCTAATAGCCAGTAGTCCCATAATTGAAAACACCAGGGCTTATGGCTCAGGGTTTAAATCTCCTAGTGTTTCAATTTCCATAATCAGGAGAGCCCAGGTTTCTGAGCTGTGAGCCCTCTTACACAAAAGAGACCTGAGGAGGGATGGAGAGATCACTGTAGAATCCAGCAGGGACCACAGATATGTATATCACTGTTAGTGTCTGATTTCTAAATGTTATATAAATAATATGTCTCCCGTAAGTATATAAATACAGACTTCACTGGTACATAAGCACTTATTTGAAATCATGTTCTGAGGGAAAGTGGGGGGAAATATCACTCATACCTCTAACTTAGGGCCTTGCAAATTAGATTACTTTGGAGTTAGCCCTCTTGTGGTTCATCCACAGAATCAATATTGTAAGACAGAGTAACCCCAAATCTATGCACATGGAATATACAGAGGGAATTACTGACTTCCCTCTCAAGAAGGCCAATAGTGGACTGCAGACATAGGCTAAATCAAGGGGCACAAACGTTGTTATCTTTTTCTTCTTATTTTTGTTCCACTTTGCATGTTGGTATAAATATCTCTCATATTTCATAGCTGCCTTTTTTCCTGTGTGACAAAAGGTTATTCCTGGAAACCTTTGGCTCATAGGGTTGTACTCTCTGTCTAGTGGGCTAAGGACAGTTTTTTCCTAATGTCCATTGTTTAGATAGTTCAAGGAGGACTCCTGTTGGCCTCTTGAGGGTCATGTGCCCATTTTGTGGCCAGTCAATGGTTCTAGAGGCATATAGTGCTATGACCAGCCTGGCGTGGTTCATCTGCCCACATCTGTAGCTGCAGCCAGTGATGAGAGTGCCTCATGATTGGGAGCCCCGATAATATTTTCCCAAAGAGACCAGAATAAGTATGATGGATAACGTTTGGAAATGAAACACACACACACACACACACACACACACACACACACACACACACACACACTTCTGCACCAAGGTAGATCTTCTTGGCCTGACCTTCCCTGGCTGGGGAAAGTGGGAACCTGTGAGTGTGTGCCTGGCTTCTGCAGCTGTGTGCGCTGCTGCCAGAGGCCCGTTTCTGCATCAGCCCATCCAGGGTATTGAGTCATTACATGAATGGCTGGGGGTGGGAGGAAGCTGGGAGAGTGACAGATAGGATTCTGGAGTGGGAGGGGTAAAGGAATGTGGATCCTGCTAACTGCCTCTCAGACTTTGTCAAGAAGCCCACCCATGAGCTTCTGGGCAAGCCTCGTCCATGGGCACCCTCAGTGCTCCATGTACCTCACCCTGTAGCTGACCGTGCACGCTTCCAACAGTGGGGAGAGCAAGCTTTGGCAGATGGCTAGTGAGCGTGCCTAGACATACAGATGGCCAGTAAGTATATGAAAACATCACTAATCACCCGGGAAATGCAAATCAAACGCTAATCACTAATCATCAGGGAAATGCAAATCAAAACCATGAAGAGATATCTATCACCTCGCACCTGTTGGAATGGCTATTATCAAAAGACAGATAAGTGTTGGTTAGGATGTAAATTCATATAGCTACTGTGAAAAAAATAAAAGTATGGAAGTTTCCCAAAAAATTAAACATAGAATTTTTAGCAATCTTACTACTGGGTATATATCCAAATCAGGATCTTGAAGAGTTATCTACACCTCCATGTTCATTGCAGCATTATTCACAGAAGGCAAGACATGGAAACAACATAAGCATTCGCTGGTGCACAAGTGGATAAAGAAAATGTAGTGTACATATAGTGAATGGAATATTATTTAGCCATGAGAAAGGAAAAAATCCTGCCATTTGCAACAACATGGATGGACTTTGAGGGCATTATGCTAAATGAAGTAAGTCAGACAAAGAATGACAAATACTGTATGATCTCATATGTGGAATATAAAAAAGCTGAACTCACAGAAATACAGAGTAGAATGGTGGGGGAAATGGGGAGATATTGGTCAAAGAGTAGAAATTTCCCTGTTATAAATAAAATTTGGGGCTCTAATATACAGCATGGTGATTAAACAGGGTGTCCCCCAAAATGTATACTTACTTTAATAGCTGATTCTATTACATTTTGAAAATGAAATTTATTTTAGTAAACACTGCCTTTATATTTGTTCAAAGTGTATACACATTTTTATGGGACACCCTATACACGAGAAAGTTGCTAAGAGAGTAGATCTTAGATGTGCTCACCACAAAAAAGAAATGTTAACAAGCGTCTAATATCTAAATTTACAGGGAACTCATACATCTTAACAAAAAGAAGTAAACAATCCAATCAAGAAATGGGCAAAAAACTTAAATAGACACTTTTCGAAAGTGGACATACAGAAGGCCAAAAGACATATGAAAACATGCTCAAAGTCACTAATCATTCAAGAGATGCAAATCAAAACAACGTTGAGGTACCATCTCACACCTGTCAGAATGGCTATCATCAACTCAACAAATGACAAGTGCTGGTGAGGATACGGAGAAAAAGCAACCCTCATGCCCTGCTTGTGGAAATGCAGACTGGTTCTGCCACTGTGGAAACAGAATGGAGTTTCCTTAAAAATTTAAAAATAGAACTCCCATTTTATCCAGTAATCCCACTTCTAGGAATATATCCCCAGAAATTAGAAACACCAATCAAAAAGGACATATGCACCCCTATGTTCATAGCAGCACAATTCACCATAGCTAAGATTTGGAAACTGCCTAAGTGCCCATTAGCAGATGAGTGGATTAAAAAACTGTGGTACACCTACACAATGGAATACAATACTGTGGTAAAAAAAAAGAAGGAATTCTTACCATTTGCAACAGCATGGATGGACCTGGAGAGCATTATGCTAAGTGAAATAAGTCAGTCAGAGACAGATAAATATCACATGATCTCACTCATTTGTGGAATAAAACGAATAATATAAACCGATGAACAAAAATAGATCTAGAGACAGAGAAGCATTGGACAGACCATCAAACCGCAGAGGGAAAGCAGGGAGGATGGGGTGAGAGGTGGGTAAGAGATCAACCAAATGACTTGTATGCATGCATAAAAGCATAACCAATAGCTACAGCCACTAGGGGGGTGAGAGCATGTGCTGGGAGTGGAGGGGCTGAGGAGAGGTCAGTGGGGGAAAAAGGAGACACATGTAATAGTCCAAACAAGAAAGAATTTAAAAAATGGTAACTGTGAGATAAATGTTAGCTTATTCTGTTATGGAAACTATTTCACAGTAGATAATTGTTTTAAATCATCATGTTGTACACTTTAAACTTACACAATATTACATGTCAGTTATATCTCAATAAAACTGGAAAAAAGTATACTGTGCATACTTTTATTACTTAAGGGAGGAGGAGAAACCCTCCTCTCAAATCCTAGTGGGAGATTCGACTTTTAGTGATGTAATCAGGGACTACCGTTACTTTATGGCATTGGTTTGAGATGATGTGGTTAGGGATGATGTGAAAAGTCTGTTTATGGTCAGAGAAATGATTATGATTTTATAGACACTGGGTCCTTTTCTGAATGGAACTTTGAAGTCTCTCTTATCATATCGATTCAATGAATAAGCTGCCTAGAGCACTAGGTGAATATTTCTTATTTCCCAAATCGCTTCACGGTTCTTTGTAACTAGGAAGCTTTGACTCATGACAAGTTTCTTCAAGTAATTTCTCAGGTGTAATGTCCCCTAAATGGCCTCAAAGTATAGTTTAGACAATAAGTTATAGAATATCAAAGCTATGGAATCATTATTTTTTCTAAATATGCTTTCAAAACTTTACTCTGTCTTCTAAAAAAATACATATTTGAATCTGTTGGCCCAGTATTTAATGTGAAAAAACAAGTAGATTTCAGGCTTAAGTATGTTACTAAGGGAGGCAGGAAGGCTGAGAGGTGATGATTATAGTTTGTTTGAAGTCAGGGAATCCTGAGATTTAATTTTGACTTTGCTGCATGAAGTTTCTTAGAGAAAGTTTCTTTGCCTTTCTGAGTCTCAGTTTTCTTTTTATCAAACATTATCAGTACTTATTTGATAGTGCTGTTAACATTTGAATGTTAATGACATAATATTGGTCAATATGACTATATACCCAGAATGCACACAAATGTGTGTGTGTTAAATTTGTTGATGTTACCTTTGACTATTATTATACAGTTTTAATATATTATAAGAGGAAAATCTGTCAAAATCTAGGCAAGATTGTCTATCCCCCTTTATTGATTTCTTATTCTGTGTACTTATTTATAGACTAAGCTATGTAAATCTAAATTTTTCTTTATAAGGTGACTATTTTAACTGTTGCTTAAAACCTCATCAGGTGCCATATTTGCAGATGTTTCTACAATTGCTCTGAAATTGTAAAGATGTTGTCTATTATGTCCCAGAGGGATATCTGCTTCCCTCTTACATGGGAAGTTTCCATAAGAGTTGGTGTAGAAAAAGCCTTATCTCCCTTGGGAAAGGAGTCAGTTTCCTCTTCTCAAAATGCTTACGTGACTTATCACCTTTTCCTCTTTGTCTTGTTTGCCAGGAAGATTATAGTTGGTCTTTTCACTCAACATAACCACTTGACTCATTGTTATATTTTGAATATTTGCTTTTCTCTTCTTGTGTAAAACTCTTAGCTAAATAATTTATCTTTATTTTACCAAGTGCCTCTTTTGGGAAAGATTATATATATATATATATATATATATATATATATATATATATATATATCTTTATGCAGAAATATTTTCTTACTAATTTTTATTTGAAAGTTTGCCTATCAAATTTAAGTCTTAATATTAGCAATTTATTTAATCCAATTAGTGTTTCCTTCCCACCCACCCCCACCCCCGCCCCTTGTTCATTTCCTTCACATGTTTGTCCAACAAATATGTCTGGTGCTTGATATGTTGAATTTTTAGGTGGGTTAGGTCTCTATGAAAATGAATTAACTTGTCATCAGAGAGCATACTAATATGTCCTAATAGGGTATATGAACTCTTGAGAGGAAGAATAGGCCTAATGAGATCATGGTTACTTTCCATTTAAAAAAAGGGAGAAATTTGAATACCCTGCTAATTCTGCTGTAAAATGATAGGTTGGGGAAAGTCCTGAGATTTTTTTCTGACATTTTACTGAATCTAATGGGATTCCACTTTTGCTCACAGCCTCAGGTGAAATTGGTTTTCCTCTTCATTTTCTTGCTGCCCTTTCTACCATAGGTACAAGAAAGATGTCCTTTCTTATCTGAGGAAGAGAATGCGTTCTGTTTGTCACATTCCTAATTAGGCTTTTGAAGACAGGGAGAAAATATGCCTGCTTGTTGAATCCCATTTTCTTGTCATTTTCTACTATAGTTTGTCTCAGGACAACTTAACTATCCTTGCTTAATGCTGTCATATTTTCCTCCTGGTGGGTGTTCAAGGCAACAAGAGGTTGCTTATCCTATTTCATGAGGGAATGCAGTGTACAATATTATTATCATGATTATTTTGTTCACATGTCAACATGCCTGAGGAGAGCTTGGATTGCACCAAGGATAACTCTTTCTGGGTGAAGGGGTGCGTTTAGGTTATCAGAAGGATTGGTTTTGACTCTAACATGATGGTACATTTCCTTTCAGAAAGCTGCTGCCCTGTGTTAGGGTTAATGGTACTCATTTTGCACTTATCTTCTCAAGCCTATTGAACTACCACTGTGAGTTTTATGTCATGCTGGGACCTGGCCTGAATATAACTGTGATCTTCTGAACCTTAAAATGGGGGTACAGCCTGAAAGGAAGAACATAAGGTAGTTTGTAGGTATATAATAATTGTTAGTCTGCTCTCAGGTTTTGATTCTAAGAATAAGCACTGCATATGGGAGGGGCATAATGAGTTTGGTAGAGCCCCGTTATTGAAATTGGGGTGACCAGTGGTCTTAGTTTTTAGCACTGAAAGTCCTGGATTGCAGGAAGCTCCTCAGTCTCAGGCGAATTAGGAGAGCTGGCCACAGCTGTACAATAATATGATCATAATTGGTTTGAACTCTAGGATCTTAATTTCTAGTAAGGTTGTCTTAAACACAAAATTTGTTTTCAAGAATATTATTCCAACTTATTAGCCTAAATAAAGAGAGTTTATTATAAGGAGTCTTATGGAAGTCAAATAAAAACCGAGCAATTAGGAAATGTGACTCAAGTGGCCCTGAAGACCTCAGCAGCTCAAGTTCAAGGAATTGTAATATCATATTCTGCCATTCCTAGGAGCTAGCTTCCATCCATCTCCCTCAGGCTCCATGTCCCTTAGTTTAGATTTTTGAGAACAAGAATGTCATTAGCTCAACCATAACCATGGATTGGTTCCTCCTAGGTCTTGTCTTTAAATTTGATCTATTTAGCATGGGCCGAGGGCCCAGGTGGAGATCATTGCAACTGACTGCCTAGCATCCACCCACCCCAACCGATTTTGTAATTCTGGTCCCCTTTCCTGTAGTTTAGGGGTGTCGAACTCAATCAGAGAAGGGGCCAAAATCTAAAATCCAGCCTAATTCGCGGGCCGAATGGTTTACTGAACAGTCATGAACTGTCATTGTGATGGAAATGCAGCGGAGTGCAGTGATGACAGCGCTGTGCGGGCCACATTGCAAGGCCTGGCGGGACGGATTTGGCCCGCGGGCCTTGTGTTTGACACATGTGCTGTAGTTCATTGAGGAGCAGAATGTTTCAAATTCTGGTCAATGGGACCTGAAAAGAATCTTCTGGAGGGCTTCTGGGAATGTTCAGAAATCCTCAGAATGAGATACCATGTTCTCTGCATCCTGTTGTGCCTGCTTATGTTGCCATCTTGCTCATGGCTCAAGGATGATGGCAGCACAAGAAGCGCAGAACAGAGAGGCAGGAAAATCCAGAGTCTTTGATGACATCCTTGAATCAGTGAATCAACCCAGGGTGTGCCTCATCCTGACATCCTGTAATTAGAGAGTTAAAACAAAATTCTTTCTTTGTTCAAGCCCTTTGAGAAATGTGTAATGTATTCTATATCTTAGGATATATATTTCATGCTGGGATAATAATAATTAATAATAATAATACATCCTAACAAACACAAACTGGCTCAGCTGGCAGGAGCTGGTAGGGCTGTTTAAGAAAGCATGAGAGGAAAGAAAATGAGAGGCATTGCTTCTACATGGATAAATCGAGATCACTGAAGCTCCTCTTTTTTGAAGTTGACTTGAGTGCACTGAATGCATACTCCCTCTTTCTTTAATGCAAATAAAAGATCCTACATTTTTTTTTAAACTTATAAATGCAGTGGCTAAGCAATGAGCCCTGCTATCTCTTAGTTGCCAGAAGGAAGGACCTCAAAAACGGAATTGTCATGATAGGTTAGACATCTAATATTAACTGGATTATAATTAACTCTATTCAGACAAGTGTATTATCTGGTTACCCAGGATACACCTTGCAAGTAATTCATTTTAGAGTATATACAAGGAAGTTTCATTTTTTAAGAGCAAATATTTTACCTTACATACACACACACACACACACACACACACACACACACACACACTAGTGGCCCAGTGCATGAAATTCGTGCATGGGGGGAGGGTTGTCCCTCAGCCTAGCCTGCACCCTGTCTGATCTGGGACCCCTCAGGGGATGTCTGACTGCTGGGGGATGTCCCTGTGGGGCTGGGCCTAAACTGGCAGTTGGATATCCCTCTCATAATCCAGGACCGCTGTCTCCTAACCGCTCAACTGCCTGCCTGCCCCATCAACCCTAACAACTCTGCCTTCTAGCTTGCTCTCCCCCAACTGCCCTCTTCACTGGCCTGATTGCCCCCAACTGCCCTCCCCTGCTGCCTCGTGGCCCCCAACTGCCTTTCCCCCCTGGATTTATGGCCCCCAACTGCCCTCCCCTGCCAGCCTCATGGCCACCAATTGCCCTCTCCAGCCAGAGGCCCTCCCCGGCTGGGCATGGAATGCTTGCCTCATTGCCATGGTAACAAAGCAAGCATTCTGCCTGCCAGGCCACTCATGCTGCCAGCTCTCAGCGCCCCACCTCCCCCACCAGGACTGGGGGACTTGAGCAGGGCTAAGAGTACTGGGCACCACTATATGTGGCTATACATGCTGCCATCTTTGTGGTGGAATGATGGCCAAACTAAGAATTTGATAATATCTATTGATATATTGCTCAGGCTTGGAATGTTTGTCATTGAGCTCTGGTTGTCAGGATTGTTGATTCATCTGTGAGTTAGGCTGGGAGAATCTTGGATTTCTCCATGTTGGTCGAAAGGAGGCTATTCTTTCCAAGCCACCCAAGAGCATGTCATTTTAGAATAACCAGACTAGCTGTTAGAGCTGGCTTCACAAGTGTGTCACCCATGCAATTACATAGGGCCCCACCTTTAGAAGGGTCTTTTGCTTGGCTTAATATTCTGCTATTGCCATCTGGAAATTCTTAATAATTTTGAACAAGAGGCTCCACAGTTTTATCTTGCATGGGTGCCTGCTTATGATTCTATACATTCTGGGTCTGCTAGCACAAAATAGTTATATTCTTGATCCTGATTAAAGAATGTGTTGAACATACCCCTGGGTTCTTATAAAAAGCTCCTAAAGCAGTGTTTGTGATGACTGGCCAAAGGATTTGTGGCCTTTTCACTTCTCTAAACACGCTAAGATCAATTTTTGGATTAAGCCACTGATCTCAGTGCCTGGACCTCATCATTTGCTGCTCTCATCCCCCGTCCCAATTGCTTTATTGAATTGACCTTTGGTGATGACCCTTCGAATTGAAGGATGTCTGGCACTCATGATTGTATTTACCAGGAAGGTGTTGAGGAGGTTGTTTATATCATTATGCAGAATCCTCATGGGGATCAATGCAAGCTATTTCTCTTTGTTCTCAGTACCATGAATGCTTTTCATGACCAGTTTAACTGGTTACCTTTTGGATATTGAATCCTATGGCTGTGTTTCCTTGTTTGTCTTGGTTGCTAGAAAGCTTAGAAACAAGTAACTAAGGACTAAATGCACAAACCTCATAGTTTGCATTTAGTATAGTAATTTTATTCTTGCTTTCACCTTATCTTCCACACCTCATTTTCCCTCTGCCTTCATTTTCTCACCCACTTATTTTTTTTTTTTAAATAGCAATCTATTATTGTTGTGGCATGTGTAATATTGCAAACAGCCTTAAATTTGTCTGGAATATGGTGCATAATAACTATATAACAAACATTATTTCTTAATTATACTATGTTTCCTACTGTGTTTTCAATTGGGAAACATATAAAGGAAACATTCTTAAAGGGTAGCAAGATTTGAGGGATAAAGAACAATGACTTTATTTTTTTTTTTTACTATGCAGAGATACAAAGGAGTCATTTTATTTTATTTTATTTTATTTTATTTTATTTATGTGGTTTTTAAAAAATATATTTATTGATTTTGGGAGCCGGGGAGGAAGAGACAGATGGAAACATCAATGATGAGAGAGAATCATAGACCAGCTGCCTCTTGTAGGTTCCCACTAGTGATCAAGCCCACAACCTAGGCAATTGCCTTTGAACCTGGGACCCTTCAGTCCACAGGCTGAGCCAAACCAGCTAGGGCAAAAGGAGTCATTTTAGAATATTGCTAATGTGAGGAATGATAAGTAAAATCTTTGGTAATAATAAAATATGACTTCAAAATAGCTTCTTACCCTGAAAACCAATTGTATTTGAGTATTTACTTCATGGTGACTCTTGATAAATGCTCCCATCTCTTTGTGTCTCATTCTCTTCTCTGAAGAGTAGATAATAACATACCATATATTTCCAAATATTTAGAAGAGGTATTAATCACCAAAGTTAAAAGGAAATAGAATTGCCTTTAACATTGGCATTTTTGTAAGCACAAATAATTTATTATTGCTGTTTTTAATAAAGCGCCTTTATTTCAGTGCTATTCCTTCTAGGTTTCACTCTTCCTTTTTTTTGGTGAAAAGTAGGTCACATACTAAATATGAAATAAGTTTAGGAAGAAGTATGTGAAATTGTAATGTGTAGCTTTACTTTTTCATTTCAAAACTTGCAGTGTCATGCTTTCTCGTGACATTTTTTATCTAATAATTCATTCAGCATCCATTCACACATATTTATTATGTACCAGGCATTGTTCTAGGTTATAGAAATACATCAGTGAATGAAAAGCATCCTGTCTCCATGGTGCTGACAGTTTAGTAATTTGCCCCAAAACTGTCTCCTTGTATTTTTTGATTTTATGACTGTTTTCGACAATGCTTTTTTTTTTTTTTTTTTTTTTTTTTTTTTTTTTTTTTTTGGCATGTTAAAATCAACTTTGCCTGAGATACATCAATCTGGGTTTTTCCTTTTTCTTTTTTTACTTACAAAATAACTGGAAGTTTCACTTGATACATACTTTACTGATTATAGAGGTTATATGTTTTGCTTGATTTGGGCTAATTTACATAATTTCCTGATTAAGCTACATATCAGCCTTTTGACCTTTGCACCTCTTCAAAGGTGGAGAATAATTAGCCTGCACAATTTGATAAAAAGAATTTATGTCTGCCAATTTCTTTTCTTTTGCCTCAGTTGACAATTCTGATAATATATAGATTTTCTCCCAGGCTAAATATGGATGCACTATTTTCCTCTGGTAGGAACTGCACCATTCATGAAGCATTGTCCATATTTAAAAAAACAAACAAACAAACACAAACAAAAACATGCCACTTCTTCTAAGCAAGTAATAAACAAAAAAATCAAGGAATTTGCCAAAGGAGGATAGCAATTTCTTAGCCCAAATAACTTCTTTGCTTTTCTACTCAGAAGGAACAAAAGAGTGATTCTACTTGCAAAAACACCTGGCTTTGCAGTTAGCACTCAAATGCATATGAAGTACAAGGCCTGGTTAGAAGAGGATTGAAGTTTCTTTTCTGGAAGGAATGGCATTTAACTCTTCAAGTCACTTGTCAGACCAGAAGGGGAAAAGCCACCTTGAAATAGCTTTGTCTGAGGATAAATAATTCTGAAGGAAAGAAATAACATCAACTTTATTTATTCATTTATTTATTTATTTATTTTTGGCAGGTGAGGGGGAGGAGCGGGGCCTCAGTTATGGCTTGATAAAGGCCAAGGTAACAGGAAGCTGTGCTCCTATACTTTTTAAAATTCACTGTTATTAGCAGCTCTGTGGAATACATAGGCTCTAGGATGTCACTCTCTCTTTCTAGCTCAGGGGAAGCTAATCATGAAGAAAAGAGAAGGCTCAACCGGCAATGTGATTTCAAGATTGGGACTTATAGGAAGGGCTGATAGTGACTGAAAGGTCCATTCTATATACCTACCTTGGCATTGCTTTAGGAATAGAGGCTGGCATGTTACCATAGCTCAGTGGAGGTGGGCCAAGTGGAGGTGAAAGGAGATGAAGAGAGACTTTGCTTGGGGTGATGGGCACACACAGTGTGCAGATGATGCTTTGTTGATTTGTACACTTGAAACCTGGATGGTTTTGTGAACCAATGTCACTCCATTAAAAAAAAAAAAAAAAAAAAAAAAAAAAAAAAAACCTTGGGAATCAGGGGTTAACCCTGAGGGAACAGGATCTCCTTTTCTTGGTAAGCCAGTTGGCTGTGCAAGGATCTGAGCCACAAGGAGCCATAAATAAGGGACAAAGGCCTTGGGCTGCATGAATTCCCAGGAGCGATTTTGTGTGGCAGCTACAAGAGCAATCTCCAGTGAAAAGTGAAAAATGCTGGAGCCTGAACAGGGTTGCTCATTTTTTTCAATTCTAGTTGTTTGTAATAAGGATTTTTAGTATACTTTCAAGACTCTTGAACAAATCATGGGGGAAGGAAAACCTCTCAAAGTCGGGAACTTTGTGCTGATCTGTCATGCTGGGTGGGTGGTGGTTGCTTTTTTAAATTAGGGGTGAGGGGAGAGAAAGAAAGAAATGAAGTAGCATAATCTAATTACATATATGAGGTTAGTTCATTTAAGACCCTTGCATGAATTGATTGCGACCACTTTTCTAAAACAACAGAAGACAGTGTGGGTATTGCAACAGGAACATTTTAGTTAAGCAGCACTTTTAATTCACTTGGTGAAATAACTAGTCAGGCCTTTCCAGTATTTATTATTTGTAGTATCATTACCAATTCAACTGTCCCACTTAACTGTATCTATGAGTCTCTGAGTAGGCCTCCTTACTATTGGAGAAAAGGAGTATCCTATAATTTTATAATTCCTCATGAGCCAGAGAAAATGGAGTGAATTTTGTCTCTTCTCAGTCTAACACACTTCTATTCTCAAAACGTAGAAATAGTTTTCTTAGGCTCTAGGAGGCACTCTATTGCATTCTCTCAGCCAAATATAGTCTTAGCCCTATGATAAGGAATTCTGTTTTTTCTTCTTCCCAACACTCCAGCCAGATGTTATGTTTTGTGTATTATGGTTGGTTATAATGTCCTCGGGCCCCAGCAAAGCTCACCAAGGGCACTTTGCACATAGTAGCTCAGCAGAATGTGAGGATCAGTTTCTCATAGACCCACAAAAACCATGAAGCACATTTCTCTTTTCCATTTCAGGAATTGTATTTTAAACTCTCAACATTTGATGGCCACGAAAAGCTATGGCAGGTGTAATAGGTCTAATATAGCCCAGCACAGTGTCTAGCGTGTAACAGATGCATTGTAAATGTCTGTTGAAAAAATAAATCAATAATTGCTTGTTAAGAAAATACAGTCTCTTTGGAAGGGAAGGGACAAGTTAGTAATACTTATAATCACTATTACATTTGCAAACTTATGAAGTGTCTTCATAAAATCGCCAAGAATAACTATTTAAAAAAATTCTGATTAGTGAGACTTACAAAAAGTGCATGGCCTTTTTGCACACTGTTTTCTGTCTGACTGGTGAATGTAAGCAGGGTAAGGCATCACAGAAACTAATCACTACTTCTGTTGCTCAGGGATAAGGATTTTACTCCTTCAAATTTTCAGTAAACTTTCAAGGCTCTGGAACAAGTGATAGGGAAGCAGAAATCTGAAAATTATATTGTACTTCGTGTAACCCCAATGTGCGGGATTAATTTAAATGACCTTAGTAGGTCTAAAAAACCCCATTGCACTCTGTGCAAATTACTCTTATAACCACTTTTATGACATATAAGAGGGTAAAAAGAGGGTTTCTCAAGTTGCCAATCAATTATGAACCCAATAATTTTGTTTTCAAAGTAGTGACTTTGAGCCAGGCATTTAATGCCTTCAAAACAGGTTTAGATTCTACTGCATCACTCCTTCTCTATATAATACAGGCATGGCTGACTGCTAACCTTTCTCATTGGAAGCTTCATCATGAATAAAAGATGTCCAACTCTGGTAGTAACTCCAAACCACTAGTTAGTGGGCCAGCTGCATTGAAATGAGCTGGAAACCTTGCCAAAATATTAATTTTGGGGCCACACTTTTGAGATTATGACTAAATAGACCTTGGTGAATTGAAAATTTTTATTTCTGTTTATAGAATGGATAAGATGATTGGAGAAAGCTTTTCTGACATACATTTAAAAATACCTAGTAAGCTGTGTGTTCCTCTCTCTCTCTCTCCCTCTCCTCTCTCTCGCCGTTCGCGCTCGCGTCCCTCCTCCCTCTCTCTCGCTCCTCTCCTCCTCTCCTCTCTGTCTGTCCTCTCTGTCCAGTCCTCTCTGTTCTCTCTCGTCCCCCCTCCGTCCCCTCTCTCTCTGTTTCTCTCTCTCTCCCGCCTTCTTCTCTCTCTCCCTCCCCTCTGTTTCTCTCTTTCTCCTGTCCGCCTCCCTCGCTCACTCGCTCCTCTCTCTCTCCTCTCCTCTCCTCCTCTCTCTCTTTTCCTTTCTCTCGTCCTTTCAGCTCGCTCGTCTCCTCTCTCTCTACTCTCTATCTCCTCTGCTTCTCCTCTCCTCTCGCTCTCACCGGGTATCTCTCTCACTCCTCCCTCTCCTCCTCCCCTCTCCTCTCTCTTCCCTCCTCGCTCCGCTCTCTCCTCCTCTCTCTCCGCCCCTCTCTCTCCTCCTCTCCCGCGCCCCCTACCCTCCTCCTCCCTCTCTGTCCTCCTCTCTCGCCTTCTCCTCATTCCTCCCCGCTCTCTCCCGCGCTCATCTCGCTTCCTCTTCCCTACTCTCTCTGCCTCTCCTCCCTCTTCGCTCTCGCTGCTCTCTGCTCGCTCTCTCCTCTCTCTCTTCTCGCGTTTCTCTCTCCCGCTCGCCTCTTCTCTCTCCTCTCTCTCTCTCTTCTCTCTACCTCCTCTCTCTCTCCCCCCCTCCGCTCCTCTCCCCTCTCTCTCTCTCCTCCCCCTCTTCTCTCTTTCTCTCTCTCTCCTCCTCCTCTCTCCTCCTACTCCCTCCTCCTCCCTCGTCATCTTTTCTCTCTCTCTCTCTCTCGCTCTCTCCTTTCGCCTCTCTCCCTTCTCTTCCTCGTGTGTTTCTCTCCGCTGCTCTCGTCCCCTCTTCTCTCCCATTCTCTCTCTTCTCTATCCTCTCCTCGCCCCTCTCTCTCTCCCTCCCCTCTCCCTCTCCTCCTCTTCTCTCTCTCCTCTCCTCACATCTCTGGTTTCCTCCTTCTCTCCTCTGTTTCTCATCGTCTATTTCTCCTCTCCCTTCTCTCTCGCTTTCTCTCTCTTCTCCCATCTCTCCCCGCTCCCTCGCTCCTCACTCCTCTCTCGTCTTCTTCTCCTCCTTTTCTCCTCCTCTTCTTCTCATCGCCCCTCCTTCTCTTCGTCTTCACCGCTCTTCTCTCCCCAGCCTCCTTTCATCCCCTCCTCGCTCTCCCGTCATCTTCCTACTCATCTTCTTCTCCTCTCTCTCCGCTCCCCTCCTCCTCCTCTCCTCCGCTCTCACGCCTCTCTCTCCCCCATCTTCTTTCTCCTCTTCCTCGCTCCTCTCGCTCCTCTCCCTCATCCCTCGGCTATCTCTATGCTCTCTTTCTCTCCCCTCCCTCCCTCTCCTCTTTCTTCCCTCTTCTCTTCTCTCTCCTCTCTCTTCCTCTCTATCCAGCGCTCTGTTTCTTCTCTCTCTCTCTCTCTCTTTCTTTTTCCTCTCTCTCATCTCCTCTCTCCCCCCTCCTCTCTTTTCTCTCCTTCTCTCTCCCGCTCCCCCCTCTCTCCTCGCTCTCCTCTCCCCCTCTCTCTCCGACTCTCCCCTCTCTTCCTTCTCCCCCTTCTTGTTTCTTCTCTCTCTTTCTCTCTCCTCTCTCTTCTCTACTCTCTGGGTCTCTCTCTCTCTCCCCTCTCTCTCCGCCCTGTTTCCTCTCCTCTTCTCTCTTTCTCCTCCCTCGCTTCGTTCTTCTTCTCTCTCTTCCTCCCATCTCCTCTCTCCTCCCCTCGTTCTCTCCTCACTCTCGCCCCTCTCTCTCCCTCCCTCTCTCTATGTTTCTCCTCCTCCCCCCTCCCTCTCTCATCCTCTCTACTCTTCCTCTCCCGCCTCCCTCTCTAGTTTCTCTCCTCTCGCTCCCTTCTCTCTCTGGGTCCTCCCTCTCGCCCTCTATTTCGCTCTCTGTTTCTGCTCATCCGTCTCCATCATCCTCTTCTCCCTCCTCTCTCTCTCGGTTCTCTTGTTTTCTCTCCCTACCCCTGTTTCCATACTCATCCGCGCTCTCCGCCTTCTCTCCTCGGCTCCTCCTTTTCTTTTCCTCGCTCTGTGCTCTTTTCTCTCTCTCTGGTTCTCTCTCCCTCTGTTTCTTTTCTCTCTTCTTCTCTCCGTTTCTCTCTCCCTCATCTCTTCTCTCCCTCCTCTCTCTCCTCTCCTCTCCCCTATTTCTCTCTCGCTTGTTTTCTCTCCTTCTCTCGACTCTCCTCTCCTCTCTCTCATCGCTCTCCTCTATCTCTCTCTCCGTTTTCTCCACAAACTAACATACAAAAAAAAAACAAAAAAATTCTCCTCCCCCCCCCTCTCTCTCCCGCCTCCTTCATCTCTCCTCATCTCTCGCTCGCCTCTCCGCTTCTCTCGCATCTCTCTCTCTCATCTCCTCATCACCAATCTCTCTCTCTCTCTCTCTCTCTCTCTCTCTCTCTCTCCTCTCTCTCCCTCCTCTCTCCCCCTCTCTCTCTCTGCCTCTTTCTCTCTCTCTCTGTTTCTCTCTCTCTGTTTCTCTCTCTCTCTCTCTCTCTCTCTCTCTCTCTCTCTCTCTCTCTCACACACACACACACACACACACTTTAAATGTAGCTGAGTTAGGTGCAGAATGATGGTATTTTTTTGGGTTCAGGTATGATATGGAAGTTTGACTCTATAGAATTAAGTAATGTCCCAAACCTGGCCTTGGCCTGGTGTATCTGCTGAATGCCAGTGGTCTGCACAGTGGTTTAGTAGGCCTCCTGTGCACTAAGTGGGAAATGAAGCCTAGGGCTCTAGGCAGAGTAGGAGGTCAGATCAGAGTGTGCATGCAAACCCAGGACCGTCAAAGACAATATGCTCAGTGTGTGCGAAAAAAGGTAATGTGGACATGCACCTGTTTTAGCTTTGGCTCTGGATGGAACAAAGAAATAAGAAAATTGCCTCCTCTGATAATCCCCGAACACAAGTTCACTATCATACAAGATTATGGATTGAATTCACATTAACCTGTGTGTGCCTAAAAACTCCAAGCTGTGTTTTAAACATGAGATGGCCCTGCTTGGTGTTGCCTCTCAGTGGCAAGCAGGAACCAAAGGTATACACTTTAAACAGGGCCTCAGAAAAGCCCCATAGATGATATTCCAAGTAAATAAACTCCCAATGTAAAAAATCCCTATGGATATGAGGAAATAAGCCAGTATAAGAGAGAAAAATTAGCAGGAACAAAGAACTACAGAGCAGTTATGCAAAAACTATAGGCATTGGAAGAAACAGGTGTCAAATATACTATGTAATAAAAAATTGAAGGTGTTTATTTTACAATCAAGAATAAGAAGATGCCTACTATTATTGCTGTATATTCTCCAACTGGGGCAGTGATGAATCAATGAACTGTAGTTTATGGGTATATTTTTGAGACTAATACTAGTAAACAAAAACATAATATATCTATATTCCTTTGCTAGGGTCAAAACAAAGTACCATAGACTGGATGGCTTAAGCAGCAGAAATGTATTCATTCACAGTTCCAAAGACCAAAGTCTGGGATCTAGTGCTGGCAGGTGAGCTCCTTCTGAGGCCTCACTCTTTGGCTTGTGACAGCCATCTCTCCCTGCATCTTTTTGTAGTACTAAAGGCCCAGTGCACAAACTCGTGCACCAGTGGGGTCCCCTAGCCTGGCCTGTGGGATTGAGCCGAAACCTGCTCTCCGACATCCCCTGGGAGCTCATGGATTGCAAGAGAGCAAAGGCAAGGCCGAAAGACCCCACCAGTGAACAATTGGGGGCAGGGAGGGACGTGGGAGGTTGGCCAGCTGGAGAGGGACTGCAGGAGGGCTCTAGGGTGTGTCTGGCTGTCTTGCTCAATCCCCATCTGCCAGACCCCAGCAGCAAGCTAATCTACCAGTTGGAGCTTCTGTCTTCTGGTGGTCAGTGCGTATCATAGCAAGCAGTTGAGCGGACTTAGCATATCATTAGCATATTACACTTTGAATGGTTGAACGGATAACCAGATGACTGGACAATTAGCATATTAGGCTTTTATTATATAGGATTTTCTCTGTGCATTACTATGTATAGATTTCCTGTTCTCATCAGGATACCACTCATATTGGGTTAGGACCCATCCCCATGAACTAATTTTAACTTAATTATCTCTTTAAAGACCCTGTCTCCAAATACAGACATATTCAGAAGTATGAGAGGGTTAGGGTTTCACCATATGAGTTTGGGGGGATATAATTCAGCCCATAGCAAGGCACAAGGGTAATAAGTCCAATAGGGTAAAATAGGTGGGGTTAAAATAGGGTAAAAATGGTTGGAGCTAGAGGCTGCAATTTTAAATTGGGTTGTCAGGGAAAGTCTTGCTGATAAAATGACACAAGCAAAGACCTCAAGGAGATAAGGAAGCAGGACACACATATATATGTCAGGGATGTATGGTGTGTTCCAGAAAAAGCAACAAAATTCCATTTCATACCCATGGTCTCAGCAACAACTAACAGGTCTGAGGATAAGAGTTTTCGGCAAGAATGTAAAGGAATAGAAATTTTTGTATACTGCTGGTAGGAGGGATATAACTTGATGTAACCCTTTTGGGAGATATGTAGATCTTGCCAAGTAATAATGGAGATGACTATGGCCTAGAAGCATTCCATTCCTAAGTTTGCTCACAAAGAAACTTGTGTCTAAACATTGGGAGAGGAGTGAAAGAATATTTATGCCAACATGGCAACATTCATAGTAGCAAAAAATTAGAAACACCTCCAGTATTAATCACAGAAGAATTAATAAAGTTCATGTATTAATAAATTAAATACTGTATAACAGTAGAAGTGGATGAAATATAGCTCTGTGTGTCAACATGAACGACATCAGAAATAACATTGAGCATATATGTACCCTATTTCCCCGAAAATAAAACAGTGTCTTATATTAATTTTTCCTCCCAAAGTTGCGCTAGGTTTTATTTTCAGGGGATGTCTTATTTTCGGGGAAACACGGTAGTATGCTTCAGTATCAGTAAAGTTCATAAACAAGCAAAACCAAATTATTTCATTTATGGATATGTTTATGCCCACACATCCACACAGCATCCACACATTTGTGGTAAAGTTGCAGAGAAAAGCCAGAGGATGGTTAACAAGTATTCAAGCAAGGAAGTGACTAATAAATATTGAAGTTGGTGTTTACCTCTGGGGGCAGGGAAGGAGACTGCAACATAAAGGTGTTTTTGTTCTATATCTTAAACCAGTTTATTATTACACTAGAGGCCCAGTGCACAAATTCATGCACAGGTGGAATCCCTTGGCCTGGCCAGTGATCTGGGTGATCAGAGGTACTGGCTGGCTGGGGGAGAGGTTGGCTGGCTGGGGGAGGGTGTGTGTGTGTGTGTGTGTGTGTGTGTGTGTGTGTGTTAGGGGGAGACCATGAGAAGTTGGCAGGCCGCAGGAGGTTGGCTGGCCATGGGAGGTTGGCTGTGGGAGTGCACTGACCACCAGGGGGCAGCTCCTGCATTGAGCATCTACCCCGGTGGTTAGTGCACATCATAGCAACCAGTCAACCAGTTGCTTGGTTGTTCAGTCTTTCGATTGCTTAAGCTTTTATATATATGGACATTTAGATAATCAGGTATAAAAATATTGACATGTTAATATTAGTACAGATAAAATATATAAGTCACAGGTTAACATATACAAGATAGGTTAAGATTTATTTCTCTACATCTGATAATCAGGAATGACTATTCCTGCTTAAATCAGTGCTATAAAATAAATGTAGCCTTTTTTTCTTTAAATGTAGCCTTAAATTTTACATACTGTTGTGTGTGTTTTTCCATTTAAGCAAACATTTTTTGTGAGAATTGGGAAAATTTTACATAATCCCTTATGACAACATTAATGCTATATTTATTAATGTGCCTTTTCTTTTCACACATTACAAAAACAATTCTGCCCAGCTGGCATAGTTCAGTGGTTGAGTCTTGACCTATGAACTAGGAGGTCATGGTTTGATTCCTGGTCAGGGAACATGCCCAGGTTGTAATCTCAATCCCCAATGTGGGGTGTGCAGGAGGCAGCCGATCAATGATTTTCTCTCATCATTGGTGTTTCTCTCTCTCTCCCTTCCTCTCCAAAATCAATCCAGTAAAACAGCCCTAACATTTTATCTCTAACAATGGTAAAGCAGACTCAGCACAAGGGAGAGTCAGACTGCATTCTAATTCCCAGCCAACAAAGCTTTAAGTAAAGCATTGAACACTCACCATTAGCCCTTATTTAAACATTTACTTCCTTGCTTTCAACTAAAAGGGGCGTTTAGCTTCTCTGACCAGCTATTCCTGTTGATGACACAAGTAAACAACTGAGGGAGAAAATATAAAATGAGCTCATATTTCCCTGCATTGGAGTATTCATTTTATATGATAAAAATTCAAAATCATTTCCTTTGATGTCATGTTTTAATCATATTGCTATGTATAAACTTTATAGTTTATCTGTAAGCATGTTCCCATGTTTCCTGACTTGAGCCTCTAACAACCCTAAAAGCGAGGTAAACAGTTGGAACTATAGAGGAAAATGATCTTCATGCCCATGAAGTCCTTTTGTTAATGAATCAAAAGGTCAGAATTTGAGTCCAGATCTTTTGACTCCTATTCCTGCACCTATTCTCTTATAACATGTAGCCTTTCATCTGTCCCCCTGTTTTTACTTTGGGAACAAAGTTATGAAGGAACAAAACAAAAAAAGCTCTTTATGGTTTACATAAAGAACGGTTTATTCTCACAAGTTCAGAGAAGGGGTGGGCACTGCTGATGGTGATTTAGGGAAAAGGGCTTAAAGCCATTCTAACTGATGTCTCTGTACCCTGTGATCACAAGATAGCTGTGGCCTTTTCAGATGCCATGTTCATATTCACGGCAAAAGCAGACAGAGATTGGAAAGGTGGTGCCAAGATATTTTCATTTACATCTTTTTGTCCAGAGCTATGACATAAATATCTCGCATTGAAAGAAGTGCTGAGAAATTATTTTGTTTTGTTTTGTTTTCAACCGCTATAGTAGAAGCCAGCAAACGAGAATGGGGTTGGCATTGAATGGGATTTTGCACACACCAAAGCTTATAGTGTTTGTCATGAGAAATTAGAGGCATAGCTCAGATGCTGATGCTGAGCACTTTGATTAATCAATATGTGCACAGCCACTTAGTTTTAAGCTTAAGAAATTCTTTGTAAGCCCTTCTTTATGGGTTGCTCCACAGTGGACCATAAGTAATTACTGAAATTCTGTCTATTAATTAAAAAGAAGATTAGTGGTAAAGTTAGTACAATCATTAGCAGTGTTTCTCTGTGGCCATGTGGCTTCCTAATCAATCTCTTATAGGAGTAGCTGCTGGTCTAGCCCTTGGGCACTTACGGCTTTGCCTTTTGCTTTTACAAAGCATCCAACAACTAGAGACTCAGGCAACCAAACCAGGGTCCAGATGCTATGGGCTATTTCTTTTTTCTAAATTCAGCAAAGCATAACTATAAAGCATCATTGTTACTCTCTTTATACACATTTATATAAACCCTTGGGATATGCTCTAAAATAGGGGCTGGCAAACTTTCTGTAAAAAGCCAGATAGCACATATTTTAAGCTCTGTGGGCATTGTTGACTTTGTGTTGTGACTAATCAACTCTTCCATCATAGAGCAAAAACAGTCATAGATAAGATATAAATGAAAGGCTATAGTTTATTGTGGTCTACAAAAACAGGTGGAGAGCTGGATTTGACACCTGGACCAAAATTTGCCTAGTCTCACTCTAGAATAATGACAATAATAATACTAAAGTTATGCAGTACTTATGAGCCAGACCTTGTTTTATGTCCCTTTCAAGTAATTCTTATATTAATTCTGTTGTTATACTAATCCTATGGATAGGTGCTATTATTAACTCATTTCTCATATGAGAAGACATACCCAGAGTTTACTTGTCTTGCTCAAAGTCCCAGCTAGGGCACTCCTAGTGGGTCTCCAGATTCAGTTTGGCTCCACTGTGTGTTTTCTCCTGAGATGGGTTTTAAGGATGTCTTTTGAAGAAATTTAGATAATAAAGCAAAATATCATTTTTCCATAATCTATTCATCCATCCTTATATTCACTCATGTAACCTAGTTAACAAATATTTATACCCTAGCTCTCACGTGGTAGGCACTGTGCTAGGAAGTGGTGACTCAGTGAACAAGACTGATAAGATTTCTCTCTCTGCACAAGGCTTGCCATCTAGTAAGCAAAGCCAGATAGATACATAAATAATCAGGACCATTGTGTCAAAAATGGAACACTCTGTGCCTAGAGGAAGTGATAGTTACTGGGCTGACCAGTCCACACATGGAAGAAACAAGCCACATGGAGATTTGAAAGAAAGGGAGTTCCTGGCAGAGAGAAAAACACATGCAGCTCCCAGAGATGAGAATGAGCTTGGCTGGAGAGCCACACAGAAGGGTGTAGAAAGGGCCTTACAAGTCAGTGATGTGAGGGGCATTTAGAGAGTCAGTCATGGGGCAGAACATAGAGGACCTTTTATGTAAAGATGAATTTCGGTTTTAGTCTAGTCTGGTGAGATTTGAAGCAGGAAAGTGGATGATCTGATTTGCTGTTTGCTATATTGTGACTTATAAGAAATATAGTACTATGCTTGGTCATTCAAATTATTTCTCATGCATATCTGATTTTCACCCATAGTTCCTGGCTGATAGCTCCCAGACCTCTTGGAATTTCTTAAGTGTTGAGAGTGAAAAGACTGTCTTTTGGTATGTTAATGAGGTGACTTTTGGGATGCACTTAAGGATAGGCTGGCTGTCAGGAGACCTAACATTGTGGTCCAACCCCTTAACTCCAGGGATCAACTGCCCCTGGTCAGTGGTTTAATCATTCATACCCAGTGAACAGAAGATGGGGTTTGGGGAACGTCTTGGTTGGTGGGCATGGGAAGATGGGAGAGTGCACCCAGAGAGGGTGCAAAGCTCCATGCCCTTCCTCCCTGCCTTGTCCTCTCTTCTGTCTGACTTGTGCATCTCTTCTGTCTGACTGTTCCTGAGGGTTTGTGTGTGTGTGTGTGTGTGTGTGTGTGTGTTTATTTTTTATTTATTTTTAGTTTTTATTTATCCTTTTACAATAAATCAGTGATCTACTAGTAACATGTTTCTCTGAGCTCTGGAGCTGTTCTGGCAAATTAATTGAAGAGTGGAAACCTCTGATTAATGACCAGTCAGAAGAGCAGCTAACAATCTGGACTTGCGATTGGCATTCTGAGTTGGAGAGAGTTGTTGGCATCACCGATCCATGGCCAGCTGGCCCGAAGCACAGAGAGCCTGGGCTTATAGCGGCCTCAAGTATATGTGTTTGTGGTAGGGCAGTCTTGCAGGGTAGGTTCTTGTGGAATCTGATTCTATTTTCAAGTAGTAGTATTAGAATTGAGTTGAATTCTAGGGCACCCTGTTGGTGTCTGAGACTTGTTTGTTGGTGTGGGGAGAATTGAGTCAAGGAACCCAATTTTACTGTTTGACATAATCAACTCTGGCTGCTCTGGGGCGATTACAGGAGGTAGTTGGAGAGTGATTAGGAGGTTAATACATGAGTCCCAGAGAGAGAAGGTGGATGTAGAGAGGTGAAAGTAGAAAGTTTGGGAGTTCTATTTTTATAGGTAGGGTGGATAGATTGGACATTGGGCCAGGGGAAAGGATAATCCAGGACAGCATCTGTGGTTCAAGTTGAGCATATCATATAGTAACATTTACAAAGAGGGGGAGATTCATAAGAGAGAGAATTTGGGAGGGAAAGGGGTAACCAAGAGTTCTTTTGGGGACAAGTTCATGTTCTATGACTATTCCATATCCAAGTAGAGCTGTCAAGTGGGCTCTTATATATATATATATATATAAGTCTGGATTACAGAGCAGATGTTATGGCTGAGTTGAAAATTTCAGAGCTATCCACATTAAGATGATTGTATCAATTAGACATTTCCTGTTGCATGCAACAGGAAACCAAACTTTGAACTAGGTTAAATGATAATTACTTGTAAGAGGAAGCCCAGATGTAGGTTAACATTCTGGTTTGATTTGTTGAACACTTCAATGATGTCTTCAAAGACCCAAGTATTTTCCTCTCTTTATTGTGCTGTACGAGAGTCTTCTGTATCCCAAAGTTGGTTTTTGTGCGGTTGACATCAAAGCTATGGAGTTCCTCATTCATATGTGAAGGGGGTGTGGGGGGTGGGTGGGGGTAAGTGTCTGTTAGAAGACAGAGAAAGAGAAACACACACACTATATGCCTCTAACAAACACTGACAGTGTATGCCTCTCAAGAATAAAAATGGCCCTTGCCAAGGATCCCTGAGCAAACCTTCACTCACATCTTATTGGTCCAAATTGGCTTAGACCTGCTTATCCCCCAAAGTGGCAAGTCATGAGGTTTCTTCTGTTGAGTTAGACAAAGTACTTGGAGGAGAACCAATTTGGGAAGTCAGACCTAAAGTCCATTATTCTAGAGTGATGAAATCACACAGGGAAAAGGTAGAGATATAGACTAGAAGAGAATTCAGGCCTGTGCCTGGGGAATTCTAGTATTTAGTGGCTGAACTGAGACACAGGAGGAAACAGCAATGGCCAATGAGGGATAAGAAAACCAGGAGGGTGTCTTGGTACACAGGTTGAAAGGAGAAAGTGTGGAGAGCTACAAAAGGCTAGTGAGGGAAAATGAAATGAGGCAGCAAGGTTACGTATGGATTTCATTAGAGTCAGGGAAGACTGTTGTCCTACAGAACATTCATTTTCTATTGGGTTGGGGCTGGAGGCAGGATACTACAAATTTATAAAATCCCAATATCTGATAAGTTGTTGTTTCTGGAGGAATGGTAAAGAGTGTTAATTGTGAATTGATAGTCATTAGGAATAGTTGTTCATAGTTGGTCCTGCTATGCAGGGTAGAATGTCTCTTTTCAGACCTTTAACGATAGACCAAAAATCAGATTTTACACATCAATACCCAGGGTTTTGAACCTTTAAAAAAAAGAAAAAGCAATATGAAAATACTAAAATCTGATCTCCTTATCCTCCTCTTTGCATTTCTGCACACTTTGTTCTTCATATATGCTTGAGTAGGCCACAGCTATGCAGACGGCAGGCGAGTCAGAATCATCCTGACTACATGTGTGAAATTTACGTGGATGTCAATGATAATTTCATGTTCCCTTATGCTGAGAAATAAAATAATGGACAATGGATGATGGATGGATAGAATGCTGAAATGCTACATGTTTGGAATGTCTTAAGCCCAGAGCAAGACAAAATCAAAAGTTGTATAGATGGTGTGAGGAGCCAAATGGAAAGGGATATGTAAGGATGATAATATGGTATGTTTTGCAGGGCATTTGGACTTTATTTGGTATCTATTTGTTTAAATGTCAGCTTTTTTCTTGACTTTCTGAACTCCTTCAAAGAAAGAACTGTATATATATTTTTAACTTTTGTATTTTCAGGGTTTAAATAGAGTGCAATGACTGTCAAAATGTTAAGTATACACTTATTTACATTAGGAGAAGATGATATGGAGTGGGGCAGGTTGGCATAGGATTGACATTACATAAGGAAACAATAGTTTTGCTCCTTTGTGTGACACTACTAGTTCTGTTGGGGAACCTGACAAGAGAGCCCCCATGTTAAGAAATAAAAAGTTTCCTAAAAGGCCCCACTGGTTCAATGAAGCCAGTGCTTCAACCAGCAGTGCTTCTGCTTCTCAAGGGACATTTGGAAACACATGAAGACGTTTGGCACAGTTTTCCGCCTCGTAAATACGCATTTACTTCTTGTGCAGGTGTAGAACAGGGCTTGTAGTTATCCCGGTGACGGTTACCTGGGGAAGAGCAGACCAATCTTAGACTCCGTGGTTATGTGGAGCTCTTTTACATAGTCCATACGATGTGTTTGGGGAGACTTTTCAGGCACCTTGGTTGTCAAGAGATTGTGCTTCACCTGCTCGTACCATTTTTCTGGACACGGCCTTCCTTCTTTACCTGAGAACGTGACCTAGCACACCTGGAGGGCACAACAGAGATTAAGCAACGATCCAACGAATGGCAGGGCGTGCAATGAAACGTGCCCTGTTTTGCATCTCCCCGCTCCCCACCTGGCACTCCAATGGCCCAGCACTAAAACACGCAACAATGCCGCTGTGTCCACTTGACTTTCCCATTTGGACATGCACAGCAGGTGGTGCCTGACAAGCTGGAGGATGCGGAATAAAGGCTCCACACAGCTGTAGCGAGCAGGACGCTCCCCGGGATAAGGCAGGGAGTGTTGGGATCCTTCCTAATCTGGCAAGCTGCTGTGCAGTCGCATCTGCGTGCAGAGCTGCGATGTCTCTCATTACCATTCCAAATGATGAGCTTGTTTCTTAATGCACATAAATTGCCTTCAATAGACGGGGTGATTGAACACTGTAAATATTTTTCTGCGGCACTAAAAATAGTAAGAACTCTGGAAAGCATTTTTGTTTCCTTTTTCTGCACAGGCTTGTCTTCCTGCGGAGGCTGAGCCCATGAATATGATAATTGACACCCCCCCCACCCCCACCCCACTCTCCCTGCATCTTTTGCCAGCTTCTTTACCAGGGTGAGGGCTGTCTGGGCTCTATCAGACACACTGCCCTCCAAATGCTGAGCTGGCCTGGGGATTCTGTTGCCCTTGGTGTATGTGCACGTTGGGGGGGACCATTAGGGGGGTAATCAGCACAGTGGTTTGGGGAAATGCTGCTGGATTTGGGACAGAGAGGGCCCTCCACCAGTCCACGGCCTTGTCCTGTGTCTAGGCTGCTATACCTCTGTTCCTAAGGGCAAAACACCAGCTTGCTCCTCCTGCATATTTTTTAAGGGCCTGCCATCCCTTGAGGAGCTGCTCATGCAAATGATATATGGCAAAGCTTGTCCTTCTCCATCTTCTGTTTTCTGTGAGACTCACCACTACATTGCTGTGTTACTACATCGCTGTGTTAGCAGTCTTGATATCAGATAAGGGGTCACCCTCATCCAAGCCCCCACCCCCAAATTCTGTAAAATGCCCTTGGTGAGGGGAAGGGAATTATGTGAAAATATCTATACTTATGGTTCCAAGTATGATTGTCTAGGGTAGCACTGAATAAGACAGCGTTTCTACAAAATTTTGTAAAGGCGAATGGATTGAAATGAGAAAGGGAAGTCTCCAGCCCAGGACAGAATTCACAGAAATTCAGAGGGTAGCCTTCAGACATTCCCCTTCAATGCCAATCCGTACTTCCAGAATTGTCTGCATTTCTCTCTTGCCTTATCTATACCAATAAAAGGGTAGTAGGCTAATTAGACCGGATAGACCAGAACTCTTCCAGATGTCTGGAATGTCCAGAACTCTTTCCAGACAAAGTCGTAGAGGCTGCCAGGGCTCAGTGAGGGCAGGCAGCTGCGGTGGCCTGCAGTGGCAGCAGCAGTGGGGTGATGGGGGCAGTGCCTTCCCCTGATAGGCCTGGTTATCTCCTACAGAGGGGCAGGAGAGGCTGTGGCACTGGTCCTAGATCCCAGTGCTGCAGGCCCTCCTCCAGAGGTTGTGGCACAGTCCTAGGGTCCTCGGGTCCCGGTTCCAGCACTGTGGCCCCTCCTTCAGCAGAGTTGGCAGGGGAGGGGGCTGCGCTGTCCTGGAGCCTCAGCAGAGGCTGGACAGGTGGACCACAGTGCCTCAACCTCCCCCAGCCCCTCCCCCAGCCAGCCTGGCCCCAGATCTCCCCACCCCCACCAGTGGGTAGGGAGCAGGGCTAGTGCTAAGAAGTAGTGAACTCAGCTTCTGGTTGAGCCATACTCCCCCCTTCCCCGACCCCTGCTCAGCCAGAAACCGGGCTCACTGCTGGCGAGGTGGTGTGAGCCTCTCCCACTTCCACGACAGAAGGGCAGTAAGGAGAAAGGGGTCCTGGGCTGTGAGAGGGATGTCTGAGTTCCAGGTTAGACCTGATCCTTGGGAAGTCCTAGACAGTGAAAGGGCACAGGCCGGGCTGAGCCTCCCCCCGCCCCTTCAGTGCACAATTTTGTGCACCAGCCTCTGGTAGTTTCATAAACAGAAACTAAGTTATGATGCAGGAACAATGGAGAAATGTTGATCCTGCTACTTTGTTTTCTCATGTTATCCCCACAGTCAGTATTTTATATCTTAAAGAGAACGTGTAGAAAAGATTGCTAGTATCTTCCCTCTAATATGTGAGGATGTTCTGATAACATTGATAAATTCCTCTTGGGGGCTGGAAGCAGCTGCTGGGATGAGCTGTCGCAGGTCAACAGCAGGATTGCAGCACAGGAAGTGGCTACCAGCTCTGCCTTAGTCTCTAGGTGTCAGTCTTGTTTTGACTCCTAACACTCTGCTGAGTTCTTTCAGCTACAAAAGGAAGAAAGCTTGGCCTGTTCGGCCACTGCTCCTGCGTGTAGGTCCGGGACTCCTAAACTGACTGTTGGTGAAGATGCTGTAGGCATATGTTCCTGATAACACTGTTCATTTGCCTCAGTTAACTGACCCCACCCAAAAATGAGAAGGGGGACGTGTTATCAAACCATTGACATTAGAGTGTCTGTTTTTGAGGGCAAGACACTGGCTGAGTGTCTTCCCTATTACGTATATATGTCTGTGTGCATTTGTGTTTGTTTGCATGCACATGTATGTATGTGCATGTCTGCATGTGTGTGTGTGTGTGTGTGTGTGTGTGTGTGTATGTGTGTAGGTCACAGAAAGCTGTTGGAAGGGAGCAGGTGCTGGGCCCAAGTGCCAAATGGCCTATAAGAGCAGGGTAAGGGCTTTTGGTTTTTGCAACTCTAAGCTGTGGTTCTCACCACTGTTGTCACAGTGCCAGCAGGCAAGGGATTGCCTCAAATAAGTTGCTTGGAGACCAAAGAGGGTTCTTTGCAGAGAAAGTGCTGCTTGGCAAGGCGAGAGGAAAAGCTGTGGCTCTTTCCTCCTTTGGCAGTGGGCCTGGTGGTTACAATGGGGCAGGCTTGATGCCCAGAGCGGACGGACTCCGGCCGTGACTTCTGGGAGGACCCTTTCTGGCAGCTCTTCCCTGGAGCTCAAGCCACAGAATGAATGGATGACATAGACACTCAAGTCTCTTGTGGGAAAACAGGTCTTCAGTTAATACATTCACAAACAAAATAAACGTTTTTATCAGATTGCTAGGAAAATGACATCCACATAGGTATTATTTTATTTTCTGGTAAATGTGTAAAATACCCATGTGTGTGTGGTTTTAAGACTTTGTATAGTGTTAAATTGAGACTGTAGATTTAGAAACCAGCTCATTTGAAATGTATTCTTTAGGCATTATTGTGAGTAATGTAAATAGGATGCTTTTCAAGAAAGGGGGAGGATGGACATGTGATTCCTAACATGCAGCTCTATATATTTATCTACCATCATGGGCTCAATTATGTTTCCCCTCACTCTCCCTCCTCCCTTCTCCCTCCAATTCATATGTTGAAGTCCTAACACCCACACTATAGAAATGACTATATTTGGAGATAGGGTCTTTAAAGAGGTAATTAAGTTAAAATGAATTTATTAGTGTGGACCTTAATCCTATATGAGTGGTGTCCTTATAAGAAGAAGAAATTGGACACAGACACAGACAGAAATCATGTGAATACTGAGGGAAAAGACTGCTATGTACAGGCTAAGGAGAGAGCCCTCCAAAGAAGCTAATACTGCTGACACCATGAACTTGGACTCCTAACCTTCAGATGCTGCAGGGATAATATTTTGTGGTCAGAGGTAAAACTTTGGAGTATAAGATTTTTGAGCTGGAGCAGTACCAGGTGAAGAAAAGATGATGGCCAGAAGGAGGGATTCTTCAAGTAAAATATAATTACTTGAAGCTTAAAAAAAACAAAAAGCCAGAGAAAAAGGCAAAAGTTCATTTTAATCACAATTTATCATGAAAAGTAAAACTAGGTGACATCTCTGTGAAGAGTGAGCAGCCAGGGCTGGGGTGGCAGAAGATATGCCTAATGATGATTAATCATGAGACATTTTCCCCTTAGGAAAGAGCGTTTGCTTGCTTATTTATTTTGGGGCAAGCTTATTTACATAGAGGGAGTAAGACAGTCTGGGTTTTTCCATTTCGAATGTCAAATAAATCCCTATTTGTTGGAGAAAAAGCAGCACAGATGTGATTGATGCTCTAAATAATGAACTCTCCCTCAATGCCACGAAATTGCAAATGAGTCGTGATATGCTCATGATTATTTCTTTAATGAAAATGTGACATTAAGCTATTCCCAGCAACATAGTAAACTTCTGTTTGCTGATACGCTGGGCCTTTCATTAACCTTTTCACACATGCAGTAGGATCTATTTTCTGCTTATCAGAGCTTTATATTCCAATCCCTCATAAATGCTATAGAAGTATAAATGGACTTGGAGGGGTTTTATTTTCAGCACATGAGAGAAGAGGGTTGGAGGATCTATGTTCTTGTTCTAAAAGCACCAAAAACACTAAAAGCAAGACTGACGGCTAGAACAAATTGAAATCTTGAATGACAGTTGTCATGGAAAGGTTAAAATCCCTGTGAAGTTCACTCAGTGAACTGTAGGTATCTAACTATTTAACTAGCACAGACATACCCTTTATGTTTTATACTAGAGGCCTGGTGCACAAAATTTGTGCACTTGGTGGGGGGGGGGGTATGTGTGTGTGTGGGTCCTTCAGTCCAGCCTATGCCCTCTTACAGTCCGGGAGCCCTCGGGGGGATGTCTCAGCAGGCCTAAGCTGGCAGTTGGACATCTTTAGCACTGCTGTGGAGGCGGGAGAGGCTCCCACCACTGCTGCTTGCCAGCCATGAGCCTGGCTCAGGGTTTCTGGCTGAACGGTGCTCCCCCTCTGGGAGTGCACTGACCAGCAGGGGGCAGCTCCTGCATTGAGTGTCTTTCCCTGATGGTCAGTGTGTATCATAGCAACCAGTCGTTCTGCCTTTTGGTTGGTTTGCATATTAGCCTTTTATTTATATAGGATTACTTCTTGTTTTCTTTCTTTGAGGATGATGTTGACAGAGACATACAAAAGAGGACAGACAACTTGCAAAAAAATTGGTACAGATTAAGAAAACTCCATGAGGTTGATCTATTATGTTCCTAACATTCAATTTCTCATTTTTACATGATCTTTGAAGCATATCAGGTCTCAGGCTCTATCCTGTAAATTGTCCATAAAGAGCATTCCAAATTATATGTGCTGAATTTTATTTTTTATAACTGTGCCTTAAGCTGTGGCATAGAAAAAACCACAGCAAATGTACCTGAGTGTGTCTTCTATCAACTGTTGAGACATCAGTATGGCCAGGGTTCTGTGAAACATGAATTTCTCAGGCTTAACTTTAAGAGCCCAGAATAGAGCTTGCTATTGTTTTTTTCTGCTTAGTGGCATGTTCTACATTGTCAGCAGTGCCACTGTCAGAAAGTGAACTGTGTTCATCTGGATCAAAGACTTCAGTCAAACAGTATGAGCAGAGGCATCACTGGAAAGCCACCCGAGTGCTACTAGACTGAGCCAGAAATGAGTGCTGGGTGGCAAGCAGGACTCTTCAGCTCACTTGAGGGCTGCCAGGGGGACAGGTCAGCCCAGCATGGTCTCTGTAAGCTACCATATTTTTTGTATATAAGATGCTATTTTTTTCTAAAATTGTTAGATTGAAAATCGAGGGGCATCTTATATATGGAAGTCAACCATGGAGGTAGCTGTATGGTGCATAGTTGCCTATACCTTGTCAAACAGCCTTCCTCTAATCACCAACTTTATTGTTAATGACATCAGCTGATGCCATAATTAGAGGTGGAGGTGGAGAGTACACAGATGCAACAGGGACTGGAGCCTATTGAGCCCATAAAAGATGTCAAAAATAAAAAGATAAATACCAGTAAGCAATTGTCTTACTCTGCAAAATCCAGACTGATTGTAATCAGCTATGCAAAAGAGCATGGAAATAGAGCTGCAGAGAGACAATTTGGACCTCCTCCCACTGAGTGTATATCAGACAGTGGAGAAAACAGGAAGAACAACTCCTTAAGATGCCAAAATAGGAGAAGGCTTTAAGAGGAAAATCAGCAAAATGTTTAAAATATTGATTTCTTAATTTGGAGTTGGAAAAGTGGGGGATTTATACAAGGAGGTGTCTTATACATGGAAAAATACAGTAAGTAGAACTTCCTTCCACCCTTTTCCCCAGGTACCTGAAAAGTCATGGACCTTTTCAAATGGATTCATATTTCTTATGTCCATTTCAATATCTCCTGAAGCTGGATCTTCTCACCCCACCCAAGGCAACCATTCAAAGTCAAAGCATATGGATCTGCTTTTAACCAATGACACCAGCTGTCTAACCTTGAATACTTAATCTCTTTGTGGCCTAATTCCAATCAAAACTTGGTTGTGAGAAATCATAACTATGAAAGAGTGTTTGTGGATGTGACAGTCCATCCACTTCTTTTAATATAAAAAGTGTTTCCCTTGGATGAAGAAAACCATCAGAGAACTGTCTACCTTGTTCTTATTGGCCCCTTGTCAAAGTGCTTTAGCTAAATTGCACCTAAGTATCGGAACTTCGGAACTGCTTTTGGCTTACAGTGCAGGTTTTCATCAGCAACAGATGAGCATCTTGTGCTGTTGATTTCCCTAGGGGATGTGTTTGAGGGCATTTCCCACCACACCCCACAGGATCCCCACTAGGAGATCCCAAGGAGACATTGCTCTCGGGTCTCATTTCCAGGAGAAACACATTACTCCCAGGCAGTCAGTTTGTTTTCCTCTGAAAGATGTGATTCATCTTGTCACATGTTTTTCCCTCTTTACTTTAGCCATTAGGAAGTTAGAGCTCAAAGTGGGACATAACTCTAAAAAGTATAATGCTAATTTTACCCTTAGCTTTATTATAATCCCATCCATTTTACCTTCTGTACCATGTCCTTCAAGGATTTTATATCCCTTTGTGATTGGTGTATTAAGAATTATATAAAGTTTCTCTCTGAAGATATTATGATATACGGTCTCCAGGATTTGCCAGTAAAATAGTAAAGATATAATTCCTGATGCTCAAAGAAAATAAAGTAATGAGCCCACGACAAAAGAGCCCACGAGTGAAGCAAGCTCAGTTCAAAGTACACGTACGTTGCAAAGAATGGCTGCCATGCACCTTCATGTAGTTAATTTTAAGTCAAAAAGACCCTGCTAGAATCAGTGTTCCATGGAGTGTGTTCTATAGGATGTTAGTTCTTCAAGGATTCTATGTCCAAAAACGTTTGGGACACTCAAAGAATATACTTAAACTTTTTTGAAGCCTGAACTACAGGATTTCTAGAAGATCTTAACCTCATTGTGAATCTTCAAGGAGGCAGATTATATGATGCAGAGTTTCTAAATTTATTTGACCATTTATTTTTCTTGAAGCATGTCCAGGAGCTAATCTTTTTTGAGACATACTAGGATAGTATACTTTGTTTTATCTTAAAAGTATAGAACAAAAACTTATATATTTATTGCTAGTAAATCTTAAATTTTTATTTTAAAATTTAAAGTGGCAATGCATTAAAAACAAAAGTTATAAAAACCTTTATAGGCCATGTGTGCTGTTCTTTGAATTTATTTTAGTGGAGTCATTTATATTAAGGTTATTCTTCCTTTTTTTTTTTTTTTTTTTTTTTTTTTTTTTTTTTTAGTATATCTTATTGATTTTCTACAGAGAGGAAGGGAGAGAGATGAGAGTTAGAAACATTGATGAGAGAGAGTCATCGGTCAGCTGCCTCTTGCACACCCTCCACTGGGGATATGCCCGCAACCAAGGTACATGCCCTTGACTGGAATCGAACCTGGGACCTTTCAGTCCCCAAGCCGACGCTCTATCCATTGAGTCAAACCGGTCCCAGCATAGGTTATTCTTTCTTAATTTAGCATTTAAAGTTCTTAACTATAAGATAATATGGAATACTTGGCAACATGTTAATTTGATAACATAATTACACTACAGGAAAGCACAATAGTAAAGTGATTGGAGTCTGGAATAAGACATAGTTTTCATTTCTGGCTCTATCATTTACTAGATCTGTGACCTGGGGAAAGTTACTTAAATTCTGTTAGCCTTGGTTTCTTTGCCTGTAGCATGGGCATTCTGATATTCCTACCTCATAGACTTTTTTGAGGACTACATTAATTCTCCTGTATGTGTATGTGTAGAGTGCTTAGCACAGTAATTTTCATATGATAAATACCTAATAAATTGTAATTGTTTTAATATTTTGTTTATTCAGCAAACATTTATTGAGCAACTTCCAGGTAATAGGTATTGCATTGCGTCTGTGGTTACAGATATGAATGAGTCATAGTTCCTGCCCTTGGAAAACATAGTCAAGTAGACAAATAATAGTATAAAAATGTGTGAAGTGCAGTATTTATGGATTAATAATAACTATAAATGCAGAAAGAGTGGGATTCACAGAAGAGAAGGTTGTCAGTTCTTTGGGACAAAATGGAAAGTTGGATGACATGAGGAACCATAGTAGATACTACATTATAGATGAGTTATAAAAGGTGATTCCATGTTTGTCAGGGAGAGGATAGTGAGGCAGGGGTGTGAGCAAGAGGGATTCCAGGATGACTATGAGAATGAACAGAGGAGGCAGAGTAAATTCAGGAAGCTGCAGGCAGCTTAGAATAGCTGTGAATGGTACTGGTAGGGCAGAGGTGTAGTTAGAAACCAGATGGCCAAGGCCAGCAGGGAAGCATTTGCCAGTCATACAGTAAGTAGTAGGCAGGCACTGAGGTGTTTCAGCAGCAGAGGGACCATTGATTTGTTTTAGGCCAGTGCTACTTCATGTGTATTAGAAATACACAATCTCAGGCACTATCCACTGCTACTGAATTAGAGTCTCAGCAAAATCTCTAGCAGCCAGGTCTGGTGCAGCCAGGCCCGGCGCAGCAGCTGCCAGGCTGGGAGCGGCCAGGCCTGGAGCAGCAGCTGCCAGGCTGGGAGCGGCCAGCCCGGAGCAGCCGGGTCTGGTGCGGCCAGGCCCGGAGCAGTGGCTGCCAGGCTGGGAGCGGCCAGGCCCGGAGCAGCCAGGTCTGGTGCGGCCAGGCCCGAAGCAGTAGCTGCCAGGCTGGGAGCGGCCAGGCCCAGAGCGGCTGGGCCCGGAGCAGCCAGGCCCAGAGCAGCCGGGTCGGGTGCGGCCAGGCCTGGAGCAACAGCAGCCAAGTCCAGAGCAACTAGGTTGGGAGCGGCAGTGACCAGACCTGGAGCAGCTGGTTGTGGAACGAACCAGAGCAACAGAGGAAGCCAGGCCCGGAGCAGCCAGGCCATGAACAGCTTGCTCCTCGCCTGCCCCTGCCCAACGGCTGCCTCTCAGACATGGCTGGAAACTTTTGCGGGAACTTGAGGGTCTGCTGAATCAAGTGATGAAGGCTTAGATCTGGATGTGTTGAGTTAGTATAGCGCTGGGGTGTTGATCTGTGAGTGCCTTGGGTAGGACCTGGATGAGGCTGATTGACCTATTTGGAAATGTCTTTTGTGTGAAGTGTATCATTGGGCATGCGGAGGTATTATTGATATGAGAAAATGCTAAGTAACTGATTTACTATCTGAAAAGGGATTTACTATCAGGGAAAGGGAGGGAGGAAGAGACTGAACATAAACTGTGCACCTATGGATGAGGACAATGGGGGATGGGGAGGGGACGGAAGGTGGGGTGGGAACCTGGTGGAGGGGGGAAAAAATGAGGAACCTTTGTAATAATATGAACAATAAAGATTGATTTTAAAAAAAATCTCTAGATGCCTTTTTGTAACATTAAAGTTGGGGAAACACTGTTTTAGATAGATCTCTTCATGCTTTACAGAGGATAGACGGGACCCTCTCCAGTTAGAAGCAGGGAGATTGATGGGTGAAAGACCATTGTCCAGGTGAGAATGATGGCAGGTTCTCTACTAAATCAGAAGTGGAGGAAAAAGGAGGAAGAGATATATAATAGAATATTAATAAAGTTTACTTTATACAATCTTAGTTACCTCCTGGGTGCTATGTTAGGAAAAGGGATGGTTCAGGGATAACTCCTAGGTTTCTTACTTTATTAATAGACTGTGATATTATGCATTGAGCTAGGAAATATATGAGGAGTATAAGTTTTGTTTTATTTTGTTTTTGGCAGTGAGGGTAATCTACACACCAGTCAAACTAAACCACTTGAAATTCTCTAAACACACATGCTATCTGATCTTTTAGACCTTGCTGTTCCCTCGCCAAGAACATTCTCTGCCTCGTTCCTTTGCTCACCTCTTTGCATCTAGAAAACTCCTATTGAGCCCTCAAGATCCACCTCCAAAGTAATCTTCTCCTCAGAAAAGTGTTCCTTGTAAATGCTTTCTTAGGGTTACTACATTAACTAAAATGAACTCTTCCTTTGTTTCGGTTGTATTTAGGTGGTGATGGTAAGGTTTGTGTCTGGTTCAACATTTTGCCCCAGTCCCTGGCAGGAGACCAATAACTAATTGTTGAATAAATTACAAAAGAATGGTCATAGGAAGAAGAGTTGTCAAAGGAGGACTCAGAAAGCATTGTATTAAAAGTATTGTAGGAGTACACGGAGGAAGTGATGGCATGGAAATCAATGAAGGAAGTTTTAGAAGGGAGTTATCAGCAGCCTCAAAAGCTCCCAAGCAATCATGTAAGATAAAGAATGAAAATGTCTATAGGATTTGGCAATCAGGCTGTGGCTCCCTTAGCCAGGTTGGTTTGAGGGGTGAGCTCTTATAGTAAAAATCAGATTGCAGTGTTTTAAGAACATCTGGCCCACAATAGAAAGGATGGAAGAAGGAGACATGGGGGTCAAAGGAAGGCTCGTTGAAATGAAGATGACTTAGTAGATTTAATAGAAATGTGCAGTTGAATAGGGGCCTGGTGTAATGAGGAATCTATAGTAAAGATGGAGGGAGAAGAATGATAACAAGATTTCAGCTTAGAGGGAGGGATCAAGCTTCATAAAGAAAGATTAATCTTAAATAGGAGGAGTTCCTGGAAGGGAATGGAGATGGGTTTGGACATAGGCAAGTTTATAGTATGGGGAAGGAAGATTTGAGAGTTGACAATTGATAGCTTAATTTTCTCTTAATTTTAACTTTTTAAAAGTGGTCATTTAAAACCTGACACAGTAACTGGACCAGAAACACATTTTTTTTTTTAAGGAAAGGAAGTGCTATCATTTTAAGGTTAGTACCCTGTATGAATTCTAAGAGTTTGTTGATTTAGATGAGAAATTTTATTAAGTATATAGGGAGTGTTGTAGGGTCATTATTGATTTATAATATTATGCTTGTGAGACTATCATTGAGGAAAAAATCTTTTTAAAGAGATATTTGTCCATAATTCAAAGAATGTTATTTGTCTCACCATCTAGATATTTATATACTATATAAATTACCTGAGCATTTAATAACTGTGAGATCCATATGAGCCTCCCAAATAACAAAAGAGGGGAGAATCCAACCATGTTATTACTCTGGTTGAGTTCATATCCCTTAGTTAAATGCATGAGCAAACCATGTTGTGCTGCCTTGAATAAACAATCAGCATAAAAATATAGAAATCTGTACCTTAAAATCAAATCATGGTTTTATGTCCCAAGTGGCTCTGTAATATTGCACATCCATATTTATTGAGTTCTTACATAATACCATATATTATGTTGTAAGCTTTCCTAGTATAACCTCATTTAAACTTCACAATAATTCCAGGAGCCAGGAAATATTTAAGTCATGTTATATAGGTGAAAACCTGAGGCTTACAAAATAGAAACCTTGCTTCTCTATTAGCTTGCTGTTCCAAGGAGAATATATAAACTTCAGAGGGCCTGATGTTTAGTCAGTTTAGAGTTCTATATTAAAACAGCAATTTTACAACCTTTCTAATTTTATAACATCAAATAACAGAGGTAGGGAAGTCCAGGTAGCCTGGAGTAGTCATGATGAACAAATACAAGGCACATGTGCCTTCCCATCTCTTTTGGTGCCATTGCAGACATTAATAATCAATCATAGCATACTTTTCTTGAGGACAGACTTCGTCTCAACAACCCTCATGGGATAGTGATCCAGGCAATCCCACTAATTGATTTGCCATGCATAATACACCCATTATTTTGGTATAATAGATAGGAGAGTCACATCTGGTAGACAGGAGAGTCAGTTCAGACTCTCTGAGAAGCAGCCAACATGGGATAAGATATAAAAGGGCTTCATGGGGGAAATGCTTGTGAAGATTAAGGGGAAGCAGGGAGGGGAGAAGCTGAAGACAAGAAGGGTCTTCATATCACAATGTAGGTTTGACACCTGTGAAAGGACCGGAGTAAGGATTGGATAGATAGGAATTCTGACTGTAGCATAGTTCTTAGAAAATCTCAGCCAGGATGAAGGTGTCTTTTAGAGGAATCCCTCATTGGGCAGGAATGGGCTGACTCTCGTTCCTGGCTCCATGTAGTGCTTGGTCACTGTCTGTGAGCAGCCTGGGAGAAGCATGGCATTGGAGATGGAAGTTAACCCACTGTAGCACAAGTCAACTAAATGATGATTTGAGTGCACACTTCCATTACAGCCATGACAAGTATCCCTGGAAATGTCTTAGCTGATTCCTGAAGATCAGCTAGGAACTATGATTTCTCTACTGATGCTGGCAATTCACATAGCCCCTGAAAATTTCTCAGCAGCTAGATTAGAGCTCCATTTCTTTTTCTTGGAGTTGTGGCTCATCTTGAGTCTTAAGATGTTATATGTGGAAGAAGTTCCTGTGTGCTTGTGGAACCCCTGGCTACTCCCCTCACCATAAAACGCTGAGGAAGAAGAGGAAGTGGCAGCTGCCATATTTTTCATGTACCAACTGATCCCTGGATTTATCACTTAATTCAGTGGGAAATTATGTTTCACTTCCACCTAGCAAAAGCTATCCTTTTTGTTACAAGGGTAATACAATAATAATATGTGATTTATAAAGTATTATAAAACATTGGTATCTATAGGGAATATGTTTAAGATAATCAAATATTTCCTGAAATTACAAATATAGAAATGTTTATACAGCTCACTGGCTTCCTCCCAAATTATATTTTCACTGGAAGACATATTCATTTATCTTTCTCATGTGGTGGGCATTTTTTTTTTCATTAACTGCCACTTCAAGAGTTAAATAAGTAGCACCTCAGCAAAGTAGCTCGGCTGATAACTAAGTTTATTCATTATCTCAGTTTCTATTTAGTCATGCACACTAGTCTCAGAGCATATGGGACTAAAGGTGTACTACTGTATGATTACACATTACTACACTGTAACAATGACATCATCACAGTTACTACCTACCATTTATTGGTTGTCCATTGCCAAGGCACTGCCTTTGAAATACATTAGTATCAGACATTTAGAACAACCCTGTGGGGTAAGTGGTACTACCCCCTTTAAAAAAAAGGATTGGAGAAGTTAATGTCGTTACCAAAGTCAAACACTAAGTGGCAGAAGTAAGATTTAAAGCTACTCACCCTTTGGCTCCAAATTCTAAGCTCTTAATTACTATTTGGGGTTACTCACAATGAATCAGAAGCTGTGTGTCAAATCAATTTATTTTATTTTATTTTTTTAATCCTCACCCAAGGTTATTTTTTCCATTGACTTTTAGAGAGAGTGGAAAAGAGGTTGAGAAAGAGAGAAAGAGAGGGAGAGAGAGAGAGGGACATCAATGTGAGAGAAACACATCAATTGGTTACCTCCCACATATGTCCTACTAGGCACATGCCCTTGACTGGAATCAAACCCACAACCCTTTAGTCCACGGGTTAACACTCTAACCACTGAGCAAAACCATCTAAGGCTCCAGTTTATACCAGGAGACTGCTAAATATAATACTATATCTCTTTCTCCCCCGATTTGATCAGATTTGCCTTTAGGGCTGGATTTAAATATCATTAGATAAATAACCTTATCTAAATATATTAATCATGCCCACACATTAGGGCTAGCTTCAGAAAAAGGAGTTTTTGAACAAGGACTTTTATGATTTACATTAAAAATAGATAACAGTTTCTCTGTTTCTCTCTTTTCAAAGTTACATGTTATAAGTGATAGATGAGCATAGGCCATGTCTAGCTCCTAGCACTTGTGCCTGGGACATAAAGGAAACTCTAAGCTCTATGGGCATTGCATGAAGGATTGCTGGCTTATTTGACTTCTGAGAAACTGTGATATTCATTAAATAGAAGATCACAGGCAGGAAAAGAATATTGTAAATTCATTTAAATTAAGATGGAATAATATCTAGAATCTTGTGTGCCCCAGGACTGGTTAGTAGCCTACTCTTCTTTGAGGTTGAGGGTGGTTCTTTGTAGATCGGATTTCTTCCAAAGGGACACAAAAAGGGGCAACTGGCTTAGCCACTGAGAAGAAAAAATGAAAAGGAACATCTGACCACTGTTTTTATTTTAAATGCCTTATTACAGGTCCCGGGAAAATGTGTGCAGGAGATCAAAACAGCCAGGTGTTTGGAGAACAGCCTTCTGGGGCCAGCTGGCAGAGGGCAGCTGGTCATCAGAATAGATGAAAAAAAAAATCTGAAAGATGAAGAATTAGCTCAAGAGAGGACACAGGAAAGCACCCAGGGTGAGAGAGGCTATGGACAGACTATAAATTATGTGGATGGGAAAGGATAGAAAGAGCACGTTTTAGAAGGTGCTAGTGTCTAATAAAAGGTCTCTCATTAGCAGAGGCAGACGTCCAGCTAGGAAGTCCATTGTCCCCTCAGACACTGGTGGGTGAGGAGACATGCACAGCACTCAGGAGGGGGAGAGCCTCATTTCAGTGCGTGTCCTCATGACCTTGAGCACCTCCAGCAAAGGAACCACCAAGCTCAGGGCTCTAAATTACAAGGCAAGTCTTTCTAGGTGGAAGGAAGGAAAACAACCCAAATTTGGACAAATACCATGTAATTATTATTGGTTTTATGGGAGAGCAATCCAAAATATGTTTTGGATTTTGAACTTCTTGTCCCATAAAATGATGGACTATATTTATAAGGGAGAAATACAGGGTACTGCTGCAGTCTCCATACTCTCCACCCCTCCCCTCTCCTCAGACTCCATTTATATTCCCAAGGCAACAACACACCATAAATAACAGCTACCATTGCTTGGCACTTGTTACATATAGGCACTAGTCTAATTTTTTATTTTATTTTTACATAAATTAACTTGTTTATCCTCACAGTAGCCCTCTGAGGTGACACTTTTATTATCCCTATTTTACAGGTGAGGAAACTGGTTCACACAGAGGGGACTTATAAAAGAAATAAGAGCACCTAACACCTAATAGAGTAAGAAAACATAGTCCGACCATTGTTAAAATAAACTGCTGGTTACAATGACCAAGAGCTAGAGAGGGGAGGTAGAAAGGGCAGATGGAGAAATGGGCAAGAAACTAGGCTAGAGGAGTAACCTTTTATTTGAGGGATGGAGGCAGGGGTTGGGATCTAGTCTTAAAAGAAGAAAGGTAAATAATAGGCCTAAATTCTATAATATTAGACCAATGTTTACATATTAAAGGGACTTTAGAGCTAGAGCACAATCTCTAAATTTTGAAAATAAAACACATTTTGTCTATGTCCTCAAGTCAGTCTAATGATGACAAACCTTGAAAAAGCACTGGGAATAGAAGGAAGCAAAAGAGAGGGGGATGAGCCCTGACCAGGTGGCTCAGTTGGTTAGAATATTGTCTCCTACACCAAAAGGTTGTGGTTCAATTCCCAGTCAGGGCACATACCTAGGATGTGGGTTTGATCCCCTGTTAGGGTTCAGACAGGAGGCAACAGATAATGTTTCTCTCTCACATAGATGTTTCTATTTTCTCTTTTCTTCTTTCCCTACAAATAAATAAAATAAAATAAAAATAAAAAATACAAACAACAATACATATTTTCTGGTGGATTAAAAAAAAAAGAGGGGGGAAGATGCCCGGCTGGGTGTGGCTCAACGATTGATCTTTGACCTATGAATCAGGAGGTCATGGTTCGATTCCCAATCAGGGCATATGCCCAGGTTGAGGGCTCAGTCCCTCCTGTGGGGTATGTAGGAGGTAGCTGATCAATGATTCATCATCGATGTTTCTATCTCTATTTTTCTCTCCCTTCCTCTCTGAAGTTAATTAAAAATATGTATATATTGGGTCGGCAGCTAAGTAATTGCGGGTTCATACACATATGGCTTCAGTTGAATTTTTAGGTTTGCAGACGTAGTACAAATGTAAAACACATTTTGTTATTTGGTAGTTGGCTATTCAGCTGTTAATCAGTGAAAAAAGTTTTTTGATCTGTTTTGTAGTTTTCGTTTGGCGTTCGTTGAAAAATGGAAAATCAAAAGGAACATTTTCATCATATTTTGCTTTTTTATTTCCACAAGGGAAAAACGCATTGCAAGCTCATAAAAAGTTATGTGCTGTTTATGGTGACGAAGCCTTAAAAGAACGGCAGTGTCAAAATTGGTTTGCCAAATTTCGTTCTGGTGATTTTTCACTCAAAGATGAAAAACGCTCTGGTCGTCCAGTTGAAGTTGATGACGCCCTAATCAAAGCAATAATCAATTTGGACTGTCACAGTACAACACGTGAGATTGCAGAGAAGCTTCATGTATCACATACATGCATTGAAAATCACTTAAAACAACTTGGCTATGTTCAAAAACTCGATACATGGGTTCCTCACGAACTGAAAGAATCACAGTTAACGCAACGCATTAGCAGCTGCGATTTGCTAAAGAAACGTAATGAAAATGATCCATTTTTAAAACGACTGATAACTGGCGATGAAAAATGGGTTGTTTACAACAATATCAAGCGGAAAAGATCGTGGAGCAGGCCAGGTGAACCAACTCAAACAACATCAAAAGCTGATATTCATCAAAAGAAGGTTTTGTTATCAGTTTGGTGGGATTACAAAGGAATTGTCTACTTTGAACTCTTACCACCCAACCGAACAATCAATTCTGATGTCTACATTGAACAACTAATGAAATTAAACAATGCAGTTGAAGAAAAGCGGCCCGAATTGACAAATCGAAAAGGTGTTGTATTCCATCATGACAATGCAAGGCCACACACATCTTTGGTCACTCAGCAAAAATTAATGGAGCTTGGTTGGGATGTTTTGCCACATCCACCATATAGTCCTGACCTTGCACCATCTGATTACTTTTTGTTTCGATCTTTACAAAACTCCTTGAATGGTAAAAATTTCAATAATGATGATGATGTCAAATCGTACCTGATTCAGTTTTTTGCTAATAAAAACCAGAAGTTTTTTGAACGTGGGATTATGATGCTGCCTGAAAGATGGCAAAAGGTCATTGATCAAAATGGGCAATACATTACAGAATAAAGTTATTTAGTTCCATGAAAAAATTGTCTTTGATTTTCTTTAAAAAATCCGCAAGTACTTAGTTGCCGACCCAATATTTTAAAAGGGGTGGTTGAGAAGGACTGCAGATGAGGAGGCACAAGGGAACTCAACATTGCTGCTGATAGTAAGATGATGACCATCTGTCATTGACCATAAACCCTCAGGGCTTTGGCTCCCAAACCCAAAAACTCCCATATCTTCTGTGGGGTCCTCAGAGAGGAATTAGCCGGGCTCCCACTCCTGTGGCACAGCAGTCTGCGTTGCACATATGTTTAAATTGAGACTGTCTTCCAAGAGCAGCTGTTTTGCATTTATGCATGTGGAAGCTGAATCACCAAACAACTCCTAGAGGGCTAAGGCCATTCTTAGCCAGTGTCTTCAGTTGACCATGCCCTTGCCTGTCTCCCACTTATTGCTGCCTTCGAAGCAGGTGCCCATACCCTGAATCCAATAGCTGAGTCAGTGTATAAGCCTCTGTCTGCTTCACAATTCTCAACTTGTCACAGCAAGAGACACTGTTGCTAGGAACTGGGCCAGGGAGATTACAAAGACATTTTCAATCAGGCAGAAATATGCAAATAAACTGCTTAGAAGGGAGGTAGGGGGGAAAATCCAGAATCTTAGCTTCTGAGCTGGAGCAGAGAGAACCAAGGAATTAATCTGATTGTCTGTGGTTCAGAAGTAGCAGCATAGGGACTCCATCACTTTCAATCTTGTGGAGTCTGAGAACTGAAAGAATATAGTAGCATTACAACAACTGTAGTAAGATAGTAGCATTGCAACAACTTGGCTGTCATCACGCTTCACATCTTCATCCATGCATCCCTGTGCTGTGAGGCAGAGAAACCCTGGCTGGCCCCATCTTATTACTTATTAATGATAGCTTTGGGAAGATTTTCAAATATCTCTGGCGGACGGAGCAAAATGTTACACCAACCATCAGCTAAAGTAGAAAAAGAACAGTAGAAAGTATGAACAGTTTTTATCATAGGCACTTCCTTCCTGTGACTAATCATATTGCATAAAAAAACATCTTCCTGCACCTTGAGACCCAGACAACTTTCAAGACTTGACTTGATTTTAGTCAGGGAATTCCTATCCTTGTAATTCTATCAAATACCATCAGTGATAACATGCTACATTTAGCGAGCACTGCTATTGCTAAGTACCAGGCATTCTGTGAAGGGCTTTGCATGGATCCTCTCATTCCATCCTCACATCCTCTACAGGAAGTGGATGCTGTTTTCCCTCACTTAACAGGTGAAGAAATTGAAACTTAATTTATCAAGTTGGAGTTCTCAAACTAAGAGATTGGATTAAAATCTCGCTTCTCTCATTTCATAATATGCCTTAAGTTGCTTATTTGAAGTCTTTCCATTGCAAATATGGAAGGGGTCGGCTTTCCTTCTAATTTCCTCTCTGCTCTGACGTGACTTTTGGAGTGCTCAGTTCCTGGCCACACTGCCCTTCATCTACTGCAGTCAGAAGAAAATTCCCTTCCTGCCTCTTTTTCTGTATCTCAAAGGCTACTATCTCTTCTGTGAGGAGTCACTTAATGTTGGGAGTACAAGAGAGGTGCAGACAGAAAACTTCCTGGGAGGAGGGAGGGCCAGGAATACCTCTCTCAGTTGTCTCAGTTGGAAATTGTAGCAGACTGGGGCAGGCAGAGTGTGTGTGTGTGTGTGTGTGTGTGTGTGTGTGTGTGTGTGTGTCTCTCTCTGTGTGTGTGTACACACATGTCAAATTGATTGCTGGCAAGAACTGTCTTGTCAATTTATCAGGTAAATCTTCGGGATTAACTGATTCACAGACCTCTATTTAGATTTACTTGTTTTCTCAGTCTACTGTTAGACATAGGGCTATATACATTGTTTAGTCCAACCGTGGTTCTAAACATTGGCTGTACATTGTCATTATCTGGGAAGCTTTAAGACACCCTATATGAGACTCAGATTCAATAGTCCTGTGCATTAGGATATTAAGAGCGCTCCAGGTGATTCTAATTTGCAGACAAGGCTCAGCACCAAAGGGTAGAGTTACAAGCTAAAGAGAAACCTAAGGATTCCTTAGGCTCCTGAGTCAGATGAAAGGACCTGGTATAGTGACACCATTAGTTAAAGGGAGGAAGGCACTGAAAATCAATATCTAAATACAGGTCTTTCTGTTTACAAAACAGCAGTACTATCAGCCATGAGTCGGCATGGGAGGCTGCAGAAAAACGGAATCTCATCCAAGTTTTATTGTTGTCAATCCATTGTATCCAGGCCCCTCTCTCTTACACACCAAGAGGTGCTCAGGAGTACAGCTTTATTAGCAACAGGATTCTCCCTGGAGTTTGAGTAACAGAGTAATCTCTGCAGACAAAACCCACTGCTGTCAGTGCACATCAAGACAGACACCCAACCAAGTTATTCATCCCTGATCTCCAGATGAATAGACTGTGGAACCAGAAAATTATGCCACTGGGTCTAAGAAAAGAGAATGCCAGTCAGGATCACATTGTCTTTCTGCATCTTGACACCCAGACAACTTTCAAGACTTGATTTGATTTTAGTCAGGGAATTCCTATCCTTGTAATTCTATCAAACACCATCAGTGATAACATGCTACATTTAGCGAGCACTGCTATGTACCAGGCATTCTGTAAGGGCTTTACATGGGTCCTCTGATTCCATCCTATCATCTACAGGAAGTGGATGCTGTTTTCCCTCACTTAACAAGTAAAGAAATTCGAACAAAGTAACCTTACGATGTGGTCATTATCTTGAGGCTAGTAAATGATAGAGCAAGGATTTAAACCTAGAATTGTGACTTCAAAATCTAAGCTTTTATCACTGAGTTCCTGCCCTTGGTCTATAGATTTCCAGGATAAAACAATTCCATTTTTCTTGTTTTTCAGTCCGTGAGTGTATCCTTGCCTAGAATCAGAACCCTAGTAATTTTCATGATGAGTAATATATTTTATTGTTGTTGATTTATTTAAAATGAATCTCCCTCTAAGAGGTTGCTAAGGCATACATGAACTTGAAACACTAGCTGACTTGGTAATTTGGGATTGAGATGTTTCTTTATGCAATGTGATTAGTCACAGGAAGGAAGCACTGACGATAAAAACCGAGTAAAAGAGCTGCTGAGCATGCTCCCAGGGCTGCTATTTTGTCAACATTGAAAATTCCATTTCATACTTTCCACTGTTTCTTTTCTACTTTAGCTAATGGTTGGTGTAACATTTTGCTCCGTCCACCAGAGATACTTGTAAATCTTCCCAAAGCTATCATTAATGAGTAATAAGGTGGGGCCAGCCAGGTTTTCTCTGCCTCGCAGCACAGGGATGCATGGATGAAGATGTGAAGCATGATGTCAGCCGAGCTGTTGTAACACTACTATTTTACTACAAAGCAGTAAACAGAGAGGATGGCAAATGAAGGTTTGGTTCATCTGCATTTGAATGTGTGTCTAGAGAAGGCTCTCCATGTGTACTGTCTCCTGCTAACTTGTATCCTACCTCTGAGAAGTCATCATTGGCGTGCATGGCTTGGGCTTAGCTCCTGTCTGAGCTTGTCCTGCTCTAGATGCGATGGGATGATGGCACCATTTGCTTTTTGTCTCTATGAATTTTCCTACCTCATATAAGTGATATCGTATAGTATTTACCCATTTGTATGTGGGTTATTTAAAGCCCCCCCCCTTTGTTTTTGACAGGGATGTTCTAGCTGTTCTACAGACAGAATGTTGGGGGTTCTTGCCTGGGGCTTTCACTGAACTCACAATGTCAGTGGGTGAAACCCGCCCATGTGGACTTATGGAAACTTTAGCACCTTTAAAACCAGTTGCCACTTTTTAGAGTCCCCTGAGTCCAGAAAGCCTAGACTTTCATAAGCAAATCTCAAGATCAATTTATTTTCTTTTATAGTTTTTATTCCAAGCCTGAGTTTTTTGCTTCACCAAATAAAGCAGCATGTCTGTTTATGCTGTGGGCTTCTTTAACTTCTGGGTAAAGGGCAGGACAGAGTTGGGAAAGTGATGACCCTCCTCATTCACCGGCAGAGTGGCCTGTGCATCGCTGTCTTTGATCTCAGGGAAAGATGCAACTGGCAGAATGCCAGAGATGTCCTTTGGTAGGGAGACCAGGTTTTGTTTCCTTCTGATTATAATATATATTATAATTTACATAATTCTATACATATAATGACATATGTTTATACTATGCAATAATGTAATTTTTTACTAAAATGAAATTTGGAAGTAATGCAAATACATGTGTAAAACCTAGAGAAGTTACAGTGGTTAGAAACACATTGTGGGATTCACAAGGCACCCCACAGCTCTCTCACAAGTTCACAAACCCACAGCACGATTGTACGTTCCCACCATCCCCTTGACCTAGGTGGGGCCTTTAGCCTGATTTGGTCAACCAGGTGTCCATGGATGGAAAGCACAGCATCCTGGGAAGAAACTTCAAAGCTGTTTCCTGCCATCTTTCCTGCCGGCATAGTGGGTGCTGCTTCAGCACCCCCAATTTCTGATGAAATCTTCTGGACCCAGTATGGATGTGTAGACTGAACAAGAAATAGTCTTTTCATTTGAAGCTACTGAATTTGGGGGTTATTTGGATTGGAAACATATATAAATAGGTAAGAAAATCATGTTAAAGCTCCTATTTTTGAGAGGTAGTAGAAATGTGACAAAGGAAATTACTCAAGAGGAAAGGACTCAAAACTTGTTTGTTTGTCTTAACCTTAGGAACTGCTGGCCAGCAAATGTAGGAAAGGATTGAAAAGATATTAAACTGCCCAGGCCAACCCCTATAAAGCCTCTAGTTTGTAAATTATAATAAAATATATATGATATAGAATTTGCCATTTTAACTATTTGTATGTGTACAATTCAGTGACATTAAGTATATTCACATTGTTTCGCAACCATCCTCACTATCCTTCTCCATAACTTTTTCATCATCCCAAACTGAAACCGTGTTCCCATTGGAGAATAACTCCCCATTCCCCCTTCCTAACTCCTGGCAACCACCATTTGCTTTCTGTCTCTATGAATTTTCCTACCTCATATAAGTGATATCGTATAGTATTTACCCATTTGTATGTGGGTTATTTAAAGCCCCCCCTCTTTGTTTTTAATCCCCACCTGAAGATATGCTTATTGATTTTGCAGAGAAAAAGAGTGAGAGAGTGAGAGAGAGGAACATTGATGTGAGAGAGAAATATCGGTTGGTTGCCTCCTTGAATGCACCCTGACCTGGGATCAAACTCATAACCTCTTTGGTGTACAGGATGATACTGCAACCAATTGAGCACCTGCCCAGGGCAAGCCCTCCACCTCCTTTTAATAAAAAGATTACATTCTAGTTTTTTGCTACCAACCCAAACCTCTCTGGTGATTTCTAAGACAGTCTTTGCTCAAAGAAGAGAGAGGGACAGCAAGAATCTGTCCCCATCATTAACTCTGGTGCCTCTGGCAGTGGGTTGAAGTGGCTGCATGCTTTCCAGGCCAGAGGTCAGCAGCCTTTCCAAACTGGAATGTCAGAATTCCAGCCCTGTACATCCGCTGGGTCAGGGGGTCAGGGATGGTTTCAACCTCCACACCCCCCCCCCCCCCCACAGTGACCAAGTTCTGCCTCCTGCTGATACAGGGAAAGACATATGCTGTTTCTTGCAAATGGAGTGTAGGAACAGCTTTGATTTGTGTCTGTTGTAGAATAACGGTTGAGCTCAGTGACAGCAGGTGGTTCTTGCTCTCAGAAGTTAGCTGTGACAGGTCCCAATCACATAAGAATCCATCTTCTGAAACATCAAAGAAGGAGGAAGCTTCTTTATCATACTTTTTACTTGAGCAAAAGGAAGTTGACAGAAGTTGTCTGGGGAAGTTATTATCCTTTGTGGTAATTGCTTTTCCCCTTAACCCCCTCCCCAGAGTTATACTTGTTAGACATGAGTGGATAGTCTAAGGTAGACATTAAAGGGGTGAGGGATGGTAGCGGGAGTGGGGTCAGAGAACTCCAAGTTGGAGGATGCAGAATCATTTTCATTGATGTGGTCCCCAGAGCTTCTGTTCAGGGAGGTGGGTCAGCCTTGGAGGTCATGGGTGAGCCATCAAGATCACCCCTGGAATCTAGCTTCTGCATGCTCCATTAGAGCGCCACCAGGACAGAGTGGTGAAATCCTTGGGTTCCAGTGATATTGAAGTTTTTGTTTGGAAATTAGAAGATTCAGAGGTTTACATTTTAAAAACGGTCTTAAGAAATCTCAATAATTGCCTTAGAGTTAATAAAACTGTGCTTTGGCAAATGTATTTGCTCAGTAGGTTTCTCTATGTGTCAGGCATTTAACTGGGTGCTGAAGATGTAAGAGAAGCAGAAAAAAACATGGTTTCCTCCTTCATGGAGCTCCCAGTCCAGAGAGCAGACAGATATCCATCAGTTAATAAGTCAGTTGCCTAGCAAGCATGGCTCAGTGGTTGAGTGTCTACCTATGGACCAGGAGGTCACGGTTCAATTCTCAGTCAGGGCACATGCCCAGGTTGTAGGCTCAATCCTCAGTGTGAGGCATACTCCAGGAAGTTAATTAGACAAAAATCATGTAAACGAAATGCCAAAACATAACTCTAATTGGGAGCTAGAAAAAAGATCTATTCTGTACCACGTGGGTCTGTGATCCAAGTTTAAGGCAGCCAGAGAAACTGGTTTGGAGACAGAAGAGCTTTACCAGGTGAAAGGGAACAAAAATGCATTCCAAGTGAAGGGAATAGCATGTCTGAGGGCCTTGCGGGAGGGAATTTGGCAAGAATGATGACAACTGAGGCTATTTGTGGTTGGAATGGGGAAAGAAGTATCGGTGGACAAGTGAAGGTTGGAGGGGAAGGCAGAAGCCAGTCAGGAATGATATGCTCATAAAAGCGAGAGGAGTCCGGCTTGTGCTCCATGTTCCAGTGGCTAAGAGCATGGATTCTGGAGCCAGACTGCCAGGCTGGATCCTGCTCTCCCACTTTCAAGCTTTTTGACCATAAGCAAGTTACTTAACCTCTCTGTGCCTCAGTTTCCTAAAATGTTGAATATAATAGTGCCTACTTCATAAACTCGTTAGGAAAATTAAATTTTATACATGTAAAGTGTTTAGAAAAATGTCAGGCACTAATTATAAGTGCCACATAAATAAGATCTATTATTATTACCCTATATGGTAAAAAAAAAAATCACTATTCATCAGGTATCCCCCAGTTTGTGAATAAGAAATCCACACCGAATTATATCCAGAACATGTAAATATTTTTTTAAAAAATATATTTTATTGATTTTGTACAGAGAGGAAGGGAGAGAGATAGAGAGTTAGAAACATCGATGAGAGAGAGTCATCGATCAGCTGCCTCTTGCACACCCCCCACTGGGGATATGCCCGCAACCAAGGCACATGACCTCGACCGGAATCGAACCCGGGACCCTTCAGTCCCCAAGCCGACGCTCTATCCATTGAGCCAAACCGGTTTTGGCAGAACATGTAAATATTTTCATCATAAACAGGAAAACAATAGCAATAAAACAAATTGTAGGTCTCTTCAATGCCCATTCAGAGTAAAGAAAATGCATTCGGCAAGTAGGAAAATGTTCTTTCTAAGGTGAGGAAATTTAATTGCCTTCTCCTTTGCCCAATGTGTACTGAGATTTTCCATATTGATGCAGGTGAAACTGGGGACTTACTAAGGGCAGAACTTACTTCAAATCCTTTAATCATTTTATCATTGATGTAATTGAGCAATGTTAAAACAGTAGAGCCAGAAGCGACCTTAGAGATCAACTCGTCATTTGTTCTGACTTAATTGGCTGTTGGTTTCTGTATGAAGTGATCACATTAGAAAAAAGAGCTGCCAGTTTAAGTCTTTAATAGACAAGTAATTAAATTAACGGAGGTGCTTCCATGAAAATCATCAATCATTTGCAGTGTATCCTTTGGAAGGTGGTAATGCAGTTTTGCTGAACTTAAAAAAAAATTTTTTCCCCCTGAAAAATGAAAATAGTAAGCAGTCTTATTTGGTACCTATAGGTTTGGTAACATTGTGAATCATTAGGCCCTCCATATGGACAGCAACATATTATTAAACAAACAGTTATGGAAAGCTCACTATGTATGAGGCCTTGTGATGGATACTTTTATATGATACCTCGTTTAATCCTCACAGTAATTATGTGAAGTCTTGGGCAGGTCTTGGGTCCATTGGCCCTTGGATCCTGTCTCACCCTTCTCCTCTGTTCTGTAGTGCAGGGGACTGACTTTCCTAGCCTTTCCTGCCCACTGGTTCCAGGTTGGGTTTGGACATTGGCAGGCACTGGTGGAGATGTAGGGTGGGGTAGAGAGAGAAGCCAGAGTATTCTCTCTGTGTATCTCTCTCTGTCTCTCCCCTCCCCCTGCCTTCAGCTCACGTGGGACTGGCAGAGGAACTTCCTATTGGTGACTCCACCCTAGGCTCCCATTGTTTCCTCTCTCAGTCTCCCCAGCCAGTGGATGGTAGAACTTCCTGCTCTGTTCATTATTACCCCATTATCTGCTGCTTGGCTTACAGTCCCATCACCTGTATAACCAGTTCCCTCCATTAAATTTCCTCTATTAAAAATATGCGAAGTCATCTCTGTTTTCCTATTTAGGCCCTAACATATATTCTTTAAAAAAAACAAAACACTCATAATTATATCTGTGTGTTTTTTGTGTGTTTTTTTAACATATGAGGAAACTAAGGACCACCAAGGCCTGAAATATTAGGCTGTCAACTAAATCAATACCATAAATCTACTAACTAAATCAAATCAAAGTCCTTGCCCTCCTAGGCTTCCATATACTTTTTGTACATTATATGGTGCCTTTGGCATTCTCTGGGAAAGTGAAACCTGATTTTCAGGGGGTGATCCCACCTGGCTCAACAATGTTGTGATGGGTTTCACCACAGTCCTGTTTTAGTTCAGTTGGATTGATAACTTACTGCAGACAGAGAATTATTAGGCCCTCAGGCCGTAGATCAGATTCTGATGCCCTTTTGTGTGTCCACCAGTGCTTGGTTCTTGGGAAATCCTCCACAGATCCATGAAGCCACCAAGTTCTGACCACTCTTCCAAGTTATGATGAATTCTCTTTGTTTTAGTTCAAATAGAAAATTGAGATCTTTATTCCTCACCTTGAATTTACTCAGAATTGGGTTATAGGGATACTCTTAAATTATCGTGAAGTCCCAGACAAGATCAAAGTCTTTAGACTTTACCATAATTTTAGACTTAATTTTTAGATTCTTTTCATAGGAATAAATCATAGTCTAAATGTTTGTGGTCTGAATACACTGAAGGAAACATAGGGTGGCCTCAATTTACTTGTAGAGACTCTTCTTATGAAGAAATTGGCGTTCAAAAAAGACAAATAAAGGCTCAGCCAGCAGTAGAAAAACAGCTTCTGAATTCTCTCTTGTTAAATAGTAAGAGTAGATAGATGGGATCAAGTAGTGGAAAGTGTTAAGTCTAGATTAGTGAAGGTGTGTGTGTGTGTGTGATGTATATGTGTAGGGGGAGGGCTTCAATACCAAGCTATCAAAGTAGTGAATAATTTGACTGAAAAAAACAAAAACAAAAAAGGGAAAGAACCGCGATGGTGGTGGTAGGGGTGTATGGAGGAGTGTGGGTGTCCCAGAGGTGAGTACCAAGATGGCAAGGAATGTTTTCAGATGCTTCAAGAATGAACAGAAATTGATTTGAATTATGTGTTTCTCAACTAGACTGCTAGTAAATACATGTTAACAATTGATAAATGCAAACACACTGGACAGTTGCAGCTTGCTGAAGACCATTCCATTCTGAACCTCAGAAATGGCAGTGTGGACTACAATACAAGTGAGTCAATTTGGGCTTGCCTTGGCTGTTCTCATATTTTCTATGGAAGATATATTGAAGGACATGCTGTCAAGCACTTTCAAGAAAGCAGTTATCCTGTTACATTAAAGGTTACATGTCTTGCATGTGACAACAAATCCAATACCATAGAACTTTTCTGGGATTTGTCACTGGAATTTCCTGAAAGATACCAATGCAATGGAAAGATATGGCTTCCCAATCATGCCTGGTTAAAGGAATGTTGGCCAAATTCACAGAAACAGAAGCTTTAGAAGGAAAACCCTGCACATGTGACCAGTGTAACTTAAAGCACAGGTTTTCTTCAAAATCAGTTGTACTTACAGAAGCTCAAAGATAGCTTATGATTTGCCACCTACCTCAGATTCTCAGTCTACATCTCAAATGATTCAGATGGTCAGGTCGTAATAATCAGGAGAAAATTGGTGTTCACGTTGGCTTTAAAGAAATCTTAAACTTGGAGCCCTATTGCTGCAGGAGGTCTGTGAAGTCCCTCAGACTAGAATGTTTTATCTATGACTTATCTGCTGTAGTATGGCACCATGGGAAAGGATTTGCCTCAGGACACTACGCTACCTACTGTTATAATTCTGAAGGAGGGTCTGGGTACACTGCAATGATTCCAAACTAAGCATATGCACAATAGATGAAGAATGCAAGGCCCACATTTATATCTTGTTTTATACCCAGCGAGTTACTGAGAATGGGCATTCTAAACTCTTGCCTCCAGAATTCCTGTCTGGTATCCTACCTCCTAATAAAGAAGCTGATATCTCTAATGAAAAGCTTAGTTGACTCAAAGGTAGTGGGGCTTCTTGCAATTTGTATATATATTTTCTCAAAGGACCGATTTAAAATTTTGAGCTTCATTTTAATTTTTTACTTATGAATCAGTGCACACTATGTTTATGGTTTTGTATCTATAAGACTTCTTACAGAGACAAAGCAAAATACATGTATATGAATGATAGCAGGTAACTAAACTTTTTTCAATTATTGGGATGTTTTAAGCTTTTGCTATTTACCTCAGACTGGTAATACCCTTTTATATTTAAACTAGAGCCCTGCACACAAAATTGTGTATGGGTAGGGTCCCTAGGCCTAGCTTGCAATCAGGGCCATCTTCCACCTGCTCACAGTACCCAGTCCCACCCCACCACCGCCCACCCAAGTTCCCTGTGGTTCCCTGTTCACCATGATTGGGGCCTGCAGGCTGTGGGGAGAGGGACCAAGAGGTCTGTCTTCCATTTGTTCGCCAGCCCCCAGTCCTGCCCTGCTGCTACCATCCCAGTTCCCCGTGGTTCCCTGTTGGCTATCCAGTGATTAGAGCCTGCGGGCTGAGGGGAGGGACCAAGAGGTGGTCAGTGCACCTTATAGCAACTGGTCGATCAGTCATTCTGGTTGTTACACTTTTATGGTTACTTGCCTTTTATTATATAGGATTGGCACAGATCATGAATTTGTACTGAAGTTCAGGTTGTATAATTTTATATGTTTATCTTTTGTATCTATTTTCCATACACATTCTTATTTGATGAAAAATTATAAACACTTTCTTCACTAATAGTCTTACTCCAAAAAAGTCAATTCTTTCAGGCTATTTGCATATTGAAGTTACCTTTGCCCATTGAAGGTAGTTAAATTACTATTTTCAAAGAGAAGAAATATTTATCAATCACACTCATTGATATTCCTGAAGCTTTGTGTGTTAACAGGGCTCAGAACACATTAATGTTAAAGGAACTTCATTTTTTTCAAAAATTTTATTTTTAATAATTGTTCTTCATTTGGCTTAGTCAAACTATACAAATGAAAATGATAGCTTTATAAATAGTGTGCTTAAATGATTTCAGTACTGTGGACATAAAAGCAATAATGGTTGGGACTTAAAATGATTTTTCTGGCAGCAAATTGGTTTGTCCTGATTCTAATAAAGAAGTCATATAAAAAACTTGAATTTACCAAACAGTGTATTATATTGTACAAGTAAATTTCATTTGGTTATGAATTCATTTTATGTCTAAACATTAAGCTTTTTAAAACTTTGAAAAAAAAATAAGTAAAATTGTGTTGGTTGAACGTAAATATGAGGAAGAGGGTCTGAATGGAGGTTACTATTATAATGTTAATATAGATTGTATATATAGCATATGATATATATTGCAATACTATTATGATAGTTAAGAAGAGAAGCAACAAGGACTTGAATTAAGTGACTTTGAAATAGAAACTACAGGTTGATGCAGGAGATGATGGGAATGGAGAATTGATGGGATTGGATCATTGATTGGGGTAGGAGATGAGGGAGGAGGGCAAAGGAGAGTGACTTCATTTAGAGTCTTCATGACTTTTTTTTCTTCACATAATATCCAACCTAAAGAACTTTCATCCTGTTGTGGAACTTTCCTATTACTACAGGTAAGTGGGTGGTAGTCATTCTTCTTTGATGAGGACAGAGAAGTGTGTAAAGTGACTTATCATAGCCCTGCATGTCCATCAGAGGCAGAAAGAGAGCAACTGAGAGATGCTGGCCATGGACTGAGACCATGGGATGTAAAGGAAATGTGGCACCTTCTATTCATCCTTCACACAGTGAGTGACTAGACAGGGACTTAAAATGATTTGTATGTTTGTAGTATGTTTAGAGCTTTAGAACATTCTTGTAAGGTAAGAATTTTGCACAGAGTCAGGCAAGGGATGAGGTAATTACGTACCTCAGCTTCACCTGGGGTCAGTAGTAAGCCATGAAGAGAGGTTCTCAAACCTAGAATAGCCCTCCACTCGATTCAGGCTGGTCTCTGCCCTGCCTTTGAAGCAGATAATGCCTTTTCTGACCTTCATGTCCTTGCATTTGCCGGTCCTCTTATCTGCAGGACCTGCTCCTTGCCACCATTGAGATCCTCCCCATCCCCAGAGCCGGAGTGCCTCCTACTGCCCCACCCCTCCTAAATAATGTATTTTCATTCCAACTGTTACAATATGCATATTTCACATTATTTTGTACATCACAATATGCAATGTGTTTTCCAATGGTCTTAAGCTCTACAGGAGCGGCTCTCAACCTGTGGGAAAGAAAAACACAGATATTTACATTACGTTTCATTAACAGTAGCAAAATTAAAGTTATGGCCCAAACTGGTTTGGCTCGGTGGATAGAGCATCAGCTTGCAGACTGAAAGGTCCCAGGTTTGATTCCGGTCAAGGGCATGTACCTTGGTTGCGGGCACATGCCCAGTAGGGGGTGTCCAGGAGGCAGCTGATCAATGTTTCTAGCTCTCTATCCTTCTCTCTCTCTTCCTCTCTGTAAAAAATCAATAAAATAAAAAAGATTACAGTTATGAAGTAGCAACAAAAATAATTTTATTGTTGGGGGTCGCTACAACATGAACTGTATTAAAGGGTTATGGCATCAAAAAGGTTGAGAAACACTGCTCTATTTCTTATTTTTTGTCATCCTCCATGACACCTAGTACAGAGCCAATACCTGATGGATGATTTAGCATGGAAATTTTCTCCCAACTTCTCCTTGTTACCTTTCTGCTTTCTTCTTTAGCTGTCGGGCCACCACCATACATATGAACATGCGGTGCAAGTACTGAACACTAAAACATTTCTTCCAGGCAGAGAGTGACATAGACAGTTCCAGACATGGTGGTACAGAGGGAGGGAGGAAAAAAGAAAAATCTGTTTAGAGACACAGCTTTGACCTGGGAGAACTTGTTTGCTGGAAGTTATCAAAAATCAAAACTGCTCTAACATTTATCAGTCCATCTTCAGACTCTGGTGTGTCTTAAAATAGCAATGCCATTGGACATGACATAAGCCAAGAAATTCTTGGTGAGACATTTGGGTAGAAAAGGTTTTCTGATTTAAGAACATTAGCTTCTGTATCAGTACCAAACACTAGCTGGTCATGTTTCAGTAACTATTATTTATCCAGTTAGGAATATTATGGCAGCTTATATCTCCATGTTGAATTTTTCACCACAAGTGTAGAGAAATGTACATAAATTTATTCTGAATTTCACTAAAAATGAGAAAACTGAGATTCAGGGAGTTTAAGTAACTGAATATCAATAAATTGCCTCCTCTGGGAAGCCTTCCTTGCACCTTTAGGATGGGTTAAACACCCTTATATCTCTCATAGCAACCTGTGGCTATCTTAATCATAGCCCCTTCATATTATTCTATATGGTAAATATAATAATACAATAATCTGTTTTATATATGTTCCCCCCTCTAGGAGATCACTGCCTCCTTGTTCAGTTTCTAAGTCCAGTTCTTTTTTCCCTGTTACATTTATATGACCATTTTAATGCATGTCGTAGCCCTTGGAATTTTTAAACGCAGACTGCCCTTTAGTTACGGGGAATAATTACTAGCTTTATTACAAGGTCAAGGTTACATGGTGTGCTCTCCTTCTCTATGGAAGGGAGTATTTAGAACATTTTTTTCTCTTCTGAGACACCGGCCCCACTGCATTTCAGTGGCTGAGGAGGCTCTGTTTCCAGAAGTTAACATCAAAAGAGGATGGCTGATAGTTATAATTGCTCCCTGGTAGAAAGGTTGCCACGGACACTAGAGAATAGTCATGGTTAATTTTTTAGAACCGTGGCTAATGGGACAAATCACTCAGCCATGGAGCCTCATCCAGCTAAAAGGGCATAAAGAGACGTGGCGGGGGAAGCAGGTCACGGGCTCTGCCCCAGAGTTCATGGCAAGGAGAAAGCAGGCAGATGTGACTCACTGGGTCAGCTGTGGGTGGCACTGGACTCAGCTGTCACAGGGGAGCTGACATCAGCAGCACATGCTTGACATTGGGGCAAAGATAGCATCAGCCACTCAGAAGCATGTGGTGGGAACAACCAAGGTTTGAAGCCTTGATTAAACTCTACTGTCGGTGGACACCACATAGCAGCAGTGCGCCCTCTCTTGCTGTCCAGGTCTCACTAGGCTCCGCTGACTTGGAGAGCTTGTCCGGGAGGGGCTATGACTTAGCTGAGATCACATAGGACATTGGAGGCCAGACTGCGGCTAACCTGGATGGTTAGACTCTCAGGCTAGTGCTCTCTCTCTGCATGGACCACACAGAAAGGGAGACATTAGCAGATGTTAAAGAAGCTGTTAAATCAAGTTAAGAGGAACCTGACTCTTGGACAGCTTTCTTCTTTAAACTGCCTTATGATCCAGTGATTCCTCTTCTGGGAATTTATCTGAAGAAACCGGAAACACTAATTCCAAAAAATGCAGGCACTCCTATATTCATTATAGTGTTATTTACAGTAGCCAAGATTTGGAAGCAACCCAAGTGCCCATCAGTAGACGAGTGGATAAAAAAGCTGTGGTACATTTGCACAGTGGAATACTACTCTGCCATAAAAAGGAAGAAAAATTTACCCTTTGAAACAGTATGGATGGACCTGGAGAGCATTATGCTAAGTAAATAAGCTAGTCAGAGAAAGACAAGTCCCATGATTGCATTCATATGTGGAATTTAATGAACAAACTGAACTAACAAGCAAAAAATAGAGATAGTCTTATAGAGAGCAAGCAGGTAAGTGGGGGAAGCGGGGAGAGATTGAGCAAAAGAGAAAAAAGAGAGAAAGAACTCATTGACAACAGTGTGGTGATTGTGGGGGAGGAATGAGTTGAGTGGAGGGGGATGGGCAGAGGAGGAAGAGGGCATAGAGGGGATAAATGGTGACAGGAAAAATAAAAGTTATAAAAGCGCAAAAGATCTTTCAAGTGTTCAGTGGCTACAGTGATTTGACGTGCAGCTTATCATTACGGCCTGGGTGATTCTTGCAGATTAAACCGGAGAAATATTGCTATCATGCAGTCATCATGCAGGTGCTGAACTTAATTGATACATAAGAAGTAACAATAGTGGCACATGCAAGAAAGAGACTTCAGTGGGTTCCTTCCTGTGCAGGCAGCACCGTGCCTTTCGAAGAGGATGGAGTAGTGCATAATTAAAACTATAACAACCTTTAAAATAATGTTTAAAAGATGATAAACACCTTGAATTTACTAAACACGTCAATTATTGAAAATGTTTTGCCGAAACCGGTTTGGCTCAGTGGTAGAGCGTTGGTCTGCGGACTGAAAGGTCCCGGGTTCGATTCTAGTCAGGGACATGTACATTGGTTGTGGGCACATCCCCGGTGGGGGTTGTGCAGGAGGCAGCTGGTTGATGTTTCTCTCTCATCGACGTTTTTAGCTCTCTCTCCCTTCCTCTCTGTAAAAAAATCAATGAAATATATTTAAAAAAAAAAGAAAAAAGAAATTGTTTTGATGCATTCTATCTCATTTGGTCTACACATCCACTTTTACACAACAAAGCAGGCAGTAGGAGTCACCCATTTTGTGGAAGAAAAAAAGAAAAAAGAAATTGTTTTGATGCATTCTATCTCATTTGGTCTACACATCCACTTTTACACAACGAAGCAGGCAGTAGGAGTCACCCATTTTGTGGAAGAAGAACCTAAAACCAGAGTGGTTTGGCAATTTGCCCAAGATCACACAGCTAGAGCCAGGACAGGAATGTCGATTCTTTATCTAGTGTTTTTGAGTAGTAAAGTTCACAATACCTTATCTGAAGTTCTGAAATGCAAACAAAACAACCTAAGTGTAGTTGTTTTTTTCCCCCCTCTAATTCATTTGATGGGAAAATGTTATGATACCTTCCCAGAGTTGCTGTGGCAACAAAACCTGTCTTGGGGTGCTGTGGACTCTTTCGTGTTCTCTTTATGGAGAATATTAATATATTTTATTGCAGACATTTTACTGTGTTCCATGTCAGGATGCTGCCTGACACCAGTGTATAATATTTGTTGTATAAGCCATATCGTCTTTATAAAGTCCAAGAAAATTTCAGATTTCAAAAGCACATCTGAACAGAAGCGTTTTGGGTCATTATAAGCCTGAGGTAGACTGCCTCTGGCATCCAACCATCAGGCAACAAAACATTGATATTAACCATATATTCTAGTTAATTGTCACTAGAGGTGCCATATATGTATTGCTGAACAAATTAGACTATAATGGAATACACTTAATATCAACTGAGCAGTTGTGAGGGCTAAATAAGGTAACTCAGGTAAGCCATTTGGCTGAGTGTCTGGTTCACGTGATGTTTTGCATACCTTGAGTGCTGGCCGTTGCCTTTTGCAATTCACTTTGTGTCTCCATGTTACCGAGGAAACAGTGAAAGGTTGAAAGGTTGAAAGGTCAAGTAGCTTGCCCAAGGTCACATGGATAGTAAGAGGCACTACCAGGACTGGACACCCAGACTGTTGCTTCCAGCCAAAGCATATGCATAACCAGTGGGGCAGAGATAATTCTGCATCTTCCAGGGGTCCTTAGAAATCTTTCCAGATCATGATTATGAAAATTAATTACTGAATCACTGGACTGTACCATGTGGAAGTGCTGTTTAATAGCCTGCTGAGCAAGCCAGGTTTTGCTGGAGATGAGAGTGGGAGGTTGGGGAGGGGGGAGAAAAAGAAGAAGAAGAAGAGGAGGAGGAGGAAGAGGAAAAGAATGGGGAGGAAGAGGAGAGAAGGGGGAGTGGGTGGGAAAGGGGAGAAGGGAGAATGACTTCATGGTTAGGCCAGCCTTTGTTCCAGAGAGTTATTGTAAGTATAGTAACTCCCTTGGATGAGATCTTTCTGTGGATTAGAGCAATGAAAAGGCACCCCCTCTCAGGCTCTCAGAACTTTGCCCCAAGTTCTGTGGCTCAGGCCCATGATTCTAATCCCGCAGCTCCCTCCCTGTCACAACTCACATCCCAGATGGTGAGAGGAGAGCTGCCCAGCTCGTGCCTGTGGTCTGTCAGGACAAGCTGGCAAAGAAAGTGAGCACCCTCCCCCCGCCCCCGCAGCTAAACCCCAGATTAAGAGGACCCCGAACCATTGTGTTGGCAGCTGCTCCAACTCCCCCACGTGCTGAGCAGCACCAGCACATGTCTGGCCTTATTTGCTGTTTGGGACTCGGCACTTGAAAGGTGCCCCTCCCCCGCCGCCTTGACATTTGTCCAGAGATTAATTGGGCTAATCCCCTCCCTGGAAGAAAGGGTTGGGAAGTGTGTGTGGCGGGAGGGCGAGGAGGCCGGCCTCCGGGACTGAGGAGGGGAGCGTTAATGAAGGCGCTCCTTGCTGCAGCCTTTGAAGGGAGAAAAGAGCAAATTTCTCTGCTGCTCCTGGACAAGGCTGACAGGTGGGCAGGGAGACCGCGCTCCTCTGTTCTGCTGGCGCTGCCAGAAGGTCCGTGCACTCCAGCAGTAACGACTCCTGACAGCACCAGCTGTCACTCAGGAAGGCAGCTCCCAGCCCACCTTGGCCTGCCACTCTCGCTCTCACAGGGGCGGAAGGAGAGAGCCCCAGGAAAGGCCATCCTGAAGGTGGAATACACACGTGGCTCCGGGACTTGTTTGGGACACTTACAAATGTACTTTGAAACTTTGTTTTGAGTCAGGCATTTAAAATAAACATTTTTTATTATTTGAGATTTTTGGGTCAGGGGAAGGCAGAGGACTATGGACAATTGTTTTGTTTTCTTCTTTTTAACGAAGATGTTTTTATTGATTTCAGAGAGGAAGGGAGAGGGAGAGAGAGAGAAACATCAAGGATGAGAGGGAATCATTGATCGGCTGCCTCCTGCCTGCCCCATATGGGGGATGAGGCCTGTGCCCTGCCTGGGAATCAAACCGGGACTTTCTGGTTCATAGGTCAATGCTCAACCACTGAGCCACACCGGCCAGGCGACAGTTGCTTCCTTGTACGATATGCAATTGTCCCCATTTGGGAAGAGGTACAAAGCTTACCTTATTGTCTAATAATAATAGCTAGCATTCATTGGGAGCTTATTATGTGCCAAGGCACTGCCTTAAACATTTTATATCTATTAATTAGCTTATTGTCCTTAACGGCCCACATGAAGGAAGTGCTAATATTGACCCCATTTGACCACACTAGTGGCCTCTCCAGTATCGTTCGTAAGTGGCTGTACCAAGGCTCAACCACCAACCCATTCCCAGCCCTGCCCTCTTAACCACTGCTCCAGGCTGCATCGCTGACAGAGAAAAGGGAATATGCATTTTGTCAGGGCCAGTTCTCGGTAAGAACATGACTTGGGTGAGATTGAACAGTTAATTGAAGATAATGCATCCCAGGAGAACTGAGGATAAAGAGCCATGGAAATACTTTGAGGTCCCGTCCCTGGGAACCTCTGAAAGCTATGTGCCTAATTGTACTATCCGTGGAAAATTCCCTCCAGCTAACAGGATTCTAGTGGTGTGCTGTGTTTCTTTGTAAATTACTGCAGACACTGGCATGAGGAGTATGAAAGAACTGGTGGTTAATCAAATGGACTTACAGGAAGCGAGTTCTTCAAGTGGGACTTATACTGATGCCCGTTATAAAAACTGTCACTAATGAGGGGTTTTTCAAATGTCATTGCAAGGTGAGAGGACGTTTGCAAAGGTATGACTATCTGCTCATCTTTTAGCAGAGGTACGGTAACTAGGTCACAGGCTTTGCTTGGGGGGAAGTGAAATGACAGATAATAGTGTCAGAAAAGTGGCTGGAGAATTTTTGGCATGTCTTTGTGATGTTGGAGCAGCACAGGCAATCTGGGGCTTAGCTAGAATTCTCCCTTCTGCGTAAGCACGGTCCACCCAGCCGGAGGCACGCACAGCCTCTCTTCTTCCAGCCACGCTTTCCCTGTTGTGGAGATAAATTTCCTGACCCCCAAACCAGTACAGATTCTCAAGTGGGGAAAGGTAGAGAGGAGAAAAGAGACATAGAGTCAACTCACCTTGTTCTTGATCTTTGAAGCCAAGGTAAGAAGGAACACTGTCTTCATGTTATGGCGAGGAAACTGGAGATGGAAGCAGTTGCTAACCTAAGACCACGCGGTGAGTGAAAGGCTAAGCTGGATTGTGCACGTGCTGTGACATGCAGAGTGGTACTTTCCACATGGTGTTCACTCCTACTCGTCATGTCTCGGGCACCAGGTGGCAAAGATGATGAAAGTAGGGAAGGGAAAATGTCATCCCTCCACCTTGGTGCCAGCCCCCTTCCCTCCTCTGCTCTGCCACCAGACTATTTGGCCACACTCAGAGTCAGTCTCCTGGCTACAAACAGGGCAGGGGGGAAGAGGGTGAAGGTAAGTAGTCTTGTTTCCTAATTCCCAATTTTGCACCTTTCTCCCAGTTCAACCACAAACCCCCTCGCCTCCTAACCCTGCTCTCATCCCACACACATCTTCACTGTTTGCTTGGACCTGAGAACAGCTACCCCACTGCTGACCCATTAAGATGGAAAAGGACTTTGGTCATTTTCACTAAGCTTCTCTCTTAACAGCTTTGATAAGTAAATCCTCCTGTGTACTCCAGAAAGGTGTATTTTTAATATTCATCACCAGGACAAGATTACTGTACCCAGGAAAAACTGAATGACAGTTTATCAGAAGAGAACCTGTTCCAAAACAGATTTCCATAAAGTACTGAAACAGGATTTTTTTTTTTTTCCAAGCTGGGGAATCACGAGCAAAATCTCTTGCTTTAGATACAGAATCTTCGGTTTCTGATAAAATGATCAGTAGTTTTCAACTTGTACTACTAACGGCATGCACACCAATGTATTAATTATACAAGGTAATGCCATCTACTAGTATAATCATTTGGCTGTATTCTGACATGGTATAATTTGGCAGGTACCAAAACAGACACCATTTTTCCTTCTTGGCACTGCTTTTGGCACATGTACCTCACTGCACATAGGTTCCATTGTCAGTCATTCACTTGCCATTGTGTCACATCAGATGTGAACTTCCTGGTTGCACAGACCATGTTTTAACTTAATTTAAATCTTAGCAGAGCGACCTTGCGCTCTTATCCTGTTCAAACCCCTTTTCACACTGTGGCCGAAGATAACTTTTGAGACATAAATCATACTGTGGTGTTTTCTTGCTTTAAAAACTCTTCGAACTCTTCCCATTGCCTTAAAATACCATGTGCGTGCCTAACTACCACCCCTGCAGGGCCTGGCTCCTGTCTCCTCCCCACCTTGCTCCAGGCCTGCTGGCCTTTGCTCTGTACTCCACCCCCTGGGGACCTAAGGGCTTGCTCTTCTCTCTCTCTCTGGAATGCCCTCCCCCTGGCTTTTGCTGAGTTGGCTCCTCATGCTTCAAGTCTTAAATGCTTAAATGTCACCTTAAATGTCAGGGAGACCTTTTCCTGAACATTCCATCTGAAGCGAGTCTTCCTTGTTTCTTCCTGTCCCTGCACTCAGTTTAATTCCTTTATTGTACATATCACAATCAACAGTTTGATTAGTGACTCATTTGGGGGTTCTCTGTTTCCCTAATGGGAATGCAGGCATCCTGAGGACAGGAACCCCATCTGTTCACAGATGTATCTTCAGCACGAAAAGCAGTGCTTGGCGTGGAGCAAGGCTCCATATTTATGTGTTTAGTAAATGAATGCATGAATGAACAAATGAACAATCATAGGATTCCCCTACAGTCATTACTCAGTGATTTGTATCTTTTGTACTTACACAAGGGGATGGTGTTACCCCTCACATTTTTGAATACACCAATGTCAAGGAACAAAGAGAAAGGCAGCTCTTATTATAAGAGAGTGCTGCTTGAAAGTAGAGATGATGGCTGAGGTTCCCAATGCTGTTCTGCATGCCTGCTGCTGTGCCCTCTTCCCACCTCCTCCTGCTGAATCCTGTGTCTTTCCAAGCCTAAGATGGCCAAACTGCCCTTAGACACACTTCGAATAAGAATGAATGGGGAGGTTCTTACTCCTGAATATGGGAGATGCTTACTCATAGACCTTTAAATAAAATACCTGCTTTTCCAAAAAGCTTTAAATAAGTGGGAGTGGATACTTGGGACCTAACCCCTCCAGGCTGCTCCCTTGATGACAGCACCACTCCCTTTTGAACTGAACATCCTCAGAAACAGGTGATTTGTTATGCCATATCCAAAATCTTGTGTCTCTTTTTTCAGGTCTGGTTTTAGCATCTTGAGAAGCAAGGGAGTGAGTCTTGCCAGTTCCACAAGCATTTAGGGTGCCTTATTTATTTATTTATTTATTTATTTATTTATTTATTTATTTTTGGTCTAGCTTGACAATTCTCAAATTTATCTTAAAAGTAAAGGTGAACAGACCCCAACATATCAAGGTGTCCCCACTGCTTCTGTTGCTCCTCAATATATGCAATGAGGCCCCAGAAGCATACTCTGGAAAATAACTCCTTCAGATATTCATGTTCTACAGGTCATTTGAAATGTATTTTCTTGGACAAGTATGCTATTTCACTTTAAATTTTTCATCTGTTTATATTTACTAGAATGCTTAGTAGAATATTGGTTAAGTTCTTATTGCATTCATAATGATAACTAATGTGGACTCAAAATAGAAAATGATAGGGATTGTTCCAATCGTATTCAGGAAATAATTATTTCATCTCTGCATTATCAGCTCTTTTGAGATTGAAAAATAATTTCCTGAATTGTGGCCTTAGGTGATAATCTTCCTAAACACAGTCTCCTCTCAGTGAAAAGGCTGGAGTCCTTGTTTTGTTTCTTGCCTTTGAATCATTTATGGATTTAAAGCCACCCTGCTGAGCACTGACTCATCTCTGCCAGGTGCATTGGGCCTCAATGGGCTGGAAGTGAAATGTGGGTCCTAAGCAGGGAAAAAGATGAAAACCACATTCACAGTTTATTTGCTCACAGATGTTCACATAATAGGAGCAGAAATTTAAGAAGTAGCTTCTTTCTCTTTGTATTTGACAAGAGACAAAGAAAACAGTTGTGTGGGGGGTTGGGAAGGCAAGGGGCAATGAAACTCTGAGAAGAATTGGGAATACCCATGTTCGTCTGTCCTGGCAAGGGAATGAATTCTTTGACAGGAGTATTGCGTTTCACTCCCAGGAACACAGACTAGGGCATTTGGCTTTTGATGATTCATCGGCAAGTGACTTTTACAGGAGGAAGGAACTAGGGCTAGATCCTGGATGAGGCCGGGAAGACCTGAGATTGATTTCTCCCCTCTCCCCGTACTCTGAATTGCTGTAAGGATATCATTATGCTGTGTTAAGAGCACGGCAAGTCCTAGTGCTTGTGAGATGCTAAGGTGTTGGCCACAGCTTTCCTCCCTGCCTATGTCAGCACAGTCAGTTTGGATCTGTGTTTACTGCAGTGACTTGTCACCTTGTGGTATTGAGTTCTCTGACCCCTCATGCAAAAAAAGGTGGAACACTGTGAGAGAAAGAGACATTTGCTGTGACTTTCTAAGCCCAGCCTTTCCAAGCTGGTCTCTTTCCTTCTAATTTGCAGTGCTCCTTTAGTCATGGTCAAGAACCAAATGGATAAGTGCTTCTGAATGATGACTTCTATGATCTGAACAGCTAGATTTCTTTTAGGTTTGATTAAGTGAGCCCACGATGCTTTTTCAATATATTTTTATCTAAAGCTCATGCTTATTGCATCATAATTTAAATTCATGTTACCCCTGTTCTAGGTTGAGGAGCTTCTCTCCTCTGCCAAGCCCTGGCACTCTATGCTTATCTCTGTGGAAACAGCAGTACATGCTAGATTTTTCCAACCAATTTGCCTTATTCTATTGATATCTTCAAATACCTTACTTTTATCAGTATGAAACTTAAAAATAAATATATATATGTAATTTACATCACATTTCCTACTTTCTCTAAAACATTCACTTTATGAGTAATAGTAATGATAATACTCATTAGTCAGGGCAGGCTAACTGCTGTATTAGACAATGTCCACATTTCAGTAGCTTTACACAATAAAATGCGTTTTTCATTCAGATGGAGTGGTGGGGAGATGTTCTATTTAGCCATTTAGTTTTCTTCTGTTATGTGGCTCCCAAGCTTTGGTGTCCTGTCCATTCAGTTGGTGACGGGAAAGAGAGTGAGTACTATGCACTGGAGATGTTTATGGGTCAGACCTGGAGGAGTCCACATTACATCCACTTAATTTTATAGCCTAGAATTAGGTCACACAACCACGCCATAGGGAGATTAAAAGTATAGTTAGGCTTGATGGCCAGGTAAAAAAGAACGCTGATATTGGTAAATTTAGGAGTCTTTGACATATCAAAAAAACTTTTTAAAAGCTTTAAAAAAAGAAAAAATGTTCGTTGTTTAATATAAGGTACTGCATACATTTTTTTTTAAAGATGACATCAAACTACCCTGAATCCTATAAATGTTGTAATAGCTACACATGCTATTGGAACATTAACTATAACATCAGGTTGTGCAGAATAAATATTTGTTAAATGACCGAATGCTTGAGAGCACTCATTGGCATTATCTCTCTTGGCATCTCCATCCAAAGTTGACTCAGGAGCACCCAAAGTTGAAGCAGTAGCCCATAAGATGTTGTAGGAGAGTGTTTGGTGCCTTCTGATGGTGCTCTGACATCTGCTTCTGATGAAAGTCATTCTAGCACATAGTTATTTTGTTAACTGGTATGTAACATTGAATAAACTTTATTATATGAACAGTCATTGGTGAAAGGTTCACTTAGGATTTTCCTTTTCTATTTCTTTTTTTTTAATTTTTTTAAAATATATTTTATTGATTTTTCACAGAGAGGAAGAGAGAGGGATAGAGAGTTAAAAACATCGATGAGAGAGAATCATCGATCAGCTGCCTCTTGCACACCCCCTACTGGGGATGCACCCGCAACCAAGGTACATGCCCCTGACCGGAATCGAACCCGGAACCTTTCAGTTCCCAGGCCGACGCTCTATCCACTGAGCCAAACCGGTCCCGGCCCTTTTCTATTTCTTGAGAGATTTCTGATTTAATAATAGATTTGCTTATTCACTTAAGGAAGTTCATCCCAATTATCTTGGCTGCCAACCTCTCAGGACATTAAGATGTTCTTTGTTACTCTACCTTTGACTAAAGTTGAACTGTTGGAGTACCTGGGTCATTGGATCACCAGACATTTACTTTATAACAAAATGATCCATTTTGGCCTCTAGACTTTATCACCCATTAGCTCCTTGAGCCCTGGGGCTTGTTTTATTTATATTGTGCCCTTGGCTTCTGGCTTATTGTTTATAACATGGTAGACCTTCAGTAAATGTTTTGCAGTGGTCTCAAAATGTGGCCCCTGGACCAGGAACATTAGCATTACATGGAATCTGTTAGAAATACAGACTGACAAATGTCAGAGGGGAGAGAGATGGGGGACTGGATAAAAGGAGGTGAAGGGATTAGACAAAGAGCATATGTGCATAGCCCGTGGACACAGACAAGTATATGGTAAAGGCCAAGGAAAAGTGGGTAGGAGCTAGGTGGGTGCAGGCAAAAGGGGAGAAAACAGGGGACATTTGTAATAGTGTCAATAATTTAAAAAAGAAAAGAATTGCAAATTCTTGTGCTGACTACAGACCTACTTGGGGTGGAGCCCTGCAATTTGTGTTTTAACAAGCTCTCCAGGGTTCTGATACATGCTGAAGCCAGAGAACCAGATCCTAACATTTATACATATATTGAATATATTGACATTGGGTACTTCATTGTTGTTTACTGTTCCCAAGCATGTTTAGTCTATTCTTGGTTTTAGTTCAAGTTTAAGTAAAATACATTGAGGACCCTTTCTGGACTTGGACATTTCTGGGATTTATCTATAATAATGGAACTTTCTTCAGTTTCACCAGGTGTCCCATAAAACCCCAGTTGATACCTGGTAATGGTGAGTTTAAACTTACCTCCAGAATTATGAGATAATACATTTTTGTTTTTTATGTCACCAAGTTTGTGGTAATTTGTTACAGCAATCACAGGAAAGGAATATTGGAAGCATCTTCTAAATATTTTGCTTTTATTCCTATTGGTAAAATATTTTGAACCTGTCATTCAAAATATTTTTATTCACTTAATGTAATCATTTTATTATATACACTATAAGATACTCAACATAAGATTTTAAAATGATGCACTAAGAAGGGAAAAAATAGGCTCAGGCTCTGGCTGGTTTTCTCAGTGGTTAGAGCATTGGCACGCAGACTGAAGGATCTCAGGTTCCATTCCAGTAAAGGGTGCATACTTCAATTGCAAGTTCAATCCCCAGCCCGATTAGGACACATGTGAGAGGCAACAATAGGTGTGTCTCTCTCACATCGGCATTTCTTTCTATCTCTCCCCATCCCACCCTCTTTAAAATCAATGAAAAAAATATCATAGGGTGAGGATTAATGAAAAAGAAAGTAAAGAAAGAAAGAGGGGAAAAATAAGATTTTATAGGCAATTTCATATTACTAATAGTCTAAAGATATTTTATTCTCACTGCTTTTGTGAAAGCAGTGCATCTTAATATGCTTTGTTAGTTTGAAAAACTTGTTTACCATTGTTAAGGATCTTTCAGAGTTCAGTTTATTTAAACATTTTATCCTAAAGGTCATCATAGCTGAAAAATACCTTATAAGAGTATGCAGACTCAAAAGGAGAGTGTGTTTTGGATGGGGGGAGTAGTCCGAGTATTTTAAATAAAATTTTTAGAATTCAGGCCAAGAAAGGCATGTGCAGGAAGAGGTGAGTCCTTCATAGAGAAAACCTAGAGATCTTTAAGAAAAGCCATTTTCCCCCTCCCATAATCTTTAGGTTATTTCAAGCTCCTAGGCATTTCTAAATCTGTATCTTCTTTCTACCATTGGTGATCAGTCTTAGAGGGGCAGGTGGCCCCTTGTTTATCCTAGCGCTGGTGTGGGAATATCTATTACCTATTAAGCAGAAGGAACTTGAGGCCCAGCAGAGACACTCAATCCACCAAAGGTCACATGAGTCAATGACTGATTAGGACCTAGAACATTAACTGAACTTTTATTCACCTGAACACCCAATTTTCCAGCGTGGAAAGCAAGCTGGCTTCCCCTCCAAGATGGATACTTTTTCTGTGGCATCTGACACTCCATTTTTCTTAATTACCAGTTGTGGCGCTCCAGAAGGTCTGAGTATGTCTTTGTGGGACTAAAAGAGAAAAGTCAGACTGTTCAAATATGAAGCATTGTGTGAACTGAAAGGTGTGCATTATGATCAACAAACTGTCAGAGGAAATAACAATGAAAAATTTCATTCAAAGGAAACTAATTTTTTATCGAAAGAAATCAGTTCTCAAATACAGTGCCATGCTGTGTAGAAACTGGACTGGGTCTTAACCCATACCTTCCACAAGGGCATGAACCACACCCCCTTGAATTGTATGGTACAGAAGTCCTGGTCCCCCATGAGGGCAGTGCCGGGAACATAGAAGGTATTCAATAAATATTTGCTGGATGAATAAATGCGCCAGTTGTTTCCCTCAATTTCCAGAATTATTCCTCTGCTAGACTCTAGCAAACCCTCCTCTAGTCTTTCTGGTTGGGATGTGGAAACACAGGTCGGGTGGGGTGACCTATTGTGTTACAAGGTAGTGATCATTATTAATCTCCTTTTACAGGCTTGAGTGTGAATGGCTGGTGTATTGAGGGTTTAAACACCAAATTGCCTCTGGTTTCACCTTTGTCCTATAGCCCTGACCAATTCTATCGTCAAATAATAGTGAATTGGCCTGCATCTACAGAACAGTGACCATCCAACTAGCCATTCAACAAGCAGTTTTTGAAAACCCACTCTAGCCAGGCAGTAGGCAGTATTGCAGGTGCAAAGATAAGTGATACAGACTTTGCTTTCAATTAGTTCCTTAATTAGTCCACGGCAGCCCCTAGAACACTGGGATGGGAAGAAGAGGGTAAGTCCATCAGTGTAGGGGCCACCCAACGTAGTTGCACTAACTTCAAAGAAGGCTGTGCTGCCGGCATATTTTGTAGGCCGGCATATATTTTACGACAAAATGTCAAAATTGAATTTTAATAATATTCAGACAAAGAGAAAAAGATGAAACTTCCGTGGCTCATGTGACCCCCACGCTGTGTTCCCCAAACATAGGCCTGGGCTCACTCAGTTTCCCTACCCAAAGATGGCAACCCTAGAAAGAGTATTGTGGCAACAACGTGAGAATGGCAAGGAGACTGCAGTTGGAGTTTGAAGAAACCAAGACTGGCCCGGGGGCTACGGAGGAGGTAGTCTAAAGGAAAAGGCTGTGTATAAAGACATAACTAATAGTAATGTTTACTGAGTGTTCACCATTTGTCAGGCGCTATTCTCAGCTCTACATTCATTACTTCATCGAGTCTTCACAACGACCATGTGTGATTAATATTATTATTATTATTATTAATAATAGTGTTTTTCAGGTGGAGAACTGAGGCACAGAGTCATTAAGTTACTTGCTTAAGGACACATGCTAGTAAGTGGTAGAGGCAGGCTTTGGGCCCCTAACCACCTCCCTGTGTGGCACTGTACTTGATAGACTGGGTATGGGAAGTGCAATGAAGGGAGGGCCATGGTTGACAGCCAGGCTTCTGGTTCAGAAGCCACTCCCCGTGATGTATGTGCTATAGTGGGGAACACCAGAGGAGGAGCAGGTTTGGGAGGCCAGGGAAGAGTGTGGTTTGGGACAGTTTGAGACTGAGGTATCTTTGGGACCTGCAGGGAGAGATGTTAGTTAATCAATGGTATATGTTTCTGGAATTTAGAAGAAAAATCTGAGCCTACGAGAAATAGAGCTAGATATAAACAAAAGAAAACCAAAGAAATAAGCAAACAACAACAACAACAAAACCCAATACATAGAGGAAAACAAATATTTTTAATAATATTTGAAAATTGGACCTGATATTTTGAGCATCTGGTACCTAGAGTCAGTACACATTCCAATCCCCAGCATTTATGTAAAATAGGCCTTCATCCACAAAGTTGGTTTCTTTGGCTGTTCTCTTTAGGAAGCCAAGCTTTGAGGAATGCATCTATCTGTCAGCTGTAATGATCTGCAGTTATGCACCTACAGTCTTCCACTCAGCATTTATGACACCATTGGCCAGCATTGTTGGTATAGTTAGTGTCCATGGAACTAACTGACATACACTGACATGATGCTCAGCATCATTCCACGGACAGCATATACCCACCAAAGGGCCTGAGTGGTAGCAAATACCAAGCGAGAGGAGATGCTGCTGACATTTTTATGAGTCTGTAAAAATCATGTCTCAAGAATTGCATGTTGAATAAATCTACTTGCAAAGCTGATGGGACGTTCTATATATTGTGGGGAAGATAAATGAGCCTAATGCTTGTGCAGGTCTTTGTTCCACGTCCAGCAAAAAAGGGGGCCGTCCATTTACAGCTGTTGCCCACAGGAAACTGCATTTCAACCACCAATGAAAGATGTCCTTCCATGGCAACAAGGGCATCCTCTTCAACCCCAAACCAGAACTTGCCCCCGTGTTCTGCCCTCTGTTGAATGCCTATCACGGAACTGGTTTCATGGTGATCCCAGGTGATGAGTGGTGAAACCAAAGGTCTTCACATTAGATTAGTGATGGTTTCCGGTGGCAGGAAGTCGTTTCTATAAACTCAGAAAGCTCCTTGTCTCTGTCTTTCTGTGAGTGGGGTGGTAGACAGTGCACTTGCACATGAGAACTGAGAGCCTGCTAGGGCCTCGCTAGTTAGATAATGGACAGAAAATTACAAAGAGGAAGAAAATAGTGACCAATATATATACTGCAAAGTCACTGAAGAAACGCTGGGTCTGCACATTTCTGAACACGCAGGATGATAGGTGCCTCAAGACGTGCCTCTAATTTTCTCTCTCTAATGGGAATTGTCTCTTTGTGGCCAGGATAGCCTTGCTGAGTGAGTCTTCTCTGAGAGGAACCAATGTTCTCTGAAAGGGGCCTATAGCATGATCCTCCTTTACTTCTTTAAACTATTAGTCTTTACATTTTAAAAATTATCTTCTCCTGTCAATAGAAAAAAAAAAACTTGAGTAATGACTTTTAAATATGCGTATGTTTTTTTTAATTGTGTGTGTTTATATTATGAACATTATAAAATGTTTTCCTTGCCCATTCAAATTAAGTATATTGGCATGTACTGAGTGAGAAGGGCATTATTATTCCAAGTATTAATTATTCATAATTGTTAGTGAAAAAGAAAACTTTGTTGTAATATAATAAATATGTCCACATATATCTCGATGTCCTCATATACCTTGATACCCCATATGCATTGAACACTTACTGTGTGCCTTTGAACAAAGCAAGTCCCCACCACACGAACCTCTGTCCTCCTGTGAGAACCTAATAGCCCTGTGATGTGACTCAAATGGGTGCCAGTTACCTGAGCTACCTGGAAGTCCAGGACGGGGTGATGTTGGTGAGGGGAGTGAACATATATCTGCTGGTCAGGTAGAGAGATACACACTCTGAGGAAGAACAGTGTAGCCTGAGAAGGGCTGCTCTTCCTGGGTGGAAATCTTCGAAGAGGGGAATTGAGGTTGGACCTGACTGCAGGGAGGCAGCCCCGCCTGTGAAGGGCATTCTGAGCATGCATTCTGGGTTCCATCCTTGGGTCTCTGGTTGCAGATTTGCACAGCCCAGTGGCCTGGGAATGACCTGCTGAGGGCTTCTGACTCCCAGGGAACAGGAGGCCCATCCTCAGCAGCTGGGAGCTGCCACATAAATAAGGCCCCGGAGCTTTGTTCAACTCAGTCTGCTCCCTGTCAGGCCTGACAAGGAAGCACCCTTTGTGCTCTCTCATAATGGATGTCCTTTCAGAGGCGCCATCAGGCTCTGAGACACGAACTGTGAGTTGGTAAGCCCAGCTCCTCTCTCCCCACCTCTTTCTCCACAAGGCGGGAACTCGGATGCATTTAAAGGCTTTGATGAACGTTGGGAGGCCAGGGAAGAGTGTGGTTTGGGACAGTTTGAGACTGAGGCATTGTCTTGTATAAAATGGATGTCCAAGCTATGCAAGCAGTTTAATCACCAGCTGGCTGGACCTTACCCTGTAGTTACCAAGCAAGTTAGAAAACTGAACCTATGTGGGAAGGATATTGCTTGTGAGAAGAGGCCGAGGAAGGAAGTGTGAACTTAGGTGGCAAGGACAATTGGGAGTCTTTGCAGTTTCTTTCCCCTATGTTTCTACTGACCTTTTTTTTTTTTTTTTTTTTTTTTTAGGAGGGAATAAGGACACATATGTAACACCTTAATCAATAAAGAAATTTTAAAATAAAATAAATCTTTCACAAAAAATAAAATAAAATTATAGAAATAGCACTTTTCTTAAAAAGTCCAACAATACAATGGTATAAAAATTAATAATCTCACCAAAACTGATTTGGCTCAGTGGATAGAGTGTTGTTCTGCGGGCTGAAAGGTCCCAGGTTCGATTTCGGTCAAGGGCATGTACATTGGTTGTGGGCACATCCCCGGTAGGGGGTGTGCAGGAGGCAGCTGATCGATGATTCTCTCTTATTGATGTTTCTAGCTCTCTATCCCTCTCCCTTTCTCTCTGTGGAAAATCAATAAAATATATTTTTAAAAAGTTAATAATCTCTAACTCTATTCTTTTCTGATGACTTGTGTGGTAGAATAGTGCAGAGGTCTAGAGCACATGTGTCAAACACAAGGCCCGCGGGCCAAATCCGTCCTGCCAGGCCTTGCAATGTGGCCCGCACAGCGCTGTCATCACTGCACTCCGCTGCGTTTCCATCACAATGACAGTTTATGACTGTTCAGTAAACCATTCGGCCCGCGATTTAGGATGGATTTTAGATTTTGGCCCCTTCTCTGATTGAGTTCGACACCCCTAGTCTAGAGTGTGGGCTCTCAGCCAAAGAGCTACTTGCCAGCTATGTGACATTGCACAAGTTAGTTTATTTTGGCCTCAGTTTTATTACCTGTACAATGGGAGTGATAACAATCTTTTGCCTACCTTATAAGGTTGTTGTGAGTATTAAATGAGTAGCATATAGTGCACTTAAAATTATACCTGGTAAAAAGTAAGCACTATGTTTATATTAGCTATTATTAGCATAGCTACTTTGATGTCACTTTTTTGTTTTTGTTGAAATGAAATCATCATACAGAACATGATAACTCATTATCTTTTTTTACTTAATCTATCACAAAAATCTTTCTAGATCCAAATCCAAACACATAAACATTATTATTCATTTATAACAGCTGCATACAACTATTTAATATGGATAGCCATTTTATCCTTTTGTATTGTTACTGTGGTTTTTAAAAAAAGTTTTTAAATGTGGGGACCACTGGATCTAAAGTCATGAGATTTTGAAATGGTAATAGATGTCCCAAAATATCATAGCAATTTGCACTCCTACCAGAAATATAGCAGTGCTCATTTCCCCATGTACTTACCAGCAGTGGATGTTATCAATCTTTAATTTTTTTCTGGCCCAGCAGGCAAAAAATAGAATCTCATTGTCCTTTCAAATGACATTCCTCTGACTACCAGTGAGGCTCCGTCCAGCGAAGGGTTCTAAGCTGGGCATTAAATGGCAAGATTTCTCATTTGAAAGATCTCTGCAGCTCAATCTGGAGAACTGAATAGGGTGGGCATGGTGGAGAGGCCTGATCTGGAACCAGGAAAGGTGGCTGGAAGGCTGTTTCTCTTCTGCTACCTTGATCATTATTTGGACAATAACCTCCACTCCCAAATATCAACCTCTAACCCTTCCTTGCATCAGGTTCCAGTATCATGTTTCTTTTTCTGGATTATCCCAGCCTCCAAATGTCCATAATAAGTTCCTATCTTCTATTTCCCCTTTCTCCACCTATCCTTCCTCCTACATTCTTGACTTAGTTAATGTCCTCACTGCCTCCCTTACTAAATTTAGGATTAGGATATATAGTGTGCCTACACTATAAAACTTGGAGCCACTTTTCAGTCCTTCTTGACCTCCCACAGCCAATCCGTCCTTAACTTCTGTGACTTTGCTTATTCAAGTCCCCCCTTTCCTGTATTCGCCCTGAAGCTGCCATGTGGTCACACCATCATCATCTTTTTCTTGACCATTAGATACCTTCTTGAGTTCCCAGCCAGATCATGTTTCTTCATTCTCTTCTCTCTGCTTGGAATTTTTTTCCCCCATCATTTACCCCAGGGAGTGAAATGAAACTTCCTCGTAAGCTCAACTTGAGTGTTCCTTTTTTTCAAGTCCCCGGTCATTCATACTCTATTCCCAGCAGAACCCATGGCTCTATCGCTTGTGCTCCTGTTGTATTTAAAACATGCATAAGTTGCAACACTTACCCATATCATCATCACTGGATCCATAGCACTCTCCTCCCCAGTTATCTGTGACCTTGAGTACACGGGCGTGACTTCCATATCTTTCTATCCAGTGTGCTCACTACCTGGCAAAGGGAGCAGTTAACCATTTGTTGGAGCAAGGAAGGCACACAGACGGAAACTTTTGCTGCTAAGAATGAAGTTATTATTTAAAATGTCATATCTTTAATATCTTTTTAAATTTTAAATAGTAAAACAGCAGTTATTTCTTATAGGAAATTGCGAGGAAGGATGAAAAGTAGAAATAGCATCACCCGGTTCCCATTTATAATTTTATTTTGCCTTTCCCCATCTTAGCTTAATGATTGCATAATAGTTTATAATGAGATGAGTATCCACCCACCTACCTCTATGTCCCCATTCCTAGAGTCTGGGAACCCCAGACTAAACTGCAAGGAAGGGAGTCTGTTGCAATGTCCATTAGCATCAGGAAGAGACAGGCAATTCTTTAATATAGAAATAAAAATATGTTAGCAGGTTACTCTTGCCAGCACTTTAATAGCTGAGATATTTCCCAGTGTGGTGCCATGGGCCCTGAGCGAGGGTCTTGTAGGAACTGAGCTAGGAATGAACTGAATAGAGTATGGGGGCTCAGCTCGAATCCCCACCACTCAATGAATATTTTATCACTCATCATTATATGTGTGTTTTTTTTTTTCCTTAACAGTAGCATAGTAGAGTTCCTCTGGTGAGATTCTGCTTCTCTCCCTTATTCATTTTCAATGAGCAAAACAATGAGCAAACGGTAGTTGCTGTCTACTTTATAGTAGGGCTTGAAAAAAAGACAAGGGAGGTGGGACAAATCTCATCCCACCTGTTCTTTATGTCATTAGACTCAGAAACAAACAACCAACCAAATAAAGCTGTTGAACTTCCTCTGGGATTTCTGGTGTGTGCTTCAGTGGCTATGGCAGTGTATCTGCTTTGGAACTAACTCTTCACTCCCTCTTCCATGTTGAGGGATGTGGTTGCAATTTCTATTTCTTCAATATAGTATCATAATTTCCATAAGTTGTTCCTTTTTTGCCAAGCTTTGAAAGGGGCTTAGCGTGATCCTTTTTTATTATTTATAATTAATAAATATTTGAGGCATAACATATTTTATCTATTCAGCTTTATATCCTTAAGCCCATTCTAGATGCAAAATTACTGAATCAAAGGATAAGAATAGTTTGTGGTTCCTGATACATTTTGTACAGTTTTTTCCAAAAGAGTTTTTCAAATTTACACGTTTTCCTGTAATGTATGAAAGTGGGTGTTTTTTTTTTTTTGTCACATTATTTCCCAGAGTGAATGCTTACAACTAAAAATAAATCTCTGCTAATTTTTTTTAGGTGGTAGGCTGTTATAGAATTTTACAGATTGTGTCCTCATCTCTTCATGAAACCTTCAGACCTACTGAAATTGTTTATCTGGGATAAAAGTCTGTTATAGATAACTTTAAATGTTCTGAAATCCCTTAATTCTTGGTATTCCTGAGCATTGTTCCATTTAAAAGGTGTACAATTGTGTTTTAGAAATGGCCAGTTAGAAATAATAGGCTCTGTGTCATCTTTGTGTAGGAGGAATGACTCCTTGTAAGAGCAATGGCAGCTGGGGGCTCAGGGGGAAAGGAAAGAAATAAGGTATTTGATTAGGGGTAAGTTAGGTAATCTGGGAAGGATGAGCTCACTAAAATTTACTAACCATAAATCATAGTTTTAAGACCAAAGAACTGTTAGACAATGTAACTAAGAGTATGCTTTCTTTTTTCAGTTAAAAAAAAATCACACACATACTCCTGTAGGTACAGGCAGGGGATAGAAAAGAAGGGAGAGACAACAAAATCCTTATGAGTCGTGACTACCTTTAAATCAGGCTACTGAGCTCTATTGGGATTCAGTGAGGGGCCCTCTCTTTGACAGTATTTGGTTGCTTCTCTATAGTTGCCTGCCTTTCCTGAGCTTGTAAAATGCAAAATGCAAAGTTTGAGTTTCAAGTCACCACTTGGAAATCATAATTTCAACGTCCCCCAGATTAGGATGTGGCTATTTGTGGCAAATGCTTCTCACACTATTTCTAGCCCTTCTAAGATATTTTCTTTCTAATCACCGTCTATTTTTGTTGCAGTTTCTTAGTAGGAAAGATGGTCTGGTGAGATGAGATTCTGCTATTCACTTTTAATGCCCAAGGAAAGCAATCAACAGATGTGGATTGTTGGCTACATTGAGCTGGGCCATAAAAAGGACTAAAAAGACTGGCTAGATCTCACCCTGTCAGATCACCTGTTTAGGAAAAAAAAAAAAATCAGTTCTTCCTTCAAGTAGATTACAGTCAAGTTTGTTAGAGACCCATGGACACCATGGAAATGTTTGAGTGAGTAACAATGAGGTGCCAAATGTTGGGGTACAGTGTGAGTTCAGACCAAAAGGAATCATACCACAACTTTTCTAGAGCCTAACAATTTAGAAAGAGCTTGTAATTAAGTGATTCTTATTTGAGCTTCACCAAGAAAAGCCACACAAAGTCTCCATTTTACAGCTAAAGTAACTGAGGCTCAGAAATAATAAATAAATATCTTATTAAGCAGAACTCTATGAGTCAGAACATAGATAGGAATAAACATCAGAATCCATGACTCAGGGAGAAAATTTGCCTGTCTGAGCTAGAGGATTTTATAAAGCGATGTGCTGGGAACATGATTTCTGAGATAGGCTGTAGCCTTTGGAGTGAAATTCAATATCTTTGACTTTTTTTTTTGTCTCTGAAAAGTTTTAGCAGGATTATGACATACTAAAAGTGATGCCAGGCATAGGTTGCATTCAGATGGGGGGAAGTTGTTTTATAGAGGTTGGCTACATAACTTTGTAATAGTCATTGTATGATATACTAGCCCTAATTTTTTATGAGAAGGTGGTATAGGATGGAGAGATGACCCATGGAGGACATAACCAAAGAAAACCATGGAGGTCTTAGTAATAAAATGGATGTGGTGGGTGACAAAAAAGGGAGAAATATAATTTTGTTTTGAGGCTGGGGATAAGAGAAGCAGCAGCTCAGTTGACCCAGACTTGGCTCCTAGAATTCCCAGGCAGCCAAACAATTCCCTGAAAACATCTCTAGTGCTAGAGGAGCACAGGATTGGAGGGGAATTACTTAGCAAGACTCTCTTGGCTTGTTCATAATCACCATGTTAATTCAATGAGGAAGCCATCCAATAAGAGGCAGAAAGGAGTAAGTTTTATCAAAATGTTTCTAATGCCAATGAGTGGGTTTTTCTGCTACACAAATGGCAGCACTAAACCACTTTATTCAGTTTTCTGCCTTGTTTTGAGATGGTGTTTCTTCAAGCAGCAGCAGGGAGTGGGTAGAGTCTAGGGTTCTTTAATAACAAGATTTTCATCTGTGACGATTTGTAAAGTTTTCATCTCCTTGCAGAAAAATAGATATAATTATTATAATAATTTGTTTTCCTCTGGCTCCCCTGACTAGCACAGCTTCTGAGTGTACCTCTAAAACATTACTGCTACTTTAGCAACGTGGGCATTTAAACAAGTCAGTGATAACAAAGGTCTTTGAATATAAGGGTGTCCTAAGCAGATCTCAGTATAATTAGTAGCTCATGGAATAATTATACAGGATGGGGCAAGTGATGATTTACAATTATGAATGCATAAAACAGAGTTTATTCTTGGATTATTATTTATTAACTAGGGGCCCAGTGCATGAATTCATGCACATTAAAAGGAACTGTGGGCTGAAAGGCTATGATGGGCACAGGGGCGGATCTCAGCCAATCTTCCTTGCCCCTGCTCAGCCCCTTCTGCTTCAGCTCTCTGCCCGCAGCCCCACTCTCATCACCACTGGCTGTGGGTATGCATGGGGCTTTCACTAGCAGTGGGTGCAAGCAGCCGCTATGGTGCCAGTAACAGATGCAAGTGGGGCCAGTGTTGGCAGCAGGTGCGAACTCCAGGTGTGAATGCGATGTGCATGAGCAAAGAATTTTCAGTAACCACCAGAGGCTCACCTTGATGACAGCAACTGGTGCCCTGCCTTGGTCTGGTGCCGCCCCCCCCTGCTCCACCATCTCACTGCAGCCGATGCCCACCATGTTTGCGCTCTGTTACCTGCTGCCCACATCTGCCATGTTCCATGCTCACTGCCTGGTGGTCAGCACACATTATAGTGACCAGTTGTTCGGTTGTTCTGCTGTTCGGTCTATTTGCATATTAGGGTGTATAGTAACAAATATATATGAATGAATGTAAATGTACGTTTGTCCCACTTTGTATTCTCACATTCCAGAGATTTCCTTATTCCAATAATAAGGATTATTCTATAAGAGAAATATTATATACCCAGATTTCACAGCTTTTGGTAAATAGTGGAGAGGAGGCTAGATTAGGCATCTTTCATGCACAGGAAAGAATCAGAATTTTAAAAAATATATATATTTTATTGATTTTTGTACAGAGAGGAAGGGAGAGAGATAGAGTTAGAAACATCGATGAGAGAGAGTCATCGATCAGCTGCCTCTTGCACACCCCCTACTGGGGATATGCCCGCAACCAAGGTACATGCTCTTGACCGGAATCGAACCCGGGTCCCTTCAGTCCCCAAGCCGACGCTCTATCCATTGAGCCAAACCGGTCCTGGCAAAGAATTAGAATTGTTAAATGTCCTCTTAATTTACCCAAGTCTGCATGACTGAGGCAACAAAGCAAAATGTTAATAGATTTATCTTTTTTTCCAAATCTTTTTGGAATATGAGACCTTGAGCCCATAGCAGTGATCAGGGGCTTCCAGATGCAGATTCTTTGATCTGAAATAAAAAAAAAATAAAAAATAAAAAATGGAGTGTGAGCAGTGACCTTCCAGTGTCTGAGGTAGAAGAGCAGCGGAGAGCTCTTCCTTTCTCCTTGTCCTCACATACTCCTCCTCCCCATTCACCAGTGTTTCCTGCTTTCTCCTTGCTTTTCCAGGTTATATATACGGACTCTCTACTCTGGGAATGATCATCCATTCCATCCTAAAAATATACTCCGCGTTTTTTTTTTACAGCAAGTTGACAAGCATTTCCTGAAAACCTCTAATACACTCTGTGCTAGTTCTTGTGCAAAAAAATTCCCTCCATGCTGACTGAGTCTTGCCCTTTGTCTCTATGGTAACCTTGATAGAAAGCTAACACTCCCAGGAGGATGCCACTGGGTTTGGGATTTGGACAAGGCTGGGATGAGTGTTCCTTAGTGAATTTGTGTCATGTCTTACTGAGACTTCTCAATGGCAAGTTCTCTCAGCAAATAAGCATTCCCTGAGATACACACAGGGTGCAGTGAAAGAGACCCCAACTGATGGTTTCTAGGCTGGAATTTTCCTAACCTGCTCTGAGGCTTTGTCCTGATTGTGGACTTTGGGTAAATCCTTTGCTTTCTCTATACCTGTTTCCTCGACAGTAAAATAATTGGTTGGAATGGAGTCTGCTTGTAATTTATGTCCTTTCTCCCAGCTCTAATATTCTACTATCACATTTTATTTAACTTCAGTTAGGAAAAGTCCTATGCCCTCAGAGTGCTCAGCAAACTGATATAAACTGTATTAAATTGACAATATTAATAAAAGATGCTTTGCTTGCTGTTCGAAAACACAGCGGTTTCCATCACTGGAAAATGCATGGACTTGAATGGATTATTTGTGTCATGTTAATGTCAAGCATCTAGCTTGGGTGCTTTGCATGTGGAAAATAAGTGTAACTTTTTTTTCAAAAGAGATAAACCCTCAGAATTTTATCAGATCATTTACTACATCTGCTATCTGCAGCCAATATTTTCTTTGTTTTATTGGAAAAAGACTTTTTTTTAAAGTAGATTAATGTGAGTGCAACATATTTCCATGGTGGCAAGGGAGAGAGAGGTTGGAATCTGGGGTTGAAAGAATATAGAGGAGAGAGAACTAGGTAGAAACAAAATGGATCCCAATAAAGTCTGTGTTTCCTTTGGAAAGCACAAAAGGCACAGCTGTTCCTATGGATCTAAAATAAATGAATAGAGGTTTGTTGTTTAATTATTCAGTTACATACTCCCTGTTAGGTGATGAGAGTGAAGGGAACTGAATCATCTATTTAAATTAAAATGTCACAGGGCTTTCTTTGGGGCCGTAGCTACTTCTCTGACTCGCCCTGGGAAGTTGGCTTTCTGGTTTGGCATCAGCCCAATAGTGAGGGTTGTGTTGTCCTTGACTGTGGTGGGACCAGAGGGGTGGGGAGAGAGTGGGGTGCCGGGAAGGAGGGAGACTTGGGACAGCCGTGCCTATTCTCCCAGCCTCATTCAGGGAAACATATGCCTGTGAGAAGGCAAACCCTGCCTGCCCCTGTGATTTTTGTGCCCTGTAATTCTAGGGCAAATCATCATTTCTTTGGTTGCTTTTGAGATCTGTTCTTTTGAACCAAAGTTGGGACTCTTCCACAAGATTCCCTACCTAGAGTTTAAAGCTTGCTCTGATCTATTCCCAATACACTGCAAGTGTTTGTTCCATTGCCAAGGTTCTGCAGCCCTCGGTTACAGGGCCCAGGTGCGATTTTGCTAGCAGCTAAATCTGGTCCCTTGATATATACCAAAGACTATGGCTTCTAGCAGGGACCTCCCTGGCCTTGGCTGTTCTTCTGGGGTCAGACTACTAATTGCTGCCCCTGATGTTTGTCACAGATGCCTCAGAATGGAGATAGTCTCATCTGAGGTTCTTTTTTCTACTCCTCCTCATGTGATTTGGAAGTTGGAGGTGGATGGTCTGAAAAGGGAGGGGGACAAGGAGGTTGCCTGAGGTCACTGTGGCTCACTGGGTCTCACCTTCCTTATCGGATAAAAGAGAAGGTTGTTTGAGGTCATTGCCAGCTCTACCACACCAGGATAGCACAGTATCCCCCACGTCTTTATCACTGTTTTCCTACCAGGTTTCTGCTCAAATCCCATCCACTCTGTGAAGCCTCTTTGTCCAGAGTCTCCTGCCTCCTCCAAAGTCTCCTCTTTGCACTATCATCTCACCAGGTTCTATTATAACCCTCATCACAGCCCACTTTGTATTTTGGGCTTTGGATCTGTGTCTGTCTCCCTGACTAGACTGTTAACTCCTTGGTGTCAGACCTGCTCATATCTTATCTTTCCATCTCTCCTAGTGCTCTCTGCATTGCAGGCAGGCTCTGGAGAAATGTCTGAGTTGCCAGAACTTCTCATTTGCACTCGCAAGGACACATCTGTAAGCAAGTCCTTAGCAATACCACCTGTAAAATCTCAATTTCTATTAACCTCTTAGAAGCTTAGCAGTTGAGGATGTAGGTCCTTCCTTGTGCTCCTAGACCAAAGTTTATTAAAAGGACAGCTACCTTAAAAAATTCTAGTTCCCAATGCATTTTTAAAGCTCCACATGAAATAAGGTTATTTCCATTTCTGCCAGATTAATGACCACACAGAGAAGCAGCCTTTACACATATTCCAGAGATAGCAAATCTTGGAGTGTATGGAAAACTAAGAGTAATCAGAACTCTTTGTACCCCATTGAGATAGAAAATCAAAACAGTGTCATTTCAACGTATTCCTAAAAGATTCGAGCTCATAGGATGACCTTATGTATTGCAGGATGTACAAAGCTGAGGAGGACACAGTTTCTGCAATTAGAAACTTGCATCTTTATAAGAAATTGCTTGCATGACTAGTGTGAGGCTGAGTTTAATAAGTGCAATCAGCAAGTGAGAAAGTGCCAGTTCTGGGATTCAGAGGAGGAAAAGCTCACATCCAACTGGACTAATTCAAAGAAGCTTTTTGGACAATGGAGAATTTGAGAATGGCATTGAAGGATAAAATACACTTTTAGTAGAGAGGGAAACTGTATAAGCAAAGGTGAGGAAGTGGGAAAACCTGGGACATACAAATAATTGCCCAGATTATTCAAAATGGAGATTACATACCTCAGAGTAATGGGAGAGGAGAAAGGGGAAGGAGGGGGTTCATGCTGTGGAAGATATACTAGTAGATGCCTCCATGTATTGAACAGCTTGTTCTGAAGTTGGTAGGCAGTAGGGTGCTAGAAAAATACATTTTATCAGGGGAAAGAATATTTTAAACCCGAGGGTGGCAAACTTTTGCCAGTAGGCCAAAGACAGCCTACTTTCCTGATTTACTAGAACATAGCCATGCCCCCTTTTTATGTCTCTTTATGGCTGCCTTTGGGCTACATGGGGTGTTGAGTAGTGATTACAGAGACACATGGCCATTGGTCCATGAAGTCTTAGCTGTTTACTATCTGACCTTTCATAGAAAAAAGTTTGCTGACCTTTGATATAAACATCATTCATTTATTCAGACATTCATTCATTTACTCATTTATCAGTTCAACAAACATTCAGCACTTACTGATAGCTAGGGATATTCTCTGGCATTTCTGTTCTCCTCCCTCTTCCCACCCTCACCCCCATGATTTAATTTAAAGTTGAATCCTTACTAAAATTGCCCTTTAGACTTGTTCAGAGAATTTAAGTTCTCATGTAATTTATTATTAAACATTCAGTTTTTTTTCAAATGCCATGAAAATGTTTCTTCTTCAAGCATTATTGGATAATTATATCAGGGCTTAAAGCTCAAGCAATGTTTATATGAATGATTGAGATTGAAAGTGATCCTATAAAAGCATAACATAAATTAAATAATGCAGCAGAGAAGGCTATGATAATGTAAGTTAAAGACAGGGAGGCCAACTGTATTAAAGAAGTGAAAATTGGTGTGGCCTCTGTGTCGATAACTTCCTGTCTTAGCTATTCCTCCAAGGGAAGATGCAGCAGAGGGAAGTGTGTGGGCCAGTCATCCCACAGCTTCTCCAATACCACCACCTCTCCAACTACTGTTACCACAACCCCGCCTCCACCGTTTTTTTATTGCTTCTTGTACAATGGAAACAAACATCCTCAAATCTCAGTGTCTTAAGGCTGTGGGTTTTATTTCTTTCTCATACTACACATGTCCACTGCGTGTGAACTGAGGGCTCTGCTTCATGCCATTATCACTTTAGCACCTCACCTGCTAAGCAGACCCCACCTGGAACACTGCCAACAGTTGTGCTCAGAGGAAAGGGAGCTCTGGCAAATTGTTCACTGGCTCTTCAAACTTCTGCTTGGAAATAGCACACATTATTTCTGCTCACATTTTACTGACCAAAATAAATCCCATGGTCATGCCTAATTACAAAGGTCATACTTCACACAGTCCTACCATGTCAGAGAGTTGGAAATGCTGGGTGGAAAGCACTAGGAATTAAGACATAAACCTCTAGAATCTATCCTACTTTTCTGGTTTTGCAGAAGGAGTTTGCACCTTAAATTGAACTACAGAAAAGAATGACTGATAAATACTGACATGACTGGTCATGTTGACAGCCAAGGAATCAGAGACCAGGTGCTTGAACATGAACCTGGAGGAGGTGGGCCCTGTGTATTCAGTAGGAGTTGTCCTATGGCAGACTGAGCCTATCGAGTTTTTTAAGGCTTTCTTATCAAAACCATTAAAAACCATTCCCACTGTGCCAGCATAGCAGAAGCACTAAAGCTTTTGTTTTCTTACAAAAGGAAAAAAATAAAAAATAAAACCATTATTTTGGCCCTTTATTGCTCTCTCTTCTACCCTCAAAAATGACTTGTTGGACATGACATGATTCAAATGTATTGATAAGTTAATATATTCTTTTAAAATTCCATAATATATCCACAGATATTCCCCAGTATGTTTATATAGTGGTAGTGAATGGCTTACTAAGCATTTAAAATTAGGTCATCAAATATAACCAAGTATGATTTCAGAAAACTCTCAGGACCTCTAATTACTAAGTCAGCACACTTATCTGGTTTACATTTCCCCCGGGGAATGCATCACTATTGTTTCCTGAAAGATTTGGTGGTGCAGAGGCATTGAAACAGACATTTTAATCTTTTAGGGGAATTTTAGCTACTAAAATGTCACATCTATCGTCATCAATATTTATACTGCTATTTATTTTTAAAGTATCTCCATTTAATTTGTCTTTGTGGTGAAAGGAAGGTTAATTATTGAAAATGTTCATACAGAAGTAGAAGTATATTGCCTAAGAGTATGATTGATATCTGGGAGTAGTGTGGTCTATCTAGACACTTATTTTCTTTAATCAAGGAGGGGTGATGAGGAATTTTCTGCATATTAACTAAATATAAGATATAGAAGATACAGATAACTAAAGTTCCATGTGTTTGGAAAAAAATAAATGCCAGAAAAATCTGTATATTGTTCAGATATAGTTTGAAGTTCTTTTATTTTCATCAAGGAATCAAAAAACCTTTTTGTGGGTCTCTTTATGTTTTACTCAGCCTGTTAAAAAGGAAAAATGAAAAACATAGTCTCCTTACAGAGATCCTCTTTTCTAAAATATATAATCCACAATAACATAATTATTTGAACTTTCTGAGTTGAGATCCATGAAAGACCCAGTCTCAGCACTCAGAAAGCAAAATCAGAGTTCTGTTTGTTTGGTAATCTCATAATACATGAAAGGTCATAGTTTGAGTTGTATGTCTCAATGGATTTCTGATGACTGGCTTTGTATATAAGTATAATCCCTGTGGATAAGCAGGAATGAACATGTCCTCAACAGAAAACACAGTAGAATCAACCGACCCTTTGAGGGACTGGAATGTAACTATCTGAAATGCCAACAAACTCCCGGAAGTCCTCATCTAGCATCCCGGCTTCTTGCAGACTCTCCCTCATCAGGGCCAGGTGACATCTGGCTCTCTATTTCTCCCAGAAAAAAAAAATTGCATTTATCTCAGCTGAGGAGGTTGCATTTCTTTCTTTCCTTTTTTTTCCATAGCAATGTGTGTGGCCTTTTCATCTCAGAGTCCCTGAAGAGCTTTGCAAAGAATAATGAAATAATTACAGATCCTGGAAAGCATATTATTCCATTTTACAGATATAGAAGCTGAGCCAGAAAGACTTAACAAATAAGAAAGGCCATTCTCTCAAGTATAGCAGAAGTCAGAAGGCATGTCATAACTGTGATTTTATTTTATTTATTTATTTATTTATTTATTTATTTATTTTAAAATATATTTTATTGATTTTTTACAGAGGGGAAGGGAGAGGGATAGAGAGTTAGAAACATCGATGAGAGAAAATCATCGACCAGCTGCCTCTTGCACACCCCCCACTGGGTGTGTGCCCACAACCAAGATACATGCCTTTGACCGGAATCGAACCCAGGACCTTTCAGTCCGCAGGACGATGCTCTATCCACTGAGCCAAACCAGTTTTGGCATGACTGTGATTTTAATGAAGTGATCTGATTAAGTCACAATTCATAGGCACTTTTTTTTCTTATTCTAAAATCAGCCCTGCAATTAAAGCATAATTATGCTTTGTTCTTTTGTGGTACCTTTCACCCAGGGAACTGGAAGTACTTTACAAACATTAATTAAGCAGCACAGCACCCCTGTGAGGAAGGTAGGAATTATCCTGCTCTTCCATGTGGTGACATGGAAACCGAAGCGTTTGCTGCTTTACCCTGATTACAATGGGAATTGTAGTCCAAGGTTCCATATGGTTGAAGTCTCTCTTTGGTCCCATCTTTCAGTTAGACTTCTTTGAAATGCACTCATAATCTTTTGCGAAAAGTATTTCAACTGCTTATTGTTATTGGCATTTTATGTTATTTTAAAATTTGTGCTGTTGTGAATCATTTTCATTACATATGTTTTAAACTTTAAGTCAGAGCTTAAATTATAGAAGACATTTTGGTATGTTTAGAGTACTATAAATAGCTTAAGTCTCAACTGAACCTGAAAATCATTTTAAGAGCTTTTATCTTTCAGTAAACTTTCATTGAACTGTACTGAAGTCATACATAGGTACAGAAAAGTGCAAAAATCATAAACAGCAGGTTTGATAAATTTTCACAAAGTGAATGCGCCTGAGAACAACTCAAAGCATTGGCAGTGTACACGCCCCCTTGCCCTGCGTGCCCACTTCCTGTCACTGCCCTTCCAAAGTTAACCCACAGCCTCCATTTTAACAGCATAGATTAGATTTGCCTGTGTTTGTATTTTAAATACATGATTCATACTGTAGTTATTCACTTGTGTCTGTCTTCTTTCACTAAGCTTTATGTCTGTGACATTCATCCATGCTGTTTGCAGTTAGTTCAATTTCATTGCTGTAGGATCTTCAACTGTTTAAAACACTTCAATGTTATATCGATTCTACTGTTGATGAACAGTTGGGTTGTCTCCAGTTTGGGACTGTTGAAGTATTACTTTAAAGATATGTTGCTATACAAACTCTTCATCAATTAGGTTGAAATAAATCAAAGGTAAGTTTTTACATGCTTTACCATGAAGGTATTGAGATACATGAATGATGCCTACTTAAGAGTTGCTAGATGTTATTCGTATAAAGAAGACTGATTAAGAACCTGTTCCTCAATTTCAGGGATGGGAATAATTTAAATTTTTCTCTAAACATGAACATGTCACCTGCCTTTACTGGTAGGATGAGTTCACACAAGAGGCGTTTTAGAGAAGTGCAAAGAGCACAGCTTGGCCTGGGTGTGAGCTGTAGCTCTACCACTTGCTGTGTGACCTTGGCCAGCTCAGCTTCACTCAGCCATCAAACTGTGTCACAAGTTGTTGAAAGATATGAAGTTAAATACATAGTACTAAGTGGGAATTCAATGAATGGTATATATAGTTAGGTATTTTTGGACCCAATATGACTAAGTCCTACTAGATGGATTATAATTTTGGATTATTACTGATACTTCCTTGAGTTCTGGCCAGTGTTCCTCAGTTGGTTGGAGAGTCTTCTTGTATACCAAAAGGTCACAGGTTTCATTCCCAGTTAGGACACATACCAGATTGTGGGCTTGATCCCGGTAGGGGTGAGTGCAAAAGGTAGCCAATTGATGTTTCTCTCTCACATCACTGTTTCTCTCCCCCTCTCTTCCTCTCTCTCTAAAATCTATTTTTAAACAGGTCTTTTTTTTAAGAAAAAAGAATACATATTTGCAAAATTCAATAAATAACTGTATAATGAGTGTAGAAATATCTTTATGTTGGATAAAATGAATAATTTCTACATGTCTTCTTGAGATACATTAATGACAACTACACAGTGGTCAATTGATTCAATCTTAACCTCCCTGGAAGAATTTATCACAGCTACAATAAAGAGCAGATCAAATGTCATTACAGATATCCTATATAATAAAAGGGTAATGCAAATTAACCATCACTCCATCACAAAGATGGCGGCACCCATAGCCACAAGATGGCAGTGTCCAGTCCTCTCAGCCCTGCTGGAGTCCCCCAGTCCTAGGGGGGTAGCTGTTGAGAGTAGGCAATATGAGCAGCCTGGTGGAATGCTTGCTTCATCACCCCAGTGATGAGGCAAGCATTCTGTGCCTGGTGGTGGATGGGCCTCTGGGCCATGGAGAGCCTCTGGGCAGTAGGCACAGAGCAGCCACACCCCACAGAGAGCTACTGGCACACAAATTTGTGTGCCGGGCTACTAGTAATCAATAAGCAGTTTGATTTAATGTATGGCTTAGATTGGAAAATTGTTGGCTTTAAGCTCAGAATTCTGTGGAGGTAGAGGTTTGGCCAGAAAATTGCAATGGGACTTTGTGGGATCCTAGATCAAGGGGCCTCATGTTAAATGACATTTTAGAAATAGCACTTGGAGTGAGTGATCTGCATGTGAGGTGTGGATTTTTATTTTTATTTTTTATTTCTTTGCCTGACTCTCATGTGCCTAGCTGTCGATTAAATACATTTCATAAATTCTTGAGTTTCCACTGAAGAAACATTTATCAGGACCACTACCTTGTCCTACTCTACCTTTTCCCATCTGAGGAAGTGGGAAAAAGCTCTGACCCATTGTCACTATCATAGTCCAGTCTGCCAATATCTCCCACCTAGATCACTTCAGGAGGCGTATACCTGATCTCCCAGCATCCATTCTTGCCATTTTATAATTCTAACCCTATGTTGCAGCTAGGAGTGATCAGTTCAACAAAACAGATTAGTTCTGTCATCTGCTTCAAACCCTTCAATAGTTTCACATTGAATTTAGAATAAAGTCCTTAACCTAAAAAATGGTCCTTTCTCCTTTTCTCCTTCGCTCCCTCCAAAGACTTCATGCTACAGCCACACAGGCCTTCTTTCTGGTCCTTTCCTGCTGTGCATCCTTCCTTCACATGCTTTTTTCTCTGTATCCTGTCATTTCCTAGCAAACTCCTGCTAATTCTTCAGGTCTCAGATTTAATATATTTCTTCAGAAAAACATCCCATCATGCCATGCATTTAATTATTAGGTCTCTCCATTGTAGACTTTCATAACACCTCTGCTTGTATTTATAATACTGTATATACTTAGAATTTTGTATTTGGTGCTTACTTTCCTTGCTTGTCTGTAAGCTTTATGAAAGTAGAAATTCTGCTTACTTTGTTTACTTACGTGTCTTTATTGCTAAGTGCTCAATAAACATTATTGACTGATTGAATCACATATTTCTATAGGGTAGGATTAGGTTGTTAATATCTCCAGAAGAAACTGTGCAATTTTTTATCTCTTCAGAAACATTGAAATGATACTTTAAAATAGCAAAGGAAATTGTCTGTGTTGTTTGCAAAACTAAAGAGAGCAAGCCTTTCAAAAGGGATTATAAAGGTTTTATACTGATACTCATTTTGATCATTTTTCTTGATTTATTTTATCATAATATAAGTTAAATAACAACAAAATACAATACAATGTATATGACCTTTCATACTTCGCTAATAACATATAGCAGCAAAATATACCTTGAGGGAGCCCAGCCTGGCTTTCCTAACTTCTTACCTACTTTTCTTCTCCTTATACCGAACATCTGGAACAAGACCATCTGCAGCTCAGAGGTGATGTCTCTTCTCTGCTGCGTCATCCAAGGGCAGTGCTCATTCCTCTGACCTGAAGCATAGAAATAATTTCATTTAGAATACCCTGAGGTTTTATCTACAAGCACAGATTCCTGCTCCCAAAAACCTGGGAATTAAACCTTTTATTCTAACTTCTTACCTACTTTTCATTTACCTATTTTTTCATTTGACATGTGTGAGGTTCATTTTGACCATGTGGTATATGAAAATAAAATCTCAATTTAATTGAGAATTAAATGAGATATAGCAATGTCCCTGGTACATGGTAAGTGCTCAGTTAAAAAAAAATTCTTGGAAGGCAGTTTGGCAATTTCAGTCATTGTAGTGAAATCAAGCACTACATGCAATGTGTAAGGTAGTTCACTATTACAAGGCTTTAGTTACAGAGTGGGTCAGAGCTTATTTTACTTTATTTTTTAAAATATTTTTTTTTATTGATTTCAGAGAGTAAGAGACAGGAAGAGAGAAGAGATAGAAACATCAATGATGAGAGAGGATCATTGATCAGCTGCCCTCTGCAAATCCCCCACTGAAGATCAAGTCCACAAGTTGGGCCTATGCCCTGACCTGACGGGGAATCAAACCGTGACCTCCTGATTCATAGGTCAACACTCAACCACTGAGCAACACCAACAGAGCAAATAACTTATTTTGTTAAACAAGGGCTCAGTATAAAATCTGGGAACAACCCAAGTATCCTAGAACAGTGGTGCTGACAGTTATTTATTTATTTATTTATTTATTTATTTATTTATATTAATTTTTTTTCACAGAGAGGAAGGGAGAGGGATAGGGAGTTAGAAATATCAATGAGAGAGAAACATCGACCAGCTGCCTCCTGCACACTCCCCACTGGGGATGTGTCCGCAACCAAGGTACATGCCCTTGACTGGAATCGAACCTGGGACCTTTCAGCCCGCAGGCTGACGCTCTATCCACTGAGCCAAACTGGTCAGGGCCTGCTGACAGTCTTTTAGAAGAATTTGATACACCTACTTTATTCATGAAAAGAAAAATAATAATAATAAATAATAAGAATTGATAGTTTATTTGATGTGTTTTATATGGCTATTGTAAGCTTATTCACTTAATATTTGCCATAATCCTTGGATGTTGATACAATACTATTCATATTTTAGTGAGATTAAGTAACATGTGTATCTTGTGGAAGCATTGGAGTGGCAGGGTTTTCACATAGTTAATCCATGAGTGAATCAGAATTTGAACAGAAGTAGCTGTGATTCCAGAGCCAAGTGTTCAATTCTTTAACTCTTATCTGTGAAGATACAAACAAACAAACAAACAAACAAACAGAAACCACAGTCTTGTGAGGGCCCATCCCAGAGTTGATGAGCTGCAGAAATGTAAGACAGGCAGGTCAAGAACAACTGTCATAACCATTATACTTCCTGTCTTTCTATATGCCTTTTATGTATTATAGTTCGCTTATTAAGAAGAAAACATACTGCTGTAGATGTGATTACCTTAATCACTTACTATGGCCCCATTTTCACCTCTCAGGCTCTTTCTACAGCATCTTGAATTGACTCAGGGAGTGAGGTCCACATTTGAAAGATCTTGAGGAAAAAAGCCTAACTAGGTACAGATGCACGTGTTTGTTTTACTTACTAATGGCTGGGTGTAGGTTTCCTTCTCCTGCCTCAAGGAAGCTGAGGTTCTGAGGCAGCCACAGACTACAACATAAATATAGGGAGGAAGGGAGGGAAAATCTTGGAAAACTCAAAGCTTGATATTTCCCAGACATGCCCCAATCTGCTTTTGACCTCGCTCCAAAAGGAGTGGTTTCCATAACAGAATGTGTGTAACTTAATGTGACCCTACTGAAGCCGTTTCCCATTAGCCAGCAGCCTTCCCTTTCTTATGGCCTGAGACTCAAATCTTTGGTCCTAGTTGCTCACTGCTAAGACAGGGCCTGGTGCAGGGACCCTGCTGTCTACACACTTCATGGCAGCCCTGGTCTCAATGCTGTCTCCTTCTCCATTGCTTTTCCAGATTGGGTGGGAATCATTTGTGCCCCAGGTTATAAGTATAGTTTACAAGTGTTCATTAATCACATCCTCCTACTCCTTCACTAGCCCTGCCTAGTAAGTAATCTGAGAGCAAAAACAATTTCTCTTTACGTTTGGTGGCAGAAAAGAGAAAGATCTGGGGGGGTGGGGGGGGGGGGGACAGAATCTATTCCAAGCAGCATGGAGAATGAAGCAGAGCCAGGCCAAACTCAATTCTTAGCATTGTCAGTCTATTAGGCGAGATTACCTCCCTGTCTGACATGTGGGCTGCCTCATTCTCCTTAAATCCTCTGACGTGAATTTTCCTTCTGAGACTAACAAGGTTAGAAGAAGGGTCAGCCGTCTGGATGACTTGGCGATGACTTCTATTAGGACAGCTTCTTTCTCCACAATGATGAAATTTAATCTCACAGTTTAAATGCCTGTCCCAAAATATTTCAAAATGTGAAAAGCATTGCGAGCCAAATGACAAAAATGTTTTTTAAAAAAACAAAAACATGGGCTTCTTGTCATCCACCACACTGGCTGTTTCAAAGTCTGCTCCGTTGGTAAATTATTCTTTCTGATCTTCATTTCTGATGATATCCAGATGGTCTAAAAGTCAATCTTTTCTGTGAAGGAGATATTCTCTGTGAAGTTGAACGTGAGTAGCCATTATGTTCAGATGCTGTGAGTAGGAATTAAATGAAATAACATAGAATTGTCTGTGCTCAATTAACAGTAGTTGATATTTAAATAATTATAGTGCCTATATATTCAACTTGGGGTTGGGCTTACCTTTGAAATGTTCATAACTCTTAAAGTAAAACTATATGTTTCTCCCTAAATTATAAGATTTTGAACAAGCCTAAATTGCTAATGTTAACTTTTCTCCCTGTCTATTCTTTCTGCTATATCTTCTAGAATTAAAATTCTGTTCTGATGGGTTCAAAGGTATTCTATAGTCAGCCTACCACAGGTAGATTCTGACAGCTTGAAACAGGTCTTAGTGTAGATTATGGTGTTTAAGATTTATTCTGTTTCTTTTAAAATGTAACCTTGAAATGACTAATTAATAATAACCTATTGTTAACATGATTTTAAGTTGCCATCATTTATTAAACTTTGAAAAGAAAATGATAATATTCTTTTCAAGATGAAGAGAGCAACATCAGCTTCTACTTATTGAGTCTCTACCTATTCTATGCACTATGGTAGATGCTTTCATTTGTTATCTCATTCAGTTTTTTAATTTTTATTTTGTCCATTTACAGCCACCATCGATGAGGTAGCCACAATGCAGGTGCTTTAGGGCCTGGGCTCCTGTGGCAGCCACTTCCCCCAGGCCCTAACAGCAGATACACACATGTATGCATGAGTGCTGCTACCCATATCATAAACAGCCACAGGTATACCAAAACAGTGGTTCCCAACAGGGGTACATGCCCCACAGGGGGGCATTTGATTTTTAAGAGGGGCAATTTGAGAATGAGATATTACCAGTGAATTGTTTGCATTTCTTATGGTTCTAAGAACCTCATATACAGTATATAGATATATAGTGACATATTTATTCATTTTAGTTCTCTATTATGTTTTGAAACTTTATTTGCTATTTTTTCATATCACTTCATATTATTTTTTTAAAAACAATTTCTTAGTGATTTCTTCCTTAGTACTTCAACTGTCCTTTCATTCTTTTATTTTTCTCTTTCATGGATGCCATGTTCTTTGGAAGCTTGTTTAGACCAAGTTAATGGACTTTTAGGCTTCTTCCATGTGAATTGGGGTTCACATTTTTGCATTTTTTTCTTTATTGAATAAGGTATTACATATGTGTCCTTATCCCCCCATTGCCCTTCCCACTCCATCCCGCTCATACCCTCACACCCCTAGTAGGAGTTCACTTTTTGAATAATAATTATATATCATGGGGGTGGGGGACATCAGGATTTTAAAGATGCTTAGGTGGGGCATGGCCAAAAAAAGGTTGGGAGCTACTGGCCTAAGGGAAAGGGAAGAGAGAAACCCAAATGTATTATGTCTCCTATGTGCCAGATATTGCAAATAGGTTCTTTCATCTCAAAGACCAGATATAAAATCAGAGTATTGTGAACACCCATTGAATTACCAGCCAAACTTCAGTGACCAGAACTTTCGCATATTAAATAGCTCTATAATTGTTGTTTTTAAAGGTGACCTTATTACAAAATTAAATAAGATCCTAAAAGTCTAAATCATAAAAGAGTAATTAAATTATATCAGAGTTATTATGTTTCTAATATCATCTTAAAAGTTGGTTTCCAGTGACTCCAAATGCAAAAAAAAAAAAAAAAAAAAAAAAAATAGAGAAGATATTCTAGCCTAAATAATATATGCTTAACCCCAGATGTTAGTGGCTTGAAAGGGACCTTTTTGCCCAAGAGCAATTTTCTGGAGTTGTAGATTGTGATATGAGTACTGTAATTTAAACAATTGTTTCCTTAGCAATCTTTTACAGATGGGAAGCCCATCTTTTACAAGATTCCTTTTGTTTATAGCACCCAAAAGTTCCCCAGAGTTTACCCTTCACAACGATTGGTATTCCTATCATGGGATTGTGCGAAGAATCCTTGAATTCTAGTCCTGTTACTGCTCTCATTGGCTGGGAGATTTGGGGTTGCCACTGAATCCTCAGGTTTGTCCTTTATAAAAAGTAGTGAGTTTGACTGGACTCCAAGATCTCTCCCATTCCACATGAACATTCTGGAGCCAAAAATAATATTGTAAAAATAGAAGGTGTCAACAGGTAAATGGATTCGGTTGGGTCTCATTACGTGATTCCAATGTTTCCATGCATCCGGGAGTCTTTCTCCCCAACCACCTCTCTACCTACAGGCTTGGCTAGTGTCCCAGAGCAGCTCACTTACTAAGCAAGAGGCAGGATAGCTAGTGGGAAGATATTGGCTGGTGATCACTGAACAACAAATCTTGGTCTCCTGACTACACCATGGCTTAAGAAAAGGATTTGAGTCTCTGTAGTCAATTCATAGGTTGCATATTTAACATTTTCTTTTATTTTTTATGTTTTCATCATAAATTGAGGCCAATACAGACTACTCTAACTACTTGAAGATTATAAACCCATTGATAGCATGGGGTAACTCTCAACAGAATCACATTTTTAAATGGCAACCTGTGCAAGAGAAAGAACTGAAGTTTGAAGTTAGAAGGACCTGTGCTTCTAGAGTGCCCCAAAGCTAGCTGAGTGATTCTGGGCATGAGAGTTAAATCCCCTGAAACTCATATGTCTAATTTCTTAAATGGGGGTAATGATATTTACATTGTAGAGTTATTATAAGGACCCAAGATACTATGTACAAAGCTCCAGACATATAATGGATGCTCAATAAACATCAGCTATTGACTGTGACTAGAATAATGTTTCTATTTATATGGTGTTTCTTTTTATGAAATGATATTGACAGTCGATGGTAATTAGCAAAAAAACCCTGATAAATATATGATATCCGCCCTTTGATATATATTTAATTTGTCTGATCTACAAATCCAAAATTATAGGGCTCACTAAATTAAGACATTTTAATCATCCTGAATATTAGGGTCAACTGAATCAAATTATTTTCACTTTCAAATCATTTTAATCGGGGCAAGGATTCTGGGCATTCCCCAGTCACTGCATGCTACACCAGTTACTATCTCCTTAATTCCCGTAATACCTATTATTGAGATGACTCAATTCATACAATGTGTGTGTGTGTGTGTGTGTTTCTTAGTACCAGTACTTAATATGGTATCAATGTGTCTTGCATTTTCCCCAAAATAATCCCTTTGGGTCTCAGGTTTGTTCTCTGTAAAAAGTAGCTAGTGTGACTGGACTCCAAGATCCCTTCGATTCCACATGAACATTCTGGAACCAAAAATAATAATGTAAGGTGGTCAAATATTGTTGTGTTGGAGTCTGGACTCTGCAATCAAACTGTCAAGGTTCAAGTGCCAGGTTCACTGGAGCTGTATAACCTCAGTGGCATCATCTACCAAATTTCAAAATTGCCTACCTAATAGGGTAGTTCCAAACATTTTCTTAGATAATCCATATAAGCATTTAGTATGATGCCTGATACAATAATGAGTGCTCAAAAAATAATAACCAAACCAACAAACAAAGAATAAGCAAATAAAAACTCTTGGGAGTCAGACAAACTTGAGATATGACACACCTGCTCCATCTCCAGCCTTTCCTTTTTTATTTCATCATATAGCTTTAGGCAAGTTATTAGCAACTCTGCACCTTATTTTCCTCACATATGTTGTCAGAATAAAATAAGTTGTTATATGTATTTAATACTGTGCTTGACTCATTGTGGTTGCACAATAAATGTTTTATCTGCTCCTTCCCCTTCTACAAGTCTGTATTGCACGCAGCCCTTTCTCTGTACTCTGCCCATAATTGTAATTAGTAGGCATGTATTGCAGCCATATATCCCTGCACTTTCAGTTACTCTATGCACAAGAGCTAAGACCAGTATACTCTTGACACAGACCAGGAATCTTACTGGTTGGGACTCAGGTTACCTAGACCTTTGGCCATCCCTCTGCTTTAGCTAAGACTGCCTCCTGAGAGACTTCTCTGAAGACAGCTTATCAGGAAGGAGACTGGATTGGGACATTTTGTGATATCTTATCACAGTTAGGAGAGCTGTGGGCCCAACACATTGTGTTAAAGACATGCTGTATCTTAAGAAGTTTGTGGTTGGGTGTCTGTCTGTTTCCTGAGAGCTCTAACCTCAGCCTCTTCCTTTGTGAGATCCTTACATTGTCAGCTCATAGGGCAAAGGTGGACTGTCTGCCTCATTAGACTTGGCCACAAAGCATGGCATGCATGGGGGGAAACTTGTGAGAGATATTTTTACCTCACATGATACTGTCCCTCAAGTTAAGTAAATTCTATTGCTCTTAAAGAAACAAAAAACAAAACTGGCAACACCCTTATAAGAGCCATTTTGGAGTGAAATAATGTTTGTTTTTATTGCTAGAATGAGAGAATGGAGAAATGAATGATAATAGAATAAATCTCTAAAATAGTTTAAATATATATATATATATATATATATATATATATATATATATATATATATATTTTATCAACCTACCTTGACATTAATGTTCTTTTTTTTAAATATATTTTATTGATTTTGTACAGAGAGGAAGGGAGAGAGATAGAGAGTTAGAAACATCGATGAGAGAGAGTCATCGATCAGCTGCCTCTTGCACACCCCCTACTGGGGATCTGCCCGCAACCAAGGTACATGCCCTTGACCGGAATCAAACCCGGGACCCTTCAGTCCCCAAGCTGACGCTCTATCCATTGAGCCAAACCGGTCCCGGCTAATGTTCTAATGTATGAGAATGTGATGCTCCTTGCACTAAGTACTGGTGCCCAGTCTTTTCTTCAATCTCTTGTGACCTGGAACGTGCTTTTTTTTTTTTTTTTTTTCATTTTTCTTTCTCACTGTTTTTTGTTTATTTTTCAATGAAAGCATTTAGGAGAGACTCCTTCTAAAAGAGAAAGTTTAGAAGGATTGCTGACTCTGTATATAATAATTTGAAAACATACTCTAAAAATTATGGGGTTAGAAAGCAGAGCATATGTTCTTCATTGGTGGGCTACCCATCCAGGGGCCGGCCAAGGGCACCATGCCAAGGACAGGAAAGGAAAGAGCACATGACTGGTACGTTCACTTTGGGCACATTTGTTGCAGCTTGTTGCTTTTCAGTTATTTCCCCATTCAGAATAGAAGGTTCTTTTATTTACTGCAATTCAGGCACCTACACCTACACCAGCTCCAACAACAGTATAGTTTGCAATTGCTGGGGAAGAGGCTTTGCAAAATCTCATTAAATATTTACACTCATGCTTTGCTCTGTCAGAAGAATGAATTTAGACTGGCTCTGGTGCCCTTTCCCTCACACCCTTTTAACATAACCTTTTTGTCACTGTGTGACACTATGTCTTGTGTAAAATGGAGTTAGAATCTCTAAGAACATTACTCCCAATTAGGGAGACAAAAAGGGGCAAGAACACAAGCATTTGTTAACATTAGCCCGATTAGTTCAGCTTTCCCCAACTTAAGCCATTCAAAGACTGCTCATGAATTTTTTTCTTATTTATCACTTCTCTTATAACTTCATATGTTTTTTTTAAATTGATATGATTTTTAAACCATAGCTTTGTCCTAAGAAGTAATACCTAATAAATTAAATATTTCACATTCTAATGCAGAAAAATGCAGACCACCCTCAGAGGTCCTCTCATTATTTCCTCTCATTATTTCTAGTTTCATAACATATATGAAAAGAAACTCATGACAATTAATAATAAATCTGAAAACATGTGTTTTACTTATCACCGGTGCAACACCGGTGATAAGCATACTAAACTTTGGGAAACATTAAACTAGGTTTCCTCACTGTTGAAATTGAAATCAAGAATCAAGACCACATTCCTAATAAGGGATTGGGAATGTAGTTCATTTGCAAAGCCAAGGTTGTTAGAAATACCTGTTGGTGTGCCCAGGTAATCAAGGCCTTTGCTCTCATCTGCTCTCCGCCTATTCTACTTTAATCCTGTGTGCCTGGGCGTTTGGACTCTCCCTCCTTCTCCTCTGGTTCTCCACCTTCGTTCTTAATTACTACCTTTGCTTCGCCACTGACTGTGATCTGCGGGTTGTCAAGCTCAGCCTGAAGACTTGATGCCCCTCATGTACATACCCTTTCCATGAGTTTCCTTTTGGCCTTTTTGCCTGTGGGCTTTCCCCAATTTCTATTATTATTACAGAACTAACAATAGCAAAATAATACCAGTTACTACAAAAAAGCAAATTAGAGCTGAAAGTGCTCTGTGAAAAACCTGATCTAGAAGGACTTTATGTGACTGACTAGGAATGGGGCCATTGCCAATTAAAAAATAAAACCTGTGAGAAGAGAATTTGTGAGAAGCTGAAAATAAAAATTGTGTGTCTGCCTGTATCTCTTAAAAGCATTTATTGCTTAGCTGTGAAAAATGCAGACCACCCTCAGAGGTCCTCTCATTATTTCCTGAGCCAAAATAGTGTTCATTGCTGCAAGAGTAATTTCCAAATATTTTAAAACATGGTTTCACCATTCTTCATGTGCATCTCCAGAGACCATGGGCAGTTTAAGGACTGGAGGAATAGAAGTACAAAGACACAGGAAATTTACTTGTGTAACTCAATCTTCTACCTCCTTGTGTAGGAGTCTCTTTACTGATCTTTGTTTCCTTATTTTTATGAGCTGGAAATATTTATAATTTGACATTAAATAAAAATACCCATGACTTTTCCTTTAACAAGATATTGTGGAACAAGGTATGGATTTTTTTAAAGGAATAAAATAAATAAATAATTCCGTTAATTCAACTGGTTGGCTTATTAAACTCACAAGGATACCTTTGATGAAAATACCTGAATGCTATACTTATGATAAATCAGATCAAATTCTGGGGCCACAAAGACCCACCATGAATGTATAGTGTTTACCTGGAGTCTTATTTACCTGGCATGCTGATGCAATTTTGCGAGTTACCTTTTAAGCAAAGAAAGATAATGCCATCTGCTGAAACACTAAAAAGGACGAACACACAGAGACCCCAACACTTTTGAAATCCTCTCCCTCTAAAATATCAGAATCTTAATGAGATTTTGAAAATATAAAATTTCTGAGTCGTACTAACACACATTAGCAAATTTCACACCACAGTGGCACATCTGAAGGAAGCCTGCTGCCAGGGTGGAGACAGCAGTCATGTTGGTGTACAGGATTTATTCATGTGTGGGCAGCTATTGCGTTCGCAGTCCTCGGAGAGAGAGCAGAATGTGCTGTGCCTGTGAGACTACTTTTCTCTGTCCCAGCCCCATAGTTGCTTATGCCTGATAGTTGCCAGCCCTTTATGATATTATCTACAAATTATTGTTCTTACTTTGCTGGACACATTCATTAGCCTTTGAATTTCTTCATACCTAAAACAGCTAAAAGGCATGGCTCAGGAGTAGAATGGGACGCTTTCGCCTGGTGTTTCTAATGATAGTCTGAGAATTGTTAACAATACTGAAAATAGCTACTAATAGAGCAGCATCAAGAGTGGCACTGTACATTGTGCATAGCAAAATCATAGAAAAGACTTGGGCTTGACTGAGGAGGCCCACCTCAAAAATGTATAGAATACTTCCAAGGAAAGCTAAGACACATTTCCCTCTCTACCAGTCTGCATTTCTCGCTCTCCAAATTTATTCCTAATTTCCCACACATACTTCTTTCCTCCACAATTTTTAAGGCAAGGATGAGGTTCTTTGAGGTGAAAATAATTTGTCTGTTCATAATTCAACTCATAACTCTGCCTAAATAAATTAACCTGTAAATAATTGCAGAGTTCCTTCATCCTGGAACTCTGTCTGCAGCATATTTGGTTTCTTCACTTGACTTGAATACTGTAAGCACTGATAGTTCATGTATGGGAAGAAAAGGAGGAATGTGTTTTTCTGAGCAGTAACTCATCAGTAGCTCTGTTTTGCTGGCTGTCTGGAGGTGCCTTTCACAAAGAGTCAACCCCATCGACTGGATCCTTAGACTCATGAGTGGGAATTCAAGGTGTGTCAGTCCACAGACCAAAACCACTGTGCTTTAAATAAGTTAGTAAGTACATCACAGCAGAAAGAGCACTAGAAACCTGGTTTCAAATTCTGATTTTGCCACTGATAAGTTTAGTGGCTTTAAGGAAGTTTTTAGCCTCATTTTCAATAAAATAAAAAAGTTGGATCAGATCTGGGCTTGTCTCAAATGCCCTTTCAGACTCATTGGAAGGAGTATGTGGAGAGTGTTAAGAGTGATTATAAGACTTTATCCAGGCACAGGGATTATGCTCATTGATTGATTCAAATTCAGGTTTATCCCGATAGATTAGCTAGGTCTGTCCTTACAGGTAATGATGGGGGTGCCTCCTATGCCTCCTGGTTGGGAGTGTACTCTATGGTGTGTTTCATCTCTACCTGAGAGAAGTTTAATACATGTCAGAAGCCACAAGATTATTTTATAATTTTTAGAACCTGAAGTAGAAAATTCTTTAAAGACTATTTTTTTTTTTTTTGAGATTTGATTCGTTCCAATGCCTTGGTCCAGCCTCTCATATTTTCCTTCCAATTCCTAATAACCAATTGGAACAAATGGCCAGATGATGCACTCTGTCTGGGGAATGAAAGAAAGCTCCCAGAAATGCCTTCCTCACTCATGTTCATCAGACAGAATGAGGAAGGTTTAATTGGCTTACCAGTTGATCAACTCGTAATATGTTAGTGAGAAATACTTAAAGTGAGTTGTAAACTGGAGATTTTATATCATTTTCTTTTGATGGGATCAACTCCAAGAGGTTTTTAAATCATCCAGAAATCATAAAAATTTTCAAACCTACATAATTTTAAGGAGAAAGTTTGCTATGTAGTTAATTATAATTAATTGTAATTGTTGCTGTTTATATTTTGGAATTTATAATAAGTGTCCTGAACAGCTTCAAAAATGCATCTATAATTTCTTTGTTGAAGATTTTTCTAGTTCCTAAAACCCTCAAAAGTTGAAGATATTTGGATCACTGTTTATTTATCCATCAGAGTAACTCACTTGAATTGAATCTGAGGCTTTGGAATCTCCATTCATTACCATCCGACAATGCGCTTTACATTTGACTACAAATCAGAGTTTGGGGGTTCTGGTCCTTTCCTTTGTTTTGTTTGTTTTTCTTATTGGATCTATTCCTAAATTTAAGAAAATTGTTGAAGCACAATGTGCCTATTTCCCTCCCTAAACTATTGGATATTTGCTTTTGCCTCTTGACTATACTGCAAGGATATTTGAGGAATCACAACGGTCCAGGAGGTCCACTGAGGCCCTCTGGTAAAAGTCACTTGTGCTGTTACCATTGTTGGCTAGGTTGTTACTTACTCTGTGCCTTCATGATAACTAGATCTGTGTGTTCTTGAGCACTGAGGTACCCTTTACATGCCATTTATAGCACTCAGAAACTGCAGAGGCTCAGAAGAAATAATTTTGACTATGAAATGCTAATACAGTTTTTACCTTATCCCCAAACAAGTTCATCTACTTTGTGATTTCCCGCATGTCTGGGAGAACTTGTGCAACACAGTCTGCTGCCAGGGCTCTCAGGTGTGTTGGCAGATGTCCTAGGTTTGATGCCCTTCAGGCTGCGGTAGTCTCTTACAGTCACTTGTTCTGTTAGAGGCGAAAGGAACAGGAGTAATGTGTCAAAGCTTTATTAGCCTTGAAAACCTATTAACTCCAAGAGGACAGATATTCTGTAGAAATATGATTTTATTTCAACTGAACCTCTCCCAGACTATAATTTTAGTTAACTTTCGTTATATGATTAAAACTGGTTGACTGTTTCTTTGCCAATATCCATTTTTTTTTCTTTTCCAATCAATCGTCACATCCTTTATTCCACATAAGCAGTGGTGTATGAGTTGAGGTTTAACAACTGGATCTGTGAAGAAAAAACAAAAGTCCTAATCTGTAGCCTCTGCCAATTTTGTGGTATTAATACTCTCATCATGGCCATTTTTAAGTTACCACCATGATATCCCCGAATAGAAAGATGGGAAGAAATCCACAGTAGCTCACCATTATATAATATTACCACCACCCCAAACCAATAGATTCCAATGGCCTTAAGATCATAAATAATAGTAAAAAGTAGTAAAATAATTAGGAAGTGGTATGCTGTTAGTGTATATCACCCTTATTTCAAACATAATTTATTCATTTGTGCATATAATATAATTTGTAGTAACCGCTGTGCATATAGTATAATTTGTAGTAACCGTGTTTAACAACTGGCTCACAAAGTTCCTGAAAATGTAATAGTCAGTTCTTGTGAGCTGGTATGGCTTGGTTCCAGCTCACCCTTACAAATGAGATATGTTGAGACAAAAGTTTATTAATTCCCTGGCAATGCTTGAAAAACTGGGCAGGGAAAAGTAAGTGCTTCTAAACTCCCTTCCCGAGCAGAACAAATGAAAGAGCAGAGATGTGTCCATTTAACATGCTTTATTTGGTGCCAGTACAAAGCCCTGGCATTCCTGCACTTAATGCAGAGATCATATCAACAGCAAAAAGTGGGGAGACCAGGCTTGCCAAATAGGCCACTTCTAAAAACCTCAAAAAGGCTCTTTAAAAGTTTTAAAGGAATATAAACACAACTGAACATGAAACCAGCAGAACTTGGAAAGATATATTTTTACAAAGTGAGTTTAATCTAGACAATATAAACACAGAAATAGTATTAAATCTGTCTGGGAAGGCAATACTATAGACATCATTGTTCATTGTGTATGAAAATGAAGGAAGTAAAGAAGACAGGCCAAAAGGAAACAGAGCCTTAGAGTTTGATGTATGTAAGTAGATTACAAAAATATAATTTACAGTTACTTTGGCTACAACTGAATAGATCTGAGACTACCACAAGTCAGTCTTCAAAGCTTGGCTGCTGGAGTAGAATAGCTCAAGATGCCAGGAAGGAATAGGAATTCTACTATGTCTACCAATACTGAGAGGAGAAAACAAAGGTATCCTAGTCTACAGATCTTTCTCCTCCTCCAGAAACTGCCTCCAAGCAACTCACTCCCAACATCCTGTTGATTCTACCTTATCTCCTATGGCCAGGCATTTACCTGGAAGTCTCTTTATCTGTTTCTTGGCTAGTTTCACTTAAGGTCTCCTCCCAAATTCTGCTGTTCTTGAAACTGCAGGAAACCTTTCTTGACCTCTAAGTCCCCACTGGAAGACACACTGAGTTAAAATTACTTGCTTATTGGTATGTCTCTCCCCATAGAATTAAAACTGCTTAAGGATGAAAATGTAGCTTATTCCATTATTTATGTGCCTAGTGTAAAAATCCTAATAATGCACTAGGTGCTAGAAAATATTTTTGAAGGAGTAAAAATAAATGACTCGGTGCCCACAGAGGAGACAGAACCCAATAGACCCTGGAAGGCTTTTCATTGCTTAATACACATAATATTCTCTATATTACTAGATGATAACATCTTCTTGACACACTCTCTCTCTCTGAATAATTGAGCAGAGCAAAGTCCATAAAGAGTGTTCCTTCAATGGACATGCCTCCAGTTGACCTTCTTCATGCCAATCTCTGTCAGTCTCCCACCAGCTATGTTAATAACCGTGTCCTTCTTTCCCCTAATTGCCTTCTGGAGCTCTTTGCTTACCATACTGAGTGCAATAGATGGTCTGTCATTACCTGAAATAAAATGAAGGAGGGCAGTAGATTCCAATGCTAGGGACTCTCTCTACCTTTGAGCACCTGTGTTCATTCTCTCCTCTCTTTCCTTCTACCTGAGTAATTAAATGCATGCTTTTTTGTCTTGTTTTTCAGCATTGCTCTCTACATATTTGTAGAGACAAAATAAAATGGAGCAAGGAAAAATTACAGGTTTGACAAGTGTCTGGTGATAGCCTAAATTATTATCTTTGCAGAGAGCTAAAGGCTGACATAGGCCTTCTTTAAATACACCTCCAAAGACATGAAATTCAGGTTCTAAATTAGAGAAGGATTACATTTTGTAGCTTGGTATTTTATTCTCAGGTGTGTGGGAGATGTCTGGAAGTAAAATGGCATCAGCACCTACGGACTGGGGTTGTTCAGTTGGGATTTCTGTCACATGCGTGATTTTAATAGCCTTGCACTTTGACTTTCACTCCTTTCAGTCTATTGATGTGAACATGGATTTTATATTTACTGCCCTCAAAGTCATTTAGACACAACTGATGACAATCTGTCAATAGTGAGAACTTTCGCTTCCTTTTTGATCAGAGCATGTGGAACCTCCTGTTGGCAGTGGAGGAGATTATCAGTCTTTACCTGTACTTTTCCTGCTTGATCTTATTTCCTCTTCCACCCTCAATACTCCTTCAAAGGCTTCCAGAACAGTGTGAACCAGCCTTCAGCATTGTGGTTATCTGTTATCTCTTTAGCCATTGGAAATGGCCACTTTGGAGCTCTGGATATTTATTAATGGTCCCTTCTCTCTTTGTTGAATTAAGTAGCAACTTTTGTAACTTGAAATCATTTAAAACCTTGAGGTCCCAAAAGATAATTACATTCAACTTTTTAAAAGATCTAAAATAGTAACTTTTTCTCCTAATTAGCTTACTGTAGAACTTTTCCTGTCAATTCTTTAGGACTCCACCAAAACTTTTAGAAGCATTTATACATATTGTCACATATTATATTCAATGATATCTCAAGAGTATCACTTCAAAAATGTTGTATCTGCATGAAAGTTATTAGGAAAATGTAAGGAGATTATTTTCAATGCAGTGTTTAAAATATTGTTTCTCAAAGTCAGTCATGAGCCAGCCTTTTTGCATCTTACTTGGAGAGGTTGCTTGAATGCAGATCTCTAGGTCTCACCCTAGATATTTCAACTCAGAATATGTGAGGGTGGGACCCAGAATATGCAAATTTAGCAGGTCCCCAGATGATATTGATATACTTTACAGATTAGGGACCATCAATCTAGAACATTTAAAAACAAAAACAAAAACAAGAAATACCTGTTATTTCTTTTTAAGCACAATGAAAATGGCACCTTTCTCATTACTTCTATGAGTTGATAAGTGTATATTATTGGGTAGCCATGTAGATGGGTGTGTATGACAAAACCTGAGCCAAAGTTGGGTAGGAGTTTGTTGTAAGCTTTAAAAATTGATATCCTCATCTATTAATAGCAGAGTGGCCTACAATTGAACATTATACATTGTGTGTGAATTGGACTATATAGAACAGTCAGACTTTATAATACAGGTGGGATGAAACAAGTAAGTTTTATGGCCCCCAAATAATGACTACATTTCTCCTGCTGATACTTACAGATTAAATGAGATAGAAACAAAGATATCTTAGACCTATTCATTCATTTATTCATTCACCCACACTTGACAGATAATTATTGAGCACTTACTTTGTCCCAGGCACTATGTTAGATTCTGGGAATATAGATGGGGCTTATAGCAAAGTGGAAGAAATATATTTAATAAATAATCATAGAATCACAGAAATAATCACAGAAATTTGTGTTAAAATCTCTAAGGAAAGACTATATGGTGCTAACAGAGTATGACAAAAAGATCTAATACAAATCAGAATATAGCATTTATATTTATAATGCAACTGTTAACTCAGCAGAACAGCTGAGCACTTCTCCATTTCTTTGCTATGTATCATCAAAATAATACGTAACATTATTGAGTGCCACCTATTGTCTGGGCACCATGGTAGAATTATACAAATGTTTTCTCACTTAATCTTCTCAATAACCCTATGAGTTATGTCTCCTTTCACACACAGGGAAGCAGAAGCTTCCAGAGTTATTAAATTACTCAACTGGGATTCAGATTCTGATCAATCCGATCCTAATGCCTATATTCTATTCACTGCAATCCCTGCTTAGACAGATACCATAGATCCACAGTGTTTAAACTAGATGGCATATCAGAACTCATTTGTTCACTACCCAACACCCCATTTACAGATGCAAATACAGAGGTTACGAACCTGTCAAAACTCCTGTGAAAACTTGCACAGAGGAATCTGGAACCCAGGTCTTGAGCCCAGTGTAAGGCTCTTCTCCCTCTAGTATGTTGCTTCTATATATCAATCATAACTTTGTGTGTCCTGCTGGGAAGTTAGAATGTAAATGATTCTCTATGCTAAAATGTGAAAAACTGGTTGGTTTAAACTGCAGAAATAATTCCCAGTTATCAAACATTGCACTACATTTTTCTCATTTACCTTTGTACCATTTGCTTCCTTTAAGTGTTCAAAATCCACCTTATGATTACTGATAGTCATGTGTTGCTCTTTAGGCACACTCTCTGTAAGGAACAGACTCCCCAGCTGTATTTTTAGTAGCGGAAATGGATATATTTTTTCTACCTTTTATCCTGGGTTACAATAAAGCCAGGCTATGACGTGGTGCCTGGGATCTATACACCTGCAGAATAAACTTGGGGCACCATTTGAGAGCATAAGCAAGCCAATGACACATTTTTAACCATTTTCTTTAATATTACAGCAAGTATGGATATCTTATGGAATAGCATGAAAAATTAGAACAAATTTCTTAGATGATAGAACACTTTTCCAGGTAATAGAAAAAAATGATGTGTCTGCAGCCAAATCCTTCAGTCTAACATTCCCAAAACATACTTTGTCCCCCTCTACCCAACATGCACTCATGCCATTCACGTATATATACTCTCTCTTCTCTGCCTTTAGGGAGAATTTGCTGAAAAATTTTTAAGAAAATGTTCTTTACATTCATTACACTCTCAGGTCTTTGTCTATTTCTGAAGGTGTAATGTAGAGGAAAATTCTTGTGCTTTGTAATGAGTGAGACTCGAGTTTGAATGTTGAAAGCATAATTTCCCAGCTGTGTGACTTCTATTTTCTAAGGCCTAGGTTATGTAGCTGTATATCGGAGATGGATTACATACACCATAGCCTGTTTTGATGATTAAATGAGATAAACATAAAGTGACAGTATCTGGGACATAGAAGGCACTCAAAAAATGATAGTTGACCATAATCACATATATCATAATCACATATTTGTCAGATAGTAGGCAGAGGGTGGGGACATAACAATGTGGCCAGAGAAAGCTACTGGTTCAAGAAGGGTTTCCACCGTGTCTTGGCTTCTAGAGCATTGGAAGAAGACGTAAGAGCAAAGTAAACACACACACACACACACACACACACACACACACACACACATGCTCACTCACTCACACTCATACTCATACACAGATCTGCACTTGTGGGAAGAGGGGAGAAGCAGATAGTAGGTGGGAAAGAATGGACCATCAGAGAGAGGCTTCAGCAGCTTGGAGCTTTTGAGATGAGAAGAGTATAAATCAAACTTTCATAAAAAGACCAAAGGTTACTCTTTCTTTCAAACACTAATTTATAAAAGTTACCGTAAGGAAGTAGGGATGTGAGTTATTTTCTCCCACAAATATTCTGCTTTAAATCTAAGTCTCTATTTTCTTAACACCTGTTGGGAGACTGGTATTATTTGTGGTGCCAGGATTAGAAAGCACAATGTGCCAGAACCAGTGAGACAGATTTTGCCTTAAATTTGAACTCTGACTTTTTGGTTTATTTTCTCACTTCCTGTTTCCAAGTCCAAGGGCCTTAAAAAGATCAGAAAATAATTATCATACAATATTAGGCCCATAGGAAAAAACAATCATTTTTATGAATCAAGTGCAAATTTATCACAATTACATAGCTTAAAATATCTTCAGCAGGATATATATATATATATGGAGAAAACACACATCCTTGGATTTGATTCATTCAAGCTATGAAAACTCAGCCATCAGTTGACAAAACCAGAAAACAGATTTCCTATGGTGTTCATGCATTATGTTTGTAAGCATCCTCCTCCACACACCCATAGCTCAGGAAGGCCCGAACAGCAGTTCTCTGTACACCCACCTTTAGTCTGGTTCTTCCACTGAAGAAGTGAAGAGAAGGCAAGTGCCCTGGCGATCAGGAGAGTGTTGAGCTTGGCTGCTGGCCTGGGGGAAGTAGATGGGATGAATTCCAGACTCTCCTCAAGAGAAGACATTCTGCCCACCTCTGTTCTCACCAATTGACATTTCAGCTCACTCCACTGAATCTCACCATGCTTTGTGGGAGTTAAAAGACAATGGTCCCATATCACCTTCCCTAGCTATGGAGAAGATGACTTCTTGATCTCTGTCATCAAACCAGCAACATCTCCATGTGTTTCTTGATTAAATATGGGAGTTGTAACATCTTTGCACTTTAAAAAAAGTTTTAATGTTATTTTAAAAATAAAAATATCTAAGAGAAATAAAAACCTCCCTGAACCACATTCACCCATGGTCTTGTCATACCTCTTGCTTAGTTTTTTCAGGCCTCTCCTCATTATACCTTTTAAGGATATTCAAAGATACCTGTCCTTTTGAGGAATCAGAAATAGGTGGAGGTGACAAAGTGCTCAGAAATGTTTACATTTTTTTCTTCCTGGCCACATATCTCTGAACATCGCATCACACCTAGATCTACCATAGCAAATTCTTGCCTAACTTGAAGGCCTCATTGGCTGCTTGCTTTAGAGAAAAGACCCACTGGCCATCTCAAGTGTGCATGACTTAAGCGTAGAAGGAAAATTCTGACAGTTTTGATTGCAGGCAGAGATGGCCTAAACCAGATGTGACAGTTCTCAGGACTACAAGCTTAGGCCAATGAGTCATAGTTGCTCCAAAGAGAAGTCATGAGGCACGGGGCCTTATGAACTAGTCCTGCCTGTGGCACCAGGATAAGGTAAAAGAGCATGTATTGAAGGGATCCTAAAACACAGGCTTCTGAGCAGCAGCTTCCGCACAGTAAGGAATTTACATAAATTTCCTTCTATACGGATTTGACTGTCATTTTATAGGCACAATCATAACTGGGAATGCTTGCTTTCATAATATGTGTTTTCAGATGACAACTATCTGGGCAGAGGGTCAATACAGTGAATTAACTGAGGTCAAGAGCACTTGGATTGTGCAATGAATTATTGTGCCTATCTCCCTTTCAACAGGAGAGGGAAGTTTTGAATTTGAAGCTAAGTTTGGGCCTTCCTGAAACTCGTACTAGCCCTGGGAAGTTATCTACAGAATGTGATATGTGGAGCATTTCTTCATTCCACAAATATTTATTGAGTCAGGCACTGTGCTAGATACTTGGAGAAAACAGAAGAGGAAAGTCCCTGGCCTCGCAGAGTCTCCAGACTAATAGGATAATAGGAGAGAGACACATCAAATACTTCCACAGAGAGCTGGAACCCCAGACCTCTCTTGGGCCAAAACCAGCTTCAGTAATTACTTTTGTATCTCAGTTCTCTCTCAAGAGTGTCCTTCAAGTCTGGCTCGCTGACCTGGTACATTGTCTCCTGAGGAGTTGTTTACAATGCATATTTCTGGGTTTCACCCAGTCCTACAGAATAAAATTCTCCAGACTTTTAACAAACATCCCGAAATATTTCTGATGCCATAAATTCTCTCTTTGCATATTTTAGCTGCAATGAGGCTTTATAGTGTTTCTGTGAGAGTGAAAAAATGAGCAAGTATGTTGGTTTGTGGTAGAGTGAGCATTCAGACATGACTTTAAATGTTGGTTCCCCAGTTACAACTTTGCTTTTGAGTCTCAGTTTCTTTATCCCCCAGCTCACTGAAGAATTGTATATGATAATGCCAAGTCCATGGTCTGTAATCACTTCTTTAGGTTGCTTTTAAGTAGTAAGTTACTCATAAATAATGTCAAAACACAAGCCATGATAGGGAAAAGTTATTTGCAATATTTATATATAATATATTCAGAAAAAAAATATATATAAACAATTCCTACAAATTAGTAGACAAAATACAAATAAAAGCATAGAAAAACTGGCAAGGGATGTGAAGAAGCAAATTCACAGAGGTGGAAACTGAATCAGAAAATAATCAATTGGTTACTAGGAAATAGAAATGAAAAAACATGGAACACCATTTACTGTAGTCTGATATTAGCAAGAACTAAGTCTGGTAATATCAAGAGTTATCACAATGAGGGTGAAATTGTTCTTGGGACTATAATTTGATCCACCCACTTTCAAGATATATTGACAACATCTAGTAAACCTGAAGATATAATACCTAGGTCTCAATAATTCCACTTCTTTCCGTGTATATATATATCCAACAGAAATTCTGGTGTATGTGCAGAGTCATATAATAGGATGGCATTGCTTGTAAGAATGAAAAATATTGGAAATAATGTAAATGTCCATTTATAGAGAAATGGGTAGATAAAATGAGTGGTTCAAAGTGACCATCTACATCAACTGGTTAGATTTCAAGAACTTTATGTTGCTGAAACTGGTTTGGCTCAGTGGATAAAGCATTGGCCTGCAGACTGGAAGGTCTCTGGTTTGATTCCGGTCAAAGGCATGTACCTTGGTTGCGGGCACATCCCCAGTAGGGGGTGTGCAAGAGGCAGCTGATCGATGATTCTCTCTCATTGATGTTTCTAACTCTCTATCCCTCTCTCTTCCTCTCTGTAAAAAAAAAAAAAAAAAAATCAATAAAATATATTTTTTTAAAAGAACTTTATGCTGAGTGAAAAAGAAAAGAACAAAATCCTAAGTTATGAATTATCTATATAAACAAAAAAAGAACAAAAATAGTATACTTTGTTTCATAATGCATGTAATTTTTAAAAATGATTTGGGAATAAATCCTCATGATATTTTTGCCTGAGAAGAATAATGGGCAAAGAGTAAGTTGCTAAAAAAATGTGTTTGACTATATTTGTCATTTAATTCCATAGAACCAAAATATTGAAGAGATACAACTAAATGTTGACAGTTGCTAAATCTGGATCATAGGACTATGAATATTTACTGTTATATTATTCTTTATAGTTTTCTGCAGCATTAATGTTTCTAAAAATTAAAAAATGGAATAGATTACTCTTCTCATAGCTGAAGAAACTATGTGGGCAGACAAGAGATAGTTATTAGCCTGAGATACATGGGGGGTCCTGGAGTACCTACTAGCTGGAGGATCTGGGGCAGTTGGGCAGTGTCAGAGGTCCCCTGAAGGCTTGCAGTCTCCCCCATGGTGGGAGGCTCCAAGTATTTGAACCATGTTTGGAGTATAATTGTATTTGTTTTTAATGCTCTCAGCTACTGTTTATGTAGACAGTGAAATTACCACTCAGAGATTCGGAGAATAAATAGCTCTCTGTCTTCTCTTCCATGTCCCCCCTTCCCACCCCCGATCCGCCTGCGGTTTGGCAGGCACACTTGACTACCTTACAATTGGCCACTCCTCTGCAATTCTATTTCATCTTCCTGTCTGGTAAGTGGCTGCCATGGGAGTATGAAGGAGACAAGAAAAGGAGAAAACAAAGGAGAATGTAACTGACTCTGGATAAAGAAAGGGCATCTCTAGGTTTATCATCCACAGTTACATGCCTGAACACACATGTGATTTTAGAAATGAGGGCACCAGGGATACCAACCTAAGCAGTTTGTAGTGATCTTAAGTTTCTTGCGGGCTGTCCTGTAGAAACACACAGAGACACGCACACACTCAAAGCCCATTCCCACCCCCCACGCTTTAGTAAAACCCCCACGCTTTAGTAAAACCTCCAGCATGTGTGGGCGGCATCTACTCCGATGAATAGAAGCCAGTGTGTTCAGGACGCAAGGCATCACCTTCATTTTAATGTTCTTTCATCCTCATGTATGCATTTAACTCGCATGCTCCCAATGATACAAGGCAAAAGAAAAGAGGGGTTATTTTACTTTGCAGTTCATGTGTTATCACCTGGCTTTGCTATACCATCTAGATTTTTCTCTTTTTGGAAAGAGGCTAGATGTTTGTGGATTCTGCCCTGCTGGGAAGCAGCTGCTTTGGCATAATAGAAAGCAGTGGTTTCCAGAAACTGTGGTCCCAGTATGAGCAGCATCAGCATTACCTAAACTTGGTAAAAGTGCAAATTCTTGGGACCTATCCAAACCTACTGGGTGAAGGCCCAACAATCTGTGTTTTAACGAGCTCTCCAGGTGATTCTGATGCACATTACAGTTCTATTAGAAAGTATCAGAATTTCAGATAAGAGTTCATGTCTCAACTTCTTTACTTAGCTGTGCCACCTTGGGCAAATGACTCATTAGAATTGAGTGTTTTTAATATAATGTAAACAGAAAGTATTTACTGAATATGTAATGTCTATGGAAGTTGTCTGAAAACTTGAAGGATCATATAACTTAAGTTGTAATTATAGCCAAAACCCGTTTGGCTCAGTGGATAGAGCATCAGCCTGCGGACTGAAAGGTCCTAGGTTCTATTCTGGTCAAGGGCATGTACCTTGATTGCCGGCACATCCCCAGTAGGGGTTGTGCAAGAGGCAGGTGATCGATGATTTTGTCTCATCGATATTTCTAACTCTATCCTTCTCTCTTCCTCTCTGTAAAAAAAATCAATAAAATGTATTTTTTAAAAAAAAGTTGTAATTATTACTGCTATCTTATCCTGGGTGTGGTTTTGTTTGCTAAATTAGATGCTCTTGATTTAAATATCTTTTCTGCCTCTCTTGGAAGCTTCTTAACACTTATCCATAAAGAGTTGCCAGCCCTGGCCAGTGTGGTTTAGTAAGTTGGGCACCGTCCTATGTACTGAAAAGATGCTGGTTCAGTTCCTGGTTAGGTCACATGCCTGGGTTGGGGGCTCAATCCCCAGTAGGAGGTGTGCAGGAGGCAACTGATTGATGTTTTCTCTCACACATCAGTGTTTCTTTCTTTCTTTCTCTCTCTCTCCAAAAGAAAAAAATAATCAGTAAAAGTATTTTTTTTTAAGTTGCAAGATTTAGCAAATAAAAATACAGGATACTCAGTTAAATTTGAAATTTTAATACTTTTTAATATAAGTAGGTTGTAAATATTGAATGGGTGTACTTATATTGAAAAACTACTCATTGTTTTTAACAAGTCCTATGTTTAATCTGATGTGCTGTATTGACATCAGCAACCCTCTTTTTAAGGGGCCTTTTTTTTTTTTTTTTTTTTTTTTTTTTTTTTTTTTAAGGTTAGGGACCCGTGTTTATTAATTTCAAAATAGTCACCTATGAGAAGGGATATTTTAAGCTTCAAGTAACAGAAACCTCAGTGTTTTGAGCACACACAGTTTATTTGTCCTACGTGGCAAGGAGTCTTGGAGAAGGGTGATTGCAGAGAAGGTTTGATGGCTCTGGTTCTGTGTGCCTGTGATTCTTTTGCTCTTTCCCTCATCATCACAGAATAACTGCAGTAGCTCTAACCATCTGAACTTCACAGAGCTTTCTTGTCAGACAGCTTTATAGTGTCAGAAAGAAAAATATATTTCCCAGAATCTTTCTTGAAAAAATCAAAGTTGCCATTTCCAGTCTCTCCAGACACTTTCATGTAGCTACCCCAACTGTTTCTCTCACACGTCTCTCTAGTAACCAAGGAGAGACGTGTGAGGGGAACAGTTGGGGTAGCTACATGAAAGTGTCTCCCAGCATTGAGCAAATATTTATTGAATGCCTATTCCATGCCAACGCCTGTGCCTAATGTTAGAGATACAGAGATGTATAAGACAAAGTCCTGCCCTCCAGGAGCTTATCTCCTATTTAGGAAGGTAGATCAAAGTCTCATGAAATGATATTGTTAGCTCTGTGCTTTGTTAGAGGAATATGCCAGGCATAATGAGCACTCATAGGAGGGCATCCTCTCAGGCCAGGAGGTCAGAAATAGCCTCCTGAAGAGATTCTATCAGCACAGAGTAAATGCTTGGGTTTATGTAAATATTAAATCAGTTTATATCTATGTAAATCTTTACTGAAGCTTTTGACACGTAATAGGATACCATAGATATTAGCTCTTATAATGATTATTATCCTAATGGGAGCCAGTGTCTGGCCTGTCACCTGGTTGCCCATCTTTTATTGACTGATCTAAATTAGGGTTGTAAGTTGCCTCACCTGAAACAGGGCTAGGACATTGAACAAGGAGTGGTGAAAATGAGCAGAAACCAAAGCAGATGGCAGAACCATGGAAGTTAAAGTTCATGTATCTAAAGAGCTACCTAATCAGTGTTTCTCACAGCTTTTACAGCCTTTTCACTTTTATATATGAGTGTGTAATTCTCATATGATTATTGATGTTAATTTAAATTAAAAATAAGTTCAAAATTGTAAGTAATAACAAAAATTTGGGGACAATATCTATTTATTTTCAAGCTGTATCTTACTTCCCTTTGCCCCACAAATGCTATTCAGATACCCTTTTTTCTGCTTAACCTGTTCATAATTACTGCTTTGGAGATCATATGGGTTAATGATCTCCAAAGCAGTGATTATGAACAGGGTAACAGAAAAAAGGGTATCTCTGATTCCCCACGTTCCTGGAGGGTGCCTTAGGGTTACTTCGGGGACTAAAGAGAAGGCCAAGTATTCTGGACTCTGCAATATTAACAATCTCACATGTCCTCTTCCCCAATAAACACATATGTGCGTCACATGCCAAACAGGACTTCCATTTACCTTGGAGGTTAAAAGCCAATACTGGAGAGTCAGATTCCCTACCCTTTATTATCTGTGTGACCTTAATCAAGTTTCTTAACTTATCTTTATATTGTTTTCCTCATCTGTAAAACAGGAATGCCAATAAAATTTCCTACCTTATACTGATAAGAGAGAACTAAGTGAGACAATACACCTGAACTTCTTAGTAGAAAACTGGCAGATTCTAAGTATGCAATAATTGTGAATTATTAGTACCACTTTTTATTAGTCACTGGGAGTTTGAATATGATTTATCTGAACAAAGATTTCTACTGCTAAAAAAAAAAAAATAAGAAAACAAACAAACAAAAAAAAAACATGAAAAAGGTCATTGTTCAAACCACCTCTGTAGCTAAAGACATTGAGGTCCCAAGAAGTTGAGTGTTGTGTGGCTTGTTGAGGTCATTCAGTTAGTGGTAGATTAGGGCGCAAACATCAGGCCCGCAGACTGCCACTCCAGAGCTTTTATAGACACCTAGAGCATAAGGTTTACTTAGCTCAAAAGAATTTTACTTGGATTGTTTTAAGACAGACAGCAGATAGCAAGAGTCCTTAAGAATATATTTCAAACATTGGTTTCCATACTTTGAGGTCTAAATATCTACTTCACAGCAAGTATGAGCATCCACTTAGGCCACTGACAGGATTCCATTCCAAATCCATTTTCAGTTGCTGCCTTGGACCTGGTCCCTCTCAGTAGCTTTAGAGAACAGTCCTCCTAGCAGGCTGAACCCTCACTGAGCTGCTGTGTAAACTCTGAGAAATGGTCTTAAAAAACAAACAAGTTTTCACCGAAACTGGTTTGGCTCGGTGAATAGTGGTGGTCTGTGGACTGAAGAGTCACAGATTCAATTCTGGTCAAGGGCATGTACATTGGTTTCGGGCACATCCCTGGTGGGGGATGTGCAGGAGGCAGCTGGTCAATGTTTCTGGCTCTCTGTCCCTCTCCCTTTCTCTTTGTGAAAAACAGTAAAACATATTTAAAAACAAAACAAAACAAAAACAAACAAACAAACAAACAAACACACAAAAAACAAGTTCTTCCTTCAGAGGAGAAAGTCACCCACACTCCTTTATAGGTATTCTTATTCCCAGTCTAGAAACCCAGAATTTGTCTTCAATTCTTGTTTCTCTTCCCCACATTCTTACATTCATTTCTACAAAACCTTCAAAGGCATTATTCTGAAACTTGGATCTACCCTTTTTCCCCGAAAATAAGACAATGTCTTATATTAATTTTTGCTCCCAAAGATGCACTAGGTCTTATTTTCAGGGGATGTCTTATTTTTCCATGAAGAAGAATACGGTACACATTTATTGTTAAAAGAAAATAAAGGAAATTTATTACCTGTATACGGTACAGTAGTACGGTAGTTGTCAACATAAATCAGACAAACTGAATCCTACAGTATCAAGAATTTACTCATTTATTCAATGACAATCATGTCATCATCTTCTGGAACATCATCATAACAATCAAATTCCTGAATTTCCTGGTGAATTTCTTGTGTCTCCATTTCTTTCAGAATCAGTGGACCAAATCTCTCATGTTTAGCCTAGGGGGGCCTGATTTTTGGGAAATGCCTTATGTTTTACTCAGAAGGAAACCTGTAAGTAAGTCTTATTTTCAGAGATTGTCTTATTTTCAGGGAAACACGGTAGTTGGCCTCACTAGTGTAATCTCTTTCATTAGCCAGGTCATGCTCACTGGACCCAGCGAGTAATAGATCTAATTAAAATGGGTGAAGACAATAGGGATTATAGTCTCACATGACAAAAAAATATGAGGAAGGTAGCTACAGAGTTAATGCAAAGTCGAGGGTACTGGGGCAGCTTCTTTTCAATTCTGCTGTGTTCACCTCATGGTAGCAGGCAGCTACCACAACTCCAGGTGAATGCCCTTCAGGACAGCGTCCAGGCAGTCTCTCTCCTTGTTTAGGATAGAAGACCTTTTCCAAAGTCCCTTGTCAAAGTCTCCTTTCTGTGCCAGGGTGGTTCTGTGGTCCGCGTTCATCTGCCAAAGTAGCTGGGTGACTCTGTGGTTCCAGGTGGTCTCTGCCAGGTAGGAAGAAAGGGTTGGGTTTGGGGGTGATGTCTATTGGGTAGGTGTATCAGTTTGCTAGGGCTGCCATAGTAAAATACCACAAATCAGGTGGTTGAAACAGTAGAAGTTTATTTTTTCACAGTTCTGGAAGCTGGCCTCATTTAACCTAGTCAACTCTTTCCAAATATAGTCACATTCTGAAGGACTGGGGGTTAGGACCTCAACACATGCATTTGGGTGGGGGAAGGGGGAGATCACTATTTCATCCATAGTATTAGGCAACTGGCACCTGTCATAATGCCTATGACAGGTGTCTTCCTACCCCCCCCCCCCAAACCTTTGATTGTTAGATCCCTCTTATTCAGAATCACGTTCTGCTCTCTAGATATCCAAGACACTGGTTTTTCAAAACAAATCCAAAGTCTCCCTCCGCCAGGAATCGTATTCCTCTGTCTTTGTTCATCTTCCCATTCCACCTTAAGTGAACTCTGCCTCCATTCCTATGCATGCATCTTTGTAATTGAAGATGTGTCAGCCCGAGAAGGACTTGATTGAAGCTGAAGAAATATTACAGATGAGACATGACATCATTAGGTGTGGGTGCTCACTTGGACATAACCTGGGTTATAATGAATTTTGGCTAAAGTGGGGGAAAGAGTCATCATGCTGAGGTGAAAATGCGAACTGAAATCTTTTCTAAAATCTGCATGTTGGTTTATCAGCATCACAGATTGAAGAGGAAACTTCAGAGGAACATGGAGTTCAATCTGGGATCTTTTATGGGGAATTTAGAATTAAAAAGCACACAGAGAAAAATGAGATTTTATTTACAAAAGGGAAATTGATTGGGCACCATTTTAGAAACTGTTGAATTTCTGATCAGGAGACTCAATAGAATTATAATCTCATACTATATGTTTGCTCCTCTCTAGCTATTATCCTTGTTATAATGTGTTTATAGAGGGATGGGAGAATGGCAATTTCAAGATTAAAAATCTCAGCTCATCGATTTTTATAGCTGCAATCATACCTCAATTTGATTTTAAAATGTACAACTTCTAAGTTCTCCATAAAAAGAGTGTATTTCTCAGAGGACAGCTCTGGAGGCCCTTATTGATAAGATCCTTCTGGGTGTGGAATTCTTATTTGTCACAGCTTCCCTGGATGACTTTTAAAAATGAACTATTACAGGATTATTTTGAAGCTGGGATTTTTGAAAAAGGAACTGTTACTACATGGCCCTGCTTAAGGCATCCTGCTTTCAAGTTTGCTCTCCTCTCAATGTGAAGGTCTTTTATCTCTGATTAGTGATGGACTTCAAAGAGAGGGAAGCATTGGCATATCCTGCTTCCCCACCAATTTCTTTCTTTGTAGCTTTGATTGAAAGGAAGCCAGCACACACCTACACACATGACATGCACACAAAATAGCAGGTGTCCTGAGCCAGAGTCTTCCACAGGCCAACCCCACCAGTGATTTCCCAAGCCATGGAAATGGCCTTTCAAGTCAACAGCCAATGTTGTCAGGCTCATAAGAAAAATATAGCATCAGAAGTTTGGCTTTCTGTTTGAGTAATCTACTCTTCTGCCACGTGCATGTTTGCCATGCTTTCATATTTAAAATCAGCAGAGGACTGCCAACTCAAATACATCATGATATGTTCTAAATGACTGGTATTGCACTAAATAAATAAAGGCCAATAGGAACATGAAGTTGGTGCCATTAATTCTGTGTGACAAGGGGGAAATCATAAAAATGTTGACAGAGGAAGAAGTCTTGAAAATGAATAGAGTAGAAGTTTGCCAGATTGGTGGGTGAAGAATCCTGGGCAAAGGCAAGAGCCTGGCGAGTAAGACTGCAGGGACTATTGAAGGAAGGGAGAGAAGTGGCACATAAGTTGGGCACCAGGACAAAGGCAGGTGGATACAATTTTGGAGCGAGGGAACAAATGCACAAGTTTGGTATTAAAGGGTGCAAGGTACTGAGAAATCAGAAAAAGAATATCAATGGAGTAGCAAAGTAGGTAGGAAAAGATCTTGGCACTAATGTTTTATACAATTGGAGGGACTATAGACCAATACTTGTAGTGTAATTAAGAGCAAAAAAAAAAAAGTATTGTATTGTCATGTTCTCAACTACATTATCTAAATATGTAAGTGCATATTTAGATACAGGGTTTATTCAGAGGTGAGCATATTCAAGGAAGTCTTCCTAAAGTGGGTGGAGATGGTACAAGGTCTGGCAGGTGAGCGAGACTTGAATTATCAGAGAGGCACAGGGGAAGGCATTTTCCCTGAGCCAGTGAGTAGGATGTGGGAGCAGAGGTGGTAGATATGAAGGACGATAAAATGATTAGTCTAGCTTTGGGGGTGGTGGTGGAGGGAGAAGGGTTAAGCTGTAGAGTCCATTCATGCTTCTCAGTTTGACTACAATTCAGTGCTTCTCAGTCTTGACTGTCTGAGTAATAAGTCTTTTAAAAGCTTAGAAAACAAGGTTTAGCAGAAAGAATGATGATTCTGGGAATGGATAGACCTGAGTTCAAGTTGCAGCTCTGCCCAATTTCCAGTATTATGAATAGGATCGGGTCTTTAACTCCTCCTTGGGCCCATATCTCTGTTTTAGACATAGATATAAAATACCAGCCTAGCAGAGGTGGGGTAAAGAACAGTGAGATGATGGATACAAAGTACCTGGCATAGAGCAAGTATTCATTGAAAGCAATATGTGGTGTCATTCCTATAGGGAATAAAAACACCATACTCCAGTATTCTAAACCTAGCTCAGCTCATTGAATATTGTATGATTTTGAATAAGAGATGTGTTCTCTCTAAACGTAAATTTTCCCATCTGTGAAATCAACACTTTCTTCCTTTTCATGGCTGAGGCATATTCCATTAAATGAATATGCTATATTATATTTATCCTTTCCTCAACTGATGGGTATATGCCCAGGAATGGAATTGCTGGATCATATGGTAACTCTGTGTTTAAAATGTTTTGCATAGCATCTGTACTATTTTACATTCTTGTAAATGCATAAGGGTCCCGATTTCTATACAACCTTGCCAATACTTATTTTTAATGTTTTTTTTAAAATTATTATTATTCCCCTCCTAGTGGGTGAGAATGGCATATTACTGTGGTTTTGACTTGCATTTTTCTAACAACTAATAATGTTGAGCATCTTTTAAGCTCTTATTGGGTATTTGTAAATGTTCTTTGAAGAATTGTTCATTCAAATCCTATGCCTATTTTTAAATTGGGTTATTTGTCATTATTTATTGAGTTTTACGAGTTCTTTATATATTCTGGGTGCAAATCCTTATAGTAATTTGCAAAAAAATATTTCTCATTCTTTCATTTATCTTTTCATTTTCTTGATGGTATACTTTGAAGCATGTTTTTACTTCAGGTGAAGTTCAGTTTACCTATTTTTCTTTTGTTTCTTATGCTTTCAACATCTCTAAGAAGACTTTACTTAACCAAAAGCCATGAAGAACTCTTATGCTTCCTTCTAAGAATTTTATAGTTTTAGTTTTTACATTGAAAACTGTGATCTATCTGGAGTTAAGTTTTGTGAATGGTGTGAGGAATGAGTCCAGTTTCATTCTTTTGTAAGTAGATATGCACCATTTACTGAAAAGCCCATTCTCTCCCTCATTAAATTGTTTTGGCCCCCTTGCCAGGGATTAATAGGTCTGGCCTTATGCTGCCTTATCTTTTGAACAAGAAAATAAGCCACGTTACAGAAATCTTATAGAACATGCTGCTACTACTGTTCATTGTTATGTTTATTTCATGTCATTGAAATATTTAAAATTATATACTGTTGCCTTTTTAAAAATAGATTGATCTGATGTAGACTTTTCTATATTTCACATGAGAAATTTGTGGTGATAAAATTATCAGATTATTTTCACTTTTCCAAAAAAGGAAAGCAAACCATGGAGACCTGGCTTGAGGTCACAGCAGTGGTGCTCACACTGTTCACTGTCACATTTTCCCAGACATCTCTCTCCTGGCATCTTTCCTTAATGCACAGCCCAGCTGGACCAACAGTTTTATGGCCAGGTAACCGTGCTTAATTCTTCCTTTATGATCATCACTGTGAATTTTCAATACAAATTTATTTTGAAATACAGTTTTGTTTCTCTATCCCCCAAAATCTCAAAATCCTTTTAAAAAATATGCATTTTTTCTCTGCCCTGAAGGTAAAACACAGCAACCTTGTTTAATAGCAAAGTTCATGTGGCTGATGGTTCAGGAACAGAAGGATTGATTGTTTTCCCTCTGGGTCTCATCCTCATTTGTTCAATTAACGGATAAGGAGCAGAGCTCAAGAGGGGCGAGCACACAGGCCAGACAGAGCCACTCTCTATTGAAGCCTAAGACAGCATATGGGGCTCCCTTTCACTGGACATTCTGCTTGCAGAGCGTGTGAGAGGCAGACAGCAGGCAGCAGGCCTGGGGACAGAGTTAATCTGTATCCTCAAGGGCACAGATGATTCCCAGTCCTTTAAGCTGCCATGGTAATGATCTCCGGATGCCAGGTGAATAGGGCAAAGGGTGATTTGGACCCAAAATGGAAAGTAGAAAGTGATTATTGAGTGAAACCTCGAATCCACAAATCCTTCCCCTGCCTGAAGTCTCCGTAATTATCTCTAATGACATATGCTATGGTATTTTATCTTTCCCTTGTAGGGAGGAGCAAGGTGAACATATGGAGAAATAGAGTTTCAGTGCATCTGGTAATAGCACTGAAAAGACAAAACAAACTCTGGCCAGCCTTGAAGCATTTTTGTGAGATGACATAAAGAATGAATGCTAGGTTTTGTTTTCTCTGAAGCAAGTGCCTGGGTAACTCTTTAAAATAGCCTGAAAAATTAATTTGCTGAAAATTCAGACAATCATAATTACACCATTCACATAAGTTGCACCAATTTCTGCTTCATTCTCTCTGAGTGCTTGCCAGAGATACAGAGTTGGTTATAGTACAGAAATGAGAATTTAGTGTTCTCACTGAGATTATTTCTTCTTTGTGGGTGCATAGAGCACATGTGTCAAACACAAGGCCCTCGGGCCAAATCGGTCCAGCCAGGCCTTGCAATGTGGCCCGCACCGCGCTGTCATCACTGCACTCCGCTGCGTTTCCATCACAATGACAGTTTATGACTGTTCAGTAAACCATTCAGCCCGTGATTTAGGCTGGATTTTAGATTTTGGCCCCTTCTCTGATTGAGTTCGACACCCCTAGCATAGAGGATAGAAAGGTACAAATAACGTGAATATCATTAATTCACTTTGGGTTTTCCATCTAAGAACTGTGTATTTATCAATTTAATTGGTAGCATGAATGTATTCTTCAGCACTTACCTTCAACAGACGCCATTACTTTGAAGTTCTAGATTCCTCCCTAATCCCTGTCTAGGCTAAGAGTTGCCAGTCTTCCTTGACTAACAAATGCTTTCAAACCCTGACTGATTTGGCTGGGTGGATAGAGCATCGGCCTGCAGACTCAAGGGTCCCAGGTTAGATTTTGGTTAAGAACATGTGTCTTGGTTGTGGGCACATCCTCAGTAGGGGGTATGCAGGAGGCACTGATCGATGTTTCTCTCTCATTAATGTTTTTAACTCTCTCTCCCTTCTTCTCTGTAAAAAATCAATAATATATATATATATATATATATATATATATATATATATATTTTTTTTTTTTTTTTTTTAAGAAATGCTTTCAAGTTCAAAACACTCATGATTCAAGAGGTAATGATGGACAATCTAACCTGGAGGGTATTAGTAGGGTTGTTGTCCCATAGACAGAAGGGACTACTGGAATATGGTGGATGGGACAAAATATGCTAAAGTCTTACCATGTGAGGGGCAGTCCTAACAACAAATACCTTTCTCAACCAGGATGTGAACAGACCACTGAGAGGCTGATCCACTTACCTGACCCTTAGCCCCATCCCTGATTGGACTGTGTACTTGTCTACATCCCCTGAGCATCTGATGCAGTGATAAGAAAAACATTTTTGAGATATTCTAAATTAATTTACAGCGATTGGACAGTGAGATAAAGAGACATAACTGCTTGTCTGTTAATGGCTGCTGACCAGCTAACAGGAGATTTCTCACATCCCTGTTTTGTCTGTTGGAATTTTGGATTAATTCCAGGTGGCTATTTCCATAGATTATTTTAGCCAGGCACCATGGAACCAAGAGTCTCCACTTGTTTACCTGTGAGCCTCCCTTTGCTGCCCCATCCAATCCACAGGAGCGGCCACTTCTTTATGTGGACTCTGCTCTATTCCAGAGCTGGTCCCACTCGCTTGACCTTCTCCCATCCATTTGCTTAGAGCTAATGTAAATTCTTTCGGATAGTTTACATTTTTTCATTTTCTCCCCCTTTCCTTCTTTTTTTTTTTAATATATATTTTATTGATTTTTTACAGAGAGGAAGGGAGAGAAATAGAGAGCTAGAAACGTCGATGAGAGAGAAACATCGATCAGCTGCCTCTTGCACACCTCCTACCGGGGATGTGCCCGCAACCAATGTACATGCCCTTGACCGGAATCAAACCTGGGACCTTTCAGTCCGCAGACCGATGCTCTACCACTGAGTCAAACCGGCTTCGGCCCCCTTCCCTTCTTGATGTATAAAAACAATTGCAAAACCCGGAAACATGGACTTGTCTTTTCTACGTGGTCATGCTGCTGGTGGTTTAGACTTTATGTCCCATAATTGGTCATTTGGATAGTATTTTTGGCTCAGTATAACCTTACTTACAAAAGGATTTTCAGCTATGGAAGTTAACATTCTTTTAGTTTATCAGCATTGCCTGGGTCTGTGGTGTTCATTTTCCTTCCTGCTCGCTTCCCTTGTGAACTAGACTCAGCCAAACCATCTCCCCTTCCCCTTCCTGCCCAGAGACTCATTCCTGCCCTCTGAAGTTAATGTTCATCTTGTTATTCTTTATTAATAATAACAACAGCTAGCATTTGGTATCAGAGGGGATGCTAGATGATTTTGTAATGTGTTATTTCATTTTGTCACCACAATGATCCCGGGAGGCAGATATCATTTTTATAATATGATATCCTTCACAAAAATGAAACTGATGTTTTGAGGAGCTCAGTAACTTCTAAAGTCATACAGAGAAGACAGAGAAGGTTGTGGAGTAGAATTTGATCCCAGGTCTGTGTACTTATAAAGCCCAACCATCTGGTTAGCTAGTCCACACTGCCTTCCCTGGCCTTTGTCACTTAGCTGACCAACTCTGCATTGGCTTTCCTGCCAGCTCGCTCACCACAATTCATGTTACCAATTAAATTGACAAATACACAGTTCTTAGATGGAAAACTCAAAGTGAATTAATGATATTCACGTTATTTGTACCTTTCTATCCTATATGCACCCACAAAGAAGAAATAATCTCAGTGAGAACACTAAATTCTTCTTCCTTCCTCATCCTCATCCCAGCCTCCTTTGTCTGGCTGATTCCTACCTAGTCTTTAATCCTGTTTCCTTGGGAAGCTTTGGGTGGCTTTCCCCACTTTGGGTTAGGGGCTTCATTTCCATGCACCCTCTATTTCCCCAATCATGGGCAATAATGATAGTTATAAATGCAGTTCACATGTCTATGCCCCTTACTAGACACTAAGGGATTGTGACTTGTTTAATCTTCTGTCCCCGATGCCTAGCCATGGCAGAGTTTGGGTGTTATGCAGGTGTCTGTAGAATGTGGAGAAGGTGGCTTCAGCTCACCCCTCTGTCTCTTGCCATTCCAAGAGTGTCTCAGGTGGGTACTGTCCCCTGGCCCCAGCTCTCAGGTCACAGCTAGCCTTCTTGATTGGGACTCTCTGCCGAGCCATCTCTAAGGGCGAAGCATGAGCAGAGCTTGGGTGGGGAGACCAGCACTGGTGGAGTACAGAGGAAGGGGTTTCATGAGAAGGATTTGTGGTCCATTGCAGAACCTTTGGAACAAATGAGACAAACTGTCATAATTTGGACTTCCTGGGCCACATAAGGAATTAGAAATTGCTTCCTGGTCCACCAATTTCTTCTAAATTTAGTGCAATTAAACTGAGTTCTAGTGGAGTCCCCACCCCCCAAACCCTCCATGACTTGATAGGAGGGTTCTATGAGAAAAACAATAGAGAAAGAACGCTTCTTGAGTAATGCTTTTGGCATTTAGCATTAAGGGAAACTAGTTCATTACACAGAAGTCAACAAATCAGGCACGTTTTTATAAGGTCATATAGATCCTTAGCACAATTGTTATATTGTGACGGTGCCTCTCCGGTGCCAGGGGCATTACACATGTGCATGTGTGGGTTGGTTTGTTTGCTGATCTATTTTTCTCTCTCATGTTTACCACAGTCCTAAGACTTGAGTACTATTTTCTCTGTTTACACATAGGAAACAAAGGTAAAGTAACTCACCCAAGGTCATGCACCTTGTAAGTGTTTGAGATGGAATTTAAACTCAGGTCTATCTGACTCCAGAGTCTGGTTAGTTACTGGTTTCCTCATGCAAAGGCATCACCATTCTTCCTCCCCACATTCCTTTCACTTCCTCATTCTCATGGAGACAATGTTCTCTGTCACCTGTGGGGTGTGTGTGGAGGGGGAGGAGGGGGGTGAGACAGGCAGGGGGCGGGGTTGAGCCAAGTGGCCCAAGGAAGCATGAGGAAAATAAGAGTCAGGCAAGGCAGGGGTGGGTGAGCAGGAGGACATGTGGTCTTTCTCTGTTAAAAACTGAGATAGAACTGCCATTTTGCAGGTCTGTGTTATAAATGGGAAGCCTTTCTCTTCATTTAGGATGGCTCTTCATCCAACAGACATGATTGAAAATGCTCCGGGTCCAAGAATGTACCTAGGTTTGTTTATTTGTATCCAAATTTCATGTTTTAAACCCAGAAAAAAAAAATTCAGTCTGACTCAATCAGGAAACGTGGATGCATAAATAGACCCTTCTGAACATAATGAAAATGATAATTCCCTCCTCAGGGCTAGCCCAGGCCCAGTGGCCTGACTGCAATTACGTCTCAGTGCCAGTCTCCTGGGCCGCACGGTTCTGTCAGTCCACCCTCATTTCCAGGCAGCGTGTAGAGCTGGGTGTTTTTTTCCCCTCAGCTGAAATCCTCCTAGTCTCTAGGGGCACGCGTGACTGCTGTAAGTGGAGTCGCATTTGCAATTCCCAGGGTGGCCTTTATCACTGTTGTGCAAACACCGGCCTCCTGCAAACCTGCCTGAGCAGGGCATGTGATACCTGCCTCACCTGACTGCAACGAGGTCAGAGCGGAAAAGCCCGCTTTCCACCGCACCTATTCTCCCCAGGCCCCCGTGGACCTGGCCCGGTCCTCCTACCCATGGAACGGCTGCTCTTTTCCGAAGCGTTCCCCACACATGCAGCCCCGTTTAACAGGGCAGGCCGTGACTCAGTAAAGGAAATGAGTGGGTGGAGGTGGGGGTATAAGTATCGTCTGGAGGTTACACATGTTAAGTGTGTCCATGTGTGCCCGTTTTAGGACAGGCTCACTTCCTGTGCTGCAGCCCCTCCGGGAACTGGGACAGGGCACGAGGTGTGTGCCAGAGATAATTGGGTGGCGTGCTGCAGGGATGTGGTTGGAGCTTGTCATCAAGATGGGCAGGTGAGGACTCTATTTCCTTTGTCCCGAGAGAGAGGAGCTGATGAGGCTGCGATTTCAGCACCGAGGTCCTGTCTGTCAGCAGCAATGCAATCAGCTTTTGATGATTTAGAGGCTGCTATTCTGCTCACTGAATGATTTAAGGCCTTTTGTGTTGTGATGCCGGCACTTCTCCCCACTAAAAGGGGTGGGGGAGGGGAGGGAACAAGTTGAACCTCAAACATGACCGTTTTCTAACTGGGTAGCTTCTAGCTCAAAGGAGGGCCAGTGGGATGGGAGCAAGCATATCATAACACCAATAGCTGTGATCCTTGGAATGCTTTTTATTTTTTAATTTTTTTATTTTTCAGTTACAGTTGACATTAATATTAATTTAAGATGACCAGACATCCCACTTTTGGTGGGGCAGTCCTGATTTTTAACAATTTTTCCCGCCAAAAGTGGGACGTCTGGTCACCTTAATATTATATTAGTTTCAGGTGTACAGCATAGTGGTTAGACATCTACATAATTTACAAAGTGACCCCCCCCTACCCCGGCTAAGTCTAGAACCCACTGACATCATACATAGTTTTGCAGTATTTTTGACTATATTCCTATGCTCTTGGAATGGTTTTTAGAGAAAGGCATATTTAATATATCTGTAGCACTACTTAAGAGTTGACACAAATGAATTTAAACAAATACACATAGGGAATTGGAACTCCCATTTCTGTTTCCCAACTCTAGAATGTAAGAATAGATGTTTAGGTCCCTGTGATTAAAGATTTTGCCCAGTGAAGGCCTGGGGTGGGACAGGAGCTGGGTGGAACGGGGAAAAGGGGGAAGATGGGGGACATCTGTAATACTCTCAGTAAAAAAATAAAATAAAAAAAAGCTCTTGTCCTACATTTGCGTCATTGTCCACACCCTGCTTCATGAAACCATCTTTCCCTCTCCTTTCTCTGAGTCTGCACTCTTTTTGCTTCCTTCCTTCTTGACACATCCTCAGCCTGCTTTGCTAATTCCTAATTTTTCCACCGAATTTTGTGATGGGGGTACCACCTTAGGATCTATCGTCACTGCCTTCTCTGCTGCATTTTCTTTCTCAGAGTGATTCCATCTACTGCTGCGTCCTCCCTCACACTTAGATCCTTCAGTGCCAGAGCCCAGTCTCACCGCCTGCTGGGTCTCTGCATTCAGACCACCAGCAGGCATCTCACACTTAATTAGCCCCAAATCAAACTGAACTGCTGCTCCCTTCCCTCCCTCGCACCACCCGGGCCCTCCACTCTCGCAATTGCTCATCATCCCTAAGAATTTCCACTTATTGCTGGCAGAGCAAAAATGGCTTCAAGAAATTTGTAAGACTCAGTTACAGTGTGAAATACATGTACTCTTTAACCCAGCAATCCCACTCTTGGAATTTATCTTGTAGAAATCAAAGACCTTTCTATATAAGTGTGTACATGTAAGGTTGTTTATTATTTGTAGTAATGTAAACGTGAAAACAAGTAGAATGCCCATTCGGGAGAGTAGATGTCAGTGCTTTTAGCTATTATATAGCTATTTGATATGAAAATATTTCCATGAAGTGTTCTGAAGTCAAAAGGTGACTTGCAAAATAATATGTATAATATCTAATTATTGTACCCCCCCCAAAAAAATAACAAAATCCATATATGTATATTCTAGTATGTATTTTGTGTACTTGAATGGACATGGAGAAAGAAGTAGAAGGACGTTTGGCAGACTGTGAGTATTGTTTCCCTGGGTGGAGTAGTGGCCAGGAAGAGTGAATACATGTTGTTTTGTAATAATTGAAGAAACTATGTAATTGCTCATCCTCCTGTATTTCTTGCTAGTCACTCAAGTAAGAATCTTAGCATCCCCCTCCCTTTCCTCTTCTTCCCATGATTCACTGTTTTTATGTTTGGGTCCTCCACCTGACTACAGTGATTGAGGGCAAAGAGATTTCTTCGTCAACATGTGATTATTGACTTAAAATGAAGATTTTCATGTGTCTTTGCTCCATCTTTTTATATCTATCTCTCTAAGCTTTTATTTCTAAATCTGAGGATATCAGAGTTTTTACCAAAACTCTCAAATGTACATTGCCTTATCCTACCCTGCTTTGGAAAATGTGCCCTTGGAATATATGGTATTACATTGTGTACTCTTCCCAAAGGTTTACTGATGCATATTTGTTCTTTTACACATATTTTTACTCAACTTTGCACCCTGCTTTTAGAATAATTTAGAGCCCTTTGGACAGGAGGCAGGAAAACAGAGGGTAAATAGCCCCCTCCTCCCCCGCCAGGGGCTGTGTGCATCTTGCACTGAAATGAGCAAAGAACAGCATCTCTGTCAAAAGTAGTGGTGAAAAAGCTGGTCAGACCTCCAGGTGTCTTCCAATATCAAATGCTTGGCAATATGAAACCACAACATTCAGGCATTTTACAACCAAGTCTTAAAATAGTCTAACCTCTGTGCTAAAGATGAGGTAAGGAACATTTTGCCATATCCAAGGGAACTTTATGCTCACGACCTTCTTCATACACCCACACCCATATACACAAACAACTGTATTGAACTTTACCTGAACCCCAACTTGCTGAATCATGATTTCACTGGCTTTGCTCCCATGGCTCTCCAGGGCTTAGGGTTAATGTTTGAGTTGCCTGAAAGGGGCGTGGCAGATGTTCAGTCAGACATGACAGACGAATTGCTCCATCCATCTTGCTACCAGTTCTGCGGGCACTATTCGGGTTTGCATTCCAGAACCTTGAACATGTTGTGATACAAAGATCTGTGAGTGGCCATACTCACAGTTTTTGACATTGCATAGCACATTGCATGACCAGGCATGATGTCATTTCCATGCAAATCAATAACAACAGGGGCTCTCTTAAAGCAGCTTGAGTTATATCATCAGCATGCTATTTATATCCCCAACACTTTTCAGGCTGACTTCAGGGTAATAGCAGCTATCCATCATAATGCTCCTTTGTTCCTGGAAGTTGCCTTATATCACTATTACCATTTTACTAATAGTGGAAGTGGAGGTCAATGTGACATATCCACAAACATGCTGCTTGCTCATAGGGGATTGAGTTTGGTATTCCGTTAAGGAATGTAACCTCTGCAAGTAGTAAGACCCAAGTAGTTAAAAATAACTGACGTGAACAAGCTGCAGTTCCTAAAGAATGTCACTTTTGTGATGGCTTTTATGCATTAATAAGAGATATCTTAGATTCTAAGCTTAACATAGTCAGCAGACAGAATCTCCTAAATGCTGCTATCTGTGTGTTCTGCACTTTTTTAAAATATATATATATTTTATTGATTTTGTACAGAGAGGAAGAGAGAGAGATAGAGAGTTAGAAACATCGATGAGAGTCATTGATCAGCTGCACACCCCCTACTTGGTTGGGGGATATGGCCGCAACCAAGGTACATGCCCTTGACCAGAATCCAACCCGGACCTTTGAGTCCCCAAGCCATGCTCTATCCATTGAGCCAAACCGGTTTTGGCTGTTCTGCACTTTTTAAGGGTTGGTATCAAGCTAGTAACTATGAGGGGTGGGGGATGCATTTTTTCTTTTGGTAGTGAATTCTGAATATAGCCTCCTCACTCCAATTGACTATTCTGATCGGAGTCAGTCCTTTGGAAAGATATTCTTATACATCTTGATTCTTTATTGAGCCCTCATTCTCTGCCTCCCTCCTCCCCAAACAAAAAGGAAATACTTCCCGGAGCAGCACAATGTTCTTTGAATGAGCATAATCTCTTAGCATTAGAAGTTAGTGGGAGTTTTGCCCAGGGAGGGGAATTAGAAACCAGCCCATAAAAATAAATGAATCTGTTTCCATAGTGATGGAAATCTTTCTCTCCATAGTTTTCATCCTGTGTTTCCCCCACAGATCCCTTAGGCAGAATAACAATAAACTCGAAGAAAACATTTTATTATCTTAATGGAGTCTTAATTTAAAGCGAAAAGCTTTTAAATTATCTTCCCAAGGACACTGTTGGCCATAACTTTCGGAATTGAATACCTGAACGGCATCACAGGAGGAATATTGCTGCCCAGAACCCAGCCATGTGGCCTGGGGAGGACCTCATGGGTTACACACGCTTTATGTATGCAGCTTTCCTGATGGGAAACACACCTGTCATGTTTAATATTTCATCGGTGAAGGAAATGTGCATCTGTCTGTGTTCATCTGCCGAGTGAAATTTTGCGCTGAGGAAGCCTGCGTGTGGTGAACACGACAGGGCTCCCTCATTAGGCCCTAAATCGTATTCAGAGTAACCGGGAGGAATTCATGTCAGCAGGAAAGCCTGCGCCCCTGCTCTTTACCCACCAACCAGCTCGAGGGGGCCCTTACCTTTTCCTGCAGCTGGGCCTGGGCCTGCCTCTGCCATCACACTGCAGAGGCTGGAGGGAGGCCAGCAGCAGGAGTGTGGGAAACATAGCTGCAGAGACAGAGGGCCCAAAGGAGCCAAGTGCTGGGCAGAAGTGTCCTAGGGTGCAGCTGAGACATGGGGAGCCACCCCAGGAAGGTGGGGCTGGAAAAATGTCTCCGTGTAAACATGGCAAACTGGTAAGACAGGTGACCCATGTGCAGAATGGGGCAAGTGACATGAATGGAAATTATTTCAGCATTGTTACAGAAACCAAGCATGAAAGGCTGAGTAAATACCTTTGGTGTTCTGTGAAATTGTCTCAAAAAAAAAAAAAAAAGTCTTGGCTCCCTTTCTTAATCCCTTGTGAAGGTGAATGTATATTCTAGTTTTCTTGGAAGGTTTAGGGTTTATGCCTATTGTCCCAGTATAACTATTAATGCCAGCACTTTCCATTCTCTATCTGTGTGTCTTAAATAAAATTTAGGAGACAGAGAACTTAGTTAATCCCAGTTCATTTTTTGAAAACATAACATCAAGCCAAAGGGTTAGCTTAGCCTAGATGCTCGCCATTAGCTAAATTTCATATAGCCTGGATGGGGGTAGGAGAAGGGAAATAAAAGGGATTATGTGATATAAAATGCAGTTACTTAGCTACCAGGTGCTAAGGGTAGAAAATTTTCCCTCAAATTTTCCCACAAAAGATGCACAGTTATCAACAATTGACATCTCCTTTTCTGAGAATGAGTCAAGACCTTGAGGGGGAATTGAGAGTTAACTGGGGAGTTTAAATATTATCTCTAAGTATTTAGAATCAAGAGTAGGCTTGTTAGGGAAAATGAAACCAACATGCAGCAAATATCAGCTTGGAATAGGAAAAGGCAGTGAGCAATCAGAGAAAGAGTCTAAGGAGCATCTCTAATGGAGGATGGGCTATTTTTTTTTTTTTTTTTTTTTTTTTTTTTTAAGATTAACACCTGTCATGCCTACTTTATTGAGCAATGGAGGAAATTGGGCAAGTCCTCAAGGTCATATGCATATAGAGAGATGTATTAGACTAATCCAAGACAAGAACCAAAGGGAAGCTGAGTTTATATAATTATAGTCAGTATGCTTTAATGCTCGTGCCCTCATTTATTGAAGACTTACTAGGTGTGAAGCATTGTCATAAATACTGAAAATATAGCTACCCTTTCCCATCCTGACACTCCCTATCTCTCTTCCCTGATTTTTTTTTGTGCACAGCACTTTTAACTTTCTGAAATAATACCCATTTCACTTCCTGGAAATGGAATCTAAGTTCTATGAGAACAGGAATATTCTCTGTTTTATTCAGTGTTATATTTGCAATATCTTTAAAAAAAAATGCCTTGCTAAAAATAACATGTTGAATAAATTAACGAATTTCATTATTTGTATTACTTGCACAAGAAAAAAGAGATGATATTCATAGGTCAAAAACTATGGGAGTGTACCCTGGAAACATTGATGAAGCATGTATAAAGTTCTGCATTTGAGGATTTTCTTATCTTATTGGGCATAAATATATCTTCAGCATGTTTGTGAGTGTATTAGTCAGTGTAGGCTACATTATGCAGCAGTAACAAATTAGCTCCTGCATCTCAGTGGCTTAATCCAACATTTGCAGTATGCAGTGCTGGGTATCAGGAGGTTCTGCAGAAACCTGGGCTGACAAAGTCTCCACCATTTGTTGACACCATTACCTCAACATTGAACTTCAGAGTTTGCTGCTGCAAAAGAGAGAATAAGGATAATTCATAATTCTGTTTGTGCTTGCTCATTTTTCCAATTTGACTAACCTTTCTCCATCATGACCCAAATGGAAGCTAAGAAGGTTTCCTGTGTATTCAGGAAAGAGAGAAGAATCACTTGTAGTAAACACAGACATCTGCATCATAGCCTGTGACCCATGCTATGGAACTGTCACTAATATTTGGCATGAAAAGCCCTTGGAGGACACAGAATGAGCTTTTAGGACTAAGTTGTTTTGTTTAAAAAGGTTTGAAAAACAAAGATAGAACTAAATAATGATAATTATATGAGTTTTATTATATATGCATGAACAAAAATCAAAAGAATTCTTTTCAGTAACTTAAAGGGGAAAACATCACACAAGGGTGTCAAGAAATGGTCACTGACCCACTCAAGTGATTCAATCCAAACTCCGTGGCTTGTCATGGGAGCTTGTATCTGAACCAGCATTCTATCTGTACTCATTTCCTTTCCCCTCATTGAGAAGGAACTTATTTTTGCCTCCTATTAGTGTGAAAATGCTCCAGCAGAAATCATTTTTCTGCAGAGTTGTCCATTTCAACCTGACCTTCAAGGCCACACTAAGCAGGAATAGCAAGTTCTTACCATCTTCTAAAGACAACAAATTCTGGCATTTTATCTTATTATGAATCATACCAGCTCAATCTCTGACCTTGAACACTCAGCTTGGCAGGAGGAGTTGTGCATAGTGTCAACAAACCTAGTTTTCATGAATTCATCCTACTCCTCATGGGAAATGTTTGCAGAAAGTGGCTGTATGAGCAGACAAGGATAAATGTCCTATTCCTCTTAAATTCTTTTAGTTTTAATTTCTGGGTAGGCTAGTTGATAAATTGGCTCATGGAAGTAAAAAAAGTAGAATATTAAGCATTATAAAAATAACGTTATTTTTATAAATTGTAAAAAAAATTTAGAAAATGCAGCAGTGTACACAGAATTTAACTTAGCAGCAAGGACTCAAGAAATATATCTATTGTCACCTGTTTTGTGCAAGGCAGAATGGTAGGTGCTAGGAATAAAACAGTGATAAAACAGAATTTCTAACCCCATGGAGTACTATTTAGAGATATCACCGCTAAACATTTCAATGTTAAAAACTAAAAGCCCTCCAGTCATTTTATTTATTGTATTTGTTAGAGCAGTTTTAGGTTCATAACAGAATTGCAAGTAAGTTAGAGATTTACCCTCTGCTCTCACATAATCATAGCCTCCCCCATTATCAACATCTACCACCAGAGTGATGCATTTGTGACAACTGATGAACCTACACTGACACATCCTAATATCCCAATGTACATAGTTTACCTTAGGAATCACTCTTGATGTTGTACCTTGTATGGGTATGGATAAGTAAATACAACATGGTAACATGTCCATTATCACATAGTATCATACAGAGTAGTTTTAGTGCTCTGAAAATCCTCTTCCTTAGTCTATTTATCACGTTGGCACCACCGTACTTTTTATTGTCTCTGTAGTTCATCTTTTTCAAAATGTCACATAGTTGGAATAATACAGTACATAGTCTTTTCAGATTGGCTTCTTTCACTTAGCAAGACACATTTAAGATTCCTCCATGGCTTTATAGGTCATTTATTTTGAGTGCTGAATGATATTTCATTGTTTGGATGCACCACACTGTTTATTTATCCATTCGCCTACTGAAGAATATTTTTGTGGTTTCTAAGTTTTGGCAATTATGAATAAACCAATTATAGTGATCTGTGGGTAGGTTTTTGTGTGGACAAAAGTTTTCAGCTCCCTTGGGTAAAATACTGAGGAGCATGATTGCTGGATCATATAGTAAGAATATATTTTGTTTTGCAAGAAATTGCCAAACTGTCTTCCAAAGAAGCTATACCATTTTCCATTCCCACCAGAACGAGTGAGAGTTTCTGTTGCTCTACATCCCTGTCAACATTTGGTGCTGTCAGTGTTCCAGCTTCTGGGCATCTCATTGTTGTTTTCATTGCACTTTCCTGATGACATATGGGAGCACCTGTTCATGAGGTTATTTGTCATCTGCACATCTTTGTTGGCCTATTTTTAAAACTAGCTGTTTTCTTATTGTTGACTTTTAAGAATTTTTGTATATTCTGGTTAATAATGCTTTATGAGATAGACTTGTTTTCTCATTCTCTGGATATTGTCTTTCACAGCAGATGTTAATTTTAATGAAATCCAGCTTATCAATGATTTCTTTCATGCATTGTGCCTTTAGTGTAATATCTTAAAAATCAATTCCATACTCAAGGTCATCTACACTTTCTCCTATTTTATCTTCTAGAAATTTTATGGTTTTATTTTACATTTATGAGTGTTATACATTTTGAGTTAATTACTGTGAAATAAGGTTTGTGTCTGATTCATTATTTTGCATATAGTTGTCCAGTTGTTCCAGCACCATTTATTGAACATATTATCTTTGCTTCATTGAATTGCCTTTTACTCTTTTGTCAAAGATCAGTTGAGTATATTTGTATGAGTCTATATTTCTGGGCTCTCTGCTCTGATTTTTTTTAAATATTCTTTTGCCAATAGTACAGTCTTGATTATTGTCTAGTTTCTTTCTAGTCACTTTTATTTTTATTTACACACACACACACTCCTCTTGAAGAGACTGAAGCAAATGAGCATGGCCACAGTTTACAGCTGCTTTTAGTCTAGCTAGCCTTTTTTCAAAGTAAAGTCATCCCCAGAATATATGAGAATTCTCAAACCCTCCAAATCAGGGACATATGCATTGGACTACATTATAGAATATAAAAGGCAAGTCAACATCTGCCTCTGACACAAGATTTTCATTAAATTAATATAATTCAGAGCAACATTTTAATATGTGAATGATACTTTTAAAGAGAAATCAAGCAAATGAGTCCTCTCAACCCATTACAAGGTTTAATATTATGCTGAATGCTTAGTTAATGTTAACAACTCACACTGACCTTACATAGCTTCCAGATTTCAGCAAAAACAAATACATTCCATAAAGACCATAGTTCAAATTCAGCCAAAGAGCAACAGAAGTCTCCTGGGTAGAAACTGAAAAAATAAATGACTTTGTTTTATTAATTCTGTCATAATTTTTTCAGATATAGTCTCATGTGTATGGTGGTCAGGTACTAAAAGTTCTTATATTTTATCATGCCAGATCAAGTAGTGCCTAGATATAGATCAAATATAATGATAAATTAAGGTGGATAAACTTTCATTTTTCTTTTATATATTATTTATATACATCCACTAATATTAAAGGATAAATACTGAAGTTAAATAGAATGCTGAGAATATAATGGCTGTGTTGTCATGTTTTATTTGTATTTTTTTGTTCATAGCAGCTTTATTCATAACAGCCCAGCCCTGGAAATTAATAAGAAGTTTCTTATAAATGAATTCTGTTCAATAATTAAATTATTATTACATATTTTTCTAGTAATTTTGTTCTGTGCATTGTCTCCAGAATACCAAGATAAATGCTATACAACCATAAGGATGATAATCCCATGCTTTATGTTAGCCTTATCATTTATTCATATCTGTTCAAGGATAACGAATCTGCTTTTAAATAACTTCTCCTTGTGGATTTCCACCACAGTTTTAATTGTCTAGTCATACTCAGGAGCTAGTGTGCAAGTCACAGAAAGTCCTCTTAGGCCTCAGCACGAGGCAGTTCAACTCAGATCTGCTTCAAAGGAAGCCGCTTGTGATTTTTTTTTCCCCTGTGAGACATTCTATTTGTGTTTTTAACATTCTCCAAGTCTCTAAAGAAAATCCATTAAAATCATCAGTTGAGGAATAATGAATTAGAGGGAGGGTGAGTCAAAGAAACTAAACACCAGATTGACAACTGAAGCACCTCTATACTAGGGTCCCAAGGAGCAGTGGTGGCTTATCTCTGAGTTTCTTAGATTTTTTTTTTTAATTCTTAAATTCACAGCCTAAGTGAATTGTTCTCCATCAAGAGCTTAATTTTAGCTTCAGTTTATCTTTATCCAGTACATTTGGAGACACTCAGAAGGAATGAACTGTCTGTTCAGAATACTGAGGTCTGGAAAAAGAGCATTAATTGAACACCATTCCTGGGGTTTGCACTTCCCTGGTGTTGCCCAGATGGACTTCGCATCTGCTGCATGTCTGCCCTTCTGCAGAAGAGGCTGCCTTTCCCTGATGATGGGAAGGCATTTTCCTGCCGGTAAATATGACTGAGGATGATAGAGGCATTCAGGTTCACCTGGTGTCATGGATGGAGTCAGCTGCCCACATTCTGAAAGCTAAAGTGGCCCCAGTGAGAGTAACAGCTGGTATGCATGTGTTCCCATCAGCCCAAACTGCAAAAATAGGAAAGTACTGACACTAAAATGATCTTTGCATTTGGATGGAAGTCACAGCTTTCACTTCCCTTCAAGGATGATTAATTAGACTATTTTCATATAGCAATCACTTGTCAGTTATAAGCAGCAGGCAGCAGATGATACTATAACTTTTTCAATAGCAATTTTTAGAAAGGAGTGTTCAAAACAGAAATGGTTTAGGAAACAATGCAATTAGATAAGGAGCTACGAGAAAATACTTAAACTCTCTTATTGTCCTACTTTCACCTTCTCTATTTGGCCGAGGAAAGTATTTTCTTAGGGGTTACCAGTCTCTTGGTGGATCCCAATACTGTTTTTTTGATGTAACATGACTTTAGGAGATTTTATTACTCTATTCAGAAATGAGAGAAATTCCAACCAAAAAAGGAATACTCTTCATTTGAATAAAGTGTCCTCTAAGCATTTATCAAGGGCCCTGGATGAGTAACACTTTATGCCAGTCAAACATCAAAAAACTACCACCAACATTGCTGAAACCGGTTTGGCTCAATGAATAGAGCGTCGGCTTGGCGACTGAAGGGGCCCGGGTCCAATTCCAGTCAAGGGCATGTACCTTGGTTGCGGGCATATCCCCAGTAGGGGATGTGCAAAAGGCAGCCGATCGATGACTCTCTCTCATCGATGTTTCTAACTCTCTATCTCTCTCCCTTCCTCTCTGTACAAAATCAATAAAATATATATTAGAAAACAAACAAAAAAACAAAACAAAAAAAAACCTACCACCAACAAATGAACAGCAACAAGGTCAACCACAAGTCAACCAACCAAAACACATCAATTTTATAATAGGTAACATTCTTATAGGCTAAATCAATTTAGTATTTTGATAAACTGGTTCAAATTCCATATTTATCTGTAAGAATGAAATAAAATGAAACATAACAGGAAATAAAATCCTTCTCTACTCTGAATTCACCCTGAAAAAATAGAATGGCATCTTTTAAAGAAAGACTTAAACATTGATAGTGAAAAACATTTCACTCTGTATGACCTAGCAGCATTATGACCTACTAGAACCCAGTGCATGAAATTTGTACATGGCAGGGGGAGGATGTGGGGAGGGGGGGTTGTGTGTCCCTCAGACCAGCCTGCACCCAGTTTGGAGTCCAATCTGGGACTCCTTGAGGGATGTCCAACTGTCCTCTCACAATCCAGGATTGCTGGCTCCAAACTGCTTGCTTGCCTGCCTTCCTGATTGCCCCTAACTGCTTCTGCCTGCCAGCCTGATCACTCCCTACCCACTCTCCTGCCAACCTGATTGATGCCTAATTGCTCTCCTGCCAGCCTGATTGCTCCTAACTGCCCTTCCCTGCAGGCCTGATTGATGCCTAACTGCCCCCCTGTCAAACTGATGGTTCCCAACTTCCCTCCTCTGCTGGCCTGGTCAACCCTAACTTCCATCCCCTGGAGGCTTGATCACCCCCAACTGCCCTCTCTTGCAGGCCTGTTCCCTCCCAACTGCTCTTCCCTGCTGGCCTGATCACCCAAACTACTATCTCTTGCAGGCCTAGTCCCTCCCAACTGTCCTCCCCTGCTGGCCATCTTGTGACATCCATCTTGTGTCCACATGGGGGAAACCATCTTTGACCACATGGGGGCAGCCATCTTGTGTGTTGGAGTGATGGTCAATTTGCATATTATTCTTTTATTAGATAGGATAGAGGTCTGGTGCACTGGTGGGGGCCACCTGGTTTGCCCTGAAGGTGTCTTGGATCAGGGTGGGGTTCCCTTAGGGTGTGGGGCAGCCTGGGTGAGGGGCCTGTGGTGGTTTGCAGGCTGGGATTTATTTATCTTTTATAACTGAAACTTTGTAGTCTTGAGCGGAGGCCAGGTGAGCAGAAAGCTTGGCTTCCTCCATTGCTGGGGCAACCAAGCCTTCTGCTCACTAGCTCTGTGGCTGCCACCATCTTGGTTGGTTTAATTTGTATACTCACTCTGATTGGCTGGTAGGTGTAGCAGAGTGATGGTTAATTTGCATGTTTCTCTTTTATTAGTGTTGATAATGGTTTAGGAATGCAAAACATTTTATGAATATGAGTTATCATTATTATCTAAGACTCCCCCCCCCACTTTTTTAGCAGAGTTGGAATGCAGCACCAACAGCTGCCAGTAACTGAAGAATGTTGTCGAGCAATTTGTCCTCCTCTCCATTCTTCAGAATGTTTATTTCCATGACACACCCACCATCTTGCCGAGGATGCACTACACAGACACTGGGGAAAAGAGAGAACCTTGGAAGCTGGCTCATACTGTCTGACGTCATTTAGAGTTAACAGAATCTTCTCTAAAAGCCCTTCACAAAATAGTAATGAACCCTTTTCTTGGCTTTAAAAAGAGGCAATATCAGTGTGATATTTTGGTGAAAAGCATAGTTGTTGGAGCCAGAAGACCTTGGGTTCAAATTCTGTTCTGCCATTATATAATAGATTATCTTGATCAATGTATATCAATTTATTACATGTCTGTTTTCCAGCTACATAAATGTTAGTCATACGTACTTCATAGGGTTTTGTCTAACAGTGTCTAGACTATGACTGTCAATCAGAATGATTAACTGAGAATATCTATCTGTCTTCTCACTGAGATACTAATAAATAGTCAATACATAATAGTTATATAATGACCTCAGTGCCTTTCTCGGCTATTCGCAACCTATAATACTCCTCTCCAGGTTTTCCACATGTCTTGTGAAGTTCCTATTTGCAAGGAGCAGAAACCAGCTTTGGCTAATATAAACAGAAAAACAAATGCATTAAGAGATACTGCTGAGAAAACTATAAATTTGGTGGAGTATACATATTGATACAACACGAAACTAATTGGCATTGTTTACTAAAATTGAATACTGTATATGCAGAGTCTATGATCTAGCAATTCTATTCTTAACTATCTGTCACATAGCAAAAACATACACATGTGCAGCAAAGGCATGGGAAAAGATTCACAGCGATCTTGTGTGTAATAGCCCTCAATTGGAAACAACCTAAATGTCCATCAGCAGTGAAATGGACAACTTGTTATGTATTCAGAGAATGGAATACTATACTATGCAGCATTGAAAGTGAATCAGTTGTAAGACATACATGATGGCATGATGCTTCTCAAAAACATAATATTAAGGAAAACAGTGCAGATCCAGAAGAATATATTTTGTATAATTTCACTAAAGTTCAAGGTTGATGTTTAGGGGAACCTATGGTGTTAAAGATCAGGATTGTGGCTTCGTTTAGAACAGGGGTGGCGGTGGTGGGGACCCTTTTTTCTGCCAAGGGCCATTTGGATATTTATAACTTTATTCACAGGCCATACACAATTATCAACTTAAAAATTAGCCTGCTATGTTTGGTCAAACATTTAATTATCTCACCCCTAGTGCCTTGGAAGGGCCAGACGGGCTGGATGTTCCTCACCTCTGCTTTAGAGCAATAACTGAGTGGAGTTTCCACCTGGATGGGGCCTTTATTGGCCTCCAGGTTGCTGAGCAGACTATCTGTCCCAGGGGAGATAGAGAAAATTTGTGTCCTTGATCTGAGAGGCCTGGGAAGCCCAGATCGCCTTGATTAGAGATGTGAGAAGAAAGTCAGACCCACTAAAAGAGAAGGGGCAGAGGTGACTCTGTGTTCTAAAAACATATCTGCTTTTCAGTTTTTACCTTCCATCATATGGTTTCAGACAAAAATGTCATTGGCAGGTACCCAATATACAAAATAGATACCACTATAAATTATTTTTCTTTTTTCTTATTTTTGATGTCTGTTTGTTCTGGGTTGTAAGTCATGCTCATATGCTTTATCTCATGTGAAGTATTGCTTTAAGAATGAAAGATAATGTCAAAAATGCCTCAATCACGGTGTCTGACCAAAGCAATCATTCATAACAAAGCTGAGTTGGGTAGAGCAGGGAAAAGAAAGGTAGTAGTGTCTTTTCTTTCGTTTTTCAGGCATCAAAAAAGAAAAGTTTGCCCTGGCCAATATGGCTCAATTGGGTCAAGCATTGCCCCATGCACCAAGAGATTGCTGGTTTGGTTCTCAGTCAGGGCACATGCCCAGGTTGTGGGTTTGATCTCGAGTAGTGGGTGTGCAGGAGGCAGCCTATCGATGTTTCTCTCTCTCTCCCTCTCCATTCCCCCCCCCCTCTCAAATCAATAAAAGCATATATTAAAAAACAATTTTTTAAAATAAAAGTCTCACATTCAGATCTTTTGAAACTAGATTCTGTTCTCTTTGATGTGAATGCAGTTTGGATAATGACTCACATGTAATAAAGTAAATCAGCTGACTCAACATGAATGTAAATAAACACACAGTACTGTGCTGTGCACCCCTCGCCAGACACTTTCCTGACACGTCCCAGCAGGACTCACCTCTGGTCTTGTTCTAAAGTCCAGCCCAGGAAGGGCTGCCCTGCCATCAGGAAGAGTTCCTCTATTGGTGGGTCACTAATTGCTTTCATTAATCACCATTCTTGTTCCTGAGAATGATAACCACAATCCCACTTAAATACAGAAAATGAGACAGATTATATGTGTAGAAGTCACAATCTGAGTGATATTGTTAAGAAAGTTTATTTTTTCCCTATTGAAAATTAAAATGCGAAGGGCTTCTTTTGGCCCATGTATCACTATAGCATGTGATCAGAAAACCCCCAAACCCAGTGATGGTCATTCACAGTATCAGGCACCATACTGTATCCCTCATTTCAAATGCAATCATTAGTTAGTCCTCCTTGCTCTATTTCCCTATCAAAACCTGATCTTCAGAGATTATTTTTCCTTAGCCATTTGCCCCTTGTGAATTTTTAAAAAAATTTCATCTCGCCCAAGGAATTTTACACATTAAACCTTTTGGTAATTTATTTTGCTTTTTAAAAATATTTTTTTAAAATTATTTTTCAGTTATAGTTGACATACTATGTTGGTTTCAGGTGTACAACTTAATGAGTAGGCATTAATGTAACTTATGGAGTGATCACTCTGATGATGAATCTATTAGTTGTAGAATGAATACTTTGCCCTGGAAAAGGAATTTCAGGTGCAGACAGTTGGTGGGTGGGACATCCTTAACCTTTGCACTTAAAGCTGCACTACCTCTCTGCTGTCTGGAAGAATTATACCTATGAGTTTTGGCTTCATTTGTGATCTGCCATCTGACCTTACTTAATTTCTATTAGTAACACAATAAAATTTTAGAATGACTAGTTAAGGGCTATATTGTTTAGAAATTTTATGATTATATATACTTTTTAGAAATATTAGAGTAACTCTGAGCAATATTTCAGCTTCAAGAAGAGAAAATGAAGATATCTTTCACTTTACTATATTTACCATGAAATGAAAGCACATCTTAGTCTGAAAGTTAAGGGGGGGGACTCAGCATCCCCAGTCAATGTGCAGGTTTTTATACCTTTGATTAATACCTTTCCTTTTTTATTCTCTACTCAAACTCTAGAGTCACCTTCATTCCTTTTTTTTTATTAATATTTGGGAGCACAAAGACACAATGTTTACTTAATATCAAGATATATATACAAGATGGAGCGAGGTCTTTCACTAAGCACAAATTGCCAAGTAATATTTTTAACAAATGATACCGGTCAACAAATATCTGTAGGAGGGTGATAAATTCTTAATTCCAATTTCTTCTCTATATTCCCAAATGTCACCACCTTATTTCAGCTCTCAGGAGCCTACCTGATCTCCAGGCCTCCAGCCTCATACTCTTCTAACACATTCTTCACCATTCTGCAGAGCATAGAGCCAATTCAGGTGCTCCTTACCTAAAATGCATTGCTGGCTCCTGCATATCTTCAAGATAATCAAGGTTCCTGAGGTTAAGCCCTCCTATGACACTATGACCTTTCTGAAAATATGCAATCATTCAAAGACATTTGCTCTCCCATCTTTCTATATACGTATATTAACCTACTGTTTGGAACTCTCTACCCCGTTTTCTGTGCTTATCCCTCTCTTGTCTTTTTTTTAATTAAAAATTCTTATTTCATTTACAGTGGACATACAATAGTATATTAGTGTCCTGTGTACAACATAATAATTAGACATTTATATAGCTTATGGAGCGATCACCCCAATACGTCTAGTACCCATCTGACACAGTATATCATTATTGCAATATTATTGACTGTATTCCCCATCTATTACTTATCTTTTAAGAACTGTCTTAGGAATTCATTCATTGCTTCATTTAACTATTTATTTACTCGATAAATATTTGTTAAATGCCAGTGATATGCCAGATATTTGCTTAAGTTTGGGGACACAATGATGGATAAGAATAGAGAAGGCCCTGGCCCTTGGGGAGCTTAGAATCATGAGAAGTGGAAATAAATAATATGTGCTTTCTAATTAAAATCACATAAACATATATATATATATATATATATATATATATATATATATTCTAAAATTCCCAAATCAATGGCAACTTTTATTTATTTTTTAATTTATTTTTATTTTTTTAATATATTTTATTGATTTTTTTTACAGAGAGGAAGACAGAGGGATAGAGAGTCAAAAACATCGATGAGAGAGAATCATCGATCAACTGCCTCCTGCACCCCCCCACTGGGGATGTGCCTGCAACCAAGGCACATGCCCTCGACTGGAATAGAACCTGGGACCTTTCACTCCGCAGGCCGATGCTCTATCCACTGAGCCAAACCAATTTTGGCAATGCCAACTTTTATAAAAACTACAAATGAGAATTGCTTTACCGGATGCAGCCTTGTCTAATAGGTATGGCCATTATCCTCACTTTCTGTATGAGGAAGTTTAAGGTTTGGAAAGGCAAAGCAACTTTCCCACGTTCCCACAGCTAATGGTTGGAGCCAGGGAAGAAGGTGAGGCAAAGGTGCAAGAACAACTGAGGCATAAATAAGTAAAGTGTATGCATAGGAGTGAGTAGAACATTTTGACTGCAGCAAAAAGTTCAAGCTGAGACAGGAAAGCAGGTTAAGGCCAAAATGTAGTGAAATCATTCCCCCTTATCCGTGTGGGCATATGTCCCAAAGCCCCCAGTGGATGCTTGAAAGCATAGGCAGTACCAAACCCCTATATATACGATGTTTTTTCCTACACATACACTTTTTTACTTAAAGAAGCACTTCACACCTTCTTTTGGCATAGCTGAACTGCCAGCATCACTACGCTTACACTTTGGGGCCATAAGACTTACTGAATACCAGCGCTGATAGTGGTAGCAATCTGATAATCCCAGCTGGCTACTGAGTGACTCATGAATAAACAGTCTGTATAGCATGGAGACGCTGGACAATACAAAGGGATGATTCACTGTCTAGGGACAATTTGAGATTTCATTACCCTACTCAGAATGGTGTGCAATTTAAAACGTATGAGTCGCTTATTTCTGGAACTTTCCACTTAATATATTTTTGGACCATGGTTAGCTGTGGGTAACTAAAAACCACAAAAAGGGAAACTATGGGTAAAGTGGGATTATTATAAAAATTCACATCAAAGACCAATATGTTGAAAGTCAGAGCTCCTAAGTGGCGAATGCTCTTTGCATCTTTTAGTGCCTCACGCATACAGTGATGCAAACAAGAGTCTCCCTCTGTGTATCTCACCTGCACCCTCACCATGTTCTTCCTTTCTCTTGGAAACCTATCAAGAGTCCTTACTCCTCATCTCCACTTCCTTGCTCCCTAGAAACCTGCCAATGATCCTTCCTAGCTCAACCTCATCTTCCAAGCAATGTGTAAGTTCTGATGATTTTAATTCCCACCTATTTCTTGAGTCTTTCCTGTCTCTAGTCCTTCTGCTACTTTCCTGGTCCAGATTTTTCAGCCATTAGCTCCTCTCTCGTGGTTTGTGACAACAGCGGCCTCACTGGCTCCCTCACTTACAGTCTTTCCTCCTTTCAAATGCATACTCCTGTCTGATGGCCAAGTAACCCATTCAAACACTGTTACAAAAGAATCCTGTGCTTCCTGCCCACCTTTCCTGCACCATCTCTCAGCACCTCTGTCTCACTCTTTAAGATATCACAGCACCAACTTATTGGTGGCTCACATAAAAATTTAACATGTCTTTTATTCCATACCACTTGCACTCATGATATTTTCTCTTCCTGAAACACCATAAACTTCTTTTCATATCCCCAGGTTCTCCCCTACCCTCCTGGTCCCACACCACTTCTTTGTCTATCTAACTTTTGTTCTGTCCTATACTCAGCTTCTGCACCAGCCCCTTCTGGAAGCCCCCAGCCACAGGATCTCCTCTCCTGGCTGGGGCTGGATGCTCTTCCGCATGCTCCCATTGCACCTTCTTCATACCTGTGTCTTCAATATGCAACTCTCCTTTTGAATATTATTTGTTTACCTCTCTCTCCCACTAGACTTGGGGGGCACTCTTTGAAGGTAAGATGCCCTCTTATTCACCTGAATATTCCCAAGGCCTGCTCAGTACTGATAAATAGAATGCCACCCATTCAAACTCCTGCATCTGCTTTGTCCCCTGTCACTGCAGCGCCCTCTCTCCAATTCATATGGAAATTTTGGATATATATATATTATTGACTTTTTATGAAGAGGAAGGGAGAGGAATAGAGAGTTAGAAACACAATGAGAGAGAAACATTGATCAGCTGCCTCCTATACTCCTCCCACTGTGGATGGGCCCACAATCAAGGTACATGCCCTTGACTGGAATAGAACCTGGGACCCTTCAGTCTGCAGGCCAACGCTCTATCCACTGAGCCAAACCAGTTAGGGCCCCAAATGGCTTTTATTTTAAAATCCCTTTCCCCTGATATTGGTAATCTTTTTTGCTCAGTAACTAGGCTGCTTTTGTTATAAACCAGGACAGATAGGCTAATACCTCATAATCTGGACTAGCAATGTAGCAGAAGGGCTAGAATGCCTTGTATTAATTTTCCAGGGCTGCTATAACCAAGTACCACAGACTGGGTGGCTTGAACAATGGAAATTTATTTCCTCAGAGTTCTGGAGGTTAGAAGTCAACAATATTTGGTTCTCCAGAGACCTCTCCTTGGCTTATAGATGGTGGTTTGCTCCCTGTATCTTTACATGATCTTCCTTTTGTGTGTGTCAATATATATATTTCCTCTGCTTAAGCTCCTCAGTCATTTGGATTAAAGCCCCATCCTAATGAACTCATTTTAACTCAGTCACCTCTTTAAAGACACTACTTTTAAGTACAGTCACATTCTGAGGTACTGGAAGTTAAGAATTTAACACATGAATTTTGGGAGGACACAATTCCGTCCATAACATGCCTCTTACTCATGGACACATTTCCCTAAATATGCTGCCCTCATTTGCAGAGGAGTAGGTCATAGCACCCTGGCTCCCTCCTCCCTCTTATTGGAGTTCCATTGTGATCACTTTAGGTTTGGATTTCTTAGAGCCCATACTTGTGGCATCATTTTGAGTATGAAGTTCACCTCCTTTGACATATGAGAACTGTGGAGAACTATTTCTTCTCCTATGCGATATATTCTCATATTTGAATATATGACTTCCCATATTCAATTTCTTTTCTGAACTTCTGAAGAATGTAAGGTTCATATCATACATGTGAATGGACCATTGTGTTGTATAACGTGGCCATGTCTTGGTTTTGATGGTCCAAAGAGATATATAATATTTATGTATTCTTGATTTAGTGGTTTCAGATACAATGTCTTATTGGATCTTCTAAAATAAAGCATATTGCACACTATATATTTTTAAATGCTAAAATAAATGGAACCCCAAAGAGGTCATATATCAAGTAGGTATCAAAGGTATTCTCAAATTCAAGTTTTCAGAATAGAAGGCCAGGGCTCTTTCCACTATATCACTAATTTTTATTTACAAGGTTCTCAGAGTCAGACATGTATTTATTTTAAAAGCAATTACTTTTATGAGCCTATGTTTATTTTATTAACTCATAATTACTCTTTTAAAATGTTTTAAATATTTGCTTATTTTAGAGGATATATGTTTTATTTTAAGTAAATTAAAATGTATAATTATGATTTATAATATTTTGAATATTTTTAACTTAAAAATTAAATATACTTATTTAAATATATGCAATAAATGTCTAAAAATCTATTTATACCTCTTATAATTTTTATAATCTATAATTGTTACATTTTTATTGAAACATTTTTATAAATCTTACATTTCTTATTGATGTTTTTATATATAAATTCTTACAAAGTTCTTACAGAGGTAAGTGATAGTACTCAGAAGATGACTTTTTGATTGACAGTAGGGGAGGAAATCTATTTATCAAATTATAATAGAGATTCATAGATGCCTATTTTATAGTAATAAAACATTTGTCATTAACAAAACATTATATTAGTGCTTATGATGTAAGTTTATTTGGCTGAGCCAAATTTTAATCCTCCAGATTAGCTTGTGATGCCTGTTTTACCTTTGGGGAAACTGAGGCTTAGCAAGATTCAACAGCTTACAAGTGATCTCAAAGCCGACAAGTCATGTGGCCAAAATTTGATCTCATGCCTCTGACTCCAAGCTATTGTCTCACTGTGACACCAATGAAGAAATTACAGGACAAAGCCATAGTCAGCAATTACTCATTAAAACCAGGGGCACATTGAGTACAGACACTTTAAGTCATTGAAGCCCATAAAAAGGGTGTTGTATAGCTTTGACTGGTCATTTGACACTGAGTTACTTAACCTCTGTGACCCTTAGTTTTTCATCTATAAATCTGAGGTTAATTGTGGCATCTTCCTCATGAGTTTGCTGTGAAAAAAAAAAAATGAGTCAAGTGTGTGTACATACATGTGAGTGGTAGCTATGAAAGCCAGTCCAATCCTTTTGAAAAGCAATAATTAGATAGTAAATTACAAGAGCCATAAAATTGTCCATTATCTTCTGCACAAGAACCCTACTGCTAGAAATATATTCCAAATAAATTATTCAGAAGACAAGAAAGTAGACCTGGCTGGTGTGGATTAGTTGGTTGAGTGTCGTCCCATACTCCAAGAGATCGCCATTCCATTCCTGGTCAGGGCACACGCCTGGGATCCTCAGTAGGGGGCATGTAGGAGGCAGACAATCAATGTTTCTCTCTCATCAATATTTCTTTTTATCCCCCTCCCTTCCTCTCTCTCAAATCAATAAAAATATTTTAAAAAAGAAATGATAAAGAAGACAAATAAGTATATTTCTCCAGGTGTTAATTACAGGGAAAACAGTTTGGTAGTTCTTTAAAATATGAAACATATGATTACCTTATGATATAGCATTTCCACTCCTATGTGTAACCAAGAGATATGAAAACATACATCCCACAAAAAAACTTATACATGAATGCTCATAGATGCCTCATTCATAATAGTCCCCAAGTAGAAATAACTTAAATGGATGAATATATAAATAAAGTGTGTATATATATATATATATATATATATATATATATATATATAAATCAATGGAATATTTTTGGCAACAAAAAGGATAAAGTAATGATACATGCTGCATCATGGATGAACTTTGAAAATAATTATACCAAATGGTATAAAAGACCACATGGTATATGATTCCACTGATATAAAATTTCCAGAATGGGCAAAAGATATAGATAGAAAGTAGACTAATGGTTGCCTAGAGCTGGGGAAGGAAACAGGAGAGGTAGTGAGTGACTGCCAATAGGGAAATGTCCCTTTTGGCAGAGGACAAAAATATTCTACAATTACATTGTACTTGATGACCACACCCCCACATGAGTATAAAAGAAACACTGAATTGTATACTTCAAATGGGTGAATTGTATGGTATGTGAATTGTATCAGTAAAACTGTTTTTTAAATTTCAAAAAAATTTAGGAAGAAAACAATGAAACCAATCTCAACTATCTATCAAGATATCAAACATTATACTCTATTCTGTGGATGGAACATTATGTAGTCATTATATATTATAAATCCAAAGATCATGTGACAACAGAGAAAGTATGTCACATGGTATTAAGGAGTATAAGAGTGAGGTACAAAGTTGTGTTATACCTAAATATGCATGCATTTGGATAAAGGCAGGCAGGAAACTCGGAGGCAGGAGAGTATGGGGAAGGGAATGTTCCTCCTTGCAGAAGTCCCTTTAATTTGCTGTATCTTGAAAGCACTTTTTTTAATGTACTTTGTAATCATAGCTTTGTGGTAGGTGGGCAGGTGGCACTGAAGATGCATAAAACAGAGAGAAGGTAGGAGAGAGCACAAGGGACATTTTAAACAGCAGATGTAAAACGTCCAAGCAATGGAAATTTAAATGCACATATTTAGCGGGGCATTTAAGGGTAAATCGGTACCGAGGGAGATGCTGGAGAATGTAGAAGCAGGCCAGGCTCTCACAGAATTCTGCCCAGAAAACTTAAACACTGAAATGCTTATAAGTATGCTCTTCCCTGTGACCTGCTCTCTGCTTTTGAGTGTGGAGGGAAAGATATTTTCATATATTGGAGCTGGTGTGGGTTCGTGATAAAAACCAAAAGGAAGTTGGGGGATGCTTAGCAGTATGCACAGTTTACTTAAGTTCACCAAAATTGTACTGGAGTGTGGAAAAAGGGAGGAAGTCTGGCCAAGCCCGAGTGAGTCAACATTTAATGGCCCTCCACCCAGCTCTCCTCCCTTCCCAAGGCCACCTCACCTCTGCGTCTGTGTGTTTGACCCTAGCAAGGCATGAACACCAGCTGGGATGGGTGGGGCAAATCCCAAACCCTGTTGGTTGGCTTCAGTCAATAGGTTGGGGGTGGGGCAGAGAGAACAGGGACCAGAGCAATGGCAACAATCTATACCACCTTCTTTTTCAGGAATTTTCTCTTTCCTCGGTTCCCACTGGATGTTTGAAATATCCTTCGACATCCTAGGACCCAGAAATAGCTTGTGGCTTTTAAGAGGGGCAACTAAAGTGCCGTGTCAGCAGTTCTTGAAAAGCGCTCTACAGAGGCAAGGTGCAGTTATCTTTGCTCGAGAAATAACGGGTAAACAGGCTGAGTTTGGGTAGAGGGATAGCAATCTTTAAAGTAGTACTTGCTTTCATTTCAAAACAGAACACACTGATCCTAGGTATGGAGAGGGATAGGTGGGAAGTTGATGTCCGTGTTTTCTATGGAGTATAAAATGAAGATTTCTAAGAGAGAACATATTCTTTCCATCAGTGTTACTAGGAATGTATGAGCTGCCCAGTGATGCGCCCCTATGAAGATGCCCCCTGGATGGATTCCACTGCTCAGTCAACCAGCTGAATCGTCAAATGACCCCTGCAGCCATTCGTCCTCATAAGAATTCTAGATTATTCCTGTGCACCAGGAGTTGACCTTATATTTCAGGCACCAAAATAAATACTGAAGGCTGCAATTACAGTTCAAGTCTTTAACCACTTCTTTGGTCTCCTTTTAGGAATCCGGTCTTAGAAAACTAACACCAGGTACCTTTGATGTGGAGATCTCTGAGCAGCTCTGTAGCTTCTCAGGATGGCTGACTTGCCTTTTCTCTCATTCTCTGTTATTCCACTTTGTCCAAGTCCTTCCTCAGCACCCACACTCAGCAAACAGTGAGCTATATGTGCAGTGTCTAACACCAGCCACTATCCACTCAACCATCCAAACAACAGCAACAAAACCCTTTGTGCAAAGCCTGAAATGAGGAAAGGAGATAGGGAAGGGGAAGCCCTATTTAGTAATAATTATATGTCCCTCACTACCCGCTGTTTTGCCTTTGAACCCATTTTTGCAGACTTTTCTCTTTATGTATGGCCCAGAATCACCACATATTTTACCCCCAAGCAAATAATTTCTAGATGAGAAATGCATGTTTTGCAACTGTTGGATTGTTTTAGTCTTAAGAACACCCAGGGCAAATAGTATCAAGAGAATCTTTAACCAAAAGAAAAATCAGGCTGCACAACAACCTAAGAAAACTAGTTATGTGTTGCCATAGTAACTGGGCCAGTCTCAGGGTGAAGGGCAGAGTTCTTCAGATTCATCTACTGTGTCTGCAGATTGACTTCCTTGAAACAGAATCATGTGTCCTACTCATCAAAACGGAACCTGTTATTTTCATAAGAAAAAAAAAAAAGTTGTAGTCTCAAGTTGATCTGCTTTGGCCTTTACCCTGGTGCCATTCAATGTCTTTTTATCTCAGAAAGGTGGGATTTGATAACTGGATCCTTTGGAACATTTATTCCTGTATTCACTAATATATGAAGGGCCTGAGCCAGTGGGGTTTGATAGTAATTAAACTTTGATGGCTGGAACATGACCTGTGAAATGAGTTGCTGGTCTCAGTTTAACTCCTAATGGATAGAAATCCACATTGCTCAGAATCTAGCCATACCCCCTTGCTTTCAGGAGAAGAAATCAGAAGTTTGAATGGCCTCTCCTGAGGGTAAACTGCAGGGCCTCTTCCCCAGGAATAATGCTTTGCCTTTCTAGGTCAAAGATATCTTCACAATTAGTCTCAAAATACCTTGTGAGATGTGTGTAAATAACACAAAACACATTTACAGGCTGGGCCACCCGGGTGGAAAGTACAAGTAATTTGCCCAGGTTAAAATAATTAGTAACAGCAGGGGTAGAGATTCCAGAGGGTCATTCTCTATTCCTTTTCTAAGACTACTGAAAAATTTTCTTTTTCACTCAAGAAACAGCCAATTAATGGGCAGCAGGAGGCGAGGATGGGTCAATAGTAGTGGATTCATTTTTAAAGGTCATTTTCATTTTAGGGGGTTATTATACCTACAGTTAAATTCTTTTTCCTATAACAAGCATCTTGATGTCTCCTCTAATAAGACTGAAGGATGGTGAAAAATGTGTATAGTGAGGAGAGCTGAGGGTTGAAGAGAGCTGGATCTGGTAAGGTGTTTGGAAATTAGTGACTATACAAAGAAGTATTCAGCTGACAAAAGGAAAGAGTCCTCTAACAGAAAGCACCTGCAAGTAGGTCTTAGTTTGTTTTGGCTGCTATAACAAAATATCCCAGACTGCGTAGCTTATAAACAACATATTTTATTTCTTACAATTCTGGAGGCTGGAAATCTAAGGTCAGGGTGCCAGTATGGTCAAGGTGCCAACTTTTCCAGGTTGCCAACTTCTCATTGTATCCTCACATAGGAAAGGGGGCAAACACACTCTCTGAGACCTCTTTCATAAAGACATTAATCCCAGTCACCAGGGCTCTGCATCATGGTGACCTAATCACTTCTCAAAGGCCTTACCTCCTAATACCATCACCTTGGAGATTAAGATTTCAACCTGCAGACTCTGTGGGGACATGAACATTTAGACTACAGCAATGTGTAAGATGTGTGTTGTATAATGAAGGATACAGAAATATCTAAGACATGAGTCCTGTCCTTGGTGCCCAGCAGGATACTCTAATAATAGTACCTGGATCCTGTGGTAGAAAGAAAGTTATTCTGACTCTATTTAGAAATTGAGGAAAATAGTGAAATATTTTTTTACGGAATCTGAGCTGGGCTTCATAGCATAGGTAAGTAATCATATGAAAATACTGAGGAAAGAATATTTTAGGAGTCAGGAACAGAGAAAAAGAAAAACAAACCAACAAAACCACACAGACTGAAGTCTGTTAAAATACACACATTGACAAGATATGGCTTGAGGTTTGGATTAAATTGTGGGACAGAGTTGGAGCGGAAGCACAAAAGGTCCATATTTTTTCAAAGTTCTGAAAAGCAGGTAGAGAACTTTTGAATTATATAGTAGGTCCTCGGGTTATGTTGGAGATCCATTCCTACTGCATAATGTAACGCGATTTTGGCCTTAAGTTGGAACCCACCTACATAAGTACCTATGTCATTCACATGGAGCACATGCACAGCAGTGAAACAGTAAAAAAAATTAAAAGAAAGATAGTAATTCCTGACCTTTACTTGTGATAAATAACAAAAAACATAAAGCACATATGTACATATGTTGAAATGATGGAACTTTCTTTTTTTTTTTTTAATAAATAAACTAGAGGCCTGATGCATGAAGATTCATGCAAGAATGGGCCTTCCTTCCCTTGGCTGCTGGCACCGCCTTTGCTCCAGTCAGAGCCACCTTTTTGCTCTAGCCTGGAGCCACTTTTCCACCTTTCCATGCTGGCCCAGAGGCTTGGAGTGACTGGGGCAGTGTAGAACGCCTGTGACATCGCCATGGTGCACTGTCCCTAGTCGCTCAGTGCCTGTGTATGCAAATTAACCTGCCATCTTTGTTGGATTAATTTGCATACTCACTCTTGATTGGCTGGTAAGCATTGTGAAGGTATGGTCAATTTGTATCTTACTCTTTTATTAATGTAGATGGGAGATGGTGACATAACCATGAAATGACTTATGTCAAGTCTGATGTAACCCAAGGACAGCCTGTATTCCACATAGATTCAAATATTGAAAATCAGAAGTTAATTGTGATCATTGTTTTTATGCAGTGAGATATTAGCAAAGTTATTTTTAAAAAAGGATTCACATAGTCTGATCTAAATATGTTCTATGAAGTTAGAACAGATTAAACTGAAAATATTCTGCATTTATGTCAACATTTGTGAATTACTTCCTTCAAAAAGGTCATAAATCATTTTGTAATATGTCCCTGCACAAGGTTGAGTTTGCACAAACTGCAAACTGAAGATGCCTGTGTAAAAGTGTTGACTCAGGTATTTAAAATGAACTATTCAGTTTAAGTGCTGGAGGCACTATTGTGAGAAACAAGGAAATGGCTCCCTGCAGCAGGAAAGCCAGCTACAAATCTCTATTTCCTTTCTTATAGGAACAGCAATGGAAACCTTCGATGTTCAGCAGCATAACCCCAGTCTGCTTTACAAGCCCTCTGATTGAGAAGCCAATTGGCACAGTAAGAATGAATCCATTTCTTGTTGAACAGTATGATTTTAGCCTATTAGCCATTATTTCTTTTTTGTCTTCAGCTATTTGGGAGATATAACCAAGTGGATCTTATAAAAGTGGCTGGTAAAATCTAAATTATGAACTATTTGGTTGGCTTTTGTGGCACTTGCCCAATACAAAATGTTGAGCAGAGAAAATGTGTATCTGAGATTCCCTTATCTCTGCTTTTGCTTCCACATCCATCCTGATGGTATCCTCCCAAATTCCCTTATTGTCCTGATTTCTCAGCTTTTTGGTTTAACTTCCCCTGTTTGTCAAAACTTGTTAGAAGGAAAGAGAGTACTTTTAGTCATTTACATTGTAGAGGAGGAGAAAACTATTTTCCTCTACTCTCTTAAGTTCAGTACCTGGGGCAATGGAAATTAAACTAAAAAACAAAAAGACAGGTTAGTGGGAGAAAAGGCTTATTACTGTGAATAAGGAGGCCTTTATAGAAAAGGAGTGAAGACCTGAAGAAGTAGTTATATTTGAGACTTATCTGCCATTTTAACAAAGAGTGATAAAGCTGTGGAGAAGTGATAAGAGAAAGAAAATAGGTTTGAGACTTCCTGAGCCATTACATTGTGAGAAGGTGAATATATGGGGGAAGTTCATGGAAGATGAATTATTTAATAAGGTTTGTTACACAGACTCAAGTTGGTGCCTTTTCTATTGGTAAGAGTCATCTCTGGTGGTCAAGAGTCCTCATCCTCTTGGTATAAGGAAGATACTGCTACAAATTTATGTTACCTTTATAAAGGGAAATGCTTGCTCTGATTTTAGACAGAATGGGGAGAGCAGAGAGCTTTTCCTGCTTCTGCTGTTTCTCAGTTGCCTTTGTTACCAAGAAGGGCCACTCCAGTATGCATATAGGAGCCAAAATTATGATACTGTTCTTAGAGTAAAGAAAGAGTGATTTATTTAATGCCAAGTCAACTCAGAGAAGACAGGAGGTACCATTGAAATATATCTCTCACATCAGGGGGTCTGGACAAGTTTTAAGGTTTAGGGGAGAATAGGGAAACATGAGGAAATGTTGATGGGGTAAGTTTTGATTGGAGGGTTTTGGAACTTGACCAATTATGTATAGGGTGAGGGGCAAGAGAAAGCACAAAGGAATTCCAGTCTGGCAGAGTTTAATTGGTCGGTGTTTTATTTATCCATATTTGATCCATGAACCAGATCTTCCTCATTGAAGGAACTCTTGCTTGGTAGAAGGCTCCAATGGATAAACCTATTACTTGAATTCTATAGACTCGAGATTCTTGGTTCTGTTCATTCTGAGGACAGGGGCAGCACATACACAGTGCTGTCTCTGTATAATAGCTCAGATTGAATTAATCACCAATCTATTTTAAGGGATCAGAACCAGTTTTAAGCTGGTCAATATGATTTGTGTGCTGTTTCACTTTTATCTCAAAATAATCCTTATCCCAAAGTGACTTATTTTGAGGTGTTATATTCTGTTGCTCTTCTACATATTAGTTTGAAATCCATCCACAATATTACCTCTTTTAAACAGATTAGTTATTTAAACTATTTTGTGGGAGATGCCTCTAGAGGAGAAAGTATGGTTTTTCCCCCCTGAACTGCTACTGTCCTGAACTTAAAATCATGTCCCTGAGCCCCACCATGGAGTGTAGAGCCACATGATAAGAGTATGGGCTCTCTGGAGCCAGCCTGCCTGGGGTCAAATCCTAGTTCTATCACTCACTGGCTATGTGACTTTGAGCAAGTTACTGTACAAAAAGAAAAAAAAATCATAATATTACCTGCCTCCTGGGACTATCATTAGGATTAAATAATTTAATATAAATTAACAAGAACAGGTATTTTTATGTACCCTGACTGAGAAGGATGGAGAGATCGAAAGGTAACCTGGTTCATAGGTCCACTTTCAACCACTGAGCCACTGAGGTCTTGCAGAACAAGGATTTTTTTTTTTTTTACGTATTTTGTTCACTGTGTATCAAGAACTTAACACATTGTGCAAATGAACTTAATGAATGAATAAATGAAATGCAATACACATAGTCAGCTTAGAGGAAACACATCCTCCTCCATTTGTCTATCTCAAGAAATGGGAGCTACAGGAGGTGGTGTCCTATGTGAGAAAAAGAAGTAAAACTCTGGCCAGTATATCAAGGACACTTTCCACCTCACACCTCAACCGAAGGACCACAGTCCGCTTGGGATACTCACACTTTCCTGTCCCTTGCTACAGTCCTGCATCTCTAGACCACACAGTTCAGCCACTAGAATGAAACATAGTCACTGTAGAGACAAGTTAAAAACAAACAATTCTTTCAATAGGGCTTTCTCTCCAACTTAAAGATACATGTGGGCAGAATCAGAGTTTTTGCCGTTTTCCAAAGAAAATGTATCTGCTTTTCCTGCAATTCCTGTGAATTTGCCTTGGTGGCAAGTCCCACAAGGCAGCTGTCTCCAGAGTGTGAGGTCCCGGCTGCACAGGAAGCCTCCTGGCAGTGCTGTCAGCACTGCTGACATGTTGCAGGCAGAGCAGGGGAGCGGCCCAAGCTGGGGACGGAGTTTCTGTGAGGTCTGCACTTCCCCTCTGCTGACTGCAGTTCAAGCGAGAGCAGTATCATTTGGCCCAAAGATTAAAACAACAAGTAATCAAAACACGCCCCGAACATCACAAAGTGTGGTGGCAACCGCTCTGACAATCACACTCTTGCCTTCGCCCTGTCTCCCCCCTCCCCCAGTCCCACCTTTCTTGATTTTGTTTATATAGATTCTAAATGGACCACCACTTTGTCAGAACAGAAAGAAGCCATTTCAAAGGCTGAGGTCAGAAGTCAATGAACCCCAGAGGGTCTCTTTTGACTAACCTTTATTTTCATTCAATAGACAGCCCTGACTTTTACTATGTTTTTCTAGACCTGATCAGAAATAATAACAGCAGTGTAAGAAGGGTAGGAAGAGGGTTTTAGAATGCTTTTCAGAGAGCAGAAGGCACTTCTATGCAGTATGACCATTCCTGGATTTAGTGATATTTGCTGTGGATTCTTAGCTCTCTCTCGCCTGCCAGAGCAGAGCTAGCAATAGGTGTCTGTGAGTGACACCAGGACTGTCTTGGGCTGAGTGGGACTGCTCCCAGAGGATTTTCTTGCTCCCTTTCCTCCCCACAGCTCTCGCTCCTGGGTGTAATACTCTTGCTTAAAATACACAAATGAACTCACTTTTCAATCAGCTGTTATCTCTCCACCTGGAGAGGAAAAATGATGCTGAAAATGTAAGCAAAGTCAAGCTTTAATTACAGGGGTCAATGGAAGGCAGCATTTGGGGTGGATAATTGAAACCTGTAATTAATCTGCGTAGAATTCAAACTCTCTTTCTCACTGTCAAGAAGCTTTCTGTTGGGTGAAAGGCTGCAAGCTGGACCCAGATGTGATTTCTATCGCCCAAATGATGGTGCCGCAAACTGAATCAGGTCATAGTGTTTCCGTGCCATGGGGGCGCGGAAGGTGTGAAAACCTCCGGCAGGAAAACAGAATTCCAAAGTGAACTCATAATAGGAAAAAGTATATTTGGAGCTAATTCCAGTCTTACCACTAAGCCATAACTTTTTAAAATTAATGGTTATGGTTATGATAAGACTGAAGTGGAGAAACTTCTTGGAGCAAAGAGGGGAAGCCAGGGAAATCATTGGGCCAAGCAATGAATGACTGGAATATGTGGCTTTCCACCCTTGAGTCAAGAGGAGTTATGTGTTTTATTTTGCATAATTGGAGTCAGAACCTTTTGAATGGAGCATACAAATTTATGTAAATAAGAATGCAAATGTTAAAAATACGTATCTTGGGATCTCCAGGGGATGACCCGGCGGCTTCATCTTCCTTAATTTTGCAGCTAGTAAATATTGTGTGGTGAAAACTCAAAATTAACATATTCCCCCAAATCCCATAATGTTATAACTGGAAGACTTTCTTGGTAATTTATCGGAGATACTCTGGGAATGAATTAAGACTGGTTATTTTAATGTATTTGACAATAAGAATGTTACCCCCCCCCCCCCCGAGGTTACACAGGGTAACAGTAAATGCCAAAGGGATTTGAGGATTTCAATAAGTTAATGACAGATTCAAAGCAAATGGTTGAAAGGGAATTAGAAAAGGACGACAGAGACAAAAGCAGGGATTTAAGAAGGTAGAACATGAGAGGATGACATGAAATTCAACTACCAGGCTCTGCCACAAAATTCTCATTGGTGCTACTGGCAAGGCAAGAGATGATGCTGAAAGAAGCATTATTTCAACTCAGCAAAGCATTGTGCAGATCATGTCAAGTCAGAACAACCTAGCTAAGTGCCATGACCTCCGAAAACTGTACAGAATACAGAGCAGATGGAGTTGTTTTGGATTAGGAAATGCTCATGACCTTGGCTAGCCCACCTTCCTTTCTCAAAGTAATTTAGGTGATAGGTAAACTTGTCCTCAATGAAAAGACATGTAACTTAACACATTACTTGATTTAACCAGAAGGAAATGGAGAGATAAAGTGCCTTGAGGGAAAGCAGTGTTATTAAATGGAAGGGTGGCTAAGAATGCAAGCCAAGCTCCCTAGGCCTCCTTTATTTCTGGGTGAGTGAAGGGGAAACCAGAGGAGCAAGGTGGAAGTGACTGGATAAACAACAGATAAAAAGAAAGGAACTGGTGAACTCAGAATCAATAAAATATAGTGCTGCTGTATTTCAAAATTGGGAGACACCAGTGGGAAGAAAAGTAGAGGTGTCCATTTTTATAGCTTAATGTTTAGCTCCTTTTAGCACTAGAGAATTTTTCTTACCAAAGGAAAGTTTATCTTAGCAAATAGGACATCTTAGGAATAATTTTGCAAATCACAGCCTGTGGAGAATAATTGAACATTGCATTAAGACATGGATGGGTCTGGAGAGACAACACCAATTCTATGGGAATTACCCTGGGACTTAATATTTAAGTGTCTCAGTGACCCAAGAAGATGAAGGAACATCTTCTGTTATACCCATTAGAGTCCACACCATTTCTTCCTGTCGTTTCTTCCCACAAACTTGTTTGTGGCCTCTGCTGCTTCCAAAACCTCCAAATACTGGAAGTCAGGAATTGAATAATCAGAAAATAATAATGCTGAGCAAACCAAGCCACTATAATTCCTGTAGTTTTAGGTAAACATAATTTAAAATTTTTTTTGAGTGTAAGGGCCCCTGATCTCTGTCTCTATGTATTTAGCTTTTGGTTATTGAAACAAAATACATTAAGCTAAGTATTTTTATTCTAGGGCTTTTGTGACAAGGTAGAATAAACTTTCAAGTTAATGGGTCAATTTTCTTTTTATTATTATTCTAAAATAATGAAGGTTTTAGTGGGGCACATATCAACCTACCCGAAGAGAACATTTTTTCAGCCTACCTTGCAGTTAGAAGTGGCTATATGGTGAGATTATGGCCAATGGGATGTGAGTAGAAGTGATGTATTCAATTTCTGAGTCATGCCCTTTTTAGGAAAAACAGGGCACTCTTGGTGGCTGGAATACACATGTGGTAAGAAAGCTGGAAGATCCACCTTAGACCAAGAGAATATGACTGACAAATAGCAATGAAGAGTTGGCATTTCTGACTCCATAAAACTATTGACTGCTTGTGTTCAGACCTGAGACAGAAATCCACTTTTATCTTGTTTACACCACTACTATTTTGGCCATTGATACAATAGCTTCAGTGGTATCCTAATGCACAATTAGAGCAGAGGGAGAGTGGGCTGCATGATCTTTGGGAAATCATTTAGAATCCAGCAAAGGTAGAAGGCAGAGCCTGATATATTACATATCAGTTAAAGGAATTAAAATGTTGAGTTGCTGACATGTATCTGTCAAACCAAGCCTGGATGAGAAGGAGAGATATGGAGACTAAATAAGATGATGAGCAGAACTCTGCTGAGCAGAGAACCCTGTCTTTGAGTTCTGATTGTAGTAGACACCATTATTTAGTATATACTGAATTTTAAAAAAAGTTTTCCTTAGAACTGAGGCAAACAAACTTTTACTAAAAATATTCAAACTCAAGCATTAAATGGAACCCATTCATTATCTGGTCAAATAACATTTCTATTAATACTTGTATGTAGAAGCTGTCATTTTATGGGATAAATTATTTTCTCATACCTTATCCTATTTCTCTTGTATTTTACATAAAATAACACTTATTTTTTAAATAAATTTTTATTGATTTCAGAGGGAAATGGAAAGGTAGAAAGATAGAAACATCAATAATGAGAGTCATTGATCGGCTGCCTCCTACACACCCCACACGGGATTGAGCCTGCATTTCAAGCATGTGCCCTGACTAGGAATCAAACTGTAACTTCCTGGTTCATAGGTTGATGCTCAACCACTGAGCTATGCTGCCTGGGCAACACATTATTTTGACTTAATTAGTTAGTCCTCTAAAACATTAACTGTTGCACCCATTAGAGTCCACACCATTTCTTCCCATTGTCTCTTTCCTCAAAATGCCTGACACAATGACATGCACATAATAGGCAGGTGGTGCTAGTCTATTGATGGCTAAATGAATACAGAATCTTAATTTGTTATTCAGTCAGGTATTTTCATCTTCTCATCTTTGTTCATATGGTTATTGAAGTAGTATTCTATGTGAGTGGCCAACTATAACTACTGAAGACAATTTTTAAAAAATATATTTTATTTATTTTTTACAGAGAGGAAGGGAGAGAGGTAGAGGGCTAGAAATGTCAATGAGAGAGAAACATCAACCAGCTGCCTCCTGCACACCCCCCACCGGGGATGTGCCTGCAACCAATGTACATGCCCCTGACCAGAATCAAACCTGGGACCTTTCAGTCAGCAGACCGACGCTCTACCACTGAGCCAAACCAGTTTTGGCTGAAGACAAATAATTTTTAAAATCAATATCATTAACATTATTCTGTAAATATTTAAAAACCAGAGTTAGGAATACATTTACATTTAGAATTCTGGATTCTCACTACCACTGAATCACAACTTAGGTTTTATTACATTAGGTCCAAAAGTGAGAGTTCAATTGGAAAAGAAATGCAGTCTGATTTACAAAGACAAGAAGTTTACCCATCCCTACATTGCTAACAGACTAGATGGCTTTATCAACAGGCTTTATATGCTAAAGAGTTTAAATAAGATTTATCAAATATGCTAGCCTTAGCTGATTTGGCTCAGTGGATAGAGTATCGGCCTGCAAACTAAAGGGTCTCCAGTTCGATTCCGGTCAAGGTCACATGTCTGGGTTTCGGGCTCAATTCCCAGTAGGGGGTGTACAGGAAGCAGCCAATCAATGGTTCTCTCTCATTATTGATGTTTCTATCTCTCCCTCTATCTTCCTCTCTGAAATCAATAAAAATATTTTTAAAAACAAATATGCCTACAATGGCAATTCAATTCAATCTAAGTCCTCCTGTAAATATATAAAAATGCCAGCTCCCAAAGCCAGCAGAAAATAAATGAAGTCTGGACAATTAATATCTGTCGAATATACTTAATTAGGTTTATAAAATTAATTTATTCAGAAATAGGCAGATACCAAAATGCTATAAAAATAAGAAGCAACAAACTTAAACACAAATCATCCTTATTATTCTGGTCTTGATCTACAGCTTATCTATAAAGGTTGAAATAGATGGTACCACATATATGGCCTGAATGCATAGACAGGATATACTTGATGTTTAAATATTAGATAATTGATCATTAAAAGCCCTCCCCCTACACGCACACACACACACACACACACACACACACAATCTCCACACCCCTACTATTGGAAACTACCCATTATCAAAGGGTAATGGAGTCATATTTGTATTAGGAACTTTTGTTTAGGCTATCCTTGTCTCAATGTGCTGACCCTTTTCCATTAAAACTGCCCCAATTTTTCTTTCAGAACCCAGCTTGAAAATATCAAGTGGAACTTTTGATGAAAAATGCTAAGTAAAAATGCTGTTCTGCTGTTAGTGACATAAAAAGAAACTTTATTTTGTCCCACCTGGGGATAAGGAAAAAAGATGACCTATGATTAGCATATATACTCTCTATTCATATAGATAAAAAAATGTAAAATCACTAAATTCTGAGAAATAGTTCTACAGAGTTATCAGCAGAATTTATGCAGTATTGCTGCCTTTGGAATACTCTGAGTACCCTTGAGAAAGCCCAAGGAGAGGAAGCCCTTCTTGGAAATACTGCATTCTAAGCATTCTAAGCCAGCCAAGCATCCACTAAGAAATAAACAGACATTGAATGCTGTCCATGTGCGAAGCAGTGAGCTATAAATGGTAATCTAGGGCCCTTTGGTATAAATGGTAATCCAGGACACTTTAGCAGCAATAATTCTAACATATAAAATGCCAGGAGCTGTCACAACCAAAACAACTGGACAGATGACCAAACACAGGCTGTGTGGGGTCACAAGATGGCAGAGGGTGCAGTTGGGGGCAACCAGGCTGGCAGATGGGGCAATTAAGGATAATCAGGCAGGCAGGCAGGTGAGCAGTGAGGAGCCAGCAGTCCCAGATTGTGAGAGGGATGTCCCCGATTGGAGAGAGTGCATGCTGGGCTGAGGGGTCCCCTGCACAAATTTCATGCATTGGCCTCTAGTAATTATTATAATACCTACCATTGTCTGAGAACTCAGGGCCAACCTGACATAAGTTCTTCATGTCTAGCCTCTCATTTCATCATTTTACTTGTGAAATCTAGAGAGGATAAAGGGCTTGCTCAGGGTCACAGACTAATTAATAAATGGTAGAGTTGCCGTCCCAAACCAGGCATGCCTGATTCAAGAACCTCTGCCCTAATTACCTGCCTAAAAGCTTTTCATTTGGATGATTTCTTTTCTATTTCTATTTGAAATATAATCAAAGTTTGCTGAGAGCACACAGAAGGATGCCTCCCCACTTCCCTCCTTCCCCCCCCCCCATCAAAAAAAAAGTATGACCTGGCTTATATTATGGGTATCTCTGGCTACAGTTTTTCATTTTCATTTTCCAAAAGGCCCCAGTTATAAATAGCAACTCTGCTCAAGTGGGAAATAATGTGTGAGCATGCAGCGTTAGGCTGGCCCTTTAAAGGCAGTAGCTTTACAAAGAACTTTAAAAGGGGTAGGAACTGCAAAGGTATCACCATGAGGTGTCTCCGATCAAAATAGTATTCCTCAGAAGCCATTCCAGATAACTTGTGTCCCAGTTTTTCTCCTCTGGGAGAAGGAGGCTTGGTGCTCACAGAATCCACGAGGCTCTGCATTTAATTTTAAGAACTTTAACACCCGATGAAAGGTGGTATTGTTAAGGTTCAACTTAACAAAAAGATTAGGTTAAAGCCTAAAAATCTCCACTCTCCACGAATGCCTGTTAGGTTTTTCATATGGACAGTCTGGCTGCCTGGTAAAATAAATGAGCATGAATGAAGTGAACAGAGAGCAGATTGCATAAAAGTTTATGGTCTGAAGAGCAGGGAGGTAATTAGTGGAGCGATGAACTCCCCAATTGTGTCTATGTTTTTAAAGGTTATTTCCTGCATTTTATGAAGGATGGGGAATTACATTGGGGGCCCCCACAGAACTTTGTGTTTACTATTAGGGACATTTATTTTAACCAGTCTGACTTTAGGGTTGGCTGAGTGCATGTCAGTCTTACGCAGGGGCTTGTAATCAGCTTGGCTGGGGGCTTGGGTGGAACGGGATTGTGCCTTGTTCATTATTTATGTCCCCAAAGTACCAAGCATAATTATTTCCACATTGAAGCTACTTGCTGAGAAGGAGAGGGAAATGGTAGAAAAAGAAAAAGAAAGACATTTTCATATCATTGTATCTAAGATTGCCGTTTTCTGATTATGTGGGGTCAGGCTGCTTTTCTTTAAGTTGCCTTCTAAAACCTCTCTAATGAATAGCTTAGTGAATAAATTCAACTTTACCTTAAAAGACATTTGCTTACACTGTAGGGGTGTCGAACTCAATCAGAGAAGGGGCCAAAATCTAAAATCCAACCTAAATTGCGGGCCGAATGGTTTACTGAACAGTCATAAACTGTCATTGTGATGGAAACGCAGCGGAGTGCAGTGATGACAGCGCGGTGCGGGCCACATTGCAAGGCCTGGCGGGACGGATTTGGCCCGCGGGCCTTGTGTTTGACACATGTGGCTTACAGAATAACTCTTCATATATATATATATATATATATATATATATATATATATATATATGAAGAGTTATTGATTTCAGAGAGGAAAGGAGAGGTGAAGAGAGATAGAAACATCAATGATGAGAGAGAATCATTGACCGTCTGCTTCCTGCATGTTCCCTACTGGGGATCGAGCCCACAACCAGAATCAAACCTGGGACTCTTCATTTTGCAGGCTGACTCTCCACTGAGCCAAACCAGCTAGGGCCAGAATAACTCTTAAAAGGCTCTATTCATTTACATGAGGCAGAAACCGAACTTTTACACTAAGAACTTTCAAATAGAATCAGCCATAAGAGGCATGTTGAGATTAAAACGAAGTACAATAGAAGAGCAAGAGGGAGGGAGAGAGAGGAAGTTGTTTCCTTCCTTCGCTGCACCAGTGAAAGTGATCTTGCCAAGGTCAGCAGGAAAATCCTAACTGCTAAACCCAGAGTACGTTTCAATTCTTCTCTAACTTGATGCAATTGACCTCTTCTTGAAAGTTGTTCCTCTCTTGGCTTCTATGAGAGATGACTTCTAATTCTCATTTGACTTACCTGTCTTTTGCTATTTCATTCTCCCTCAACAATACCTCCAGTTTTGTGTCCCCCAGTGATCCATTCTTGGTGCACTTTTTTTCTTTAAATCAATCTCTCTCCCTGAGCAATGTTCTTTAGTCTCTTATTTCATGTGTTCAAAATGTTCAAAACTACTACCCTGTTTCCCCGAAAATAAGACAGTGTCTTATATTAAAATTTTCTCCCAAAGTTGCGCTAGGTCTTATTTTCGGAGAATGTCTTATTTTCGGGGAAACACTGTAGTTAGTTTCTCTTCTCCAAATGAATGTTCCTACCTTACACCAACAATTCAAGCCAGATACTAGGGCATTGTCCATAATTCTCCCCTCTCTCCCATCCATTGAGTCTGCACCCAATTCACATCATTCTAAATCCTTAACATTCACCCTCTTCTTCCCCATTGTGATTACTGTGATTAAGGCCTTCATCTTCTCTCATCCGGTTACTGATGAGCCTTCTGTTTCCTGTATCTTCACTCTCACCTATTTTTTTCAATACCTCACCAAAACCACTAAAGAGTTTTACCCTTTCAAATTGCAAATATGATCAAGATACTTACTTGACTAAGAGGTAGAGTGGATCCCTATTGACTAGCAAGTTAGTCTAAATCTCTCTGAATGGTAGAGTGAGGCATGTGTGATATACCTGCCCATCACCCCTCCCAGACTCAGCTCCCATTGTACATTCTCTCCAATCCTACACGCTACTCTTCACTTCATGACTTTGTGCCATTGTGCATGCTGTTCCCTCTACTTGTTCCAACCTCATTCCCTTCTCTTCTTCAAAGTCTCTCTTACAATTCCCTTCCACTTCTCTCCCACCCCTTCTTCAACCTTTATTCTAAGTTAAAACTGTATTTTGTATGTTCTCTTTCCAGCATTGATCTCACGTTGTAGAAATTTTTTTCTTATATTTCCAATCTCTTCTTAGTAATGGAGCACGTTTCTTATCTTTGTACACTACAGGGTGTGGCTCAGCATATGACATGCTACACACTGAATGCTCTGGAAATTCTGTTTGTGCTTATGAATTCTCTGTCTGTTCCTTTCACCACACACACAGAATTCAATGCTCATACAAACCCACAACTCAGAACTTCTCTACCCACTTACAGATTTTAGAATTCTCTTGGCTAGTTACCTGATTCTAAACTTTCATGAATGGGGGAAATTGAATACTCCTCACAGACGATTAATGCTGATAATTATGTGGAGCTCATTATAAGAAAAGGACAGATTTTTATTTGAGCGTAAGAAGATAGCACGTTGGCCAATGACAAGTCCTCCTTATTAACTGATAACAATGATAATTAGGGAAGATAGGCATATTACCCCATTTAGGGAATTCTACCCTATCTATTTTATTAAATAGCATTGCAGTGGAAGTTAGAACCACCTGCTGTACCTTTCGGAGCAAGAGTGATAGTGGTCAGTGTTTCCAGATGCTCTCTGTACAGAGAGAAGGAAAAATGGTTCGTAGCTCCAGCTTGGGCTTTTATCAGGAGGTCAGTCATGAAATCAAGTTTGGTCTTTTGACCCTTAATAATACCTAATCAGTCTTAAATTAGGTATTCTGATAGGGAAACACAAAGTGTAAAAAGATGAGAGCTTTTTACATATGAATTTAAATATCCCACAAAGAAGAGTTTGTAGCACTAAAATGTACATTCTGTAGTATTAGTCAATACTGGTATTTGTAATAATAAAATGTGGTGATATACTTATTTTAGAGGAGATGACATATAAAAAAAATCCTCATACAACTCCTTATATACACTCATAATTATACTAGAGGCTTTGTGCACTGGGACAGGAGGGTCCCTCAGCCTGGCCTACCCTCTCTCACAGTCTGGGACCCCATGGGGGATGTCTGCTTGCCAGCTTAGGCCCACTCTCTGTAGGGATTTGACCTAAGCCAGCAGTGGGACATCCCTCTTGCAGTCGGAGAGCCCTTGCTCATTACCAACAGCCTGCTCACTGTTCCTTATTGCTCAGCTGGCTGCTCCTTAGGGCTGCCATGGAGGCAGGAGAGGCTCCTGCAACCACTGCTGCACTCACCAGCTGTGAGCCTGGCTTCTGGCACTGACCACCAAGGGGCAGCTCCTGTATTGAGTGTCTGCCCCCTGGGGGTCAGTGCTCATCATAGCGACTGGTTGTTCTGGTTGTTCTGCCATAATGGTTACTTAGGCTTTTATTACATAGATAATCAAAATGTTTATTAAATATAGTAGATCAGTGGTTAGCAAACCACGGCTCACGAGCCACATGAGGCTGTTTGGCCCCTTGAGTGTGGCTCTTCCACTTGCCTGGGCAAGTCTATTTTGAAGAAGTGGCGTTAGAAGAAGTTTAAGTTTAAAAAATTTGGCTCTCAAAAGAAATTTCAATCGTTTTACTGTTGATATTTGGCTCTGTTGACTAATGAGTTTGTTGACCTCGATATAAGAAAACATGATAATTGTGTTCATTTAAAAACCTACCACACTCTTAGGGTCATAATATTTAGCCTCTCTTTAATCAATGTTTTATAAGCAAGTAATCAAAATTACCCTTTAAAATTTTATAGGAATTTTAATTTATTAAGATTTTAAAATAGAGTGCTATGTAGCATACTATTTTGCTCTTACAATCCAGGCAACCATAAAAATACATTGTAAACAGTGAAAGCAAAAGTTTACTTGCTAAACTATTCTGTTCTCTTTCTAAAGAGTCATAACTAGGGAACCAAGAGATCTATAGGGGCCACCACCAGGAAAATGCTGTAGAAGAGTTTAAAATTGATCTGGATTAGAAAATTAAAAAAAATAAGGCTAGAATATATACTGGGAAAGAGACATGAGAAAGCATTCAGGTTAGGGGTTAGCATGTGCAGAAGCACACAGAATCAGAGAGCAGACTGGAGTGACAAGATTGAGGAGTTTCTCAGAAGAATGAGTGGTAAAGGAAAGAATGGTTAGGTGGTAAAGGATCTATAATAACATTGAGAAACCAAAATTAGAAATTTTTGAATTGATTTTGTTAGCATTAGTGTACTCTGGATGGCTCTTAAGCCAAAAGATAATGTGATTAAATTTTTGCACAACCTAGCCTAACATTAGTTTGAATGGGACATTTTTATTTATTTATTTATTTTTTTAAATCTGTGAAACCATTGAGAAGAGCCTTAGAGCTTTTTTACAATTTTTTTTTCTGATTAAAACTAAGTACCTAATACCATTTTCCCTAAGGTAGTTTTAAAAAAGACTTAAATAATTACCCAGCCAGTGAGGTGCAAACATCTGGAAAGAGGTGAATATGTTCTTTTTCTTAAAGACAAGAAAAGGAAATGTAACTAATTCTGCTTAAATTGGAGGCATGTAGGTCATGTGTACAGAGTTTCAAGGTTGTTTCCCTCAATGACAAAATGAGCGCTTGTGGAAATAAATAGCTGACATTTTCAAGATTCAAAAAGTTAGTAAAATCCTTCAGTACTCCCAAAGGTCTTAGTTTCCCATTCTAGCATAGAATTGCTACCTACTGTAAGAAGACAGAACAAACACCACAACCTTCTCCAATATTCTCTTAGTCTGAGTCCTATTGTAGGGTCTCTGTAAATAATGGAAATCTCTCTTTAATCAGTGTTTTTTTTTTTTTTTTTTTTTTTTTTTTTTTTTTTTTTTTTTTTTTTAAATACCCACAGAATAAAATTCTGGGAGCATGTGTAATGATCTGCTATTGTAATAGAGTAAGATTTTCTAAGCTTAAAAGTACATATTGAGCCGAAACTGGTTTGGCTCAGTGGATAGAGCGTCTGCCTGAGGACTGAAAGGTCCCGGGTTCGATTCCAGTCAGAGGCATGTACCTTGGTTGCGGGCGCATCCCCAGTAGGGGTTGTGCAAGAGGCAGCTGATCGATGATTCTCTCTCATTGATGTTTCTAACTCTCTATCCCTCTCTCTTCCTCTTTGTAAAATATCAATAAAATATATATTTTTTAAAAGGAAAAAGAAGTACATATTGGAACACGAGTGTGCTAATAGATCTAGGAAACAATTATTAATGACCATTAAAACTGTCAGCTCAAACATTAATTAGGAATTTTATAAAGGAGAGGTCAGGCTGACAATACCTGCAAGCACTAATTAATTTTAACATCACTAAAAGTGGGGCACTCAGACTTTATATGTCCCATTATGTGATACAACCAGAGGTTTATAGCAACACCTGTGAAGTATTCTGGCCCCAAAAATTAAACCAGAAGTTTACTAACTCTATAGCTCTAACTTGGGACAAAATTTAGGGGATAGAGGAACATGGTAAATGACATCCCAAGGAAACAGTCATCCAGATCCAAAAAGTGGGAAATCCTTAGGGCAATGACACAGTATCTTCAACAAATAAGTGGCATAGAATATAAAAGTGAAGAAAAACCTTAGTGACATGTCAGCCAAACACAGCACATAAACTGAATTTTAATCTGGATTTTAAAATCCAATTCTGAATGACATTTTTAAAAAAGAGAGAAAACCCAGTCAGACTGGATATTAGATATTAAGGAGATATTACAGGTATTGACGGGTATGTTAGTTGTTATTTGAAAAGACCTTATCAGCTAGAGAAATATTCTGAAGTACTGATATATGACAAGATATTATGTCTGAGATTTATTTTAAAATACTTCAGCAAAAGAATAGTGAGGGGTGGGAGGGAATAGATGCAACAAGAATTGCAGAACGTTGATAATTAGTATACTGGGTAATGAATGCATGTGAGTTTATTATAATACTATTGGCTCTGTGTATGACATTTGTGCACTGGGGGTGGTGGTGGTGGTGGGGGGCAGTTCCTCAGTCCGGCCTGAACCCTATTACAGCCCAGGACCCTGCCTACCGCAGAAGCAGAAGAGGTGCTCACCAGCTGTGAGCCCAGCTTCTGGCTGAGCGGCGGTCCCCCTGTGCAAGCACACTGACCATCAGGGGGCAGCTCCTGCATTGAGCATCTGCCCCCTGGTGGTTAGTGTGCATCATAGCAACCGGTCATTCTGTTGTTTGGTCGATTTGCATTTTAGTCTTTTATTACATAGGATTCCCTTTACTTTTGTATGTTTGGGAATCTCTGTTCAAATTATTTAAAAGTTGTTGGTAAAAACCATGAAGGAAGAGGTTAATATATTTTTCATATACAAAATTAAGAATTGCCATGACTTCTTAAACAATAGGCTGGAAAAAATATTTGTTACAGATGTGGCAGACAAAGGGTTAAGATCTGTTTTCATACAAACTCATGCATGTATCTATACATATACAAACCAATGAGAAGACTAAAAACCCAATAGCTAAACGTTATAAACATGAAATTTAAAAGGGGAAATGCAAATTGCTTTAAATATCCCATTAGAAATAATCATAAAAAAGCAAATTAAAAATTTTTGAACTTCAACCCAAGCTATTCTCCAGAATATATATGACTTTTATGTCCCGGAAAACAGTCATTTCCTATGATCAATAGAGAAATGTTTAAAAATAGCAGCAGCTTTTTTGTTAAATGCCAAAAAGTGTCATGTGCTATACAGTCAGGACTATTTTTGGAAAGTCTTCCTAACACTTCTACAGTGCCGATAAAATCCTGGCCAAAAATCCCTGCTGGGGTTGAAGAGGGATTCATAAAACACACACCAAACTCGGGGAGAGGATGGTGACAAGGAAGGGCTTTGAAGGGTGCATTCAGGGGTGCTGACAGAGCTCTTTATTTGGCTGATATCTGTGAGATTCTCCTTCCCCTCAACTGGCGGGCGGAGTTATGACATTACTGGCATCTGCCACAGAGACATCCCCAAGACATTGAACCAGCAATCATTGTGTGCCAAAGTGCCCTGGAGCCCACGCCTTCCAGTTCCACCCTAGGTCCAACCCTCTCCTGTTCCTCCCCTTCAAAAGACCCTCAGACCAGCCACGTGATGTTTCCCTCCATGTCCACCTGGAGGCAGCCCAGCTGGATCCTTTTTCCCCTCCCCACTCCTTCAATCCTGATTTTTCCTACCTCCGCAATGAGTCTCGCTCATTACTGGGGAATAAACTTTTTAACATGTCTTGGTGGTCAGTTTTCTGCACCTCAAACCTTATAATAGCCATATGGGCGTTGCTTTGTCAGGGTCTCTTACCTTGTACATATGCTTTGTAGTTTTCAGTTTATAGGTCCTTCATGCCCTTTGCTCAGCTTATTCCCATGCCCTCTTTAATAAGTGCATTATAATTTATAATAAAAGCGTGTGTGTGTGTGTGTGTGTGTGTGTGTGTGTGTGTGTGTGTGTTTAAGTTATATCCAGCAAGTGTGGCCAGTGGCATGCTTTGAGTTGCTTTATGAGGTGGTTGGCCTGCAGTCACCTGAGTGAGCAGACAGAGTCTGGTGTGAGAGTGGACCAGAGGCCTATAGTGAAGGGAGAACTCCAGGGGAACTCTTAACTAATGTTTGGCTATAGGGGCTCCCCGGAGGCACTGCTGGCTGTTCAGGGAATGTTCAGCTCTGGAACTACCCTAAAATTAGAACACCATAGGAATACCCAAGAATCCCCTGAGGATTTTTCTTTTTTCTTTTTTAAATCCATCCATATAGGATATTTTTAAAAAATATATATTTTATTGATTTTACACAGAGAAGAATTGAGAGGGACAGAGAGTTAGAAACGTCAATGAGAGAGAAACATCGACCAGCTGCCTCTTGCACACCCCCCACTGGGGATGTGCCCGCAAACAAGGTACATGCCCTTGACCGGAATCGAACCCGGGACCTTTCAGTCCGCAGGCCGACACTCTATCCACTGAGCCAAACCGGTCCCAGCCATATAGGATATTTTTAATGACCAGAAGAGCTCCATGTATATTACTCATGACGATACTCTGATGACCCTGGCATCAGAACTTTCTAAGAATGGGCAGACTGCAAGATGGCTTTCTAAGAGTGAAGATGAACTTACTCCTAATTATTTTTATCTTCTTACTGAGTTCCTCTAGGTGACTAACTCCATGTATTTTCAAGATGGAAGAGGGGGGCGGGGGAAGGGTTGGATGATTTGGTTAGCCTATGATATCAGGAAATCAACCAAGTTTGCTCCCCAAAAGTTAAGTTTGCTTGCATTTCTTGTTGCACCTATTCCTTCCTACCCTCACTATTCTTTTGCAGAAGTATTTTAAAGTAAATCTCAGACATAGTCTGTAATTGTACAGATAGCATATGTGTTCAGCAGTCGTATCTGGTCAATATCAAATCCTATTTTAGCACCAGACACTCCACCATGATTTGTCCATGGTCAGACAATTAAAAGAGAAGATAAATGATAAAAACTCAAATATATATATATATATATAAAGTTGTGCCGAAGCCGGTTTGGCTCAGTGGTAGAGCGTCGGTCTGCAGACTGAAGGGTCCAGGGTTTGATTCCGGTCAAGGGCATGTACATTGGTTGTGGGCATGTCCCCAGTGGGGGGTGTGCAGGAGGCAGCTGGTTGATATTTCTCTCTCATTGACATTTCTAGCTCTCTATCTTTCTCCCTTCCTCTCTGTAAAAAGTCAATAAAATATATATTTTTAAAAAAGTTGTGACCAAATTGTGGAAATAATCTATTAAAAAGTGCTTTTTTCAAAAACCTGTTGTCTCAAACAGGAAAACATAAATACAATAATAATTCATCTTCAAGGGCTTCTAATAGTGTATTGCTTTCTTTATCATTTAGAACAAGGAACTAAGGCTTTTTCTGGAACCATGCAGCTCACATTATGCTCTATAATTCTCTCTCCAGTTCCTTCCAACTTTATCAGATTACCTGGAACCTGGGTATTATACTCTATCCTCTTCTCCCAGGAACAAAGAATTTAGTTCTTAACTTTCATCCATGAATTTGAAATGTTATTTAATGACAAATAGGAGTGACATTTGATAATTTACAAGATAATTTTGATGTTTTCTTCTTGGTTCTAAAAAACAAAACAAGAAACTTGCCTCTTTTTCTGATTATAGAACTGATACTCTCATTCTTCCTCATTATGGGTAATTTGGAAAATTCAGGGAAGTTCAGAAGGAAACAAAAATTTCCACAATCCAAAGATAACCACAGTTAACATTTTGGTGCATTTTTTTTCCTATTTATGTATATATTTGTGTTATGTAACTGAGATTATTCAACATATGCAGTTTTCTATTCAATAGAAATAGTTTTAACTCATATTACTACATGAGCATTTACCGTATTTTTCGGACCATAAGATGCACTTTTTTCCCCCCAGAAGTGGGGGGGAAAAGTCCCTGCGTCTTATGGTCCAAATATAGCCTACACATATACTTTAAAAAAAAAGTTTTTTTACTTGCCCGGCTCTGTGTGGTCTCTGTGTGCTTGCCAGGCTCTAAAATGGTTCTAAATGCTGCTGTTTACTTTACAGGGTTGATTACATGTGTTTATGACTGTGATGTTGGGTTTTAATGCACATAAAATATTTTAGGACACTATTTGTTTCAGAATCTTTTTTTCTTCATTTCCCTTCTCTAAAAACTGGTGCATCTTATGGTCTGGAGCGTCTTATGGTCCGAAAAATACGGTATGTAATGTGACAGGGTTAACAGAAAATTATATTAAACCATAAATGTTTGTTATCTCTTCACCTTTTCCCTTCTCTCTTTTTCATTTTCCATTTCTCTACTGATAAGAAGGATAGTTGAGACTTTAGCTCTGCCAATTGAAGTGAGGTGTGGTTGGAAGAATATTGGTTAAATTTATCTACATTAATTATATACATTAATTCTGAAAAAGCATGGAAATATATAAAAATAACATGGAAATGTGGAGATAACTGATTGGGGGGGTGTTATAAAAATAGGAAGAAGTTGGAGACACTTGACAGGATGAGAAGGAGAAAAATATGAAGGCCAGAATGGGTTACAGTTTTCTTACAAGATGGTAAGGGGCATGCTTTGATTACTGAGGCTTTGATGAGATGGATAGAAACTGTTTTTTGTTTTGTTTTGTTTTTTAGTAAATTTTATTGTATTTTGTACAGTGAAACCTGTTTGCTTCTACCTCTGCCCCTCAAAACAAAATAAAACCATATTAAATAACATATTTACATTACTCTTCAAGGTCATGGAGTTGGATTTGCGTTTCTTATAGCGTCACTAAGATGGGCCTTACGAATAGATAGGATAGCCCAGGTTTTTTTGTTTCTGTTTTATTTGGTGTTTTTTAAAATATTGATTTTAGAGAAAGAGAGAGACAGAGATAGAGATAAAGGGATAGAGACAGACATTGATTTCTTGTTCCACTTATTTATGTATTCATTGGTTGATTTTTGTATGTGGCCTGACCTGACCACAAATCAAACCTGCAGCCTTCGTGTATTAGAACAATGCTCTAACCAGCTGAGCTACCCAGCCAAGGTTTAGAACTATCATTGAAATAAAACTCATGTAATAAATATAAATAAGCCTGTAATAGTTTTAAAGAAATATTTCTCCCTATTGGCTTTTTACTTTTTAATAGAATTTGCATGTGCATTCTAGAAGATGAAAATATAATAGCAACTTATAAAACTTGGCTTAGAAAACAGATCTCTGCCAACTTAGAGGGAAATGTGTTATATTAGACATACACACAATGCAGTGAATTTTGAGAGAACATCATCCTGACCAAGTAGATAACGTGGGTCCACCCAGGCTATTAGTTCACAACCAGGAAGTCTGCTCATATCCAGTTGTATTATTATGACACTTTTGACATTTAAGTAAGTATAGCTATATATCTCTGTATATTGTTACGTGTGTGTGTGTGTATATGTGTGTGTGTGTGTGTGTGTGTATGTGTGTGTGTGTGTGTCTGTGCTGGAGTGACCTGTTTTCATAAATTTTCTTCCAGTTTCTCTCTGTCATCAGTATTTTTACATTTAACATTTAAATAATTATGGGATTAATTACTTTTGATGTATAGAATTAGATAATGATATCTAGGTAGATTATTAATTTATTTATTATTTTTTTTAAATTTTTCCATCACCATGTATCCCCTCTATGTCCTCTTCCACCTCCACCTACCCCTCTTCTCACCAAGCCTGCAATCACCACACTGTTGTCCATGTTCATGAGTTCTTCCCCCTCTTTTCTTTTTTCTTTTTGCCTCCACCCCCCCCCCCTCCTTCCCTCTCCTCTCTCCCCGCTCCCCCCCCCAACCCCCAACAGCACCACCAGAGCTGCCTGCCTGATCTCTATCTATAGCTTGTCCCTGGCTGGAGCATTGTCCCTTATACCAAATGATTATTTTTTAAAGTATCCAGTTTGTTCTGATGTCATCATTGGAGAATTACTTCCTTCCCTGTTAGTATGAGACAATTTGTTGCATAGCAGATTCTTATTTCTTATGAGTATTAGAATCGTTGAACTTTGTCTTTTTTTCTAGTAATATGCCATATTGATTTTTGTAGATTTATAGTAACTTTTGATATTCCTTTATTGCTTTTTCAAATTAATTTGGATACTAGTATGTTCTAAAATTCTTTTAAAATTTTACCAAAAGTACATTAAACCTGTAAATTACTTTGCAAAGAACTGACAGCTTTGTCACATTCAAAACTGGGATATCTCTCTGTTCCAATATTCTTTCTGCTCCATCAGAAAAAAAATTGCAAATTTTCTTTATGTAAGGTACCACAGTATTTAAAATCAAAGTTATTAATATATTTTATATATTTTGTTGCTGTATAAATAAGATTCCCTTTCCCCATCATTTTTCCTAACTGGTTGCTCTTAATATATAGAACAACTTTAAAATTTTAAATATTTACTTTTAATCTGGTCACCATACTCAACTTTAAAAAAAATTAATATATTATTAGTTGATTTTGTTGGAGTTTTCTAAACAGAGATTTATTTATACTATCCATAGCTAGAATTAAAATATAGAAAGGAGATAAAATCAATTCTTTTTCCTATATTTTGATTGGAAGATTTTCCCAGAAAAATTTTATGTAACATTATTAAAAAAAATGGAATCATTGCTAACCATGGACATCAGTGACATTCCCATTGAATTGAGAAACAAGACAAGGATATCCACATTCAGACAACCTTAAAATCATCTTTTAATTTTTTCATTAACTTACTGAGGAAGACATTAATACAGAATACATTTAACTTGAATGAAATACATAATATATCAGTAATACCATAATACATATAAGGAAACCAAAATGCAGAGTGGTGAGGAATTTGCACAGGGTCAAGTCGGTAGGATTTAAACCCAAATATGATATTCTAGTCTATTTTGTTCTCTAGTCATTTTTTCTTGACCTTCTAGCAAAAGAAATAATTTTATTTGTAGACTAGGGGCCCAGTGCATGAATTCATGCCCCTTGAATGGAACGGTGGGCCTTGAGACTGTGGTAGGCACAGGGGTGGGTCTTGGCCCATCCTCTGCACCCCCACCCAGCCCCTCCTGCCATGGCTCTGGGTACCCTGTCTGCCAACAGCCCTGCTTCCGCTGCTGCTGCTTCCTCAAGTTGATGGTGCTGGTCCTGCTCCCACCCGCTGATGGTGCAGAGTGTTTGGGGCCAGTGCCAGCAGCAGGTGCAAGTGGTGGCTACTGCCCCGATCACCCTTCAGGAGCAGGGGGAGGTGGAGAATTCCTCAGGTGTGATCAGAGCCAGCAACCACTGTTCACACCGCTGATGACACTGAGTGAATGGGACTGGTGCCAGGCACCAGCAGTGGGTGTGGGCTCCAATGCCAGCTGTGGGTGCGAGCAAGGCAGGTGCTGGCAAGGGGTGCGAGCAGGGCCAGTGCCAGTAGCAGGTGCAAGTGCCAGGCAGGACTGTGGCGCACGGGAGTGAAGAATTTTCAATAACCACCAAAGGCTCTCCCGATGACAGTGACCAGCGCCCCACCTTTGTCCGGTGCCCCCACTTATCTGCTCCACCATCCTGTCGCAGCCAATGCCTGCTATGTTCCACACTCGCCCCCTGGTGGTCAACGCACGTCAGAGTGACTAGTTGTTCGGTTGTTCCACTGTTTAGTCTATTTGCATATTAGCCTTTTATTATATAGGACTAGAGGCCCAGTGCATGAAATTCATTCAAAGAGAGGGGGTTTGTCCCTTAGCCCAGCCTGCACCTTCTCCAATCTGGGATCCCTCTCACAATCCAGGACTGCTGGCTCCCAACTGCTTGCCTGCCTGCCTTCCTGATTGCCCCTAACTGCTTCTGCCTGCCAGCCTGATTACCCCCTAATCACTCTCCTGCCAGCCTGATTGATGCCTAGTTGCTACCCTGCCAGCCTGTTTGCCCTTAACTGCCCACCCCTACAGGCCTGGTCACCCCTAACTGCCCTCCCCTGCATGCCTAGGTTCCCCCAACTGCCCTTCCCTGCAGGCCCAGTCACCCCCAACTTGACCATTGTCATTCCTAAATAATACAAATTAAACACCAAAATTTTGTATCTTACCTCATAAATGGTTTTGATGAATCATACTATCATCCACTCCCTGTGAAAACAATAGGCAAAGCCCTGAAAGAAAGGCTACTTTACATTCAGGGATGATCCTGACACTTTAATGACACCTGCGGGGTTCCTCTCATGTGTATTTCATAATATTGAGTAGGCATAATTTCTGAGAAGGTTGGTGTGAGGTTAAGGGTTTGGGAGAAACCCAGCTTAGAAAGACTAGTTTTTCTATTATGCTGGAAAAGAGAGCTATAGGAGAATTTTCAAATCACCATGTGGAAGACATTTATATGAGGGGAGGTAACACACTTTCACCAAACAATTTCCAAACCCTCACAACTCACGGGCTTCACCTCTCAGTCTTCCAAATCCAAATTCTGAAACTGACTGGCTCAGCTTGACGTTTTTAGTCAGCCCACAACTCGGAGTCCTTAGACAACCTAAGAATGGGCAGCCCTTGAGGCTGGCGGCCAGAAAGATCGGTCCCTTCGGCATAAGGTATGTACACTTAGGTTGGAGGAATTCTAAGTGTAAAGCATCATAAATGTGACTAGTATTCAAATGCCACGTGGAAATACGTATGAATAGAAAACTGAACTAGGTAAATAAATTGAAATAGTTAACAGCAGTTATTTCTGGACAGTGATATTACAAAGATTTCTTTTTCTTTATTTTGTCTAATTTTCTTTCAGTGAACATATGTTATTTTATAATCACAGACATAATAAATGTCAACATGCTAAAACAATTTTCTTTAGAAGAATGGTGATGTTAAAATGAAAAGTGACTTCAGGATGATATAATTTAATGCCATTTCAGTTTATGAGAGTTAAAACAGGCTCACATAGTAAAGTGTATTCCCCATACTCACAGAACAAGGGAGTGACTGAGCTTCGAGTCACCTGACTTATTCCTTAATGATCTCAGCCACAAACAGTACTGCCTTGCCCAAACCAAAATGAGATAAATGCTTCTGATTGCAAGTCAGAGCCTGTAGCTAGCAGATCTCTAAGGGTGAGATCTAACTGTAAACAGTGCTCTAAATCTTTAGGGCTTGAGCAAGTTTATTCAAAAGAATACCCCATTGCTTTGAATGCCAATTCCCAGGTTTCATTAAGCCATCATTTTGCAATCAGTTATATTTTGCTAAGGGCTTCTAACTACTCCTAATTGTCAGCTCTGCTTTATATTAAAATAATACCAACAGTAGAGAAATGAGAGAAGAATAAGGAAATTTCCAGATGTGAAGTACAGTCTCCCTCTACATGTGTGTCTGTCTCTCCACTCTGGTGGTTTTGGCTTCCTTTCCTCCAATGTGTTTTCTCTTGATGGGTTAAGAAGGAAATAAAACATTTGGGGGTGAGAGTGAAGTAGAAGCGAGAGGGATACAAAATTAGATCTATGCTATGGGAGAGAAGAAAAGTTAGAAGTCTCTTAAGGTTTTATTCAAAAACAGGACTTCAGGCTGAAATGAAATACCATGCCTGGCAGGAAATGGTTCTCACACAGTTTGAAACTGGCTCCTACTGAACTCGAAGGAAACAAAAGCCCTGAGCGATTTAGCCAATTCTGGGTATCAACACGCTCTGATAATCTCAGCTCTAAAGCACTTACAGTGTGTAAATTCCTCCTGCATCAAGCCTTAGAGAAGCTCATGTATGATTCAGGTAGAAGGCCCTGGTTAGTGTAGTATTTATTTCACTGTCGGCTTAGAAGAGGATGAGCTACTATGACACTTGTCACATGAATAACACACTCAAGATTCAAAAAGACCTAATAGTCTGTCATGGTAGCTTGAAAAATCATTTCCAAATAAGTGAGATGAAAAAAATTTAAAACTAAATAAAGATCGAGTCCTAAACTCAGAAACAAACAAAAATTAACCATACAAATAAAAGATAAGTCAATGTTGCTTAATAGTAGTTGACATAAAATAGAGGTGTCGATAGTAAGCTTAATATGAGTTAAGCATGTCCAAGAAAATGAATATAGAAAAAAGTATCCAAAAATTGTTTTTAGATTTCAGCATTTTATGTTAGAAAAATTGCACAATCAAACTGGGACATATTCAAAGCAGGGAGGAGGGTCTGAAAACCATGTCTTAGGGAATCAGGAATATTTGTCTTAGATAAGGGAGAGGAAGGAGGAGGAAGAAGAATTTACACTAATAAAAGAGAAAGGTGCAAATCAACTGTCACTTCACTATGCCCACCAGCCAATCAGGAGTGGGTATGCAAATTAACCGGACCAAGATCGTGTGTTAATTTGCATACATAGGCATTGAGCAGCTGGGGTCAGGGAGGGAACACTGTTCCTACCAAGTGGCTTGCGTTCCAGGGACAGGTGTCCTTGGGAGTCAGGGCACTCTGAGCCTGTAGGCCTGCACATAGGCCCAGATGGGCCGGGGTCCCAGAATGCCCCTGGCAACTCTGGGCCTATGCTCGCAGGAGCTCTGAGCTGGCATGCATACAAGTGGCCAGGGGCGAGGTGGAAACTTCCCCTGCAGCAAGGGAGCAGACAGCAGATTGTAGGGGACTGCTTGCCCCTCCCCGCGGCAGTGAGGGGCAAGCAGTCCCATGCAGGGCCACCACAGAGAGCAGACACCACGGCCCAGCTTGCCCCTGTGGCAGTGAGCCAGAGAGCAGATAGCAGGACCCTGCTTGCCCCTGGCCCCAGTGGCGAAGGGCAAGCAGGACCCCACAGAGAGCAGACACCAGGGTCTACAGTGGCATCAAGCAGGCAGATCCGCAGAGAGCAGAGAACCATAGAGAACAGGCCTAAGCTATTGATAAGAGATATCCTCTGAGGCTCCCAGATTGGAGAGGGTGCAGGTCGGGCTTAAGGACCGCCCCCCACCCCCTGTGCACAAATTTTGTGCACCAGGCCCCTAGTAAATAATAATGTTTCTCTTTTTAAAAAAAAATGTATTTTATTGATTTTTTACAGAGAGGAAGGGAGAGGGATAGAAAGTCAGAAACATTGTTGAGAGAGAAATATCAATCAGCCGTCTCCTGCACACCCCCTACTGGGGATGTGTCTGCAACCAAGGTACGTGCCCTTGACCGGAATTGAACCTGGGACCCTTTAGTGCGCAGGCCTATGCTCTATCCACTGAGCCAAACCGGTTTCGGCTATAATAATGTTTCTCAAATGCTTAAAGGTTCCTCATGGAGTTAGAAGTCTTTAGTAAAGGACCAAAGGGTTAATTTACAGGAGGCAAAATTCGGTTCAAAAGGAGGAAGATCTTTATAATGATCAGAACTATCCAAGAACTGGAGTGGGCTGCTTTGTGAGGTACTGTGTTCTATTATTAGAAAAATTTAAGTAGAGGTTAAAGAAAGTGCTAGAATATGTGTATCAGAAACCTAAGTCATTATACTTATTTTTTTCCTTTTTACACCATCCTCTGCATTAGCTTGGTGGTATCACTGCCACTGTTATTTCAAGGTAGATATTGAGATATTATAGGATATTAAAATGACAAAGCAACAGCAAAGAACCAGCAAGCAGTTAAGGTTGCCCCATCCATTCCTTAACTATTGTTCCTAAAATTCTCTCCATAATCATTTATTGAGCATCTGCCATGTGCCAGGCAAGCGTTGTGCCAGGGTCCAAGATACAAACATGGAAAAAAAACAACACAAAAACATGGCTCCTCAGGATAGTTTTATTTGGGGTAATGTTTAGGGTGGTGTTTTCTTCAGGCTAAAATGAACTTCATTTGTTTTAAACTCTGGATTTAATGCTGTTCCATTTTTGTTAGATGCTTTGATGTCCTTAGATCAGTGATTACCCTATTTCCCCGAAAATAAGACAATGTCTTATATTAATTTTTTCTCCCAAAGTTGCGCTAGGTCTTATTTTCGGGGAAACACGGTATTAACCTCATGGCACATATAAACTAATTACTAAAAATTTTTTGCCACTCTGACAAAATAGGTATAATTTTGACTTATTTACACCAGATGGCTAACGTTCTGTTGGTTGTTGTCATTTTTTTAAATTTGACCACTTAGGGAAAAGAGGCCAGTGCCCCTGACTAAATAGTCAGGTATTGCATGTTTTAAAAATTCTTATGGCACAACGGTTGAAAATTGCTGCCTTCAATGAAAGTTGTTATTGATGAGCTACCTCTAATGTAGTGACTTTCAATTGAAACCTTTCAAGGTATGCATGCTAAGAAAATGGTTTTATTGCATTCTATTTAAGTGAAGTAGAAAACAAATGAGTGTATTTGTTTCCAGCATCTTCCTTTATGCAACTGTCTTTGAATGTCTGGCGGGTTTATTCAGTGCTTGTTCAAAAGGTAGCTCTAGCTTACACACTGAGTGGTGAAATTTAAGTTCTGAAAACATCTCTGATAATTACAGGCCCTTTGATGTGGAGTATTCCACATTTAATGTGTGAGCAGATGTTGGCCTGAATTAAGCATTAAGATGAGAAAAAGAGTTACATGGGAGGTTAACATTTTAGAAGGTTTCAGTGGTATCCAAAGGTTTTTTGGACTCTTGTGTAAACTTGAGGCAACTGGCAAATTATATTCCAGTGTTTTTTGCTCCTCGACTACTTTACAACTAACTGCTTTCTTTGTTGTACTTTACAAATTACATCAAGTTTATAAAAAAAGAAAAAAAGCAGCCTCTAGAGTTACATTCAATTTGCTAAACCACCACAACCCATCTGAGTGTATAGGTAAGGAAGGTGGGGACCTGAGATCCTAGACCAAACTTATACTGTACTTTTGGGATTGAAATGTGATCCTTTTCAATAAAAGAAGAGGCAGATTAACACCACCCCGATTCCCCAACCCCCGGGAGAACAGCCAGGCCAGTTAGGAAGCTGACCACATTTTCATCATTGCGTGTTGCTTTGGCTGTCTAATGAATCTGCATTTGGATGACTTAAATATGAGTCGTGTTCTTAGAAAGATTCATATCCATTTTTAGGAATAACAATTTCCTTAAACAGAACAGCACAGTTGAGTTTAGGTTACTTCAGAATGTCCAACTACTATTTTAAAACAATAATGTCAACCTATGACTATTTTTGTTTTAACATGTGTCAGCATTGAAACGAAGCCACTCTTTTTTTTAAAATATATATTTTATTGATTTTTCACAGAGAGGAGGAGAGAGGGATAGAGAGCTAGAAACGTCGATGAGAGAGAAACATCGAACAGCTGCCTCTTGCACACCCCCTGCCGGGGATGTGCTTGCAACCAATGTACATGCCCTTGACCGGAATCGAACCTGGGACCTTTCAGTCCTCAGACCAATGCTCTACCATTGAGCCAAACTGGTTTCGGCAACCCTTGATGAAACCCACACTCTGTCACCAAAAGTACAACTGTAGGAAATCAGAAGGAGCATAATAATAACAACAGCGAACCCACAGCATCACCAGATTATGTGACACCTCCCTTCCTGCTTCATTAGTGCAATTTTATGAAAATCAGAGAAGACTCTTTTTCCAAGTTGTATCTGTATATATTATTGGGAACAGAATATTGATGTTTTCAGCAGTTGCTGGGATCTGAGAAGAATCACTGATCTTGCCAGTTCTAGTGATCCTTTGTGTGGGGTGGCTGAACTATCCATGCCTGGTGGCCTGGGAAGAGTACCTGTGGTCACATCGGACCCTAGCTCTTGCAGAAGACATTACTCACAGTAGTAGGAACACACATTGAGCTGTTCATGGTTCCTCATAATGTTTAACAGTTATGTCATAAATGAACAGAGAGAAAGAGCAGACTCGGAAGGCAGAGCAGAGAGGGGCCATGAAAATAAATCTCCAAGACTGACTTATCTAATGAAGCCTGTTCATGACTGATACTCTTATCAGACCACCTCATCATTTTAGCATCCTTTCATGCTTCCATCATACATCATGATACTATCAACCCAGGTAAGTTTTAATGCCACACATTTCAGAAAGCCAACAAATCTCACTGCCAGAAATTCCAAAGTATTGCTCCTATATGTATAGTTGTGACTGCTAATGTGAGGGATGAACTAAAAAATACTGCATCATAATTAAGAAAGTTCTACAGGTGACTATATGTGACTGTCTAATCATTCTTAATTACTTGCTATGGCTTTACTATAGCCCTGGACCTTTATATTTTTCTCAAATTCTATTACAGACAATTAGGTATTAATTCTGGCCAAAACTTATTTTTCTTTTAATAGTTTTCAGAGGTCCTGCATATAGTGTGGCCAAGATAAAATATGAATGTCTCAGGGATTAAAACTGTTCACAAGATGTCAATATAAATTCCTTGTCATAAATGATGCATTCCTATTATTGCTATTATTGCAAGAGGCCATGACTTCTCCCATCTCTCAGTATGACAGGAATCAATCTGACTCCTACAAATTAAATGTAAATGGTTATTCTAATAATGAAGTGACTAGAGAAGTTTTCCAACATCAAAATTCCAATTAGAGCTGGCATACAATAAGTTAAGGTCCATCCTTACAGATGATTCAAGATACCAACATTGGGTATAACAGCTCTTCCAGCTTCAATAAAGCACCTACAAAAGATTCCTGTTTAACTTGCATGCATGCATATAAGCCTAAACAATGGACACAGACACACACTCACCCCTAACTATACACTGAGTGGTGGTAGTGGCGCAATAGGGGATAAGGACACATTTATAATACCTTAATCAAGAAAGAAAAAAAAAATTCCTGTTTAGTATCCTTGATGATGAATTTAAATAGAACATTAATTGATATTGGCCTAAAAAAAGGCATCAGCCTATGAGACTATATTAAAGTATTTAAATGAATTAATAGCTATTAATGATCGCGTAACCTTTAAATTTAGACCAACCAAAGTCCCAGGCTAATGAGAGCCAAAGAGGTGTTACATTAAGGCTACCATCCTTCCCTGCTTATTGTGAGCCCTGAGCTATAGCTTCCCTTAAGCTTTATGATTCTAGATAACTATCTTAACCAGGTTCCGTATGACCATTTCCCATTGAATTGGACCTCTCTTACTGGTCTTACCCTGGGCTTCCAGGGTTAACTGGACATTTATACCATGGCCAAGTAGAGTAAAATATTTTGAAACTCAGACAAGAAGATTTCCTAACATCCCTCAGGTCTGTCTTTCTCTTTGACTACTAAGTCTGACCCAGATGTGATTGGGGATTCTTCACCCTCCCTCAACACTTGTTTTGATTTAGCAACTCTTCCTAGCTTTTCAAAGGGCCCTGAATTGGTACTGGCTTCTCTCCCAGGCAAATGCTTCTATCACAGCATGGTTTTATCTAACTCGTGTATGAGACCTAAAAGTGTATTATATAACCCAAAGGAAAAGGAATTTTCCAAGAGTGTCAGTGATCTAGGACATTTCAGATATGCTTATGGGCAAGAGACTACAGAAGGCAATTACTACCATTTTTTTTTTTTTTTCAGATTCAAGGGTATAGCAAGTTTAAGAAATTATCAAAATTCTTTCAAAATCCATTAAATTGTAAATCAGGAATATGTTGCAGAAATTAAGTGGCATTGCTTGATCTTTATTCTTTTTATTTTTTAAAATTTATTTGAGAGAGAAAGAAAGAGAGAGAGAGAAAAAAACATCAATTTCTTGTTCCTTTATTTACACATTTATTGGTTGTTTCTTATATGTGCCCAGGATCAAACCCATAACCTTGGCGCATAGGGATGACACTCTAACCAACTGATCTACCCAAAGAAGGATTTTATTTTTCTTTATTATTAAAATACTAGAGGCCTGATGCATGAAATTCGTGCATGGGGGGAGGGTCCCCTCAGCCCAGCCTGCACCCTCTCCAATCTGGGACCCCTCAGGGGATGTCTGACTGATGGTTTAGGCCTGAAACCAGGGATCAGGCCTAAAACCGGCAGTCAGACATCCCTTTCACAATCCTGGACTGCTGGCTACTAATTGCTCACCTGCCTGCCTGCCTGATCACCCCTCACTGCCCCCCCCGCCCCCCGCCAGCCTGGTTGCCCCTAACTGTCCCCCTTGCCAGGCTGATCACCCCCAACTGGCCCTCCCCCCGCCGGCCTATTCAACCCTAATTGCCCCCTCCCCGCTGACCAACCAAATTCAGACCAACCCCCTACTGCCCCTCCCCTGCCAGCCTGGTTGCCCCCTAATGACCCCCTCCTCGTCTGGTTGCCCCCAACTGCCCCCCATTCATGCTGGTCTGGTCATCCCTAATTGACCCCTGCCAGCCTGGTCACCCCAACTGCCCCCCCCCCCCTGCTGGCATGGTCGCCTCCAGCTGCCCTTATGCTGGCCTGGTCACCCCTAACTGTCCCCCCGCTGGCCTGGTCACTACCAACTGCCCCACTACCCTAGCCTGGTCGCCCCTCACTGCTGCCCCTGTTGGCCTGGTTGCCCCATTCAGCCTGCTGTTCAGTCATTTGGTTGTCCCTCACTAACTCCTCTGCTGGCCTCGTTGCCCCACACAGCCTGCTGTTCAGTTGTTTGGTCATCCCTCACTAATTCCCCTGCTGGCCTGGTTGCCCATTGCAGCCTGTTCAGTCATCCATCTGGTTGTTTTGGTGGGGATGGCCCCTGGCTTTTTATATATATATGGATGCGAATTGGATGTATTCAGCTGGTGCTAGTATATAGTAATACATCTCAAAAATCTTAGTAATAGCCATTAATGATTCATTGCAATGAGTGCCAGCTGAGTTTTATTCTAGATGTAGTTCATCAATAATTAGAAAAAAATAATTTACCCCAAGGACATTTGCTAAAGTTGAGAGACTATATAACTACAATTGGCATCGATGAAATTGTTATGTAAACATGCAGGATGGCCTTTACACCAAAAACATCCACTTAACTTTTGAGAAGCCTGGAAAAACCTCTCAGAAAGGGATGCTGTTCATGGAGAGAATGAATGGCCAGTGTAATCGCCAGAAGAGACCAACTAAACAAAGTCACCAACATATATACCTGGTTATTACCTAAGAAAATTGGAACTTAAAAGTAGGATCTGTACTATTAGTTTTGTACCCTGCCAGTTCACTACTTTACTTGTATCTTGCAGAAGCATCTTTGTTTGAATAAATAATTGATGGCTGGGCTCTAGAGGTAGTATAATCTGAAAGAGTGGTGTGCAAGTGTTCTGATGCGTGAGAATCACCTAAAGAGTCATTAAAAAAGCAGGTGTCCAGGCCCTACTGTGAGAGATTCTGGTTCAGTAGTTTGAGGGCAAGGCTCAGTGATTCTGAATTCAAAATAAGCTCCCAGGTGGTCATGATGCTGGTTCCATGTAACACACTTTGAGAAGCTGAAGAAAGAGCGTGGGTTTTGAAATCAAATAGATTTCAAGTCCTAATTTAATCATTTATTTGTTTGTAGCTTTAGGCAAGTCATTGCACTCTCTGAGTCTGTTTCCTTCTTTGTAAAATGAGGTTATACAATAATTTATAGGATTGTTGTAAGTATAGAATGAAATCTGTATAGAAGATACATGGCGCATACACTTAGTGCTTGATAAATGTTAGTTTTCTACCTAAGGTTCTTGGTGTGTTACATCAAAGATTCAATGATAAGATGAGATTTTGGGAAAACTCAAAGTCATTATTCATACATGACTATGAAATCTATTGCCCAAACTGGGATACTTTTGAAAGAGAAAGGAGGTACTATTAATAGTGTAAACCCAGGACTGTATAGTCAACTTAATTATTAGTCAGATAATTGCATGACTTTATCACAATCTACTCTCCATTCTTAAAGTTAGAGAGATGGATGTGGACTTTGCAGTTGTTTTCTTGGCAAGAGCTTCTCAACCACTGTTAGTAATCTTGCAGTCAGAATCTGCCTTTAATGCATTTTTACTGTCTCCTGCAATGCCTAGTGTTAATAAAATGTAGGGAATATAGTAGGTTCCTCAGAAGATAACTTTGAATGATTAAACTATATAGTTTCTTTGTTAATATAGTTATCTGCAGGTGAATCAGTTGCTTGGAACATCATCCTGTGCACCAAATGGTTATGGGTTTGATTCAGGTCAAGGCATATACTTAGGTTGCAGGTTTGATCCCCAGTAAGGGGTGTGTAGGAGGCAACCGATCAATGTTTCATTCTCACTTCTATGTTTCTCTTTCTCCCTTTCTCTCTCTCTCTAACAGAATAAAAGTAAAATCAATAAAAATATTTTTTTTAAAAAAATAAGGAATGACAGCATTTCTCAAAGTGTCTACAAAACCCTGGGATTGACTGTGAGGTCTAAGCTATTTTATAAATAATACTAAGACAATGTTCATCTTTTTTCATTGTTTTGACATTCACACTGATAAAAACAATGGCAGGTAAAAAGTCTGGTGCCTTAGCTCAAGCCAGTGGCACTAAACTGTGCTGCTGGTCATTAATTACATTCTTCACCCCCATTCATGTCCATTAAAAAAAAGAGAAAAAAAGCCAGTTTTATTTCCAAATACCCTTGATGAAGCAGTACAAATGAACAATTTCATTACATTTTGACGACCCTTGAGTACTTGTCTTTCAGTATTTTGTGTGATAAAATGGGAAGCATACAAAAAGCATAGCTGTGTACCAAAGTAGGGGGATTATCTCAAGGAAAAGCACTTATACAATTATTTGAGTTGTAATAATTTGTAATAATGGAACATTTCATATGAAAAACTGACTAATGGGGAAAATGTAGTTATTCGGAATTGAGAGTTTGGCAGATAGTTCCTCAAAAATAAATAAAGTGAACTTACCATGTCAAGGAAAACACTGGATCACATTTCTTGCCAATGGTAAAATTTGAGCTTTCAAGAGAAAATTAGAATTTTAGAAAGCCACCAGGAATTTGACAAGTTCTCAATTCTTAAAGGTTTTTCTGTGGAAATTGGTAGTACTATTAATGAATATTATTTTGTGGTATGACATAATAAAATAGGTCAACATTTAGAAGATTTGCATAACTCAGTGAATAATGTTACATAATCCTGCATACATAAGTGATCCATTCAAAGTGTGGATTAGACCAATAGTTCATAATACTGTATATCATATTTGAAAGCTGCTAAGAGAGTAGATCCAAACATTAAAGAGATTTTCAAAATTATAAAGCAATGCCATTTTTCACAGTAAATCTGGAAAAAATAGTTAATTTTCACAGAACATATTTATAAATGTCATTTTAAATTATTTAGTATGTTTCAATTTTTTCAGAATTAATTTAGAATACATAGACATATACCAGTATAATATGTTACATAAATAAAATTTAAGTAAGAAAATATTTTTGGACTCTTCAGTAATTTTTAAGATATAAAGTTTCAAATGCTTGAGAACTGAGTTATAGTATATTAATAAAATAGAGTTCTATACAAGGAAATTTATAAGTACTTTTCTTTATCTCTCTATTATATATTGTTAAGTGAATAAACTATTGCATTATAATATGTATAGTATTATATGTATAATATGTATAATATTATATGTATAATATGTATAATATGTAGGCTTCCATTTGTATAAAAATGGGAGGAAATAAATAAGTAAATAAACATATATATATCAGAAGCCCAGTGATGGCATTGGTACACTGAAGGCAGGGGGTGAGTCCCTCAGCCCAGCCTGCACCCTCTCGCAGTCCAGGATTCCTTGGGGGATGTCCAACTGCCTAGGAGGTGGGAGAGGCTCCCGCCACCACCACTATGCTCACCAGCCTTGAGTCAGGCTTCTGGCTGAGCAGTGCTCCTCCTGTGGGAGTGCATTGACCACCAGGGGCAGCTCCTGCACTGAACATCTGCCCCCCCCCCCCCCCCCCCCGCCTTGTGCACATCATAGCCACCGGTCATTCTGCCATTCAGTCAATTTGTATATTAACCTTTTATTATAAAGGATAAACACACACACACACACACACACACACACACACACACACATATATATATATATATATATATATATATATATATATATACACATTATTACTTATGAGTAGAAATTTCTTACATATCCTAAACTGTGGTTACATCTGGAAAAGTGGCCTGGGGTATAAGGAGATGAGAGAATAGCATTTCATGATATGTCCTTTTTTTTTTACAATAGACTTTTGCTATTGAGAACACTATTTCATAATTTAAAAACAGAAATCATACAAAGAAGTGAAAAATTGTCCAATATTAGATAAAATACTCAGTAGGACAGAATTGGTAATAGGCCTTAGGCATTCCTAACATTGAGTTGGTGCTAACTTTGGTTCATTAGATATTAAAAGAAATAATCTTTTTCATTCACAGACTCAAATTTTAACTTCAGCCATTGCAAATAAGTACTTTTGTGTCCTGCTTCCTATCTTTCTGCAAATATTTATTTTTCATTAATGTTAAGCAATTCTACTGACAGTGCTTATTTCTGTTAAAGTGGAATGACAAAATTTTACAGACAGGAAATGTCTTTTCTTGCTAAGATTCAGTAATCAGAAGAGGAAAAGCAGACAGGTAGAACGTGAAGGACAGAAAAGATAAGGATCCTGGCAGAAATTACCAAGAAGAATAAGGAAAAGGATTAAGGTGGAAAGGGTTGCAATGGGAGAGGAATAAGGCCAGAGAAAGTGATGGAGGAGAAAGAGTTAAGAACAGCCTGGAAAGAAACCAGGAGAGGAGGAGGCAGAATTAGTACAAGGCCAGAGAGCAAGCACTTAGAGATAAGCAGAAAAGGGAAAGAAAAATAAAATCGAAACAAGGGCAAACTGAGTTTAAAACAAAAAAGCAGTGTAATTGAAGAGAAATGGCCCCCTCAGCAAGTAACGGAGGGAGGGCTCACTTTGGCTCCAGGAGAAATGGGAGTGAAAATCATTAGACAGATATCCAGTGGAAACTGAGAAATTGAATGGGAGGTGACACTTGACAAGAGGGGATCCGGAGTATTTTGATTGAACAAATGGGATTTCTATTTTATTTAAGATAGGAATTATGGGTAGACAGTTTTCAGGCACACATAATGGGCATGTCCACTTTCTACGTTCTGTCCGGAAATCTGAAAGCATAGGGAAGGCGACCTTGGGCTGTGATGGTGGGTAGAAAGGTAGAAAGGGAGAAACTTCTGTGATCCCTTATCGTGTGAGGAGGAGAACGAGAGGGGGTGCTGAAAGAATCCTTTATCCGCTGGCTGCACAGCTGGCTTCTGAGTCTGTCTTTCCAGCTGAGCGTCGCCAGTCACTTCTGACCCAGACAGGCCCTGAGGAACAGTGTTCCACCCACCAGCCTCAGGCTGTGGCCAAAGCCTGTGGGAAATGGGGGGGGGGGGGGGGGAGGTGTAAGCAGAACAACCTCCTCTAGACTAGAATATTAGGGAAATGGAAATTTTGAGAGAGAAGGGAAAGAGGGGATTGGCGTAGCAAAAGTGAAACTTCCACAATAGAAAAAAGTTTGGGTACAGAAAATTGGGGAACAGAGGCAGAAAGAGGGGCACTTAAAAAAAAGTACAGAATCACTCAACTGCTTGTTGACTTACTAGTCATTTTAAGAAGTGTTGTTTATTCTGTGGTGCTAAAGAATTTGGGGGTTCTAGGTTAGCAGTTTGTTAGTGTTGTTATCACGCCCTGGGTCCTATATCCTCGGATTTGGTCCCTTAAGGCTGAGCTCTGGTCGCTATTGTCTCCTCCTTGCAAACCCTGGGTTGTGTCAAAGGGAGTTAGTTATACAGCAAGTTACCCAAAGCACTGAAAGAACTAGCTGCACAGGAGTGATTTGCTGATGGGCTAGTGTCATATTTTATTAGATATCAGGATGAACATCTATAAAAAACAAGGCTAAGTCAATTTAGTTACCTTCTTGTCCTTAGGAGCAGTTACCTCCTGTCAGAATGCTATCAGTCTGTAGAGGCACTGTTCATGTAAGAGTCCTAATATTGGGCAGATCTTCACCATGAAGCAGGTGTTCTCAAGTGATAAGAACACTGAGCAAAAGGTTAAATGATTACAATACAAATAAATTATCCAGAAACATCTGGGGTGAGTTATTCAATATAGTTGCCAATTTATCCCTTGAAGCACAAGAACATTTTTATTGTAGTTGTTTTATGTGGAAATCACATTAAACAACGTAATTCACTCTTCTTCTTAAAGAGTATATTCTGGTTATATTTTTGCCTTTCCTTTCTTACTCAGTGTTAATTATTGTTAAAATTATTTCCCTTCCCAACTATATAGTATGATCTGTACTCGATGAAAGGATAGAAACATTTGCCCTATGTTTGATCTCTAGATCCTCTGGATGTTTCAAGATTTTCCCTTGAATTTTCTCCTTTAAGCTTTCTGTCCCTCTCCTTGGTGCCAGGCTATCAGCAGCTGGTCCACCCCCATTCCCCAAACTTACTGTCTCTAATGTATGAAGACCTTGAAAGTCAAATAGCTATGTGTGCAAAAATGATGGATAAGGTGCCAGGAAAGAGGCTCTGCATCATGCAGGAGCAGAACACCTGCCCTTCAGTGTGTCACGTTTATCAGCCTGTTGGTTTTAGTGTGTGAACTTAATGGCATCATTTGGATGCTTATAGTTATTTCTGTTTTATTTTCTATTTAATCTGTGATCTTGTTAACAGAGTTGACCAGGTGAATTGAGGGAAAATGAAATACTTGAAACACATATTGAGGAAATCCTAGCCAGTTGTTAAGCTTATGGAGCACAAATTTGGAGGGCAGCCCTAACTGGTTTGGTTCAGTGAATAGAGTGTTGGCCTGGGGACTGAAGGGTCCCAGGTTCGATTCCTGTTAGGGGCATGTACCTTGGTTGCCAGCACATCCCCAGTGGTGTGTGTGCAGGAGGCAGCTGGTCAATGTTTCTCTCTCATCAATGTTTCTAACTCTCTCTCCCTCTCCCTTCCTCTCTGTAAAAAAATCATATATATAAATTTGGAGGGCAGATTACCTCCTAAGCAAATCAAGACACATTTACTACTCTAAAAACTCAACGTCATGGTCATTTTACAAAGTATCAGAAACAAGGAAAAAGGAAACAAAATAAATATCTCAAAAAGATTACCAAATATATCCACTATTAATATTAAGATATTTTCAGAACCACCATTTAAATATCTGCTAGTTATCATGGATGGATTCATACAGGAATGTGTTACTTCGCAGCATCCAAATGGATGGAGATAATTGCTATTATAGGATGTAAATGCTTCAGGGAAATCTGCTCACTAGTGATCTTTCTCAGATCCTTGAGAAGAAACAACAATTTTTATTCATCTGCTTCTGAAGTACATAAAAAAATAGAAAGGGAATTAAAATCAGATTAGATGACTTATCAAATTTATTAGAATTTATTAATTCTAATTAAATGAGTTTCTATAAGAGAAGAAACTTCCATTTAAAGCTTTAAAATAGAGTAGGGGTGTCGAACTCAATCAGAGAAGGGGCCAAAATCTAAAATCCAGCCTAAATCGCGGGCCGAATGGTTTACTGAACAGTCATAAACTGTCATTGTGATGGAAACGCAGCGGAGTGCAGTGATGACAGCTCGGTGCGGGCCACATTGCAAGGCCTGGCGGGATGGATTTGGCCCACGGGCCTTGTGTTTGACACATTTAATAGAGGGATGAATGCAGAAGCTAGGAGGTGGGGCGGCTGGGAGAGGTCAATGGGGGAAAAGGGAGGATATATGTAATACTTTCAACAATAAAGATTTAAAAATATATGAAGTAAAATAAAGTGAAGCATACTTCTCCCAAAGATTTAGAAAGAGTATAAATACAATAAGTTAAAGGAACAGAACTCATCTTCTGTGGGACATTTTAGTCATCTCAGATGTGACAGTAACAGGCTTTCTGACCTTGGGCTGGTCACTAGCTTGTCTAAGCCTCAGTTTCCTCACTGGTAAGATGAAATGATTGCATGAGAAGATCTCAAGGAACCACAGGATGCCACACCTGGAAGGAATCTTGGAAGAGTCAACATTAGAATGTTGATTCATCCACAAAGCCAAGCAAAGGATATCCTTCAGTTAAAACACTGGCCCAACTATAATACCTATAGAGAAACACACACACACACACGCGCGCGCACACACACACACACACACACACACACACACACAAACACTACTTTCTCACTTTCATGACCACAGCTGCTGGTTTCATTTCTTTATAAGAAGCCCCCTGCTGTGACGTACAGGAAGGATGCTTGAAACAGAAGGGAAAGCAGAAACTCCAGGCAATATAGGAAACACCAAATGAACCTCTATGCCTGCAATGGGGCCCTGGCTATTTTATTGTTCTGGGTAATTTGGAAGGAAAGTTATTTAACCATATCCACTTCCTCAAATCATACCTTCCTTAAGTAATTGGTCTGCCTAAAAGATAGTGAACGTGTGAGTCTAAATTTCAACATACAACTTCCCTAAGAATTTTCTTAGAATAGAAATAAATGTTGCCACCTACTATCAGAGGTCAGTTGACATTTTGTGTTATAAATGTACCAGTTAAACAAAAACAGTTGTGGGGGAGGACGGATCAAGTAGAAAAGCTCTTCAAAAAGGATTGCAATAGAGGTAACTTGCAAAGAGAATAGATTCAGGGAGATTTATGAGTGGCTAGTTCAAGCTCTTCCAAAGTACCATTTTATTTTGCCATTTATGTAATTGCTATTGGTATGAACATGCTGCCCCAGATTCATCATTTCTCTGCTTGGTTGCTTAGGCTCCAAGCTATTTTCAGTAGGCCTGGAAATCTTTAAGGCTGGGTCTAGAATAGCATTTTTAAATCTTTTTTTTTTTTTTTTTAACAACTCAACTCACAATAGAAATACATGTTAAACCATGAACTAGTACTCACATATGTGAATATATGCATGTCCTATATAATAAAGAGATAATATACAAATTGTCCACCACTCCAACACACAATATGGCTGCCCCATGTGGTCAAAGATAGCTGCCCCCATGTGGACACAAGATGGCCCCACAAGATGGCCAGCAGGGGGGGGGGGGCAGTAGGGGGTGACCAGGCTAAAAGGGGAGGGCAGTTAGGGGGGACCTGGCCTACAGGGGAGGGCACTTGGAGGGGGACCAGGCTGGCAGAGGAGGGTAGTTAAAGGTGACCAGGCCTGCAGGGGAGGGCAGTTGGTGGCAACCAGGCTGACAGGGGAGCAGTAAGGCATTGATCAGGCTGGCAGGCAGAAGTGGTTAGGGGCAATCAGGCAGGCAGGCAGGTGAGCAGTTAGGAGCCAGCACTCCTAGATTATGAGATGGATGTCTGACTGCCTGTGGGATTGAGCCTAAATGGGCAGTTGGACATCCCTCTAGGGGTCCCAAATTGGAGAAGGTGCAGGCTGGGCTGAGGGATACCCCCCCATACCCCCATACAAGCACACACGAATTTTGTGCAATGGGCCTCTAGGATGTACATAAGTAAATACACCCAAAAAGAGTCTCAGGTAATGATACACTCACCATATGGGCTCTAGACTTTCTATTTTAGTCTGTGCTGCTTTATTTATTGAAATGCTATGGCAACCCACTCTATTAACTATGCAATCCAGTCCACAGTTGGGAAAACATTGTTCCAGATTAGTAATAATGATGATGATATATATTATAATAAGGCATGATATCCTATTAATAAAAGCATAGTATGCAAATTGCCCCTCAACCAGGAGTTCGTCCAGGGGGCAGGGCTAGCTGGGGGAAGGGAGGGAGGCCCTGGCAACTGGCAGCTGCTAGGTACCTTACTAGTGCATGAATTTCATGCACTGAGCCTCTAGTTAATACAATAAAACCAACAGAACCTTGGGCATTATTTAACATAGACCAGGAAAGGTATGAAGGAATTCTCTTACATCCCAGGGGAATTTTCTAAGATAATAGTTGACAGCCACATTAGAGACTCTGTCCTCATTTCACTGTGCTTATGACTCATCTAAATAGTGTTGCCTTAGATGTTTGAAAGATATGCTTCTATATGAATTTTGACTTTAACTGGATCTGGGAGTTAGAAGAAAATTTAATTATATGACACACCATTATTTTATGAACTAAGAAGGAAAAAAAATGCTGTCAGTTTTAATTGCAAAATGCCATCAATTACATGACATATCTCCATTTTAGAGATGCTAAAATCTGGGGAAAATGCATTTTAAAATCAACAACAATCAACACTGGGATAATCATTCCCTGGGAGGACTCAGGGCTTCTAGGTTCTCTGCTCTTCCCTTGATAGAACCAACAGGGGGTTTCTTATCCATGGGAAAGATGAGCAGGATCATATTTTACTTAATTGTATGCAATTTCATAGAATTATTGATATGAAGTTGAAAGGCACCCTCAGTGATAATGTAGATTATACTTCCTCATGTCAGAGTGGAAGAATCTGATACTGAGGAAAGTGACATGACTTGCCCCAGATAACATACCAAAACAAGACAAAAATGGGTGAAAAACAAACAAACAAAAGATCTAGGTCATTGTTAGCCTGAAAAGGAGAAATCCTAGCACAGAGAAAATCAAGGCTGGAATCAAAAACTTCCAGTCTGTTTATTCTGCCTCTTTAGTTCTTGATATGGGGGATTGGCCATATCAACACAAGGGACCATAGGCCCCTTCTACCTTATGGGGCCAGTATCTTCATTCTGTGGGTTGAGATACATTATTGCCAGACACTGTCTTCTTCAAACATATTTTTAGTCAAGGTATTTGCCCTTTTCAAGAACCCAAGAGCTACCTTGGTTTCCATATAATTATTTTCTGTTAGACCATTGAAATCTTTCACTGTCAACTTAATTTGCTTATTTATAATTATATTCCACCCATTTCTCATAAGGATATACATATATTTAGTTAATCCTCATCCAAGGATATTTTTCTATTGATTTTTAGAGAGAGTGGAAGGGAGGGAGGAAAAAAGAAAAAGAAACATCCACAAGAGACTCATCAATTGGTTGCCTCCCACACATACCACAACCAGAGCTGAGGATCAAACTCATAACCCTTTGGTACACAGGCCAATGCTCTAACCACTGAGGCACACTGGCCAGGGCCCATAGGATATTTTAATCAGCCTTTCTACCTAGCTAACTTAATCCAGTCATACTGTCCTCATTCTCACTGATTCTTGACTATGTCCCAATCTGCTGTTAAGTAAATTCACCTGACATCATCTATGTGCGGTGTGAGGCTTCCCACTTCCATTGCTTCACAAATATTCCTCATGCCAATTCCTGTCCATCTTTTTCTTTTTAATCCAACATTTATATCCCTCTGGAAAACACTCTTTAATTAATGTTGTTTTGCCAGGGCTGACCAGCAGTGGACCCTGAGCGAGGGATGAATGGATTACTCTGACACAATATTTGCTATGAAAGAGCGGGCTAAGGGACTGCCTGGCTAAAGGAACCAGATAGCCTCTATTGCCTGCCTCCTTAGGTTTGATTGTAGCAGCGTTCGAAGTAAAGTTTATCTTTTAGATACTATCAGTAGGGTAAGTAATGTTGGGAAGACACGCGTCTGCAATGTCCATTAAGCAAGGACACTGAAAGATTAAGCCTAAGGATTCAAGTAAACACCCAGGAGTCTGCACATGCAGACTTGTTTGGAAAGGTCAAGGAACCATTAGGGGCACTGCCTTCGGCACTCTCGTAAGCCGGAATGGAATTCTGATAAACAGGGCAGGCGGCCTTCCACACACTTTCCTCCTTTTCTCGGCATGTCCTTCTTACAAACTTTCTAACCAAGTCTTGTGTGCTCCCCAACATTGTTTTGTGCTCTCTGTGTACACTCCTTTCCATTTTTACTCAGCAATTTATTTGAAAATGTTTTCTAAATTATCTCAGCTTTTACAAGTGTTCCTTTCAGGGTACCACATATACCCTGTCCATGACTTTGAAGCTGATGCTCCTTCTGAAAAGTTCCCTGATTCATAATGGCCCCTGTCTAACCATTTAAAAGGAAGGAATATTCAAATACACACACACTCCTCACCGAGACACAGGAAGGGACACATAAACACAATAGCAAAGCTTTTTGAATGCTGATTCATGAAGGATTAGTTCATCACCTGACAAACAGCTGAAGGTATGGAATGTTTGACTAAATGAGAGAGTTTGACCTACTGTCCCAATACTCACTGTCTGCATGTTAACACTTATCCCATACTTAACTATTTCCAGTGCCTCGAGAATGATCTGTCACACCTCTGTGCCTGCATTTATAGCCTTCTTAGCTTAGAGCACCCCTCACCACTTTCTTCACCTGGGTCGCATATGTCCTTTCTGAAATCTCTCAAGAGAAGTTATTATTATTTTTTTTTACTACATGTTCTCCATGTGCCCCTTCATTGTGCATCCATGGAGCCACCATGGAGCCTGAGTGGCTATGGCCATCATGGTATCATTGTATCATAATTGTCTGCTCACATGTTTCCATTCTCAAACTAGCTTGAGAGGTGCCAAGGCTCCTCTCTGAATCTTTCGCATCTATAATGGTGCTGACAGTTATAATTTGTGATCAATTCATATTGTTCCAGGAAAATAAGAAGAAAATACATTTGAGAGAATTGGTATATATCCACCATGGGAGGGAATGACACTTTTTGGGATTAGTGAGAAATGGAGCCACAGTTATTTCTCCTAAATATTAGAAGTTATTCTTAGAGACAGGTTGCTCTTTAGAGTTGTCTTTGGTGTGGAGTAAGTCACACAAGCTAGTTATCAATATATCAGAGAAAAATACCATCTTCTAAAAGGTTAGAGCCAGCTGGGCTTCTGTTCAATGACTCATAGACACCTTTGAAATGTTGTTTCTCTCTTATGTTGCAGCATAATATTGCCTAGGTTGGATAACACTTGTTATGTTGATTTGCTTGTTTTCTCTTGAATTGCCCTTTTCTTTACCCTTAAAGTCTAGTTATATGGATATTAGCTTTAACAGAGTTCTATTAATTCATTTCAATTCACTTATTCTCTGCTATCACCCCCACCCCACTTAACAATGCTTTCAGAGCAAGGGAAGAGATTCTCATAAAGAAGAACAAGGTAGTTGAAGTTTCTTTTTTATATTTTTATTGATTTCAGAGAGGAAGGGAGAGGGAGAGATAGAAACATCAATGATGAGAGAGAATCATTGATTAGCTGCCTCCTGTTCGCCCCACACTGGTGATCAAGCCCACAACCCAGGCTGAAGTTTATTTTCAAATATTAAGTGATCAACTTGAATATTAATCAACTGGCATTCTGTGACTCATAATCTGAGTGGTATTCCTTTTACCTTGCACGACACAAAAAGAACATCTCTGGAGAAACCATTGGCATTTTCCAGCTTTGCTAGATGTTAGGAAGTTGGGCTCAGAGGAAATATAATAGAGCCACATAACATCTGTGTAATGCCACATGCATTGTAAGGATGATGCAAAGGACCCTTGTGTCCCACAAAGCTTGATTTAACCTCCTCTGCCATTTGCCTCTTGGGCATTGTTGGGCAGATTGCTTGTATGCCTTCCTTTCCTCATCTATAAAATGGGATTTAAAGTGCTTGCCTCATAGAGTTGTTATGAAACATGTATGTGAAATAGTACATGTAAAGGCTCATGTATACTTAATGTCAGGTACATATTAAATCTTTATTTTATTTATTTATTTATTTATTTATTTATTTTTAAATATATTTTATTGATTTTGTACAGAGAGGAAGGGAGAGAGATAGAGAGTTAGAAACATCGATGAGAGAGAGTCATCGATCAGCTGCCTCTTGCACACCCCCTACTGGGGATGTGCCCACAACCAAGGTACATGCCCTTGACCAGAATCGAACCCGGGACCTTTCAGTCCCCAAGCCGACGCTCTATCCATTGAGCCAAACCGGCTTTGGCCATATTAAATCTTTAAAATGTTGTTTATTACTAGTACCCAGGCTATTTTATAAAAAATGTCATTTTATGAAATATTTCTTTTTGTTAGTAGCTCCCATTAGTCAAAGATTTAAATTTGTAAAACACAGTCAATAGCCTGTGGGGCTTTGGCACCAGCATTAACATTGCAAATCTAAAATTTCTTATGTTACTTACTGTTTATTATTACTAACTTTGTTTATTATTTGTGACTTGCTGCTGGCTCACCCTGTGCAGGGCACAAGCATTTCACACAGTTGAATCACTCGTGGACCCAGAATGATGTTACTGTTGTTAGGCAGAGTCCCTTGTATGCAGAGTCCTTGATAAAGCTCTCTGATGGTTTCTTTTGGCTGAGTCAATTACTGTGGGGAATTTCATTGATCCAGGAAAGCCTGACCTGCGGTGACAGCATTATAGAATGACTTACAACTCCAAAGAGCAGTTTCTAAATTATTTTGTTCAGGATATTTAGAAGAACAGTATGGGGTAAGTAAGCAGAAAACAAGAGGAACTTGTTCTAAAAATATAGTCAGGCCTGTGTAGAACGTGAAGGATTACTGCAAGGTTCTGTGTATAGGGCACAATCTATAAGCAGTAAGTCTATTTAAGAGAATGTAGTATTTTAGAAAGTTGTTCACAATCTAGTTTTTAGTGAAAAGACAAATGCCAAAATACAGAAAATCTAGATATGTAATTATCAAAATGCAAAAAGGGCATGGTGGGATTGCAGGTGGATTATTTATTTATTTATTTATTTACATGTCTTTCTAATTTTTAGTTGTAAAAAAAAGTGAATGTTGTTCAAAATTTATCTGCATTAAGTTCAAGGGCTTCTAAAGCAGTTCATATCAGCTGGGAGCAATCATTTAAGTACTGATAGAATAGTGAAAGGAAGAGCTTGCAGGAATACTCAACAACACCCATGAATACAAGATAGATGTCTACATTTGTATCCTATTCATAAGGGTAAAAGCACCTTCCACAAAATATATTCAAAGGCACTTTTGCCCAGATCATTGAGACTAACATGCATCCTGCTATATTTCAGTAAAAACAGTTATTGGAAACTATGTTATCTAATTAGCAAAATTATGGTCCTACCATAAAAAAGAAGAGGCTTTCTGTCATTGCAAGGGAATAATTCAGAAGCTTCTTGTTAAAGAAGGGGTTCATTCTACTAGTAATAAGCTTGCAGAGCTTACTGTAAAGCCAGAGGATTAAAAACTGAACAAACAAATAGAATTTTTAGAAAATCATAAAAAATTATTATTGGCTATACGGAGAAGAGAGTTTCAAAGAAAGCCTAAGGTTGGCTTGCCTTCCAAAGTTAAAATCTTAGTAATTAGATTGCACAAAACAAACAAAAAAATGCAAAGAATTGCTGTGTTGTTGCTTACCATCAAAGAACAAAGCATGCCAAATGTCAGTCCACAGAATCTTACAAAACTCAACTTTTTTTCTAAACCAAGAAGGATAAAGGCAATCATAAAATAAAGAATGCTTTGTGTTTTTTTTTTATTTTGATTATATTTAGATTAAAATAGTAAGATAAAATGTTTCTTTACTAAAATGAAGCTAAACAATTTTGAAGGTGAAATCTGTTGGTAAGAAGCCATTAGACACTGAACTTCCATTAGACCTCTGTTAAAGAACTGCACGTTAAGAAAAGGAAAACCTAGATTTATCCATCTTGAGAGAAACATCTATTAATACCACACCTACTAGTAGGTGAGCCTCACCTTCTTGTCCATTAAAAGCTTATGGTGGTTGAGGGCAAGTGGGTCTGAGGGAGAGGAAAGATACTGGGTATGGCAGAGAAATATGGTATGATGTTGGTTTCTTCATTTTTGTATGGTGCTTTCTTTCATATCTGAGTCTTTCATGATTGAGAAAGTAGAGCATAGGTTAATTATATACTTCTTCATTCTAATGTTTTGTGATTAGCCTTTACTTTTTCCTGGCACTCTAAACACTGCTTATCTTGAATGACAAATTATATGTTCTGTGAGTCATTGATCTTTCTTAGTTATTAATGCTTTTTGATCAGAAACCCCTGGATAAGTAGGCCCCTTTAATAGTCTTGATATTTCTAGACTATTGATATTTCTAGTCTTTCATTTGTAGAGATTTCAGCAGTGGGACACAACGGGAAATTTCAAGTTGTTAAATACATTTTTAGTTGAATAAAGGATTATTTCAACCAGTATTATCACCCTGACAGAGCTAAGGAGAGTAAAGTGAAGCAATATATCAGCATTATTGCACATTGCAATGAATTTATTGGTGTAAGCCCAATAGGGAAGTAGATTGTCGGTCAGTCTGTGCTTATAATATCAGTAACTTTAATGATAATAGGAAGTGTTGCTTCTCTCCATGTATCCTTTGTTCTAATAATTCCACAAGGAGAAATTTTACTGATGTAAAGTGTTTTCCAAATATTTTTAAACCAAGTACTATTCTATTTTCTTCCCAGAAACATGATAATTTGGTCATTATTAAACCTGAAACCGTGTGATTTTTGTTTTATGGGTAGATTCTGGCTTGTTCATTCAAAAAATTTATTGAGCATCTGTTATTTGTCAGATAGTAGGGAATTCTTATCTCCAGGCATTTACAATTTAGTGGCAGAAACAGACAAGAGACAATAAAAACTCAATGTGATAAATGTGAACTTTAGGCATAAGAACAAGGTGCTGCAATAAATTTGGTAATTTATTTACTCTGTTTTCTAAAACATATAAGGTCATACTAAACTCAGTGCCAGCTAGATCTGGGGGCTCAAACAATGTTATCCAGAGCCAGGGTGTCTTTTTTTCCCTCCCCCTTCCCCCCTCATCATTGGTTTTGTGTTTTGTTTTGAGGGAACTTTGATTTTAGGCAACAGATTAGCTCTAACAGCTCCAGGCTTACTCCCACCAAAACAGAAACCCCACCCCATTAGTTCCTGCTAAAGTCCCAGAGTTGGCTAAGATCAACTCTTCTTGAGTCACATGTCCACTTCCAATGCAAGCACTGGGATCCTGTGATACTCCACTCTTATTGGCTACCAGATCATATGGACTGAGTTAGGGATGGGTGAGTCTCTAAAGAAAAATCAGGGAGCTATTTACTGGAGAAGCAACAGATGCCCACCGTAAATGATCATCATATATTAAACAGCATGAGCTCTTTTAAGCATTAGATTTAATAACTCTCTATGCTATATCGATTTCTACCTTAGACTAAATATATCTACACCTGTGGTCAGATATAATCTGTAAGGGAAATCTATGCTACATTATACAAGATGAACACATAGAATCACTTCCTAAAACAGGTCTGCTGAGCTGAACAATATTCAAATGTATCCCTGAGAAGCCCAAAGCATGAAGAGGTAAAGTTGAAAACAAAGTAAGGTGGAGAAAAAAAAAAAAAAAAAAAGGAAAGGAAAATAATGTAAAAAATAAAAGGAACATGGCGGAATATACTCCCAAGACCTTCAATCCATTACTCTTTAGGAGATTTGTCCCACCAGCCAGAGAGATAATATAGATCAAATAGACTGCAATAACCAAGTAACTTAAAATTCTCAGCGAAAAGAAATGTTTTTCTCTTCCATTTTTTTTAATCTCAGATAACTGAACAAAAGCAAAAATCAAACAAATAAAAAATCTTGAAATTAATCCTTTTTTTTTTCAGAGAAGCTATTTGTTTTATTTTCCACAATGCCACTTGAACGATGCTTTAAAGTGGCAGGTCAGTTATATAAGCAGGAAATAAGTTATCAGTAAACACATAACTGTGTTTTTCCACAGGACCAAGATGTTCTAATGGTTTCCCAGTAAATAAGTTTACTTTATTAAAAGATCTGTTTTCATAAGCCAGAGGTTATTAGTGGTCATTGCTACCATGAGTATGTCATAAATAGACCAAAAAAATAATATGTTCACAAATATTCCTAATCTAGAGACCGCCTAATGATTATATTAAATTAGTTGTCATGCCCACCCCTGCTATACTTCACAGAACTTTGTGTTATAGCATTGATGATGTTGCCTTTTTTAAAAAATATATTTTTTATTGATTTTTTACAGAGAGGAGGAGAAAGGGATAGAGAGCTAGAAACGTCGATGAGAGAGAAACATTGACCAGCTGCCTCTTGCACACCCCCTAACGGGGATGTGCCCGCAACCAATGTACATGCCCTTGACCGGAATCAAACCTGGGACCTTTCAGTCCGCATACCGATGCTCTACCACTGAGCCAAATGATGTTGCCTTTTTATAAAATTTGTTATGCCCCCCTTTTTGTAAAAAGCAATTTATAACAGGTGTCACTTTCCTTTTTTGCATGTTTGCTTCTTTACCTGGCCTAAGAGCTCTTAAGGACAAGGACCAGATCTTTTTATCTTTAGACACTGTGATTGACACCTACGAAAGTAGTGAATAAATGTGGAGTGAAATAAAGAACAAGTAGGTGAATTAATGGACTCTTCTTTATAAATGAATTCCTGAACTCCTGTTTATTATTTTTTGTCTGTATTAGTTTAATGTTTTAGATGCCTCAAAGCTCAATTCTATGTAAATTAGCCAGCTCCCAAGAGTGGCAAATGACGTTTGGGGCCTGGGCCAGGTCTGCTGCTGGAGTAGAGGCAGGGTGGGCGGTGTCTGGTTAACTCACAGGACAGACCGGCGGTTGCCTTTTTGTATTGAATGAAGAAGACACTCCTAGTGGAAAAAGCACCAGCTATGTTTATTGCTGAGATTAGGCACATGTGGGTATGTTTGGCAAATTCTTGCATCTGCTCCAAAGAAGGTTTTTGAGTTAGGAGGTAAGCATGCTTTACTAATGCTCAATTTCTCCCTTGTCCTCCCAGCCAACCCCAGGCTCCAGATGGCTCTGAGGTCTGCATTTGGGTGGGGATGGGATAATGCACACTGGCTGTAGATCAAAATGGCATTCTCTAATCCAAAAATTACCAAAGTTTGCAGGCATCTTGGGCAGTTGCCCAGTTGGTCATCAATGAACTATCAGTTCCCAGAGTTTATACTCTCTCCACTGGAATCTGGAGGTGAGTCAGGGCAGGTCACCACCTCCTCTCCCATGTAAGCTAGGCCCTTCTCTGACACTGTAAGGCGCAGGGAATCAGTGGGCTGTGCCCAGCAGGGTAGTGGCAGAGGTGAGACATGTGCCCTGGAAAAGCCAGCAAGATGGAGCACTGGTGGAGCACACCAGGAATGGCAAACCAGTAGAAGCTCAATGTTGATAGAGGGGCTACAGTGCCCAGCAGGAAACTACTTAGCAGATACAGGCTGGTGGCTTCCAGACATGTTTGAAGATGGGGAAGCTTTATATGGTTATTGAGGACCTGCCTCATGTGGGTGAAGGCAGTGAATATTAAATTGTTGTTTCAGGTGATCTCATTCATATTCACAAGCTGCTAGGAAAATTACCTTCATTTTACTCTCAATCTGAACACTCATTCATCAGAGCACCTTGTCCAAAATGGGCAATTATAGCAGGGATCTGAGCTGATTGATTCACTTAAAGTGCTGACCACTTCAGACATTACTGTTTAAAGAAGTATCCATTGAAACAAGAAAGCCACTATTGTTCTGAAGTGTTAATGTGTTAATTAGATAATTTTTAAAATTATTTTTATTCATTTCTGTGTGCCCTGACTTTGATATAGTGAAAAATAAGCATGCAAACTAGAAATGACAGTTTATTCCTTAAAATTTTTTTTCGAAGCTGATATCATTCTCTAAAGTTGATTCTCTATGTCCTAAAGAATTATCTTTGTTGCCATCTCAAAACTGCCTTTCAGATCAAAACTATTTGGTCTCAAAGTGAACTTTATTCAGCTAAATTATTATTTCAAAAGGCAATGCAAATCTTCACACAGTTTACATTTAAAAGCTGTTCCAGTGAATAGATGGGACTTCATTCATTTTTTAAATTTGAATCTTACTTGGCACCTAAATACATATGGGTACATATACTGTATATACACATGCATACATAGAACTTTATTTTTGCTATAAAATGCATTTTTTAATCTACAAATATTATGCTTATAACATTATTACTTTTTATTTATTGGGGTGATGTTGGTTTGCAAAACCATCCAGTTTTCAAGTATACAACTCAATAAAACATCACCTGCACACTGCATCTGCACCATGGCCCCAAGCAGTCTCTTTCTATCCCCATCTCCACCCTCCTCCTTTAACCATCTCCACTTACCCCACTTTCCCTCTGGCTGTCACCACACTGTTGTCTGTGTCTATGTGTTGTGTATATATGTTTTTTGGTTAACTCCTTCACCTTCTTTCATCCAGTCCTCAACACTCTCTGCTCTGACAGCTGTCTGTCTGTTGGAATTGCCTTTTGACCCAGTGATCCTATTTCTGAGAATATATCCTAAGAAACCAGGAACACCAATTCAAAGGAATATATGCACCCCTGCATTCATTGCAGCATTATTTACAATAGCCAAGATCTAGAAACAGCCCGGGGCCCATCAGTAGATGCATGAATATGATGGTTACAATTTTAGATATTTCCCAAATTTTATTATTTATTTCCTTTTATAATCATAAACAGTCACTTATTCTCTTTCAGGTAGCAATATTTGTTTCCTATTTCCATTGCAAGGGAAGCTAATATAATTCAGCTTCTATGGAAATCTCTTATTTGTGTTATAATATTTATATGATTTCTCTTTTTTTTCTTCTCAAGAATAACATTTGTATCAGTTAATTTCTTTTTTTTAAATATATTTTATTGATTTTTTACAAAGAGGAAGGGAGAAGGATAGAGAGCTAGAAACATCAATGAGAGGGAAACATTGATCAGCTGCCTCCTGCACACCCTGTACTGGGGATGTGCCCGCAACCAATGTACATGCCCCTGCCCAGAATCAAACCTGGGACCCTTGGGTCCGCAGGCTGATGCTCTATCCACTGAGCCAAACCGGTTTTGAATGTATGAGTTAATTTTTGTAGCCTAGATAGTGTTAGGGTTTGAGGTTTGCACATGGCGAATTGGCATCTAACTTGAGTTTTATAAACTTATACATCAATGTAATCCATGTATTTAAGGTATTAGTTACACAATGGCATGTGCTCTCAATATTATCACTAATTAGGCAGCCTTAGGATGTCTTCCCAGCTGTGCTGACACATTGACGAGTAGATATTTTTCTGTGGTTCTGCCCCAGTGGCTTTATCTCCTACGAAAGCTCTGATCATGGAAAGGCAGTTTGGTTTGGCAGGGGAAAAGAGTGGACTTTGAAAAAAGGATATCTGGGTTCATCTTAGTGCTCCTGCTAAGCTGTGTGATCCTGAGTAAGTCAGTGCACCCCTCTGAACCTCAGTTCCTGCGCATGTGAAGTAAGAATCATACATGTGTGCTGGGCAGATTAAGCAAAAACCATATTTATTACATGCTGGTAACAGAGCAGGCTCTGAAAAAATGCCAGTTTTATTATCTAGTGATGTACTTCTACCTGGAAGCACAGCTGTCTCTATGGGTTTAATACAACATTCAGCTTTTAAACAGGTATAAACTCATATGTCTTTAGGGCTGGACATTACCTTAGAGATCAATTTTAATCATAAACAGTCACTTATTCTATTTCACAATCAGGGAAGGCACAGCACAGGAAAGTTAAATGGTATAAAGGGTCTTTTTCTGTATGTTTTGTATAATAACGACACTGCAGGCCAAATCACTACTAGTTTTAAGTTTCTATCTGAAAAGAGTGGACAAAAAAAATCCTTGGAGCACCAGTTGGTTTGGCTCGGTGGATAGAGCATCAGCCTGTGGACTGAGGGGTCCTGGGTTCGATTCTGGTTGGGGGCATATGCCCAGGTTGCGGGCTCGATCCCCAGTAGGGGGCGTGCAGGAGGCAGCCAATCAATGATTCTCTTATCATTGATATTTCTCTCCCTCTCTCTTCCTCTCTGAAATCAATGGAGATATATTTAAAATACACACACACACACACACACACACACCACCACCACCACCACCACCACCACCACCACCACAACCACCACCACCAACAACAACAACAACAAACAAAACAAGACAAAACAAAAACAAAACAAAAAATTCACAACAACAAATAAATAAAAAACCACACAAATCCTTGGTAAAGTGGTAACAGGTATGAGGCAAGCCTCTATGACAGTTTAGGGTTCACTCCTAAAGTAAGAGAAAGCCGGGGTATTTAGAGAATGGACTCCCTCTTTACTGTGACCATGCACTCAGATGCTTTGGAGAATCCTGAACATAATGAACTGAATGCCTGTAATCAGTTGTCCAGTATCTAAAAAAGTAGACATTCACTGTGATAACTCCGCATCCCAAAGATATTGCAGATACACTGAAGATATTTTTATCTGAGACTATTCCTTTTATTATTGATTTGGTTCAGAGAAATAAGAAATCTTAGGCCCTAGTTCCTATGAACTTACCACATATGAAGGGCTTTGTATTCATCAGCAGCACGAAAGAGGATTAGAGGAATGTATCCCACAGTGCAATCCTTTACATTGCTGCAGTCACAATTTTTGTTGTGTACACACCTGTCATATTATTTGCTTTTTTAAAATAGCCTCACTTTTGTAAACTTAACCTCCTCCTAAACAATAATATCTGGGAAATGACATATTTGCCATAATGGTTCTATTTTTTCTGATGTAAAGATAATTTTTTGACTGTTAAAATAAAGAAAGGCTGTATATAATCACCTAAAATTGTCTCCTGTGCACTCTGGTTCCTTGCAGGGCTAAGCAGCGCCTCGCTCTTCTTCCGGTTTATCCCCAGATCTATCAGAATAAAGTAAGATTTGCAGTGACAAAGCCCTTTCTATTCTCAAGTATTTAGTGTCTGGGATACTAGTAAAATCAAAATAAAAAGCCACCATTCTGGATCCATGTGGTTTTTTTTTGTTTTGTTTTTTGTTTTTTGTTTTTGTGGGGGAGGGTTGGGTAGCTTCCATGTGCTTTTGGATAGGCACAGAGAACATGATACCAAATCCAGTAAAGCTTCCTGTTTAAAATATTGTTTGTTTTTTTTTAAACATTTTCTTAAAATTGCTTTTTTTAGAGGGAGAATAAGGGAGGGGGGGAGAAAAACATGATCATTGCCTCCTGCACTCCCCTACCGCAAGGAAGCCTGCAACCCTTGGTATAGGTACCCTGACTGGGAACTGAACTGGCAACCTCTCAGTGCAAGGCATGACACCTAAGCAACTGAGCCACACCATCTAGGGCTGAAATATTCTTTAAAGGATTGAATCACCACCATTAGGAAGTATTATTTATTTTAAATTTACTTTCAGTAACATCCATTAAGTCCAAATCTTTTACATCAGTTCCTACTTACTAAAAAAACAAACAAAAAAAAACTTTATCTAAGAACAGACTTCCTATTTTTAAAATATATTTTTATTGATTTCTGAGAGAAAGGGAGAGGAAGAGAGAGATAGAAACATCAATGATGAGAGAGAATCATTCATCAGCTGCCTCCTGCAAGCCCCACACTGGAAATCAAGCCTACAACCCAGGCTTGTACCCTGACCAGGAATTGAACCATAACTTCTTGGTTCATAGGTCAACGTTCAACCACTGAGCCAAGCTGGCCTGGCAAAACTAACATTCTTTAATAACATTACTAAAATCTAAGAACATTCCTCCAAAAATAAAATATTTGAATAGGAACAAGTGTAAGAAAATACCTAAAAAATTAACCCTCATTAATGAAGAATATATATTTTGGGAAAGATCTTGCAGAGTGGAAGGAAATCCAGCCTCACATACATGTTCCCCAGTGGACACTGACCCTCTTGATTGAACTGTTTTATTTCATCAAGAAGTTAAAGTTGCATTCTGCCATTTCTTTTCAATTTAAGTCCATTTTCTTTTCTTCTTTTTCCATTAATGTATAAATGGAATCATGACTATTTTCAATTACATAGATAGGTAGATAGCTAAATATATATATAGATATACAGATAGATAGATATATAGATAGATACTTTACAGACACACACATACATATATATGCATATTTATACAGAGTGTCCCCCAAAAATGTATATGCACTTTAACAGCTGATAGTTCAATTTTGAAGATGAAATGTATTTTAATAAACACCATTTTTATATTTATTTAAAGTGTGTATATACACTTTTGGGGGACACCATATATTTATATAATTAACACAGACAAAGGATACTTTATTTGGGAGGACTTCAGGGTTCATTGAGCTCAGTATCACCCAAATGGTGTTCCACAGTTACCGTGCAATGTTAAGTTAGTGCTCCATTGAAAAGGGGATCCATGATTAAGTGCTTTGGTGAACATTGGGTTAAATAAAACTTAATAACTTAACAGTATATATATTTTACTTTCCAAGAAAAGCATCTGGCAATGCTTCTCAAACTTTAATGTGCATATAAAATTGCATGTTGGATGGGTCTGGCCTGGGGCCTGAGATTCTGCATTTCCAATAGGTTCCAGTGATGCGGGCACTTCTGGTTCAGGGTCACACTTTGGGTAGCAAGGGCATCTTTCTAAAACCTTATTTTACCAGTGAACTATGCCCCTCTAACACAGTTCATGATATAAGTTTTGGTTGGTTGGTTGACTGGTTGGCTGGCTGGCTTGTTGGTTGGTGTTTGTTGGTTTTAAAAAGAAACATCAGTGGTTTATAATTTTTGAAATTGTTAATATTCTTCTAATCTTATAGGATGGTAGCTGTCATTTTTTAAAAATTCACCCTAAGTGTACCTGATTATCTTTTCAGTGGCTTTTCCTTGTTTCACTCAGATTATGCTTGGAAAACTTGAAGTGCTATATCATTGCAGAAAAGGGGGAAGGAAACACAAGGACACATGTCTCCTGAGTTCTATTCCAATGTGCAATGAAGGATGTACTCACTTTATCAGCAAATTAAAAAAATATACTTGACTCTTATAGGTAGGCTAAAATTTACTAGCAAACAACTGTTTGGATTTATATTATTGACACTTTTTGTTGGCTGATGAATACTTAATCATGGGATCATACAGAAAATCATTCAACTGCTTTAGATATCCAGCAAGAGATCCACTCAGTACTCTTCTATGTACTCATCCACTTACTTCTATTCACCTACCCAACCACCTGCCTAACAATACATTCATCCACTCACACATCCCATCTCCACCTATCCATTTAGTCACATGTCCAGCATGTGTACACCCACCCATCTATCCATATTTATATTAATCTGTCAACAATATTTACATGGCATCACATTTTTATAAAAATTAAGTAAAAGCAAAATCAATCTGTGAGATTAAAATAGGTAAAACAGTTAATTACATATTATTTTGCAATCTTAAAATATACTTCTTTATATGCTAAAACTTAATCTGTGAAAATGAGTTTTAATTTTGAAACATATTTTATTATTATTATTAATTATTATTATTATTATTATTTTATTTTATTTTTACAGAGAGAAAGAGAGAGGGATAGAGAGTTAAAAACATTGATCAGCTGCCTCTTGCACATTCCCCATTGGGGATGTGCCTGCAACCAATGTACATGCCCTTGACTGGAATAGAACCTGGAACCTTTCAGTCCGCAGGTTGACTCTCTATCCATTGAGCCAAACCGGTTTCAGCAAAAATGGGTTTTAGACAGTCCCTGACATATAATAGTTTAACTTATAATTTTTGACTTTATGATGCTCTGAAATCAATACAAATTCAGTAGTAACTATAATTTTGAAATTTAAACTTTTCCTGTACTAGCGATATGCAGTACAAAGTTCTCTAGTGATTCTGGGCAGAGGCAGCAAGCCACAGCTCCACATGATCCAGTCAGCCACATGATCACAAGGGTAAACAATGGATCTCTACATTGAACTGGGTTGTCAGCGTTTTGGAGGAATTGTGGTTTGTGTTTTGACATCCCATCATGTATACAAAACCCCCCATCTATGTCTCCTTGCTTTTGGTAAGAAGAAGAGGAAGGTAATTACTCTTGAGATAAAATTCAAGATAGTTGCCCAACTGTAGGCTAATGTATGTGTTCTAAGCATGTTCGGTGGAGGCGAGGCTAAGCTGTGTTGTTGTTTTTTTGCTTAAATGTATTAAATGCATTTTCAGTGCATTTGTGATATTTTCAACGTACAGTGGGTTTGTAGGATTAACCCCATCATAAATTGAGGAGCATCTCTATTTCAATGGTAGATCTTGAACAGTGTAGGGGTGGGGATAGTATAGGAAGAGAAACAAGCCTCTTGTGAGCTAAGGTCTGAGCTGTCCAACATGTCTCCTCAACCTGGCATTCCTAATCCTTCATTCCAGGACAGACAGACTCATTTCGTCCTTTCCTACCACACTTCCCGACACTCTTCTTTATGTAACTCTCCAGCCAGCCAAACTGAGCTGCTTGAAATTGCCCAAACCATGTCTTTGATGCCGGTCCCTCCATCTGCACTCCTTCCCATCTTAGATGTCAGTTCACAGCCCAGGACATTTCTTTCCTCCCTAAAGTTTTCCCAGTCCTGCTTTTTTCTAATTTGTCATCCACACTTCTCCTGTGGAATTCACCACTTTTGATATTATAATCTAGTTATTTGTGGGTATGCCTGATCTCACCTATTAGGTACCAAGTTCTCTGGAAAAATGATATCTGTACCTGATTCATCTTTGCATCCTTCACAGAATCTCAAGCAAGGCCACTATGCAAAGATTTCTTGAATGAACCAACCTGTCTATCTACACTCTGACAGAAAGAAGACTTTGAGTGTGTTGATTTCATAAATTACTGAGGAGTTTGAAGCTAATAAATATTCTGGTGCCTATAAAAGTTTTAGTTAATTTTATTAGTAGGTTGTTATTGGTGAGTCTTTTGCAAAGTATTTTGACATGCCTTTACCTGAGGATATTTGTGTTTCAAAGTGTTGTTATAGTCTTTTTTTAATCCAAGTATTGATTTTCTAGAGAAGAAGTTATTAAAGTGATACATTCTTACTCCTAGATGTATTAATTCTTACACTATTTATTTTTCCCTCTAAAACTTTCCTTCAATTAATAATCAATTCAGTGTCAAAGTTGTAAAGAATTACATGAAGTTGTGGTTTGGAACTTATAATCCAATGACCATTTCTACTGCTTCCTTAGGCTTTCGGATCACTTTGGAGATGCAGTCTCTTTACCATCAGAATTTTCTAAAAATTTTACCTACTTTTCCCCATTTAAGAAAATTATTTTAGCTTTTGTTGTTTTTTGCTTATTTGTTCTTTTACATGGCCACAAACAATATATGAATTCTCATTAATTACTAAATGATAGAGAGAAAGATGAGAGAGGGAGGGAGGAAAAGAGGGAGAGAGGGGGGGAGGGGAATTACTCAGCTCGAAGCTCGAAGTAGTAGCCTACAGAATTGTGTCCCAAGGCTAGAGACAAAGACTCTTACTTTTCTACAAACCTATTTCTTTAACATGTAGTCTAGCCCTTCAGGTCCTAGCCCTAGTGTTTTTGATAATTGGTATACTTGTGTTGAGGTTTCTTTCCTCTTTACTATTAAATCTTTCAATTTTGGGTTGCCAATTTTGAAAATTATCTATTATCTATTTTATTTTATTTTTTTTTACTTTGAATAGTGAAAGGAAACTATAAAAAGAGTTTCATTATTATTGATTCAGTTGTCGATGTAAATGTACCTGGACCTTTCAGCCTGCCTGTGAAACTGACAAGCTCTGAGGGAGGGAGCTGCCTCCACAAATGCCCAGGATCTCCTGTCATTAATCAGTGACTGTTTGTCACCCCTGTCAACTGAATGGACTCTTCACTTAGAAAGAAATAATTTCATTTCGGTGACAGTGAATAATAGCACTTAACACACTCTAGTATCAAGTGTCCCGTGGCCCACAGGTCTTCTCCATGGTGTCCCCGGCCAGGATCACTCAGGGTTCTCTGCTGCTGCCTCGCTTCCATCTGCCTCTCGGGTAGGGCTGTGGTCTCTGGCAGTCTGACCACCAGGATTAGAGCTATTGTGGCTTTAGACACGCAGCATGTTTCTCACTTCATTAAAGAGGCACAAAAGAAAACAGGGCAAGAAAAAGCACATGTCAGCCAATCATAGTAGTTTTCCCTCTCTGAGCCTTCACCAGTTTCGGAGGCAAATGTTTGGACACACCTTTTAATTTCCAACACTCCAAAAAGGCACTTTGTCTTTAGTACTTACAGATGGGTCCTCTACATGCCTCCTGGAAGTCCCATCTGGCCCCCCTCACTTTGAAAGCCTCCCTTGATACTGGCATCCTCCATTGAAAGCCCTCCTTACTTGCCCCCACCCCCTCACTGTAGGCTGCCAGGCTATAACCCTGCTGAAAGGTGACCCCCGAGGGACACTCTCAACCTGGCACTTAACACAGTCCCTCTGCTGGATGATCCGCTGACTCTGCAGTGTCTCCCTTCAGACTTCCCTCACCCAGCACTTCACCCTTCACCCTCACCTTGGAGGCAAGAAGGACCAGGGGGACATTCAGTACTTTTCCCCTTAGGGACTCAATCCAATATTTCTAACACAGTCTCCCTTGGAAGAGATAGTTTAAATTCCAAGCAATCAACTTTCCAGTGAACTTGGAACATGGTCCGTTTGATTTGGGGACTCTGTGTACTCCCATGGAGGAAGTAATGCTGCAGATACAGATACCAACTACTGTCTGACTGCTGAGTGAGCACTTAACATTTTTTTTTATATATATAATTTAATTCTCTACAGACAGGAAACTGCAGGCAGCTGCTTCTCACCCCCGCCCCCCGTTCAAGAGGCACTTTGCTCCTTTACAGCAAAAGAGCTGAACTGTGAAATGAACTGTGCAGTCTGGATTGGGACTAGGTAGTTTGGCAGCCATTCAAGTCTTTTCTTAATGGTGTGTCCATCAAATGGCAAGTTTGGGAAGTCCTGCTTAAAATGCTTGGTCTGATTCATTGTAGATCAGAGCAGGATAGGAAAGGAGTGGGAATCCAGAGTCACACATAATTTATCCTTTCCAGCTGGAGAAACTGAGGCAAAGAAAAGCACATTATGTAAGGCCTGCGATCTTGAGAAAATGATCTTCATTTACTCTGTCATTGCCAGGCAGCTGGTTGAGAGCTAATCTTATTTTTAAATAAGCTTAGTTGTCTGACATATATTGACCTTTCTATCATTGGTTGGGGAAGGTGATGTGTTTTAGGAATAAGGTTTGTTGTCAGAAGTCTATTAAACACGGAATTTAAGAAAAATGGGTTTATTTCTTTATAAAATTATTTAACAAGTTCACTTTTTGTTGTTGGATACAAACAAAAGTGAGTGTAACACCAATTGAGGAATATATTTAAGTTATGAAACACAACATATCCCCAGCTTAAGAACTAGAATATTCATAACACCTTAGAAACTTCTTATATGTTTTTTTTCCAAACTTCTCAGGTGTCCCCCGACCCTCCACACAGAGGTGAACATGTTCTTAGATTTAAGTTTGTCTGTTTAGTGGCTTTATTTTCACAGCTTTATCATATGTGCATGTATCAGTAGATACTATAATACTGTATTTTGTTTGTTTTTCTGAGCTTTATTAGAAATGGTATCATGTTGCATATATTTTTCTGCATCTTACTTTTCATGCCAGTATTATGTTTCTAAGATTCATCTATATTGTTCTTTTAAGCTGTGGTTTACTCATATTTACTGCTCTGAAATATTCATTGTGTGGCTATAGAAACATTTAGCCAGTCACTCTGGACAGTAGACTTTGGGATTTGTGAGTAGAGAAATAACAGTCACGACTGGGCTGACTTGTCCAACAATCAAGGGTTTAAAAAAAAATTCTTTTTAACTCTTCTCAAAAACATATGCATTTTATACTGTATCATAGTACTCATGCACATGTAAGTAATTGAAACAAAGTTAAATAAAAAAAAAATACTAGTTTTACCATATGTGATGTACTCTAGCCCATTCTATTTCATTTTTACTTTTTAATACTTAATTAGCATTGACTAAGGCCCACTAAATTGATTTAATTACCCTCTGTGTTGAAGATCATAATTTATAAACCACTGCTTTAAGTCTTACAGTGAAGAACAAATTAGTAGGTATAAAAAGCATTTTATAGCATGCTTTTTAAAAATTTCTTATTTATTTTATTGTTGACAGTATTACAGATGTCCCCCAACCACCACCACCACCACCACCCTCACTGCCTCTTTACCCTCCTCCTCCCAGCCCCTGCCCCATGTCAGGCCTTCACCACACTATTGTCTGTGTCCATTGGTTATGCATATATGTATATGAGTTCTTTGCTTAATCTCTTCCTATTTCCCCTCCTTCCCTCTAAGATATGTCAGTTTGCTCCATGCCTCCATGTCTCTGGACCTATTTTGATTGTCAGTTTATTATGATCATTACATTCTACTTATAAGTGAAATCATGTCATATTTGTCTTTCTCTGTCTGGCCTATCTCACTCAGCATGATACTCTCCAGGTCCATGAGCATGCTAATTTTCAATATGAATTTGGGGGGAGGGAGAGCAGGAAAAGCAATGTAGCAAAATCTATGTAATATTCACACTCATTGTTCTTTATTATGGTCACTATGGTTATAAGATTTTGTCCCTCCCATCAATAAAGCTCCCTTAATGAAATAAGAAAATGTCCTACAGTCTCAAACACTTCAGGTCTTTTTCTCTAAATTTTTATAAAAGTTCAACACAATATAAGACATTTTCATAAAATATTTTAGAAATTTTAATTTTGTCATTAGAAAAAGAAAAATCCTTTTTGCTTTCCTTTCTAGATTGAATCAGGAAGCTAAGTACTCATAGACCTTTTACTTGGTCTTCTCCCCTGTGAGTATCTAACTCAGAAGGAGGCAAGAGAGATCTTTGTCATGAGGTCTACACCCATCTTTCCTTGATGGCATACACCTAGAGCCCTAGACATTTTGGCTTGGTGGATAGTACATCCGTCCAAGGGTTTGATACTTAGGTTGCAGGCTCCATCCTTGACCCTGAAAGGGGCTCCTGTGGGAGGCAACCCATCAATGGAACAATATCCTTGGTGAAGATCAACAATAACAACAACAACAACAAAAACACAACCAGGAATATTCTGTATTTGAACCTCCTCAGGGACCCATTGGGGAAGAGTCTCTTTCATCTACCCCCGAACCCAAAGCAGCACTAAAAGCTCATTTTTTTACTTTATCAAAGCTGATGAAAATTGATCATTTTCCACCTCAAATTGCAGACATCTTCAAACCTCAAGTGGAACAGTTTCCTTCCTGTTACAAGAGAATTCTGGAACACTGGGTACATCTGTGTGCCAAGTATCCTCACCCCAAAAAGGACAGAGTTAACTGATTCTCTACTGCCACTTTCCTCCTTTGTGCTTCTCATACCCATCTGAGGAGTGGGTCTTCAATGAGGTACAAGATTTTAGACTATTCCGTTTGTCTCTAGACCCTCTCTTGCTTGCTTGGGAATGGAATTATTTTATATTAGAACTACTACTAGAGTTCTCCCAAGTAAAACAGGAAATATTTTCAGAAAAGATTAAAACCATATTTTTGTAATTATGATAACACCGGGTTATTCTTGGATCAAAAATTAGTCTCTTCCTTTTTACCCTTTCTCTTTCTTCAGAAACTAGTCAAAAAGCTAGAAATGTTTAATTCTTTAAGCAGATTTTTTTAAAGGTTTTTTTCTTTGTTTCTGTATAATTATATTAAGGAATTTTTAGCATTCACAATAGAGCCTATTGCTTTTCTTTTTTCCTCTTTATTTTTGTTTGTAAATCATTGGACATTTCACAACTTTTATTCAAGAAACAATGCTTACATAAGAGAAAATTTACATTCTGGGAAAGAGTCTGGTGATTAAGAGTGAGAATGCAGGAGCCAGATGTGCTGGGCTCAGAGCCCGGCTCTTCCACTTACTGGTTGCTTAACACTGGCAGGTTACTTAAATCCTTGTGCCTCATTGTTCTTATCTGTACTATCCAAATAATAATGACATCTTCACCGTGGGGTTCGTATAGGATTAAGCACATCAGTTCATGTAAGTGTATGGACCAGTACCAGATATATAGCAAAGGCTCAATCTGTGTTATTCTTAAACTGTCATCGTTACTTCATTATTACACAGTTTTTATATTACAACCCACCACCTCCCTCTGACTTCCTAAGAAGCAAAGGCTGATTTTTTGTTTCTAAATCTGTCAAAACCAAGACATTTTACCCTCTTTGGGGAAATATATATATATCCAACATAACTTACTGATGAAATTTTAGCTTTGCTTAGTTATTAAAGTATATAATGTATTTTGCAAAGCATACACTACTATCCAAATATCAGTTATTATAATACCTACTTTCAAGAAAATTTCCATTTTCCAGATGCCATTATTTAAGAGAGGGCTTATCTTTCTTTTTGGAAATAAACACGAGGTGATTTTTCCCATAAAGAATAATCTTTATGGAACCTCAAAGATCTTAGACTAAGATTTGTTGATGGCATTTTTCATTATTGGGATAAGGATTTAGATTGTATCAGATTTAAACACATTTGCAATTTCAGCTTTTCAATATGAACAGATTGCTGTCAGGAAAAGTAAAGCACTCTTGGTTGCAGGAATTTAAAAAAATAAATGTTAGATAAAATATGTTTCCAGAAATTTCAACTCTCAGGCCATTTGATGCCTACTTCCATTTAGTTAATCATAATAAATTGGGTATCTTAAGAAATTTCCTGGGAAGGAGACATCGAATCTTCAGTTGCTGGAATTTCTTTGGCCATCAATGAACAATAGTCTCTCCCTCAATTTTCTTTCTGCCCACAGTGCAAGTCTCCCCTAAATAAGATCTTATCATGATATATATTATCCTTTTTTCAGTATGTCAACTCTACACAATCTGGCATTTTGCTATCAGTTTATAATGCTATCATAGGTAAAATTATTTCCTGAGTGTATTTGCCTCCTCCACTAAATCTTAAACCCTTGAAATCAAAGATCACATTTTATACTATCCACAATCCTTTTTATGATGGCCAGCAAAGCCCGAAGCACAGAATGATTGCTCAGGGAGTGCTGATAGATTGATTAATTGAAATTCACATGAGCCTACTCTGGAATCCAATGTGACAAAGCCTGTATTTTTCCCAAATAAAATAAGACCTCATAACAGAATTTTTCCACTTTTCCTAAGCCCCTTCTACAGGCTTCTCTGTTGCTTCAGTGACCTGCAGATATAGCAGTACAAACAAGAAAGACTTCCAGTTGGAGTTAAACACATCTGGGTTTTGAGTACTGCATGTAAAGCAGGGTATTTAACCTTCCAGAGCCTCAGTTTCCTCATCAGTAAAATGGGAAAAATAATGTCTGGTATTTTGAAGATTGGGGGAAATACTTTATATAAAATGCCTAGCACAGTGCCGTGCTGAGGTGCCATAAAAACAGGCTGTTAAACACATACTTAAGTAGAGGTGCTGATTTGAAATTTATAGCTGGTTTTCTCAAAAACAGTATGTCTAAAGTCCAGCTCATGATTTTTCCCAGCTCACAAACCTAAACCTGATCCTCCTTCAGGACATGGCAACATTACCCAATCACTTATGCAAACCAAAGTCTAGAATTCGCCTCAACATCTCTCATATCCTTTTCCACACATCCGTTTCCAAACCAACACCAACACATTATCTAGTGAGTCTTCCCACATCTCCCCATTTCCCACAACCACCAGGTGGGTGGGAGCTACTGCTGCCATCTCGCCCTGGGGTCCACCACAGCACCTCCAACTCAGCTCTCACTTCCTCCAGGGGTGGCTCCAATCTGCTCATATTACCTGAGTGACTGACCTTCCTTTATGAATGCAAATCCAACCACATCTTTTCCTTTGAGAAAAACAAATAACATGAATCCTTTACTTGGCCTATAAGATCTGGTGTGATCTGGCCCATGCTCTGAGGATATTTACCATTTGTCCCCTCTCCCCCCAGATCCACTTTATCCTTCTCCACCCAGCTCTGTGCCCTGGGAGCTGAGTTTTTAGGCTGCCTCAAAGGGCTCCCTCACCATCGGACTTACAGTTCATTTGACTAAAGAAAGGCAGGAGCTGGGAGGGGGCTGGAAATTGCAGTACTTATTTCTCTGGCTCTCTTCCTACAGGGTAGCCTCAGATTGGCTCTGACAGACATGGCTACTGTGAGGTGTCTCCTGGAGCTGGTTTCTCTAATAAATATAGGCATAGGAGCAGCTTTTCATTCTTGGGTACTGTATATCCCTTGTTGATTTCCCATAACCATTAAGACACCATTATAAAGAATCCCTTTATTAAACTGTCCTCAATGGCCCCATTTGAGTGTGCCCTGTGTTCGGCTAGAACCCTGACTGAATCATTCTTCCTTCATTACGCTACTGGCCTTTCAGTTTTTCAGATATTCCATGCTCCTTCCCATCTCTGCCTAGATGAATCTTTCTCTGTCCTTGGTTAAAACTAACTTATCCCTCAAATCTCAGCTCTAACATCACTTCCTAGTGGAAGCTTTCCTTGATTCGCCAAGTAAGTCAAGTAACTCTGTAATATACTTTCTTACTTCTATGTAATTTTCCATAGCACTTATAAGAAGATAAGTGCATCATTTAATTAAAGTATGTCTCTTCTGTGAATGTTGGAATTCTGTTATCTCAACACTGTACCCCAACTCCTAACACAATGTCTGGCACAGGTGGTTCTCAGAACAGAAATGGAAGAAGAATGAATGCATTCAATTCGCTAGCCACTAGTGAACTAGAAATGTGCTGATCTTTAGGTGTACACAAGTGGATGACTTATCTATTTATTTTGTAGATCCATGTCCCATATGCTAATCATATTTTGGACAAAGAGATCTCATTCTTTCTCCCAATCACAATTTTCAAAGCAAGCATTTCAAAGTTACATTATGTTAGGAATGTCCTGGCTGCCTACTTGCCTCTAATGACTGTCCCTTTTTTCTTTCCGTATTCTGCTCTTTCTGTTTTCCTCAGTGAATAGTTTCCCCTTTTCATTATCTCATATTTGTAGGCTGGAATGTCCTTCCACCTCCACCAGCCTACCCATATCCATGTGACTAATTCCTTCCTCTCCTTCAAGGCTTTACTGAGAAGTTTCCCCAATGGAGCCTACCATTACCACAATAACAATTTCTGAAGCAATTCCCTCCCCAAATCTCCCAGGACCTGCTCTATTTTTCAATAACTTTGATCATCATCTAGCATCATTTTTATTTTTATGATGCTTGTTTATTTTCTCTCTCCTTTAGTAAAATCTATATATGTCAGGTTCTAAGAGCAATACCTAGAACATAGCAGGCCTTTAAAAATAATTGTTGAATGAGTTAAAATCAGTTTCTGTTTCTCAACCTTTGACTGGCTTGTACTTCTTCATTTACAACTATTCTTTCCCCATAAACCAAAAGGCAATTGTAGATTGAAAGATTCTTTCTTTTCCCTTCCTCTTCCTGGAAAAAAACTTTATGATGCAAAAATTTTAAAAGAAGTTCATGTGATTTAAAGGAAATGCCTTTACCATACCTACTTCCTAACTCAATAAATTAAGCAATATGAACACAGGAATCATGATTTTTTATTTAATCCAAATATTTTGTTACGAGGGCAATAAAAATGAAAGCAACTGTTAATGAAAGTACATAAAGGTGTAAGTAAAATGCCTAAATCTCTATTTGCTCATTTCTATCTCCATTTAACTTTAATCGCTTTAGAAATAACACATAAATGCTCTGACCGGTTTGGCTCAAAGGATAGAGTGTCGGCCTGCGGATTCAAGGGTCCCATGTTTGATTCCAGTCAAGGGCATGTACCTTGGTTGCGGGCACATCCCTGGTAAATGGTGTGCAGGAGGCAGCTGATGGATGTTTCTCTCATTGTTGTTTCTGACTGTCTCTCCACCTTCCTCTCTGTGAAAAATCAATAAAATATATTTAAAAATGCATAAAAAGCAAATTTGTCATAAAATCTAGCAAAATAAACTCATTATATTGTACATTTGTAGTTTTATCATTCTGAGTTATGTTTATCATTGATATTCAAAATAGTCAAGATTCTGCAAGATCCCAAAGTGCCTCTGAATCATTAAACATTAAATCTTTAATAGCATTTTAGGTCCATCTTATTAACTGAATATTGGTTATCCATGCCCACTATGTATCCATCTAGTAACCAGAAAATCCCAACCAATCAACCTGACAAGAGTTATCTATGAAATGACTAACATGTACTCATCCAAGCATTGTCTTATTAGCCAGAACACGGTGCCTTTGTATATGCTAAATGCTGAGAATTTACTGGATCACTAGCAACTGCAAATATCCGTTAGTCTGAAATTACTTTTACCCAAGATGCTGCTAAATGGCTGAAGAAGAAAGGAGATGGCTGGTTGACATTATGTCAGTTCTCATCCCTTCATGACACTGCCTCCTCTCTGAGGCATATACCTCCTTTCTCCTTGTGATTAATCATGTTGAAACTCTAAAAGGTTTTTCTCTTTTAAGGGAAACACGGTAGAAATTTTTTTTTCTGATATATTTTATGTATTTTCTCCTCTCTTTTATGTTATATGTTAATAAATGAGCAATTTAGAAAGTAAAGGGGTGGTGGGGAACAAAGCAAAAATAATTCTCATTTCTCCCACATATTTTATCACTAAAGATAACTACTGTTGATTTGGGGATCTGTTTATTTCATGGTTTTTACACACACACACACACACACACACACGCACATGCACACCAGTGATCTGAAACTTGTCAGTAGTGGTGAGCTAGAAAAAGAACAGCCCAACCCCATAAAAGTGACATTTATTAAAAAAACATACCTGGAAGAGAAAAAAAGAGAAAGAATGAAACCTAGTCTTTAGGGTAAAGGTTAACAACTGAACTGTCATTTAGAGTTGATGATTTGCTTTCCCCTAAGCTTAGAGCTTTCGGGGAATTAGTTTATGATCCCAGGCAGCTTTCTCAGTGGGGGGCAGGGTGCCCAGTTAGCCCTAATTATTACATTTTGTTTCACATTCCCACTTAAACAGCTAACCTTTTCTTTCTAATGGGTCTGGACTCTGGCAGCCACAGCTTGAACTGACTGAGCTGTTCTTTCTCTAAATGGCCTTTTGTGTGTGGATAATGACCCCACTCTCTTGAATAGGGTTTTTCTCTACTTACTGTAGCTAAATGCATCATTGGAAAAAATAAAGCAAAAGAGAAATTGCAGTAAAATGGTTCATAATGGGGTGCAGGGTAGGCTTGGCTCTCAGACTTTCACACTCTCCTTCTAAAGTTTCATACAGAATAATATTAAACCTCACAGCTGGGGGTGGGGGAAGCTGTGCTAGATGCACCCTGTGGGATTTGGCCTTGTTCTGGGCTATGATTGGAAAAGACAAGCTTCCACTGCCACGGAGTGGAGGGGTGCCTGGGCCTTCTCAGTAGAAATGCTGCTCTGCTTTTTGGTGCAGCTTATGGAGGCAGAGGCTGCCTCAGGATAAGTGCTCGGAAATATGAATTTCTTCCCAGTCAGCCACAGGCTTCTAAGGGACATTGTTCATTCTCGTCCTTGTGTTACAGTTCTTCTGTGAAGCCAGAATGGACCATGTCTGTGACATGAGGGAGCCTCGTGGAACTGGTGAATGAAAGCTCTTGAACACCCACTGAGGTACTAAGATTTAGAATTACAAAAACTGAATGTCCTGTCATAGGATGGACAATGGTTATCAAAGTTCACAAACCTTTACGGCAGATTTTGGACCATCTGTTTTTACATGTAAAATTAATTAAAGGGTATCCGGATCTCTTTGTAGTCCTGGTATAATTTATTAACTGAAGGTAACTTAAAATCACAGTAAAGCAATTTTAAGGTCTAAAGACTGTGTTATTGGAGCTTCCCTACTTATACTGAGTCATTTCCCTCTTCTTCATGGCTTTGTTTACTATCCTCTTGTATGTAAAAAAGCACTTTATAAATTACTAGATGTTCTATAAATACCAAGCAGTTTGATATAATCACTCCCCTTCTCTTCAGTACCTAATTCCCTCCATTGCACCTTATTTACTTGGTACTTACAAATTCTGACCAATCTCTTTCTCCCACTTCATCCCTTGGGTATGTTAATGGTTTCATTTACTAAATAATAACCCATAATGGGTTAATAAAGGGCAGTTAGGAATGCTAGGATATAACCCTTTGAAGATCTGTAAGATGCTTCCCTATGGTGACTCATCCACTCCCACTTCTGAGTGCCTTAGGTACCTCATCCGAGACGGGGTAATAATAATAATAATGCATCTCTTCTTTACTCAAGCTGGTGAAGAGATAGGTATGGCAGGTGTGTGTATGTTTAATAATTTTAAAGTTTGGTCTTCGCATAAGCAAGAGGTCAAGAGAAAAGACTAAAACATGAACAAAAGAAAGCTGAAGAGATTGTTTCCTACTAGCGACTAGCTTTGGGAGGAGAGAAAAATATTAGCAATAAAATATCTATTAATTGAATATAGTCGTTTTTGTTTCATCACAAGAACTTCTGAATAGGTTTTACACTTCTATAAAATACTATCTGTTTTAAAAATCCAATGAAGTTTAGAGAAAATTCAGGTAATCAAACTCATTCTGTATGAAGGTATAGGGCAGCCATTTATGTATATTCCTGGTCTTCCCAAAAAATTTTGAGGCAAGTATAACTTTTCCCAGTAGCTTTGGGCTGCAGCTGCTGAAGAGTACAGTGGCCACAAAGAGAAGTATTCATTGGTTTATAAACCTTGACTTCACACATGGACTAAATGCCTTTGATACTATTGAATTTGCAGTTTATTGGTAGATGTGACCAAGTCTTTATAACACATTTGAGAAACTGAAAGATGATTTAAAAATTTCTAACACTAGAAGGCTTCTATGTTTTAGATTTAGAGCAACACTGCTCTTAATTGCTCTTTGTAGGGCTACACATGTGTCATCATGAGTGAAACCATTTGATAGTCACCTGGATCAGTGCAGAGAAGCTTGAGACACCTTCAGAGTAGATGCTAAACAGTGATGGCTAAAGTAAAGGAGGGTCATAGACTAGGGTAGAACAATTCTGATTAAATGATGACTAATGAAACAGTGACATTCTAGATTACTTTGTACTACATGTCAGATTCAACATACTTCCCAAATCTTTATTGAGCATTTCTTATTTGCTAGAGATGGTATTAGGGTCCAGGGATACAGAAGCTAAAGCAGTGGGGAGCAGGCTGGTGGGGGGGAAGAGGGGCAGTTGGGGGCAATCAGGCCAGCAGGGGTCCAGTTGGGGGCAAGCAGGGGGGCAGTTCATGGTGATTAGGCTGATGGGGGGGGCAGTTGGGGGCAATCATGCCAGTGGAAGTGTGGGCAGTTGGGACCAAGCAGGCTGACAGGGTGATCTGGATGGCAGGGGGGGCTGTTAGGGGTGAGCAGGCCAGCAAGGGGCGGGGGCAGTTGGAAGCAAGCAGGCTGAAAGGGGGCATTTGTGGGCAATCAGGCTGGTGGGTGACAGTGGGGGCAAGCAGGCTGGCAGGGGGGCCAGTTGATGGATAGCAGGCAGGCAGGGGAGGCAGTTGGGGGCGATCAGGCCAGCCGGTGGGGGGGGGGGCAGTTAGGGGCGATCAGGTCGGCAGGGGGGACAGTTAGGGTGATTAGACCAGAAGAGGGGGGTAGTTGGAGGTGATCATGCAGGCAGGAAGGTGAGCGGTTAGGAGCCAGTGGTCCTGGATTGCGAGAGGGATGTCCAACTACCAGGTTTAGGTCTGATCCCACAAGAATAAGGCTTAAACTGGCAGTTGGATATCCCCCGAGGGGTCTCAGATTGGAGAGAAAGAAGCCTGGGCTGAGGGTCACCCCCCACTTATGGGCCACTAATATTATAATAATAAGCAATTTATGTTTAAGAATCATCATGAAGGTTCACCTATTATATTGAAATAACTAGAAGTCTCAAGAGTCAAAATGATATTTAAATATATTTACATTTTCTTGTTATTTAACCTATGTGAGTTAGGTTGGTGCTCAGAATTGTAAATGCTTTTACAATTTTAGAAATTTCCACAAGTATTCCTAACAAGCTCAGTTAGAACATTGTTTCTTTTACAACAATGTTAAACGTTAGAAATGGGGGAGGAGGGATTGAAACATCATAATTATAGCCAGTGTTTCCATAAGGGGTATGTCTGTTTAAACTTTAATGATGGTATAAACAGGAGTGTGCTGGACTCCATGGGCTACACCTCTCACCTATTAAGAAGGCACATGAAACTCTGGTTAGAAAAATAAGGAAGTGGGCGGGGGAGGGGAAAAAATGTGCTTCAGACTTTTTAACTACAGCTACTGCTTTCATATCAGAAGCCAATTTTTACATTTGAAAACCCAACTGATCTAAGCAGATTTTTAGCTTGCCAACTAATGAGTTTAAAAACTAAGCCCTCTTGTTGTTGCTGGGTTTTCTTTCTGCTTCAGTTGTTTTTTCAAATAAAATGCTGAAATGCCAAGGAAGCAATTTGCAGAAATGCATTGGTAGCTATTATAAATTGCAGCTCTCTGTAGCCCATGTAGCTGGTCTTCACTGGTGTTACCTGAAGACTCTATAGCATTCTAATACTATTTAAAGACAGAAAACTGAATGCCTAAGGAAGACTTCTTAGCCTGGGTTGACAGAAGCAAAGTAAAATTTCTTGGTCATGAAGTCATAAAAAGATTCTACTCTTTCCCTAACTGGTTTGGCTCAGTGGATTGAGCTTCAGCCTACGGACTGAAGGGTCCCAGGTTTGATTCCGGTCTAAAGCATGTATCTTGATTGTGGGCACATCTCCAGTAGGGAGTGTGCAGGAGGCAGCAGAATCAATGTTTCTCTCTTATAGATGTTCCTACTCTCTATCCCTCTCTTCCTCTCTGTAAAAATAAATAAATAAATAAACAAACAAACAAACAAACAAATAAATAAATAAAATATTCTAGTCTTTTTGTGTAATTGCCAAATTGACTAAAGCCTCTCTATAACATAGAAAAGTCTTCACTATAAGATGAATTTGCTTACATTAGATCCAAGTTAGGCTTTTAAAAAACAATAGTATCTGACTCAAGCACAGTACTTAGATTACCTCACATGATCTTCATTAAAACCTTATAAAATAGCTACCATAATTCCCGTCATTTCACAGATAAGGAAATGGAGGCACAGAGATGTACATAACTAGCCCATGTTTACAGTCAAGGAGTGGCAAGGCTGGAGTGTGAACATAGATAAGCCATAATGTTTGCCAATTCCTCACCCAAAATCTCCAGTGGCAACTAATAAACTATCCATCCAATTGACAAGGGATGAATGGGCCAGGATATGTCTTTGGAGAGCAGGGAGTGAAGGAAGTGAAGGCAGGACATTTTTTACACAGGTTTCAGTTTCTGTTCACACTATGGGTTGGTGATGCTGCTTGCCCCCATTATCAGACTTGTTCTCCAGCCTTCTCCATAAGCCACTCTGGCTTCCAGTTGGGTGTGGCCAATGGGAGGCACTGCAGGAACATGGAGGGCCAAAGGAGACAGAGGTCAGTGTATTTCTTCCCCAAGTTATCCCTCCTTCAGTGCTTATCTCAGGGAATAATTGCATCTTTTTTGCTAACTCCTGCCCTTTCAGCCTTAGGGTACTATCAACCTCTTGTTGCTAGACTCTGGGTTCTGCAACATCTCTTATTTTTTTCCTTTAACCATTCCTCTTTAAATCATTCCTTCATTAAAGCCACACTTGCATTATGGGGGAGGAAATTTGTTTCCTGCTGAGACCTGACTGATAGACTGTCTTTCTAGTCTTATTTCTCCCCACTTCTACCTAAATCCATTCATTCATTAAACAAATATTCACTGAGCCAGTACATCAAGGTGAATCAGACAGACAAGATCCTTGCTTTCTTAAAACTTAAAAATATCTCAGGCCTTCACATCCCTAGACTGTTTTATATTTCCTACTCCCCACACATCTCTTGCCAATTGTAATTCTTTAAGCCCTTTTTGGAACATTTTTTCTTCAAAATTGATGCTTTTGAATAGCACATGAGCTAAGGATAACTTCTACATTTTTTTCTCCCTCCCTCCCTCCCTCCCTCCCTCCCTCCCTCCTTCCCTTCCTTCTTTCCTTCCTTCCTTTCTTTCTTTCTTTCTTTCTTTCTTTCTTTCTTTCTTTCTTTCTTTCTTTCTTTCTTTCTTTTATCCTTAACTGAGGATAGCTTTCCATTGATTTTTAGAGAGAAAAGAAGAGTGGAGGGCAAGGAGGAGGGGTGGGGAGAGAGAGAAAGAGAGAGGGAGCGAGAGAGATCAATTGCCTCCTGTACGTGCCCCACCAGAAACTGCAACCTGGTTATGTGCCCTGGCCTGGAATCAAACCCATGACCTTCTAGTGTATGGGAAGACACTCCAACCAAATGAGCCAACCAGCCTGGGCAACTTTTACATTTTTAAATGGTTGAAGAAAATAAAAAGAAGGAACATATTTTTCGACACATGCATGCAGGTTACACAAAACTGAAATATCAGTGCCCATAATAAAGTTTTTTTTTTTTTCATAATAAAGTTTTAATGAAAAATAGCTACACTCATCCATGTAGCTGAGTTAGCAATGCTTCGCAGAGTTGAGTAGTTGCAATGAAGACACAAAAGTTGAAAATATTTACTACCTGGACTGCTATAGAAGTTCGTTGACCCTTGATATAGAATGGATGTGGTAAGTCTCATTTGTAGGCTTTACATATGGCTTCTCAAGAAAGGATCTAGTCCTCCAAAACCTAGGTTTATTTCTAATTTTATAAGGAGTAGACAAAGGTTTTACTCATTTAGGGATGTGGTCGATATCAGAACAGGCTAAATCCAAGAAGGAGGTCATCTTTATGAGGTACACAGTGCATTTTGAATAAGTTGGCCTGAAACAGGAAGTTCTCTCCGAGACATTATAATAACAGTTTCCATTTATAGAATTCTTACTATATACCGCATACTTCATTGGAAACTCAGTTTAATCCTCAAAACCACCCAAAAAGGTAAGTATTTTCAAGATGTTATGATGGTGGGGAATTGAATTAAAATCAAAAGATGTGTTTAACCCATAAAAATGGGATGGAAAAAGATATTTCACAAAAATGGAAACAAGCAAACAAAAGCTGGGGTAGCAATACTTATACCAGACAAAACAGACTTTAAAACAAAGGTATATAACAAGAGACAAAGAAGGACCCAGCAATTCCAGTTCTGAGTATTTATCTGAAGAGACTCAAAACAGTAACTTGACAAGACAAATACATTGAGTGGCCAGATTATTATGATCTCTGGATGCATAATAATCTGGCCACTCAGTGTATATCCTATATTAGGGGTGTCGAACTCAATCAGAGAAGGGGCCAAAATCTAAAATCCAGCCTAAATCGCGGGCCGAATGGTTTACTGAACAGTCATAAACTGTCATTGTGATGGAAACGCAGCGGAGTGCAGTGATGACAGCGCGGTGCGGGCCACATTGCAAGGCCTGGCGGGATGGATTTGGCCCGCGGGCCTTGTGTTTGACACATGTGTCCTATATAATAAAAGGCTAATATGCAAATTGTTGTCTTGACCAGGAGTTCAACCAGCAGGCAAGCCAGCCAACTGCCCATGTTCCCTCCCCTTGGCCAGGCTGGCTGGACCCCACCCATGCACCAGGCCTCTAATTAATATATATATATATATATATATATATATATATATATATATATATACACACACACACACACACACACACACACACACACACATACATACATACACTAAGTGGCCAGATCATAATAATCTGACCAGTGATTGTACATTGCAGCATTATTTACAACTAGAGTCCTGATGCACTAAATTCGTGCACTGGGGCAGGGGCGTCCCTCAGCCCAGCCTGCACTCTCTCCAATTTGGGATCCCTTGGGGATGTCTGACTGCCAGTTTAGGCCCGATCCCTATGGGACATCCCTCTCACAATGCTGGCTCCCAATTGCTTGCCTGCCTGCCAGCCTGATTGACGCCTAACTGCTCCCCTGTTGGCCCAATTGCCCCCAACTGGCCTCCCCTGCTGGCCTGGTCATCCCCAACTACCCTCCCCTCCTGGCTTGGTCACCCCTAACTACCCTTCCCTGCTTGACTTGTCCCCAACTGTCCTCCCTTCCCTGCAGGCCCAGTCATCCCCAATTGCCCTCCCCTGCTGGCCTGGTTGCCACCAACTGTCCTCCCCTGCTTGCCATCCTGTGGTGGCTATCTTGTGACCACATGAGGCGGCCATCTTGTGTGGGGCATGATGGTCAATTTACATATCACCTCTTTATTATACAGAATAGCCAATATATGGAATTACTATGTGTCCATCAGTAGATGAATGGATTAAGAGTAAGTGGTATATATATATATGGGAATATGACTCCATTATAAAAAAGAATGAAATCTTGCTACCTGGAACAACATTGATGAGCCCAGATGGTACTGTGCTGAGTAAAATAAGTCACACAGAGAAAGAATAATGCCGTATGATTTTACTTATATGAAGAATCTAAAAATAACAAAATAAATAAACAAGCAGAACAGAAACAGGTTCATAGATACAGAGAATATTTTGACCATTGCCAAATGAGAGGGGAGTTGGGTGTGTGTGTGAAAAAGGTGAAGGATTTAAGAAATACAAATTGGTAGTTACAGAATAGTCATGGGGTTATAAAGTACAGCACAGGAAATATAGTCAATAATGTAATAACTATATATATGGTGTCACATGAGTACTAGGTTTATTGAGATGATAACTTTGTAAGTTATATAGTGTCTAATTGCTGGACTGTATGCCTGAAACTAATATTAATAATATAATATTATGTCAACTATAATTGAAAAATAACAAGTTATTTAAACTAAAAAGTAAAAGACCAGCTTTACAGAATTGTTACAAGGAATCTGTGACCTAACTTATGAAAAAACACCTGTAAGTGTCTAGCAAGTAGTGGTTGCCCAATAAAGGTTGGTTTATTTCTTTCCTCCTTTTTTAAAACTATATTTCATATTTTCCAAAGTTTATTTGGTTTACACATAAAGACTGATTGGAAGAGTACAGGAGAAATTAATAAAAATGGTAAAAATGGTAAGGGCTGGAGAGTGACTATTGGTTAGACAGAAAGAGGAGTGGAAACATTGCTTCTCTATAAATTAGATTCATATTGTTTTCATTTTGAAATATGTAAATACGTTAGCTATCAAAAATTAAATTAAGAAATCTGTAATGAGGATTAATTTGGGATCTATAAATTTTAGAGCTGCCTTAGTACACAAGCCTACCCAACTTATGATAGTGATTTTTGCAAAATATTGATTTTATTCCATCTGTTTTTTCTTTAAAAAAATCTACTTTGGAATTAATTTATTCCTTAATTTGAACATATAATAAGGATCCAAATTTTTTTGTTTTTACAAATAACTCCTATGGATAATAGCAATTCTTCAACCAGTGGTTAATTTTTATAATTGAGAGTTAGCTTCCAAGAGGTTGTAATAGCTGATTTTCATATTTTGTTCTAGATATCTACTGTTTTTTCAATCTAGGAGCATTATTTGTACAAAGACATGTACTCTACAGAAGGTAAAATACTATTTATCAATTAACTAATGGCATACTTAATTGTTGATAACATAGTTTAGAAACTTTCCAAACCATTTCAATGGCTAGTGACTATACAGAGAATCAAGGCCTAGCCTTTATACAGAAAGTACATGCCTCTCTGCATCTTGGTCCCTGCCCTGTGCCCTTGCCATCTCCTGGCGCCCTCTAACATCACTACCACTTGCAGGTCCTGGTGTTTCCATGCTGCTTCTTACCTAAATTCCTGCTTAGTAAATATTTAATAAATTGATGAATGAATGACCAATATTGATTTAATTTTCCAGAATGTTGACCCTTTTCTATTAAAGAGCAACTACGTAGTTAGGCTAAATCACTTGACATGCATACACCCCATTCTTTTTAGTAATTATCTGTAGCTTTCTAAATTATCCAACTGGTTTTTTATAACACAGCTCTCCTGGGATTAAGTCACGTATAGGTAATTGGTGAAAACAAGTTTCTAGACCCACTGAGCCTATGGCTTGGAACAAACACTTTAGAAGACAGCACTTGAGAAGCACAAACAACACCTTCACCTCCACTCCCATGACTCCAGCAGAGTTCCTGGGGCTACACTGTCCCCAGTTCATGCTGAAGAGCAGGACCCTGCTTCCATTATTTCTGAGGACCTCATAGATCAGCCTCCGTCAGAATGATTTTCAAGACTCTTTATCAACTGGTTCCAATTTACTCTTTTTGAACCACTTTCCCCAGGTCGGTTAGCGTCAGGAAAACATGTGCTCTGTTCATTTATACCCTCAACTCTTAAGTCATATTCTTTCCATTTAAAAAAAAAATCACCCAGGTGTGTTTGTTTTTAAAGTGGCTTGTTTTATTTATGCCAATTAAAGTTTTATATGTCATAAAAGCTTAAATAAAACTCATGCCTTTCCCATAATCTTTCTTGGCACCTGCTGTTTATATAATAACATCTAATACTTGTCTCTATGTGCCCTAATTGCTTCCCAGTTGCATTTTATTTAGGTATCTTGTCTCCTCAATGAGAAGGAATGTTCTTTTGAGACAGTCTGAGGTTGCCACTTTTTTTTTTATCATTTCTCATAATGCTCACCACAGAGCTAGTGGACTGCATAAGTTATCTAAGGATGCTGATTAAATAGAACCTCCAGAGAGCATTTCAAGTTCGGAGGAAGAGAATGAATAAAATGAGTACATAGTATCTGCTATGACAGGTGTTCATTCTTTGTTATCCAGTGTCATCTTCACGAAATGCTACCACGTACATATGAGCAGCTTTATCATTTAGAGGTGAGGCAATAGATGTCCACAAATATTTAGTGACTTACTCAACCTCATACGGCTAGGATGTGGCAGCACTGGGATTTGAAAACACATCTGCTTGAAGTCAAAGGTTTTTGTTCTCTTCCCGCCCACCCCCCACCCCCCATTTAGTATTTTACTGGTAGTTAACAGTAGGAACAAGACAGAAAACTAAAATGTTAGTATGCATTCTTAGTGGGTAAGTTAATTTAAAACATTCAGTTTTGCCTATAAAATAGCATTTTTATCTTTCTTTTAAAATAAAATAAAAATTACATAGGGGAAATTACATATTTGATAGCCTTTCTTTATCAAATAGAATATGGAAACAACCAGGAATCACTAGAGAAATGAAGTTAATTGTTAGAGAAACAAAGCCATGCCCATCTTAATTAATTAACAAGAAATCCCAAATTTAGACCAACTTTACATTCCCCAGTTTCTTAGAGAGACAGCAAGAAGATTGAGTTATAATTTCTGCTGCCAGGTCTTTTCAAGATCCAGTCTTTTCCTCCCTCCCTCCCTCCCTCCCTCCCTCCCTCCCTTCCTTCCTTCCTTCCTTCCTTCCTTCCTTCCTTCCTTCCTTCCTTCCTTCCTTCCTTCCTTCCTCCTTCCTCTCTCTCTCTCTCTCTCTCTCTCTCTCTCTCTCTCTCTCTCTCTCTCTCTCTCTCTCTCTCTCAACTTTAAAAGACAAACTAAAAGGTAGTTTAATTTCTGTGCTTTCCAAAGTAAAACCCAGGCCCACTATGCCAGGAAGACAAAATGGCCACAATAACAAAATTTTTTTCTTCTTCTTGAAACCCAGATCCTCTTTCCATCTCTGAACCTCAACCACATTACCCACTCTCCCTGTCCCTGGGCCCTTCACCCACCCTGGAAACACAGTATGTGTTATCTCTTTGTTTCTCAGTTGGGCTTTTTTCTTTCTCTTAAGGTTCTCATGCAGTGGGAGACTCCATGCCCTGTACTGGGTGTGCTGGGGAAGGCAGACTGTGTCTCAGGCAGGACAGTGTGTGGGTGTACAGCCTGCCTCTCAGAAGGGCAGCTCCCCCTGAGAAGCTTTCAAGCCCCTCTGTGAGATGACAACAGAAAAATACACTTTATTGATATCTGGGCTTCCAGTGGTTCCCACAGCCTTTCCTTCCAGTGAGATCAGGGAGCCCACACGATAAGTCAGACCCCTGGAAGTCCTCTGGCTGACAGATATCATTCTGAGTCGGATAAGAAGAGGAAGGGAAAGGATTGAGGGGGAGGGAAGGGGCTTTTTGGAGGTTGATGCTTTCCTTACTTAGAAAACCCATTTCCCTTTATTCTGACCCCAGGCTTGTTTTAATTTTAAGTTATCAATTTGAAATAGCTAATCAGTTGCCCCAGGCATACACACATTGCCAAGACTGCAAACTACCTGCCCCTTTCTAATCAACCCAAACGTGATAATAATTTATATGCATATGCACTTAGCCTGGGAAGCCTAGGCATTTACTCCAGGATGGTTTGCTGAGCTTATTCAGTAGAACTGTCTGATTTATACTAACAGCTGAGAGGCCCATGGAGGATTACAACATTTTCATGATTAAACAAGAGAGTGGACATTCACTTTAAAATACACACACACACACACACACACACACACACACACCCTCCAAACTCAAGGAAGAGATTTTAAAAAGCTTATTTTCCCATATATTTGGACAAGTATCATTTTGTTTTGAATGTTTGCAGTTCTCAATCAGGTTCTAGCGGAAATGTCTTAGGAGCCACAAGGAGAAGTAAGGTTTACATAGTGTGAGCTTTCATTGCCACTCTGATGCCAAATATTTACTGGGAAGCAGGATGGCTTTGTTCATTTAAATGAGAATTATTTGGTTTTGCTTAATGAAGCAAGAATTAACTGTTAGCTGTATCACTTAACCCACTGCTGTGATGTATCTGTCTTTATTAAGGAAACGTACTACATGCTTGGCAGGTCATAGCAACACTATTCTTTTGAGGGAATTGGTGAGAAAGAAGACTGTGGACTCTAATCTAAATGACAGCAGGAATTTGAGCAGAATGCAACAGTCTGCACTGAAACGTTACCGCCACCCCAATTAGAGTTTGTGTCTTGTTTTCTATCCTGGTGGCCAATCAGATATTCATTGACCTTGTGAAGCAATATCTTGGCCACCCGCTTAAGTCTAACTCTGGGGGTTCCTTTTCCGCAATGGGGTGTTCTTTCAAGAGAAAGCACAACTCCAGCATCGTTAAGTGCCAAACCCAGCATAGCAGCTGCCCTTGGAGTTCTGCCACTGGAGTCAACTGCAATGATGACCCATCTAAGATTAAGAACTATCTGGGGGAACATCATAATCCTAGAGGGCATGGTGGCAAAGAGATTGGTTTACACTAACTTGAATTTGACTTATCTTTTCCGAACTAAGGTGTATTCAATATCATAATTAAAATAGTCTCAACATTCAAATGAATAAGTTTCTGAGGCAAAATATTTTTATTATTGGGGTCAATATAGTATTAGAGTTAGGGAGTTATGAAAAAAGGCAGTGTGGGAAACAGGAGAAGGAATTAAAGATTAATTTTTCAACTAGAAATTCTTCTTTATAGTAATGCTGTTTTATTTTAGTGCCTCCTTCCCAAATATCTCAATATACTTTACTAAAAATATCCTTTTATTGTGTCTTAGTTTCTAAATTTTGTAATTTCAAACATAGCCTTTTCTCAGTAATAAGAGAGAATACTTCAATTTTTTTATAGTGGGTCCTTGAAACATGATATTGGTAGAATTATTTTTGTCTCTTTTTATAGATCTGTATTGCTATTTCCAAACCTAATATTTGAAGAGAGAAAGAAACCCAGTGTAGCATCGAATAACTAGGAACATAAGCTTTTTCAGGCTACATTTTTTTTACAGAATTCTTTTCAATTCATTGTTGAAAACATGGAAACAGAAGCAGAGGAATATTGAATTAACCTGTATTCCATGCACTAAGGTTGTCAGTTTAACAAGTGAATTGGTTGGACCTCAGATCAAAGACTTACCCAATACTATTTGGATAGTTATAGATTGATCAATTATTTGGTGAAGACATGTCTGCAGAACACAGATACTCTGGGAAGAAGTATGTATTGATAATTCACATCCCCCCCCATTTTGAACCAATCCCTGTATAAGTTGCTAAGGGAACTGTGCATGTTCCTTAAAGATGCCCTGTAATTCTTCTGGCCCAAGACTTTTCTCTCCTTGTTATCACAGTCATATCCTAACAGAGATAATGCCATCCCAATGTGCCTGTTACCCATCAAAATGGATGTCACAGTACTTTCCTCACAGGAGATGGTTTCTGTGAAGAAGTGCTGCATAGACACTTGGATTGTTACATGCGCAAGAATCCCGTTGGGTTTTACAAATGCTCCAAATTTATAGTTGCTAGTTGTAGGCTGTGTGAATGTGTAGGAGACTGTCAATCAAAAATGGGGCTTAACATTTACTGTGACTTTTGCTATTGAAACATGATTCCTTTTTCCCCCCTTTGCTGTAAGTCAGAAATGGAGTGGAACAAGTTAATTAAAATACTGGTGACTTAATGCTTTTCAGCCACAGAGAGTTTCCAGGTAGCTTCTCTGGAGCATTCTTTGTCATTGTGAAGTTCATCTGGAGCCAATAGAGAGTATTTAAAAAAACAAAACAATTTCTTCTTAGCATTTTCTGGCCTCTCTTTGTTTTAAAAATCTGAAGGCACAATTTTGTAGACAATGATACCATGGAAGTGTGGGAAGCCATCCTATTTTAGAAGCACCCTGCTGGATAATAGCTTTATTGGCAGGCATCAGCTTATCTTTACCAATGCCCAGCTATTGAACCATCAGCCCACCAGCATTCAACTGAATCCTGAGGAATAAATAACAACACACTCTTTTATAAGCTTTTTTAGGTTATTTTTGGCCCTTGATGTCTTGGATACAGAAATGAGTGGGAAGAGATTTATTTGTACGTTGAACTCTTCACTCTGTGTGGGATTATTTGAAGAATTATTTTAAAACAAAAACATTTTACTATACAAGGACTGAGAATGCAATCATGGAATGTTCCTCTTCTAGAAGTTGCTAACTTGGCGTCCCAGAGGCCACATCCAGCCTGCAGACATGCTTTTTTTGTGGTCTATATGTTTATTTGTTTTTAAATCCTCACCCAAGGATATGTTTTCATTGACTTTTGAGAGAGAGAGAAACATCAGTGTGACAGAGAAACATCAGTTGGTTATTCCCTGTATGCGCCCCAACCAGGGATCGAATACACAACCTTTTTGATGTATGGGATGATGTTCCAACCATCTGAGCCACCCAGCCAAGCCTCTATATGTTTTCTATTAATTGACTTAGGAGCCATTTTGTGTGGCTCATAGAAATGGATTTTTTTTTTTTTAAATCTGTCGATATTGGGTATGCACTACTCCTAAGTAGGAGCTAAGTAGCATCTGCCCCCTTTAAATAGGCATGGGCCTTCTAGTTCGCCAGTTCTCCACAAACCACAAATCAAATCCTACTATAGGTTTATCAAAGGTGTTGCTTTTGTGGAAACTTGCTCATAACAAAGAGCTTTTTGATATCATAATCTCTATTAGTCATAACAAGAGAGAAACGATGATAAATGCTTGTTTGAGTTCCTTAAGTAACTTCCTTTCCAAGAAGATGAACCATTATTCAATAAACACCTATTTACCCTATCTCTTGTGGTCATCACAACTCAATCAAGTAAGTGTGGTACAGAAAAGGAAAGTGGAGCTCAGAGACACTACCTTGCCTAAGGTCACACAGCTTTAATTGGCAAAACTAAATGGCATTTCGAGGCTTGCTTGGTTCCAAACCCCAGACTTCTCCACAAAGCATTCAGAAGATTTGAGATGACTCCATACCAAATCTCACTCCTCTTTCCACATCCCTGTCTACAGTAAGGACTTGAGTCAGAGAGGTGGAAGAGGAAAAGGGAATTTTTAACTTTTTTTTTTTCAATTGCTACATCATTTCTTTCTTAGAACTACAATATAGTACCTGTGTGTGTGTGTGTGTGTGTGTGTGTGTGTGTGTGTGTGTGTGTTTTAATTCCTCAAGACAAGTTGTAAAAAGTAACCTATGTGTGGCTCTTATAGGCTACTAGGAAGTGGGTACCCACATGGTTTTTATTTTTTTCATTGGCCATGTATACTCACCCCTCAATTGCTGCACAGCTGTACGGAGCTCAAACTGCAATAAAAGTGGTTTAATGCAAACCATACATACATAATGATCTTTGATTTCTCCCTTAGGCTTTGCAAGTCTCTCTTAATTACCTGCCTGTATACAAGGAATTCTTTGCCAGATCTCTTCATTTACTGAGGTGTTTCTGAAGCAGCATTTTCAAAGCAATCTCTTCAGAAGTGGAAATTGACCCCAAGCTCTCATTCTGAGGCAGGTCAGTGCAATTAGTAAAGCTGATGTAAAAACCTACTCCAATCTGGCTGGCATGGCTCAGTAGTTGAGTGTCAACCTATGTACCAGGAGGTCACGGTTCAATTCCCAGTCAGGGCATATGCCAGGGTTTTGGTCTTGATCCCTAGAGTGGGGCATGCCGGAGGCAGCCAATCAAAAATTTTCTGTCATCATTGATGTTTCTATCTCTCCCTCCCTCTCTGAAATCAATAAAAATATATATTTATTTTTTAAAAAAGAAAAGGCATTCTATCCCCATTTATGAGAAAAGTTGTAAAAATGGCAATAGGACAGACAAATAGGAACACTCTACAGGTCAGAACTGGGGGGAATAACAGTTGAATTGAGCTGATTTCCTGGCAGGAGGGGGAGCTCTTCCTTCAATCCCTGTTAGACCCAACACTCCTCTACAACCTTCCTGATACCTTCATTCAGAGTCTTTCATTCATTCCACTATCCATCCAAGCCACCTCTGAGCAACCATGTAAAATGACGCTTCTCTATCCCTCCCTATCCCCTTACCTGTTTAATCTTTTGTTTTTATACTTATCACTGCCACATTGTTATATATTCAATTTTTTATATATTATTTCTCTCTACCACCTAAAGTAAGCTCTCTGAGCACAATTTTGGTCTGTTTTGTTCACTTCTATACTCTTAGCACCCTGTGCACAGCACATTGTAGGAACTCATAAATATAAGCAATTGAATTTCCACTATGTTTTTAGAATCTGACAATGAATAAGACATGGTTTTGACCTTAAAGGTATAAACATAAATGCAACTCATACTAGGAGAACTTGACTTGTATTCATGACTTCAGCGAAAGTGATTTTACTTGTTAGCTGTTGGACTCCTGGGTATGATGGTTAATTTTATTTGTCAACTAGCTTGGGCCATGGAATACACAGGTATTTGATTAAATATTATTCTCAATGTGCCCATGAGGGTATTTCTGGATAAAATTAACATTGGAATCAGTAGACCAAATAAAGTACATTGTGCCCCCTAATGTGGTTGGGCCTCATCTAATCAATCGAAGGCCTGAATAGAACAAAAAGGCTGACACCACCACCACCACTATAGCCATAGTACCCTCCCACCCCCCAGGAGTAAGAGGGAACTCCTTCTGCCTAACTGCTTTGACATTGGTCTTTTCCATTCCTCACACTTAGACCTAAACATCAGCTCTTTTTGGATCTCAGATCTGTCAGCTTCGGACAGAACCTTCACCATTAGCTCTTAGGCCTCCAATTGGAACTGCACATTGGCTCTCCTGAGTCTCTAGCTTGCCAGCTTTAGACCTTGGGACTTCTCAGAGACTTGAGAAAGTTCCTACTAATATCATACACATGTTATTCTGAACCAAGAGGAGATTATATATATTTTATTTATATTATGTTATATGTTGTATGTTATATGTATATATGCCCATATTATAAATAAATAACATTAATGTCATAATATATAGTTACATATAATATAACATATAATATCTCTATGATATCTAGCTAATATACATATAATTTCCTATTGGTTCTGTTTATCTGGAAAACCCTAATGCAGTGTACCAGTCACACAAGCTTTTGAAAGTGTCATGTTCTGTTTATCCTAGAAGTAGATGTCAAATAGAATCAAATGTGCAAGAGGTCTACTGAGGAAAGTGTCTATGAAGGATAAGGGATGAAGGGGGAAGGAGCAGGAATAGACAGGGGGAGCCTTCAGCCAAGGATGCAAGCCTGAGGCCTACAAAAGGGAAGAGGGAAGGAAGGGCTGAGTAGGAAGAGTTTCAGACCACAGGACAGTTCTGAGAAAGTTTTGGCCATCCTGACGGAGAGTCCCCAAGCCACAGTACCCATTTGAGGAATTCCCCTTGAGACAGGAATGGCCCTGCTCTGGTCCACCCAGAGTGTTCAGCGATTGTCTGGGAATAGCCCTGGGGAAGTGTGGACTGGAGTGCATGCTGCAGTAGATGCAAAGCACAGCAGCTGGAGGCTGTGAATCAACTATGCTCCACAACAGGTTCTCTGAGCAGGGTGCCTTCATGACCTTCTCTTCTAGAATGCCCTTCTGTGGCTGAGGGTGGGCTTTTACAAATTTTGGTAATCATAGAGTATGTGGGAAGGACAATATGGTTTTAAGGAGGGTGGGGATCCTAAGAACTTACCTTAGAGCACATGGTCTTACTGAGTCTATTTACCAAAGCCAGTCTGGAGTTGTCTCTGCCCTACAACAGGAATGGCTGGGCTGCAGAAGGACGGTGGTGGGAATCCAGGGAAAGGGGACATGGAAGATGGACTATGTGTCAACTCTGCCAAAGCCAGCAGCTCGAGAACCGTAGCCACCTGCCATCCCAAGTGATAGCACAGGGGCCTGGTTTATGAAACCAATAATACATCAACCCATGGACCAGCTTTGGTACCCACACTCTACTGACAGACCTTGGCTGAGACTTTGAGGGATCTGGATACATTTCAATAGAGCTGGGAGGAATGTGGCAGAGATGAGCTGTCCTTGGTTGGAGCAGATAAATCTCCCACAAGTGGGCAGAAAATGATCGTAGGCCACCTGTTCTTCTGGCAAGACAAACATTGCTTGTTTTGTTAAATGATTATAAATCAGGTTCTCTCTTTTATTTCTCCTTTAGGATCAAAATTTATTAGCAATCCAGACGATTTATGTGGGCTGGGCTTCCCCTGTAAGCGTTTCACATCTTTAGTTAGTGTCTTTGCCCATCTCTACAAATTAAGAGAACTGCTGCTAAAAGCTTATAAAAGAAACAATCTTGTCAATTAATTTTGATGGAGCCATAGTGATAAAACATTAGTGCTAGGCAGGAATTGGAAACCCTTTATTGTTACCTATAGGGAAATTGAAACCCAGAGAAATGAGTGATTGCCCAAGTTGCCTGGCTGACGAATGGCAGAAAGCGGGCTAGAACCCAAGCTTTAGCTCTTAAGCCACAGCTCTGCCCACCATGGCAGCCTAGCTTTCTTTTCTGCATGTACCCTCCTTTTATTTTTTACATACTTCAAGTTAAACACATACTTGGTTAGCCAAAGATTTTTGTTTTAATCACACCTTCTCTAGGAAATCACATTTTTTTCTGGCCAAGGGTTTTGTGACCTAATTTAATTTTAGAAAAAATACAAAGAACAAAAAGCAGTGCTATACCTCAGGAGCTTATATGAATGCCATTGCCTTGAAAACAATGGCCAAAGCCTCACATAAATCCTATGAAGGGAAAAGTAGGTTCCCCAAATCACCCAGCTTTGTCACTGATAGAGCAAAGATTCTGGCAGCTGCTAGCCTGGAGACTTTGAAACTTCTTTGAGGCTGGAAGGAGCCTTGATGATTATCTATAAGGAAACAGAGCACCAGAAAAAGCAAGTTAGGATTGGAACCCACACCTTCCAACTCTTAACCAACTAATTGTTTATTACAAAATACATTGAGGGATGGAGATGAGACTTTCGATTTAAGACAAGCAAGGGCAAATGAGGAAGTCATATCCAGAGTCAGGACACATTGGCAATGATAATCACCATTGTTCCCTACTTATGTTACAGGCACGGTTCTAACTGCTTTCCTTGGATGGAGTATTTCTCTCACTAGACTATGAGTCAGCCTCACCAGGTTAGGCCCCAGCAACAAACCCCAAAGGCTCAGTGGCTTACAACAGAGAGTTATTTCTCATGTATTGTACAATGGCTGAGGCTCTGCTCCACATGGCTTCTTTGTTGCAGGATCTGGCTTGAAAACCCAACTTGAGATAGATCAATCTTGAAACAGGAGGAAAAGGGTACAATGGCCCTGAAGGCCTCTGCTCACCTCCATTACCACTTCCACTCAAATTCCATAGGATAAAGCAAGTCATATGGCCAAACCTGATGCCAATGAAAGGAACACAGCAGTGGGAATATACTGGTATATATTTAAACATGACAGGCAACAAAATATTTGAAATAATATTGCAATCTACCACACTGGGAATCTCCACAATACATTACACTTTTTTTTAATCTTTACAAAAAAAAAAAAAACAAAAACAAAAACACACACACACACACAAAAAAACCCACAAACAAACAAAAAACAACTAAGGTACAAACATCATCTGATGTCCAAAGTTGTATCATTAAGAGACAGAGCTGGTATTTGAATCCAAGCAGTATGGCTCAAGACCCCACACTTAATTAATCAACTATTATATAATCAATAAGTTACTTTTCATACTATGCTGCCTTTATTCTGATAACCCTCTGACACAATTCACCTCTGAGAGAGAACATCTGTGAGCATGCCATGATATAAAGCAGTAGGCAAAGAGTGGTTACCAAGATAAACCAGAAATAGATGATTGGCCTGCTCTCAGAAGCCTAGTCAGATGATGTATATCTGATATACATGGAATAAACTGATAAATCCTAAATACATATGCACCTACCATTAGAATGCTGTGGGGAAGTAATAGATATCTTTTGAGAAAGGAGGCCTAGACCAGTGTGGGAGGGGTTGGGAATGGAATGAAGACGTTCAGATGGAAGGGAAGGAGAGGAATGCAGGAAGACAGGGCCTGAGGGCAGGAGGTGGTGCAGCAGGGCATTAGTTCAAAGCATGCACACACTCAGCAGGGGCCTATGAAGAGCTTAGGCCTGTAGCAGGGAAACATACACTGACAAGAGTAACAAGGGCCTTTGTCATTCTAGTTTAAATGGGTGTTCCAAAACTGGGTCACACTGCCTATAGTGACTAGGAATGAATATTTTTATAACTCCTGTAATTACCTTTGAATAGCACTATTATACTACATTGTGTATAATAAACATGAAAAGTATTAAATGGATTAACATTACCTTCTAAAATATATCAAACATTTTAAGATCCTGTTTTGATTTTTCTTCATATTTCAAAAGTACACCTGCAGCTTCAAAAAATGAAAGCATATTTCATGTCTTTCAACATCCAACATCCCCACAGCAAAACACAGTGCACTCACAATATACTGGCTTGGGCTGGGAATATTGTTTTTATTCACTTATTCATTCAACCTACAAATATTAAAGAGCACCTACTATAAACAAGACATTATTCTAGGTGTTTGTTGAGGGTGCAGAAATGAACAAGGGACACACATTCTGCCTGCATGCATTGTGCTGAGTGTGCAAGAGAAGAAGTGAGAACCAAAGAGCTAAACTGCACATTTATAAAGGAAGTGAACCATCATTATTGAGCTGACTAGGATAATTGTTCTTCTGCAAAACGGGGGAGTCATTGAAGGGCTTCTGCACAGAAGACATGATGAGAACTACTCTTTGGGGGGGCGGGTAACTGGACAGTATTGCACATGTGTGTGTGTATGGGGGGGGCGTGAACTATTATAGAAAGGGATTTGAGTAGAAGAAGCAGCATCCAGATGTCCAACAGATGGAAAGCAGTCCTGAACCGAGGTAGTCAGAGGAATGGAAAGCATGGACAAGATGGGAAAGATTCCCACGCGGTGGAATAGGAGAGGAGTTCCTGATTATGGGGCTGGGGGACCAAGACAGAAGAATCAAATTTCTTGTAGTTAGCAGCCTACTCTCTGGCAGTCAGTGACAGACCACATGATGGTGGTCCCACAAGATTATAATAGACCTGAAAAATTCTTCTCATCTAGTGATGTCATACCTATCTTAACATGCTAATGAGCCACATTGCTCACGTGTTTGTCGTGATGCTGGTATAAGCATACCTACTGCTCTGCCAGTCATATAAAAGCATAGCACATACAATTGTGTACAGTTCATCATACTCGATAATGATTACAAATGACTATTACTGATTTATGTACTTGCTCTACTATACCTTTTATCATTATTTTAGTGTGCTCTTTCTACTTAAATAAAAATAGTTTGCTGGGTTATGCTGGGAACAGCCTCATATATGTTGTGTTTACCACATGTCTTGATAGCTTCGTTTTCTCTTATAATTGATTTAATCTCTTGTTGTTTCATACAGTAACATGCTGTACAGGCTGGTAGCCTAGGAACAGTAAGCTAGACCAAATAGCCTAGATGTGCAGTAGGCTATCCCATCTAGATCTATGTAAGTACAATCTGGTGTTCAAACAAAAATGAAATCTCCTAACAATGCATTTCTCAGAGCACATCCCCGTCATTAGCGAGCCCATGGCTATAATTTAGTTTAAGAACTGGAACTCTCCCTGCCCGTCACACGAGGCCACTACCCCACCCTGTGGCGGGCCCCATTCTCCTGTGCCAAGGAGGCCCGAGTGCAGTCACAGTCACAGTCTCAGGGAACCACCCTGCCCATCTGAGCAGCACCTTTTTTGTGAACTGGGGCGTATTTTATGGTTCCACTGAGATACCAGTTGGTCAGCCTAATTACCATCACAGGCTGCTCACTGCCCTTCCAGTTTACTTACCCTGGTAATCCTGACCAAATGTCCTGGACTGGAAGCTACTACGATGGAAACACAGCTCAGGAGTCAAGGCCCAGGGTCAATTTGGGCCTCCACCTCTCACTATCTGTGTGTTTGGGGAAAGTCCCTTTTCCTTTTTGAGTCTCTCTCTCTCAATCTCTCTCTCTCTCTCTCTCTCTCTCTCTCTCTCTCTCTCTCTCTCTCTCTCTCTCTCTCTCTCTCTCTCTCATTTGCAAATCAGAGATAATCAGATCAAACAACAGGGAAATGGCATATGCAGAAGGAATCACTATATAAATAGCCTCTGTTCTCCATGCTGACACCACCCAAACAGTGCCCAGCTGGAGGACTGGAGGAAATCTGGGCCCCCTGCCCCAGAGGATGCTCAGGTCTCAAGCCACAGAATGCTCCTAAGGGAAACCCTATCACCTGACCCATTAATGAGACTGACTACCTTGAACTCATGTAAAACCTATCTTACCTTTTCTTTTGTTTCCCAAGTGCAGCCATATTGAGTCATTTTTCACTCAAGAAAAAGTGTCACATTCACAGTTCTGCCCCTTCTCTTTTTGATGTTAATTTCAGCATTGCCTATGCAGAATACAGGTTTTTCATCCCAAACAAGCCCCACTTAGAACAGAATGGAGGCAGCTCTGACTCACAGTGTAATACCAAGCATGTTAATAGCTGTGCCATTTCCCCATGAACAAAACCTGGCAACAAAGCCAACTACAGTTCTTTCCTAATAATTTTCTGCGCGAGTACCTGAAAATTGGCTTTCAAAAACCCATGCTGCAAAAAACCTTTGCCAGCCAGCCTTTGAGAAGAATTTTGATATTATCAGAAGAAAGCCTGATGCAAACTGTTCTGTGCGTTAAGTCACCTGGGCTCTGCTTCTTATTCTGAGTCAATCCCTTTGAAATAGGAGCACATCCCGGTGAGCAAAGACCTGCCTTTTTATGAACATTCACTTCTCACACTGTCTCACAAGTGGGCATTTTCTTTCCTTTTTCTTCTGTGTACTACCTGGCCTAAGGAGCCACCGAAAATGCCAGAGCAGTCGAGCGAGTAATCGGCATTTGCTCTGGGCTCTGCCACATTTTCTAACCAGAAGGAAGGTCGAGGGGAGGGAGTGGGGGTCCCTCTCTTTGCATGTGGCTTTGTGCGGCAGGCCTGCCAAGCATTGCTCTCCTGGCCCTTAAACCTGTGCCAGACTGTTAATGTCTTAATGCTTATTGGAGTGTCAGGGAGTGCTGGCAGATGTCAGGGGGAATGGGAGGCTGTCAATAAGGAAATTACTTACATTCACAGGGTGATTGCCAGCGTCTGTCAGGTAGTGTTGCAGAGGATGTCAAGAAAGAAGGAAGGAGGGGGAAGGGGGAGGCGGGAGACAGCATTGAGGGAGGGTCCTTGTTTTATATATATATATATATGCAGATTGTTTAGAGGTATTTTATTTTCCTTTTATTTCAGATGCAGCAATCACAGGTCAAGCAATACACAAAAAGTGGTTTGCTATGTTGGGAGATTTCACACCTAAGAGCTTGCATGACTGGGGCCCTTTGTTTCTGACAGGCGACAGAGAATTCAAATGTTTTTCCTTAGAAGGCAGGAGGAGTCAGGTCCCTGGTCCTCAGGAAACGCATATTTTATTCAGCAATTACTTACTGCCTGCTCTGCGAGACACGGTCAACAACCCAGAGGCTGCATAGGAAAGATTGTAAGCACATTCTTTAAATTCTAGAGAGGAAAAAAGGCACCCTCTTCGCTCTGTGGTTTTGAGATTAAGGCTGTGAGCTAAATAGAGTCCCACCCTTGTCACTAACAGCACCTGCGTGCCTTCTCTGCCTGTGTACAGAGGGGACCTGAGAACGGAGCTTCCGGGGAAAGAGGCTTGAAGGTAATCTTGCCTTTAAAAGCTTCTCTCCATCCTGGATTTGCCATGGTGATTCTATTTATTGCCTCCTTAAGCCTGCAAAGCTCTACTCCTGTCTCGTTTCTTTACTGGCCTTTACACCCCTAACCCTCCCTCCAGTGCGTGTACTCTGAGTGCGCTGGGAAGAGGCGGTGGCAAAAACACTGTCCTTAGTCAATACTCAGGCACAATGGTCTAATTACAAGGGGAGGGGCGGGGGGGAATGCACATGAAGCTACAAACCTTACCTTTGTTAGGAAAGATCAACCCTGGAAACATGAGACACCCCCAGTGTTTAGCCCTGCTGATGAGAAAAACACCATCTCACTTAAAGGGAACATGGCATTTCCATCCGTGGACGATGGTGGCTTTTTAGGGCTGTCTACACTCAGGGTCCCATATCTCCCATGGTAACCTAGCTCCCTTTCACATTTTAGAATTCCTCCCAGCAGGAACAGAAGAGAGGAAGTTAGGCCACATTCGCTAGTTGCTTTTTGGACTACTTCAGAAAAAGCAAATATTTTACTGATGGAAACTCCAGGACTAAAGGTGCGCAGAAGTAACAGGAAGCAAGGAGAGGGAACGTTCCCCCAGAGTACCTGAGAAAAGTGAACTGAAAGATGCCTCGGTAAGGATTGACTACATGGGGACAGGACGGGCTGGGTTACCTGAGGGGAAAGCTGAAGTCCAGACTTAGCCTGGAAAAGCGATGGGCCAGGATGATTCCCCAAGAGGGCCCTCTCCCCACTGCCCTTCCTGTCCTACCCAGTTCCTCCCGCCCCCAGAGGAAGCAGCGTGAAGCCTGGATTCCAGATGAGAATGTGCTGTCCCCATCAGCACAGCCCCAGGCGCTCCTCGCCCCCCTGCCAGCCTGGTTGTGTACTCACGGAGTTCCAGGGCACATTCCTCCATGGAGTTCAGCACCAGGCACTGTGGGGCTCCGAGGCTTTTCAAGTGTCCTCTGACCCTTTGAAGTGCTCTCCCCAAGGAGGCATAAGCAAACTTCTGTCTGAGAAATGTGGCATTACTTGACCCCACTCCTGGAGACTCTTCCAGGGACACCTGACATTTCAGGAGAAGAGTAAATACATTTCTACCAACTTAACGCACAGCTTTCCTTCTTCTTCTGGCTCCGTGATACATATTATTCGCTTGGAAGCATCTTTCCTCAGTAGCAAGCACTGCAAGATTCTTGCCCCTCTCGCCCATAGCCCTTACACACCCAAGGGAAGTCAATCTAACCCTTTCTTTTCTATGCTGCAATATTAAACTCTGGGCAAAAGAGCATTTCAATCAATCAGTCAATCAATCAGTCCAGGACTATGCTGAAAGGGATATTTAAAAACACAGAAAAACATGCTATCAGCAGATATAAGCAATATCATGGCAATATCCTAGGGGTATCAGAAAAAAAGCATTAATGATGTATTAGGTTTCCTGTATGCATTTATTTTCCCATTTGGCTACTTACTGCTCATTTTACGGAAGAACTCTGTTGTGTAAATATTCTAATCCAAAAAAGAAATCCATAGCATTTTAAAAATATTTTCTTTTTCTTCCCCATCCTTTTTACATTTGTGGTGGTTATTATTCTAAATCTTTGCTTCTTTTTTATCTTGTTATCTAACTGGAGACTGGATAAGGAGTAGTAAGAAAAATAAGAATGACAAGACCAATAATTCTCATTAATTAAGTACTTACTGAGAGCTGGAATAACCTTTGCATTGCCTAACACTTGAGGACAATTCATTACCCCCACTTCACAGGTGAGGACTGAGGTTTAGAAATGTTAAACAACTCCAGACCTCTTGTTCTGTAATCCCAACTCAAAGGTCATTTTCTCAGGCACTGCCCACAACTAGGACAGATACCTCTTTAAATGTTCTTACAATCTTATAACATATATCTTCCTTTCATTCGTAGTATGAGAATTTGTAATTTTACAGTTATTTATGAAATTAAATGATTAAAGCATTTCTCCCACAATACTCTGAGTCCCAGGATAGCAGAAACCACATGCATTTTTGCTATTACTGATTCTGATATGTAGGAGGATTATAATACATATTGAGTGAATGAATGAATATTGGAATGATTTAAGGAATAAATGAGTCCTTATCTGTTTAACTGCCTAATTTGGGAGTTTTCATTTAGGCAGCAGGATTGCTTTTAAATGAGGTCCTATCCACAATGCTGTATACTATGCAGCATTGATCTGTGCTGGTTGGACTGCCTGGGTTTGAACCCAATGCCACCATGCTTTAACTGTGTGACCTCACTTAAGTTACTTGACCTCTCTGTGTCTCAGTTTCCTCATTTGAAAAATGGAGATGATAGAACTCATCCCATATAGTTATGAAGATTCCATGAATATGTAACCTCTCAGAACAGTACACTTAGAAAGTTTTGCATACATATTGATATTATCAGATATTCAGGAATTTATTATAGCATCACAGGAAAATAAAACATTCCAGGCTAATTTCACTCGAAGACTGCTGTCTTATAATAGTTCTTACTCACTGACTGAACCCCCTGTTCTGGTGGTCCTTCGTGGAAGATCCTAAAGGTGTGAATCTTAAAGAAGCGGCCCAAGGATTTTCATTCTTATATAGAAAATACCCAACATGAGTCCATCATGAGATTTTTACTAATATTTCACTTAACAAGTTCAGAAAGAATATTTAGTGAAGATAAATTATTTTAAAATTTTGAATATATATTATAAATATTATTTTAAAATATGTAATACCCTCCTATTCAACTCACATCCTCTACAATAGTTCCCCCTCCCCCCCACAATCCCTCCCCCCTTCCAAAATGCCTGATGCATTAGATTCGTGAACTGGTGTGGGGGATCCCTCAGGCCAGCCTGTACCCTCTTGCAGTCTGGGACCCCTTGGGGGATGTCCGCCTGCTAACTTAGGCCCGATATTCACAAGGATTGGGCCTAAGTTGGCAGTCAGATATCCCTCTGGGCTCTTGCAGTCTGGGACCCCTTGCTTCTTACTGATCACCTGCAGCGGAGGTGGGAGAGGCTCCTGCCACCACTGCTGTGCTTGCCAGCCGTGAGCCCAGCTTCTGGCTGAGCAGCGCTCTCCTTGTGGGAGCGCACTGACCACCAGGGGGCAGCTCTTGCGTTGAGCATCTGCCCCCTGGTGGTCAGTGTGCCTCATAGCCAGAGGTCATTCTGCTGTTTGGTCGATTTGCATATAAGGCTTTTTATTATATAAGATTGTCATTTGTTAATAAAATTATATAAGTTTCAGGTATAATTGTGGGATGAGGCAGAATGACTATGACCAGACCCAGAGTTCCACAGCCCCAGATTTCATCACAGCCCTGCCACCTGTTAGCTGTCTGCCTTGCATAAGTTTGTTAACTGCTCCTTGTCGTGTTTCCTTAGCTAGGAAATAAAGATGACATTAATTATATTGTGATGGTTAAGCAAGATGAAGTTCTAAAGACCCTGGTAAATCATAAATGCTTAGTAAAATTTAGTTTTTTGTTTTATTTAAAAAAACTAAATTTTACTTCCTCCCTTCTTATTTTCTTTTTTATAACCATTTCAACCAAGGCTTGACCAATATTCTGCTATCATTTTGCGCTTTCTCTGATCCAACCTGCCCAAGACCAGAGTCATCAAGTGGCCTTTTTCCTTCTTATTTTCCATGTGCTCTCAAGGCTCAATGTAATAAAAACAGATAGTAGAAAAATGAAGCATTCAATCAAAACACCTGAATGGGAATTTGTCTCCAGTTTTGTTTCTGACTTTATTTTGAGCAACTTATTGAACCTATCTAGGTTTCCTTTAGCTCATGAAGCATATCCTGGAATAATTTACTTTTTTCTTCCTCTACCCTTCCTCTGTATACCTGTGTCATAGCAATAACAGTAATACTATTTTCAACTTACACTTTCCAAAGTCTTTGATATGTATTGTATTATTTAGTGGCCATATCAAAATTCTGAGGTATTGCAATTAGGCACTATCTCTCTATTTCCAGATAAGGAAATTGGGGTAAGAGGGGATATATGACTTGGTAAGTTACAAAAACCCTGGCTGGCACACAGATGTATTTTACTGTGGTCTGTCAGACTTCTATGATACACTTACTATATGCATTACACTGGCGAAATGCTGCTGATGCAGCAAGGTCTCATACTCTTTTTGTGACAGAACACACACAAGAGGAAAGTGACAACAAAGTGTTAGATGCTAAGAGCCAAATGAGTAACACAAAATTCCTTTCCCTCTTACTGATTTGTCTGTGAAAAAAGAATCCCTTCTTTTTCTGAGATGGAATTCTCCTATCATTGTGTCAGCCCATCTCCTGGGGATCCCACGGAGAGTCAATAGCAGAAAGAGACTAATTTTACTTTGACAACATTATTTCAGTTTTATGTAAGCAATAGCCTCAGGATGACTGTCTTTCAACAACAGTTTGTTTGGACTTTAAACAGGTCATGTTTAAATGTATGCTAAAACTCTGAATTCCTGTAAGGACAGGAAACTATCTTGGTAAGTTTTCTTCTGAGTTGTTTCCCCAAGTCCATGGGATAGTTCTGCATGCACGAGAAGTATGCAGAGTTTCAGTTTCACTTTTTGTGAAACCAAGAAGGAATAGGATTGACCCTGAAACTCCACAACAAGAATAAGGACTGTGAAAATATCTGGAATATTTTCTATTATTAAAAAATACGTTTAACCAGGAGTTTTGATAAGGTGTTTAAGGAATATCTGAATTTTTGAATATGTCATATATCCACAGACTTCAAGCACCAAAAAAAATAAAAAGGAGTCTTAGAAAAGACTTCCTTCCTCTTTCTCCCTCTCACTGTCTGCCACCTGCCTAGTTCCCATTTCCTCCCCCAACAGCTAACCACTTATCATCCCTTGTTTATCTGCCCCCAAATTGTTATGTAAAAAATAATACAGTACAAATATATGTTCATTTTCTTTCCCTTTTATGTATGTTACAGAATATACTACATAATAATTTGTACCTGTTTTCATTAATAACATATGAGCATTCCATGGCACTATAGTTTCCTTAGTAATTTTTACTATACTTGCAAAGTGTTTGATTCTGTGAATGTATCCAAACTTAGGACAATTAACACTGGCCAGGTAGCTCAGTTGACTAGAGTGTGGTTCTGATGCATCAGGGTTTAGGGTTTGATCCCTAGTCAGGACACCTACAAGAGTCAACCAATGAATGCATGGATAGGTAGAACAACTAATCATTGTTTCTCTCTCTCTCTCTCTCTCTCTCTCTCTCTCTCTCTCTCTCTCTCTCTCATCAATAAATTAAAAATTAAAAAAAATCTTAGGACAGTTAGTTGAGTCTACTTGTTTTCCTGAGGAAATGAATAACTTTGTCCATGTCTTATTTTATGTCACGAGTGGAGTGTATCTGTAGAATGATTTTCTTTAGCTGATATTGCTGGATCAATAGGTACATGTATTTGTAATCCCCCACAAAGGATTTTTACTAATCTGGTGAGCTATGAAAAAGATCTCAATATAGTTTTTATTTGCCTTTTTGTTAATGAGTCAGATTAAGCATCTTTCATCCATGTAAAAGACTTTTCAGATACAAATGATGTGATCATATCCTTTGCTAATTTTCTTTTAGGCTGTTGATGATTTCCACTTAGTGGAAGTACAATAAATAACTTTATATTCTCTGTTTCCTAAGTTTGCTATGGGATAGGCTTTTTTTTTTTTTTTTTTTTTTTTTTTTTTTTTTTTTAAAGATGTCCATTCCTTTTTTATTTTTTGAATTTGAAACTATGAACAGTTAGTTTTGGCAGGCCCTAACAAATCATACATCTTTTTATTCTGTTTTAAAAATTTGGCCAAAGTTGAATTGAACAAATAAAAGCTTAAATATACCCAAAGTCCTTCTCTTTCTATTGCACTCCTCCACCTGGTTGAACTTTGCTCAATTAGTATATTTGAAAGAAACAATTATAGCTAAAAGATGGCAGTCTTTCTTCCTCTGTTAAGTAATGTTAGAATCTTTTCACCAGTCTTTACTATAAGAACTGGAAGAACTGGAAATGTGAATGGAATTTTAAAAAAGAATTGTCTGAAACCAAATTAATCTAACACTATAGCAAACTTATTGTTTGCACTTTCTCCTCCCTCAGAAGTTTGAAATGATTCTTTTTCTGTCATTTTGCAGCTTTCAGAAATTTGGAAAATAGTGGCATGTTCTCATTAAATGTGCTATAAAATTCACCTATTGGCTTCATTATACACATTTAGAAAAAGTGAAAAGGTTTTGTATGAAATGAAGATGCCTATCTGTTGAAAATTCTGCATGTAGTACTGAGCAGTAATTACAAATCAGGTATTCTACTGAACACTGCAGATACGTAGTAGTGAAGAAGGAAGGTGTGCCCCTTGCCTTCTCACACTTTTGAGTTGTAAACCAGTCACTCTTTATCCTGATTACCTGGGAAGGCTAAACAACAATATCCATGCCTGGGCCCCAGGCCAAAAATTCAAGGGTGCAACTCAGTAATAAATATTTCTAAAACTCCCCAGAAGATTCTAAGTGAAGCCAGAGTGGAAAACCACTGGTTGGTCTAGCCATACCCCAGAGAGAGCGACAAAACCACAAAATATTTTGAAGAGGAAGTGGTCATGGAAATTTTTATGTGATGTAATATGAACCTCACAGCATCCACTCTGAAGGATTCTTGCCACAGTGTTTAACTGAAAAGCAGCAAGGCCTTAACCTGCATTCCAAGGTACAGATAACGTAGAGGACAGAGCAACAAGTGAAAAGGCACCTTGAGGGAACATATCAGACAAATCCAGAAAGTGGTACTTTCTCCAGGACAAGTGGCCTGGTTTCTTCAAAAAAGGCAATGCTGTGAAAAGGTCTGGGAGTGAAGAGGGGACTAATAGAGACTGAAGGAGAACAAAGAAGCAACAAATATAATTCATCAACTGGATTGCATTCTGATTCAAAACATCCTTTGGAATCATTTTTGAAGACAATCTAGAAAATTGAAATACTTAAATATATACTAGAAATTAAATGTTAAGTTAGTCTTGTTGACTTTTCTTAGGATCTTAGGTATATACATATGTACAAGAATGTCCTTACTTTTAGTAACTGAATGCTAAAGTATTTAAGGGTGGCAGCAACTTTCAAATGGTTCTTCAACACTCAAATCACACATATCATTTAGAAAAGCAAATACAGTCATATTTTTTTAAAGAAGTTTAGAAGAGGCTGAGGTATTAAGGATTAAAGAGGCTGCTGAGTAGTGATGATTATTTAATAGACCTCCATTTATTGGGTGAATTCTGTGTTGTAGGTACTGTGCTAATGACTTTATAGCATGGTATTATTTCTATTTTAAAATATGCATCATTGTTTTAATTTCACAAGTGAAAAAAAGGAAGCCTGCAATGATTAAACACCTGCAACCTCACATTGAATCAAGATTTGAACTGAGTTCTTCCTGTTTCCGTTGTGGGTGATCTTGATCATGACAACAGAGTTGCTCCGCCCCCAAACTGTGCCATGACCACATATGTGGTCATGGAAAGCACATAAGCTTTGGATTTATTTCAATTACAGCACCTACTATAGTGCAAATTGACCTGCTGTTTATATGTCTGCTCTGTGTCCTCTTTGTCATGGGAAGACTACAGAGTCAGGCCCACCTGGATCCAAATCTTGGCTCTCTCATTTATTAGGGGTTTGTTCTTGGACAATTTTTTAAAACTCAGCTTCAATTTCCTCCTCTATAAAGATGGAGATAACATTTGTACTTTATAGGATTGTTATACAGATTAAATAAATATATGTACATAAAAAAGCACTTAGCACAGTCCCTGGCATACAGTAAATGCTCAATCTATTAGTCACCCACCACCACCTTTTCTTAAAATAAATTTGGATTGCCAGGAATGATTCTTGCTTATATAGAAAACCGTCTGATGCTCAAAGTGATTGCCAATGCTTAGTCCTTCAATCACTTTCATTACTATCAACTTAGCACTAGGGACCATTGCTTTGAATCCCTAACACCTACAACAGGAGAACTCAACTAGTGTTCAAAAATGTGTTTTGTAGTATTAATTATCATAGGGTAGTCATTATGAGTCATTATTAAGGTTGTGACAGGTATTAAACATCCCCTATAGAAACTTAAATTTAATATGATTTCAATGGATTTCTAAAATGCAGGCAGAAACAATCATTTGCAATATATTTTGGGACTATGAAAGTTTATTCCAGGTAAATATACGAGAAAAGTAATAGAGATGGGAAAACATAGACACCCCCCCCCCAGAATAAGTTATCTCAATTGCATTATTATATATGTAAAAGCAAAAATATGAGATAAGATTGGAAAGTTAGTTGAGAACCTCATTTTCTTCAATAGAGCAAACCACTATCAGTCTTGAATCAAGTGAGCAATTCAAATTCCAGAGATATCACATATCAAAAATAGTCTATCCTAGTAGTATGTTGTATAATCATTTGTATGTGTTTTGGTGATAAAGAAGAGGATACCAACCAAGTGGGTTGTTGTTTCTTTAATCTTTGAATGCAATGGGACCAGAAATGGCAAGGGAAGGGAAGGAGAATTTGGAAAGTAGAATATAAGAGGATATAGCTGCTGATTGAATGGAGGCAACAAGCTTCAATAAAGAAGTCAAAAGGACCCTGAGAATAAAAGTAACATGATCAGAAATTAGAAGGTCATAAGGGGGAGCTGTTCTGGGGGAGGTGAGAAATTTCCTGATGGAAACGGTGAGTTTGGTAGACCTTTTAATTAGTAACACTACAACCCACTCTTGGAGGCCAGCTATCATAAAGCTGAAGGCTTGAAACTATGTGATAAATTTCTCCTCAACTTAGGTAGCAGAGCACCTAATATCTTATGAGACAATACATGGGTCCAGAAATTTCACTTGAAATTCATAAAAACAGACTGGCTCAGAATAGCTCTAGCCTAAAGCTTGAGTGTCCCATGACCAACAGGATCTATAACTCCATCTGCTCTATGGACAGGTTGGTGGAAAAAAAAAAAAGAGAGAAATAATTCAGGGAAGTGAGTTTAGGGAGCTACTTAGTAGATCAAAAGGTAGCAAGATTTTCACTCATTTATTTATTCAGTATATATTAAGCACCAAGTATTGTTGTGGGCATAGAAGTTATATATAAGGTCTTTGCTCATGTGTACTTTTTATTCTAATTATACTATTAGCATTTTTATTCCAAATATAATTCTAATAGTAATTATGTAAATGGGTAAATAAGATAATTTTAGAGAATGATAAGATCTCCTTTAATGCCTCTTCATTCTGAGAAATGACCTAGAATTAACCAGTCCTGGGAATGTTCACATCTGATTCCTTGTCCTTCATGTCTTACTTTAAGAGAAACCTTCTCTGCCTGCTCCAAGCAGAGCCCCACAGCCATTCTCTATCCCAGTAATTATCACTCCTTAATGATTGGTTGTTTATTTTTCCCTAGTTTAGTGTCTGTCTTGCCCACCTGGATGGGCAAGAACCTTGTCTATTTTGTTCTCATTGGTTCCCAATGCCATTTCTAGGGCCTGGCCCACAGCAATATCTCAGAAAATATCTGTGTGATTAGGGTGATCAACCACTTCAGTGTGCCTGGAACTGAGGGTTTGCCCAAGACATGGGGCTTTCAGTGCTAAAACCAGGGAAGTCCTGGGCAAATTGGAATGTTTGGTCACCCTCTATGGAACGCACAGCCATTGGATAAGAAAGTAATCTCATACATGGACCTTCCATCATCATAGTTAAATCTCATGTCCCACTAACCAAACCCAGAGCAGGTATCACTATGCCATGGCACAGTTAGTGTCAGCTACTGCCTCGAATATAGGCCAAGCCTGAGGGAAACCTGAAAGCAGATCCCTAGGGACTCCTGTAGGCATCATCCTCACTCTAGTGAGGCAGATATTGAACTGCATGAAAAGAACATGCCTATAATCATAAAATCAGTGGGTTTGGGACAGGTCTATCACTTCTGGTTTTCCTCAACCCACTTGGCTCATTTCTAGGGTATCCAGATGGAACTGGTCTAAAAATTAACAATTAAAATAGTCTTAATACAAAGTAGCATTTGACAGCTAGAAGGCAACCCTGAAATCATGTAATTTCCACACCAAATTTTACACTGGAGGAAACTAAGAATCTGGGATGTTAATTTCTCCAATGGAGAGCCACCTTTATTTGTTATAGGACCCTCTTCATTTGTTTCTCCACTGACCAGAGTCCCTTTGCAAAACTGGCCAACTGCTCTTTTTCTGGTCCCCTCCATTGTTTGCTCTGAGCAGGCTGTCCTGTTTTGCATTTCCTCCTTCATTTGTGTGCTCTTGAACAAGTTCTGCCAGCTTTTTTGCATATTACTTATTTCAATATACTGGTTGTTTCTCCCGAAAAGAACTATTGTTTAAGAGATTTAGACATTCCTTCTTCCTTGAAGGTAGGCTAATTTTCACCCTGAGATTTGAAGTGAAAAATTTTCACCATCTGTGTAGTTTGTCGATCTTAAATGAAGGAGGGAAAGAAGGAAAAAAGGAAGGGAGGGAGGAAGGAAGGAAGGAAGGAAGAAAGGAAGAAATGGAAGAAGGAAGGAAGGGAAGAAGGACGGAAGGAAAAGTAAGAAAAAAATATAAAAAATTTAAAAATTTGTGAAGCTTAATAGGCACCTTACTTGTCAGAGAATATGTTCCTGAAGTTTGTGTCATTGTGATATACTTTAAAAGATTGGTTCTGAAAATAGATATGTTTTTTTCCTCACTGATCAAAAGACACAGAAATAAAGTCACATTCATTTTTATTTTGTTGTATGTTCTGAATCAAAAAATGGTATGTGCCTGCCATTAGCCTTAATGTGACACCAGGGGTAAGGCAACAAGAATTGCATCTATTTAGAGATATTTTCATATCAGTATGTCCTAGTGTAACTAATTTTGGGAAAGTGTACAGCTTGTTGTTAGTATTTTGGAAGTTAGAAAGTTTTTATTCATGATTGCCTTTTGTAATAGTTGGTCATAGAAATTTAAAAAGAGGTGTTTTTTTTTTTTTTTATGAGTTCTTAATAACAAAAAACAGAACAATCAACACATGCACACAGAAAGAAACAAAAACAGAACCTAAAGATGAATATTTTGTTTAGCTGGGGAATTTTATACAGAGTGAAAGATTTTATTTTACCCTTTGTTGTGAATTTCATTCCAGGAGAGATGTTAAATCCATACCTCTGTAGAAAAGACCTTGGTTTTCCTTAGGCCTATTTCCTTAAGTACATTTTCTTAGGGCAAAAAATTTTAAACTAATTGAGCCAATAATCTGGGCCAGAAAATTTCTCTTCTCTTCCAAACTCTACTTCTGTAAGCCACAGCCACATCCTTTCACACAGTCACTCATCCAAACACTTCTTAAAACACACATCTTGAATCTCTCAACAGACCTAAAGTAAATGGACCATTCCTCTTGTGGGGACATTTTATCCATTTATACAACCTCCATTTGCCTTTATTTCTTGACCATTCTTCAGAGACAGCTAATTAGAGACAATTATGTGAATAATTGTAGATTCTAAAATTATCACCAGTTAATTCCAGGCCCTAGAAACACTAATCATATGCTAGTGGTGCTGGTCTGTGGGAGATTTGACTTTAAAGCAGGCTTCAGTCAAGATTCAAAGCTCTTTTGTGTGTTTATTCACAATGCACATCACTGTCTGAGAGGGGGTACACACAATCACATCAAAAAACAAGAGATCCTGCCCAAACCGGTTTGGTTCAGTGGATAGAGCGTTAGTCTGGACTGCAAAGTCCCAGGTTCAATTCCGGTCAAGGGCATGTACATTGGTTGCGGGCACATCCCCAGTGGGAGTTGTGCAGGAGGCAGCTGGTCAATGTTTCTAGCTCTCTATCCCTCTCTTTTCCTCTCTGTAAAAAATCAATAAAAATATATATATTTTTAAAAAATCAAGAGATCCTGATTTTAATAAACTATGGAAGATACATAATATTCTTCAGTAAACTTTCCACATATTATCATTTTGTACAGTGATACCAAATAAAATTCTCTGTACTTTAGATTGACAATTATATTTTATAAATGTGACTAATCAGTGAGCAGAAAAAGGTCAAACAATAACTTTGCCATTATATATTGCCTTAAAAGGTAAGCCTTAAATATAGTTTAAGGCTCTATGGAAATATCCAATTTTGATTATAAAATTCTTTTGAGTATTTTTAAAGAAATTTACAAAATATATAAGTCAAAACACCTGTGTACCTATCAGGCACAAATGGTACTAATGAACATTTTGTCACGTCTGCTTTATGTCTTTCTTTATGGAAGAGATTAAACACTACACATGAAGTTGATGTTCCCATTGTCTTCCATCCCAGTCTCTTCCACCTGTTCCCAGGGATAGCCATTTTCTCTAATTTGCTAGAGAAATACAGTTAAACTTCATGATTTGCTCCATTTGTTTTTGTGCAGAAAGTGTATTTAGCATTATGTTTTCACATAGTAATATCTAGCTAAGTATATTTTACAGAAATTCTGGTTTTACTATGGAAATAATGATTTTCATGTGTTAAAATGAATCTTTGGACATTTTACAGAATTAACCTTCCCAGAATCATCTAGAAAGCACAACAATGCTCTAATATTTTTAAATGATAGCATTTTATGAACATAAATTATTTTATTATATGAAGTACCTTAGGGATGTTTTCATGATGACAATAGTAAATGCTTACTGGATAAGTTCTTTGATCAACATAATTTCTTTTTTTAATTTAATATATTTTATTGATTATTTTACAAAGAGGAAGAGAGAGGGATAGAGAGTTAGAAACATCGATGAGAGAGAATCATCGACCAGCTGCCTCTTGCACCACCCCCTCTGAGGATGTGCCCGCAACCAAGGTACATGCCCTTGACCGGAATCGAACCTGGGACCTTTCAGTCCACAGGCCAACACTCTATCCACTGAGCCAAACCAGTCTTGGCCAATATAATTTCTTCAATACACTTTATGAAGTCTGATTAATAGTCCAGATCATGCTACTTTACTGATAAAGCAACAGTTTACTAATTTACTATCTTAAATGTTACATAAGACAAATGATATTAACAATATTTACAAAATTCTAATAAAAGGCTTTAGTATCATCTAGACTCTAGAGAATACTTTATCATTTTATCAAGAAGTGTTTAATAGAGAATATTTGTCACCAATATTTGAGAACAAATTGTGCTTCTATGATGTCAGAGTAGCTTCATAGACTTCACCGCTGCAGGAATAATTAGAAAGTATGTAAAATCATATAGTGTTTGAAGTCTTGGGCTTATCATGAAGGCTCTTTGACTCCTGTAACTTTGCTATTTTCTTATTGGATGGCTGTGGAGAGAGATCATTTCATCTCCCTAGGATTCAATTTCCTCATTTCAAAAATACCTTTTTAAAAAACTGTCTTGGCATAGGGATGGGGAAAAATGAAAAGAGATGATCATCAATCTCTCTCCCAGCTCTAAAATTTTATTATTATATTATTCATTTCATTTCTTCTCCCTTCCCACTCAATGTTCTAGGACATAGATTGGTAATTAGTCAAAACTGATATTTTCATAGAGCCTTAAATTAGCAAGACAATCAGACTTAATATTAAAGGTAATAAGAATTTGAAACAAAAAACCTTTTCTTAATTCATTATAAAATCAATTCATTTATAAGAACCAGACAAAAACTGTTTGAAAGAGACATTAGAAATATATTTGTACTTACTATTAACTATAAATATTTTATAGAATGAAGAACATTCTAAATATACTCTCATTAAACATAGTTGAATTTCTACTCAAAACAATGATATATGTATTTTATCAAAATGATGCACAGTTTAGGTTATGAAATATATTTTGTCAGTGCAGAAATAATTATATAATTGATGAGGATGGTGAGACTGTCTCATGACCCTATGGTTAGGCAAAGGTTAGGCAAAGTTATATTTAATTTCTCAATATCAGTATCCCTCTGAAGGATATTACAGATAATTACTTTGTAAGAATATATGAGTTGACAAATTAGTGAAACAATAACGCTTTTACAGGGGAAATAATAAATTGCCTTTTAATAGTTCTTATCTGCTGTAATAAAAACATGGTCATTTTTACATCTTCTTATGGGACTTTGAAACCAACTCTATCTGCTGTGGAATTTTCCAGGCAGCCATTGCATTCTTCTGTACAACCTTAAGGTCTGGGAGATAAAAAGTGACAGTGATTAGGGATCACAGGGAGGTGTGGAAGAGACTTCCTAAAGTTACCTTTTCTCGTCAATACCCTTCTCTTTAGGAGTATTTTCTTAGCAAATTTAAATGAATAACAATCTATGATACTCTTAGTGATCCCAGGAAAGGAAAAGATATGCCTCTGTAATGACCACTGTTATAACTGACTGATCTTCACAGACCCAGTGTTCTCCCTATGAGACCATGGATGTGGAAGAACACTGTAAACCAGGCGTCTTCAAACTTTTTAAAGTGGGGGCCAGATCACGGTCCTTCAGAGAGCTGGAGGGCCCGACTATATGAACTACTAATTCCTACTGTAACACCTCGGCTGCGCTCACTGCCCAAAAAACCTGGTGGGCCGGATCAGACTCCTCTGCGGGCCGCATGTGGCCCGCGGGCCGTAGTTTGAAGACGCCTGCATAACAAATGTTGGGAATTATTATTGAGATGACCATTCCAAGGCTGACCCGAGCATGTATTTCATCACAAAAAACAAAAAAAACAAAAAAAAAATTCCTTCTAAGTGGCGGATTCATTTTGTAGTTTGAAGGGATTGATATGACTGAGCAGGGACCGAGGACCTTGACTATCTAAATCTTCGTGTCTGTCCATCATCCTTCTCTCAGGTTCCAGGAAAGTGCATGTACAGAGCAATGCCAAATACACATACACTTTTTATTACTATGAAATTTCAATCTGGCCCCTACTGAGCTAGGTTGGTCCAGGAACAGAATTCCTCTTACTCAGGCTGGAAGCAGGAAGAGGGCATGAAACCAAAACATGCCACCCAGTCTCCTTCCCTCTTTCACTCTAGGCTCTCAGATGGTAAGGAAAGGGAAGTCAAGGAAAAGTGCATGCAAAAGCAAGGGGAAAGTAAGGGGTTTTTTCTATGGTCTGCCCTCGGTGAAGAGGGGGCGGGATGAGAGTGGAATGGTTATATTTTCTTCCTCTTCCTATAAGTCTGTTTTCTATGCAATAGCCATTGCTCTTTTCTTTAAACTGAACTAGAGGCCCAATGTATGAATTGTTTCACAGACATTGATGGGGACACACCTTCTGGATCCTTCCAGATTATGTCCTTGAGGTTCTGAACCTTGGCTTGGCACAGACGGCAGTGGTGTGATGATTATGCTCAGTGGCACACTGGGCACCGTGGTGATGCAGGCCTGAGCCGCTGCTTGTTCTGCCCAGGTCCCCTCGGTGCTCCCCACCTGCCACCAGCCTGACCCAGTGCTCCCACACACAACCCTATTGTGCCACTGCACACATATCTACTAGTTTTAACAACAATATCTTAGACAAGTAAATTGAATCCAGTTAATGGTTGAGGATATTTTTTTCAGGCATTATTTCATAATCCTTACCCAGTTTATAGAGTGGGAAGATGGGAACTTGGAATCAGAGAGATATGCTTTTAATCCATGGCTTCTTCAGCTGAATGGCCTTGGCAAGTTACTTACCTTCTGTTTTTAAATATATTTTATTGATTTTTTACGGAGAAGAAAGGAGAGGGATAGAGAGTTAGAAACATCAAATGAGAGAGAGACATCAATCAGCTGCCTCCTGCACACCTCCTATGGGGATGTACCCACAACCACGGTACATGCCCTTGACTGGAATTGAACCGGGGACCTTTAAGTCTGCAGGCCGATGCTCTATCCACTGAGCCAAACCAGTCTTGGCAAGTTACTTACCTTCTTAAGCCTCATCCCTTCATCTCAGAAATGGAGAGAATTGTACTTATACCTCATGGGTTTGATGATGATAGCAGGTCATACACATAAAAAAAACCATAACACCAATATGGTGAAATACTCAACCGGGAGTAAAAAGGAGTGGACAACAGCAACATGTCAACATGGATGGTTCATCAAAATCAAAAGCTAGATGGAAACCAGTGAGCGGCAGAATTGGATGAATTGCACAGTAAGATTTGCGTAAATACACTCATGGGCACTTACATAGAACAATATCATCATTGCTCATGAAAGGTAGATTGAAAAACACACTGGTTACTGTGTATGAGAGTAAGAACCGTTGGGATGGTGAAAACTGGGACTCTAAATAAGAGGGAGACTGGAATAAACTGAAGTATTGGAATGGATCAGTCCTGATGCTTGCTGTTATTGTGTGCACCTGAGGTTCAAGAGGAAAGCAAAACAATGTTTAGTACAAAGGCTACTATTTAGCAGAAGCTCAATATAGGAGGCTATTTTTGTTACTAGAGTAAAGCCCTACTTAACAGGCTTTTGTTTGCATCAACTTGACTAGTATTATTGAGCTTACCAACCTTTACAAAGATAAGAATTGAGTTAATGGAGTCAAAAGATCAGAATGAAACTATTAAAACTATAGAAGTAGAGAATGTAAAGAATATCTTTTCACAATAGAGAATAATTGATACATACTCATATCATTTCATGAAAGAATAATTGAATATTCATATTATTGAGCACTTACCATGTGCTAGGCATTACTGAATTCAGCCAACATATATTTAATTAAGTGCTTATAATGAGTGAGACACTGCTATAGACATTGAAAATACAGAAGGAAAACAACTGCCTGTTATTAAGCTTATATCCTAGTGAGGAGTGGGGGCAGTAATAAGTAACATAATTACGTTTAATGGTGGTAAATCCTATAGAGGAAACAAAACAGGGAAGGAAGATATGGAGTGGGGGTTAGGGAAGGCTTCTCTAAATGGCAGGGTTCCAAACTATTTCATGTAGTATCTCTCTTATTCTTCTCAGCACCCTGTGGAAGAAGTTACCTGTATAAACCACAATTGTTGTCTTCAGATGAGTAGAGTGGGGCCAGAGTCTTGCGGTGCCTTTTATAAGGTTTGATGGCTGACCAAGCGCTAGAGATGGGACTAGGGTTTGGGCCATCTAGCTTTAGAACTTCCCCTTATATATCACCTCTCATATATGGAGCTGGAAGGGGCCCTAGGGATCCACCAGAAATGTGTTTTGATAACGAATTGCACATCCTATGTAATAAAACCCTAATATACAAATCGACTGAACAACGGAATGACCAGTAGCTATGATGTGCACTGACCACCAGGGGAAGACACTCAACACTGGAGCATCTGCCCCCCTCCTCCTTCCCTTCTCACCCCCCCAGAGGGAGGCAACAGGCAGTGGATGGCGGTGTTTGAGGGGGTGGGGCCAACCAGTGGATGGCGCCAGGCCGCCAGCCAAAGATGCCTACCTGTATGAAAAGTATGGTCACTGATGCATGCAGTGTCCTGATTGCAAGAGGGATGTCCAACTGCCAGTTTAGGCCCGACATCCTCTGAGGGGTCCCGGGTTGTGACTGGACACAGGCCAGGCTGAGGGACCTCCTCTCCCCCCTTCCTCCAGCGCATGAATTTCATGCACAGGGCCTGAAGTATTATAATAGTATCCATTTTATACTTTGAGAAATTAAAATAAACATTTTTTTTTGTTTGTTTGATGGGAAAAAACTTTAGAAAATAAAGTCGGGCAGAATCTTTTGGATTGGTGGGTGGATCCAGTGGTTTCAAAGGATATGTCAAATATTTTCTATTAAGAAGTCCTGATTTAGTCCAACCCTCTTAATTTATTGCTATAGGACCAGAAACTTCAAGATTGCAAATGACTTGTCTAACTTTCTATGACTTGATTGTTACAGAATCAGGATGGAAAACCGAGCGTGAAAGACTAACCAGCCACAACCATTGGGCTGGGCTGCCCACGTCTCTGTGCTTTTCTGCATGAGTGGCCCCAGCTAATCTCTTCTGGCTTTTCGGTTTCTCCTTTAAGCTGCAGAGAGGCTGGGATAAGTGAGAGCGAATTACTGAGTCAGGGACACCCATTTGCAGAAGAGAAGGAGGGACTATAATTAGAGGAAGAGAAGTGAGAGGAGGTGCCAATGAAGAAAATGAAGATAGAAATCAGCTACGAACAGGCAAAGTGAATTGCAGGATGACTTTTTTTTCCACTGCAGGGAGGAGGGAGGGGGAGAAGATGGTGCAGGGACAAAAAAGGCTTCTGTAGCTCAGTAAGCTTAATTATGGCCCTACAAGACAGGCGTGAATAATGTTGCTTTATATATGGGAAAACTGAAGTTCATAAAAGCTACTTCACTTATTCAAGGATACATAGCTGGCAAGATAGTCTCCTGCTGTGTGTGTGTGTTTCTTCCTTTTAGTCTTTTTCTACACTTTTTGCTTCCATTGTTTCTTCCCTCCAACCTCCTTTTATTTATACAAGGTGAGGAGATGAGGCATTTACCTTTCAAAAATAGTTATCAAGTCTACAATGATATAGTGTATGGTTACCATGACAACAGCCTGACCTCCCCTTTTTTTGCCTCCAGACTACTATTTCACAACACAGGTTCCCATCCTTTGTGGAACTTGTGGTAGCCGCAATTTCACATTTTTGTTCGGGGAACCATTTACTCGAGGCTTGCCCTCCGCTGGTCCGTAAGCTTCACCATGGCACGGACCAGCCTACCTTTGCCCGAAGTGTGCCCCCAGCGTTTTGCACCAAGCCTGGCACTCAGGCGCTCTGTCAAGACTTGCTGAGCGAAGGCTCTTGTCATTGCTCTCAGCTCCCTCCTGAAAGTTACCTGGACAGTAAGTAAGCCTTAGCTCATCATTATGTTACTAGATACTGTATGACGAGTCTGGCCGGTATTTACAGTAGCACGCAGGTAAACGAGTGCACACACACACACACACACACACACACACGCACACACACACGCAGGAACGCACCGGCAGCCCCAGGCAGGTGCGCTCAGGAGGAATCGCTCCCGCTCGGAGCGGGCAGACCCAGCGCGGGCACACACCGCTGCGTGGGCCCCGCGGCGTGGGAGGGCGCCCGGGTGACCGCACCGCGGGAGCCCGGTCCCCGGAGGAGGCGCGTGGGCAGGTCCCGGCCCCCAAGGCGGCCGCGGCGTGGGCGGCGAGCCGCGCTGTGATTGGTCCGCGTCTGCCCGGGGTGGGCGGGGCGCGGACGGGAGGCGGGCGCTCGGAGCTGGGGGGCGTGCGCGCCGCGGGCCGCGGCTTCAGTATAAACAAGGAGCCCGGCCGGCGGTGCGGGATTTCCCTCCGCTTCCCGCGCGCTCCGGCTCCCCGTCCTCCGGTGGTATTGGTGGGCGCGCGGCAGACAGCCGGGAAGGCGAGGGCCAGGGGTCCGTCTGCAGGTAGGTGCTCCCGGGCCGGGCTCCTCTTCTGGGAGGACGGAGGGGGCGGCGGGAGCGCGATGGGCTGCGCTGCGCTCCCCCGGGCGCCCTGAAAGCTGCGTGCCGGCCGGCCCGGCTCTCCCTCTGCGCCCGGAGCTGTCCGGGGCGCCCTGGGTGGTGAGAAAGCCCGGGGCAAGCGAGCTCCCACCGGCTCCACGGGCCCCGCCAAAACCAGGGACCGGGGAACCCCCCTGGTCCCGCCGCCATGGGCGCCTGGGGCTGCCCCGGGCGCGGACCTAGTGCCAACAGGTGCGGGGCCCAGCCCCCAGGGCCCGGGCACTGGCGGGCTTGGGTTTTGCTTTGCTTCTCTCACCCCGATCCCGCAGCCGGGCCTTCTGATGAGAGATCTTGGCACTAGTTTTTGAGGATTGGTCCGAGTTCTAGTCTCGTTCCATCCTTTCTTCGTCCCCTCTTTCTGTGCACTGTTAAGCTCTTCCTTTCTACTTAATTGGCTAGTTTGGGGGTGTATTTGTGTGGTGGAGGGTAGAGGGGAACTTGTTTATTTTTAATGCTAGAGCCCATAATTAATAACCTAGGGTCTGATTTGGGAAGGGACAGGGGAACAGTCAAGTCCTGTGCTCCCTGCCAATGGGGTGACATTCCTTTATCCTACCCCGGTTTGTTCACCTGGCGAACTTGGGGACACCTTGCTCTTGCCTGAGCTCAGGTGAGTCCTGGCCGGACAGTAATAACCTGAACTGGTGGTGGTGGTGGGGGGGGAGGGTTACCTGGATGCTTTCTGGGCAGCTCCTCTTTCTAGGGCAACGGTGGGTGGGGACACCTTTGGTGCTGTCTGTGCAAGAGGAAAGAGCAGAACCGGGGAGAAGGGGGCACCCAGGGGCTGAGCGTGTGCCCATCTGTGTACCCCTTGAGTGTTGCTTCGCACCTTACTCCAACCCAGTGGGCACAGTTCAAGCCAAAGCAGTGTGTGGAGGGTGGCACACGTGTGGTACATAGCAGGGGAGATCTCTAAGGGAGCGACTTTCTCTGGGGAAGGTAGGTAGGTGTTTAGGTCTGTCACCGCCTATTCACTTGGTGGCTGCAGTGTGTGTGGATGCACTGACATGTGCGTAGGTGTTTTTTTGGGCTGAACACATCGCCGAGGAATCTTTCCCAAGCGGCGCCATGTGACGTCGGGGAGGAACTGCTGCTGTGCGTAGATCTATATTTAGTCCTGGATGATTTCTAGTGACCCTTGGGAAGGTCTCTGAACAGGGTACGTTAAAAAAAGGGGAAGAATCCAGGGAGCAGGGTTGTTTTTTTTTGTTTGTTTGTTTTTTTCCTTCTTCAGTAATCTCTGGTACAGTCAGACTCAGATGGGGGGTGAATAATTATTTTTTTCCTCTGAAAACAGTCGCTAGGGCTTGTCATGTGGTAGCTGTGTCTCTACTGAAAACACAGAGGGACCATAGCGATAAGCCTATGGGAAGCAGCAGGAAGGTCAGCATGAACCAGACAGTGTATATGGTTCTTGACAGGTCAGGTGAGGGTTGGGGCAAATGTAGAACTGATGTCAAAAAAGAAATAACAAAAATGAAAATGCTTGCCTATTGAGATTTTCATAGGAAATAAAGTGACAGCTGGCTAGACCCTTTCCATCAATGGCTCTTTATTTTGGGGGGGGGGGCGAGAGGGGTTGAGCCATGAGGGCGCAGGGCACTGTTGTTGGAAATCAGGGTTCACAAGCCGTGCTGTGTCGAGCAGATTGTCTGAGATTGTCTGGCAAAGGTGAGAAGCTCAGCTCCTGACTAGCAACTTTCTTGCTGGCATTCTTCCATCACTCTCTGTCAGCCCTTTGTTTTCCTAGAGGTGGCAACATTTCTGGCTACTGAACATACGGGCCTTGGACTTTTCTGGTTGTCTAATGGAGTGTTAAATTCTTAGCATTTATTTCTCCCATGTGTATTTTCAATCTTGCTTGGTTTTATGTGCCCCATTAGATAGTGAATCTGCTGCTACCATACCTGATACCTGGGGATCATACTATCTTTTGGAATATAAAATCACCAGAAAACATTTATATTTATTGTATATCCTCTCCGCCTCCCCCTCCTCCCCCCTCCTGTGCCCCCTTTCCAGATTAGTATATAATTTAACTTTATTTATATGGGTATATAGTTCACAGTATCATTTCATAATAAGACATTTCTTATATTATTGCTAACATTACTTTCTTACAATCTAAAATTAACTACTGGCTAATAAACTGCAATAAGGAAAAAAAAATCAATTGAATAGCACCTATCTAGGAGAAAGAGAAATGGTCAGAAAATTGGAGGGGAGAAGCTGTGTGACTATCTATGCTAGGCAAGGTACCTAATATGGCACAGAAGTGATGGGATCCACTGTATCAATCTCCCAAGGGAACCTGGAAGAATTGGACTTTGGATGAGCATATAGATAGGCCCAAAGAAAGGGTCTCCCTGGAGAGAAGATGGGGAAAGGAGGGTAGTTTTCCTAATGAGAGAAGAATCTGGAATCTCTGAAGCAGGGATTGAAACTCTTAAGTCTGATGTCCACAAATAATCAGTGGAAAGACCATTATAACATTTTGTGAGCGTTTAAAGACACAAATTGTTCTGTTGTGGTTGAATTCAGGAGTTGCCTCCCCATCCTCTTCATTTTCTAAGAACCACAGTTGTCCTTTCTCGGTCTTCCAGTGAAATCTACAAAAACTGTATTCCTGCAATCCTCCCTTATCCTAAAATGACAGATGCTGTAGCCTAGTGCTGTGGACAGACTTCTGCATAGAGAGAGACTAAGGTTCTGGCGGATCTGGTGCCCTTAACAAGTCACTTACTTTCTCCCTGTACCTGCGGTTTTTTATTTGTAAAATTAGGATGTTTAACCCCTCGATTTACCGGTCTCTTTCAGCACTGTGATATCTTATTTTGCTGTGCTATCACTTCATGCACTTGCACCCTGTATTAGCGGGGGAAGAATGAGGGTTGCAGTGATCTGCAGGCAGATGTTCATGCATGGAAGAGAGGAAAAGAGAATGAAGTTTATTTTTCTTTTTAAAAATATTTTTATTTATTTCAGTGAGGAAGGGAGATAGAGATAGAGAAACATCAACGATGAGAGTCATTGATCAGCTGCCTCCTGCACGCCCCCTACTGGGGATTGAGCCTGACACCTGGGCATACGCTCAGATCCGGAATCTAACCTTGATCTCCTGGTTCATAGGTTGACTGACACTCAACCACTGAGCCACACCAGCTGGGCTGAAGTTTATTTTTATTGATGAAAACTATGTAGAGATTTAATATTTCCTTAAACTGCTTTTTTCTTCCCTTTTGTTAATATGTTTTAAAAATACTAATTATCAAGAGGTTGTGTCGGGACTTTAAGCCAGTGTTACTATTTACTAAATATTTAACGAGTTTTTTGACCAGTCATTTTTTCTTGTTTATATGTCTAGTATTTTATTTCAAGGTATGTCTACATCTGGGAGATCATTCAATTGATAGAAATTTTATTAGGAAACCCTGGTATGAAAATTTTAGTTGAACACAGGGAAAATACAAATAAGCCTTGTAAGAAATAAAGACACTTTAGTCTACTAGTATCTTTCTGTTTATCTAAAAGAATGGAGGGGGAGGCATTAGGGTAGTTTTTTAAGAACTTGTAGCCAAAAAATAAAATTATCTCAGTAATCATGTTTTATAGTGCAATGCAAATAGAAAATTCTGCTTGTTTACTAAATGTCCTCTGAAGTATTGGGCCATTTAACTGCTGAGATGAATTGGGTTGAGAAAAAAAAATATATATTTTTTTGGTAACGGATTCTCCCCAAATAATATTCTGTAATTTGCCTTGGGATGCATTATGTATAAATGATGATTCAGCTACTTCCTTTGGCATTCAGTGTGACAGCAAATAGCCACCTGGGAGTATTTCAACTTAAGTTTAAATTACATAAAGTAAAGAATTTAGTTTCTCAGTTGTGCTAGCCACATTTGAAGTGCTCAGTGGGCCCATGTGGCTAACAGCACAGTGTTGGACAGTGCTGAAGGGGAACATTTCCAATATCCCAGGAAGTTCTTTCTGGCAGCACTTAATTAGCTAGTGGTGATTTTGATTATCCAGATCACTCTTATTCCTCTGGGAAAACAAAATATTTAAATCTTGTCTAGGACAGGCACCTAAGGCATAGGAAATGAGACGAACTGGCTTCATCAGCCAGTATATATTTTCAACTGTACAGAATGAGCAATGCCGCTTTCTTAAGATCAATGATATGCCAAGATTACAAACACTTAGTTCTCAAAATTTCTTCCCAAAACTGTAGTTGTCCTTTTTACTTTTCTGATCCAGTACCAGCTGTTATTGCTGGAAAGCGCCAACTCTTTCAAAGACAAGGGACGTGGAGCCATCTGCTGTTAAATGCAGGAACTGCAGGAAAGTTATAGATTAAACCAATGAATAATGTCAACATGTTCTGTGATCAAAGATTTATCTCATACAGAAGTTTTAAATGATTATCCAAGCCCATTTAGAGTCTCCATGTACTGAAATATCATTTTGTGTCTTGATAAACTACTAGCAAGTTATCTGTAGGACAAAAGATGACAAGTTTTAGCTTTCAGGCAAACCAGATAATAGTTATCTGAGTCAGAATCCCCTCCTTCCATCAATTAATAAAGACTTTTTTTTAAAAAAGTAACATCTAGAGGAAATCAATAAAAAATACTAAGTACTTTTTTGTATAGAAGTCTATATAAAAATAAGAAAATAATACCACCACTTCATTATTATGGAGAAACATTGGACTTTCTTTTCTCAAAAATACTGATTTTTCTCCCTTGACTTTGAAATCTACTCAGCATTTAGGGCTCCTTTTCAAAGAGTGTACTTGTTTGGAAATTACTTACATTTTGTTCAGATGCCAGAGAAGTGAGTTAAACTGAGTTGTTGGTTTTATATGCTTGTACTCTTTAACTAATACCTCTTTTTTTCAAGAAAGTGAGCAGAGGTGTAAGATTTCTATAGTCCTCAGAGCTGTTGCTAGAAATCTCTGCTTTTAGATTTTCCCTGGCTGGGGAAAGGCCTGAGAAGATAATCTTTTAGATATCTTCAAGCTCATATAAGCTGTATTTCAGAGAATATAAAAAACTTAACTTTGAATTTCACCCTGGTTCAAATCTATAGTTAGATACACTCTGGACTAAAGATGAAATATAGGAACTCTTTTTCATTCAGATCTCTGGAACCTCAAATGTAAGTAGGAACAAGATATATCTCACCCAAGTGCAAAGTTCATTTAGGATCTAGATGGTAATTCCAGGATATTAAATTAAGCCACTCCTCACTTCACGAACATGCTATCAGAGTTCAGCTGTGATAGGAAGGCCTTCCTCCACCTCACTGTTTTTTTGTTTGTTTGTTTTGGGTTTTTTTGTTTGTTTTGTTTTTTAATTAGAACATATGCTCAGCATTTGAACAGAAGCTAAAAGATGGTGATCAATGCAAAGGCATTGGATTTATTAAGTCTTTGGGGGGGAGGAGCAACACTTTTTCTTTGACTCCTGCCTTTTCTATCTCATTCACTTGAGGGTAAAGGGAATGCTGACTCGGCCTTTTGGGAGAGATTTACAATGCAACTATAGCAGATGTTGAAGGATAGCTTTTGATTTAGTTCCCACACCCATCTTTTCCTAGAGCTCTTTTCCAATCCGAATTGTCACCTGAAACTACCTTATCCTGGTGCACCTGCCTAATCATAAATAACATTGTGCAAAAGCAGCCGCTAATTCAAACACAGTCTGCTGCTGAGAAAAAGGCAGCTTTTCATCTGGTGCTTTAGTTGGATTGAAACCATTAGGCATGCCTTTCAAATCCATTCATCCCGTAAATCACCCGGAGCTGGCTTCCTTGCCGCTGGATCAATGTCAGGCGGAACTTTTTCAGGGTCCTTGGGAGAACATGATATATCTTTGTGACTGAATTAGCTGCCCCTGTAAGATACCTGGTCTGTCAACCAACTTTCCAGCTTCCCAAATTGATTTTTAAAAAGAACATTCATCTTGTCGACCTGGGTTGGATGTATCTTTTACTTCCCTCAGGGAAGTCTCCTGGCAGGACCCCTAATCTGCATGCTAATTTCGGTGTTGCTAAATTTTCTTCTAGCCCAATTCCTTTTTTAAAAAAACCAAAAATTTGTTTTCCGTTGTCTCATTATGTCCTCTCTATCCCAAAGGGCTGCTCCAATAGAAGATGGGGAAAAGTCTATTGAAATATCTCTACCCAATCCAAAAGCAATGTCCTTTTTATGATACTCTCCAATTGGTATTGCCTAAAAATACAGTATTCCTTGATGTTGAAGGAGGAGTCTGGAATGTGGTAGATCAAGGTCCCCTGCAGAGCCACCATGTTCTCCTCCTTTGAGCCAGAGTAGATAAATAACTAGATTCTGTACATGTGCCCACACATGTGTGTTCCTACCTAGCGTCTGAGCTCTCTGAAAGTATATGCATTCCTTATGGGGAGAGGTGTATGTTTTCTCCAAAAAAAGTTAAGAGCCACTGACCAAATAGACTATATTCTGAGTTCCCAGGAGCTGGTTTACAAATGAAATTTAATAAGGTGAGCATTACTTGGGAGATTAGCCTGCCCTCTGCCTCATCTCATTGGCAGTGATTTGAATAAAGCCAACAGCTTGTTCAAGTGTCAATCATAAATCTCCCCCCCCCCCCCGCCCCCAAAGAAATGAACTACTTTGAAGTTTGACTTAATGGTTCAATGAACGACAGTTTTTAACTTTATGCTATCATACATTATAATTTCGGGAAAGAGTCTATTTTTCCTAAATAAGACTTTTGGATAGCAGGTCTCCATGGATAGGTACATTGGGTTGGGCAAAATTTCTGCTACAGAAGAATGACAGACCATGGAGAAGTTGATTTTGAGATTATGTTGGAAAGGGTACAGAGAAGTACATTGAGAGTTCACAGGACACCGGGAAATATTAATTGTGAGAGCTTTAAAGAAGTTCGTTGCAGATAAGAAGTCAGAACTACAGTGACACTGAAAAAGAAAAAAAAGTAAGCTGTGAGATAGGAGCCTTACACTTAGCCCTCTTCCACTTGGAAACCATTAGCAAATTAGTCCTAGAGTTGATAGTACCCAGGGGTAAATGGTTCTCTGGATCCTCATGTCCAGTACGTGGCTTTTATACCTGCCTTCTTAAACAAGAATGAAGGCAGTATTTAATCTTCTGAATCTGTTCACTTTCAGAAGTGAAGCAGGACTCAAAGTCCTGGATGTGAAATTTGAGTAATACTGAACAACGGTAGTTCTTGACGTGGGTGATACTTGGGAGGAAAAAAAAAATGTAGTGTGTTTACTTCTTAGGTATTTAAAAATACACTTCACAAACAGCACCTTCTGTACCATTCTGCTGACCTTTCCCCTTGTTTATCAAAGGCATCTATTACCAGTACACTAGGCAACGGATCTTCCCAGAAAATGTCCAGGCAGGCCACTTGTTGGACATTATCCAGAAGGGGGGGGGGGGTGAATAGTGTGTGATGCATCATCTTTGTTTTGGTCATTTGTCTCACTAATTCTTTTTACTGGAAATCTAGAGAGTGCACACAAGCAAATATTTCTGTATTTCATTGACTCTAAGATGCCATCCATTGTAAGATACTCTTGTATTTCATATATCACTAAGAAAAGACTTAATTAAACATGCTTTCATATCACATGACTATTTATGTCCAACCCAGTTTCAAAGACACTAAAATATAAAGAAACGTATATTAGGGTCTCTGAAATCTTTATTTAGATGGGATTATGTTTTGATTGCAAAGGTCAGTAGCTTCAACTCTTTTGTTGATAGTGTTGCTTTGTTAGAAGAGAACTTAATGGCCGTAATACATCTCTGGAGCCAGGATTTATGTAGAACATGTAAAATATATATAAATTGCTCTAATAGCCTATAATTTGGGGCAAAATGACAGGCTTTTCTTTTTATGGTTAAACGTTAGAAGTTCAAAGAAGACCACTTGCAGTGGAACGATGTGGTGCAATAAATTTTGAACTTGACATCTGAAGACCTTAGTTTGAAGCCCTGTCCTTTCTGCCCCTTATCTGATGTATAACCCCAGGCGAGTTATTACAGGTTTCTTGAACCTTAGCTTCTCATGCAGTCAAAACGGTGGGGATGCCTGCCAAACAGGGTGGTTGTAGAATCCAAAAAGGCATCTGTAGGTGGTGAACTTTACACAGATGGAGGCTGTGGACATTCTTAAAGCCTTCCACTCCATGCTTCTCGGGTAAGTGGCCTTGAGGAGGAATCGGAGAAGTAAAGGACAGTGGGATTGGAGACCTTTTCTGCACACAGGATCCCATAGTAGAGGAATGCACAGCTGAGGAAGCGGCGAGGCCTAAGGAGTTGTAAGATGCTCTTTTGAATACACGGTGAGGTAGAAAATACGACCACTGTGCATAAAGAAGGGGCTGGAATCTCTTAGAATGGCTTGAATCTCAGTAGCTGCTCTGTGCAAGTTCATCTATCAAGGTGGCTCATGGGAAATATTAAGTCAGCTGATTAGTGACAGAACTTTGGGCTAATTGGAAGGCAGAGTGACGTACTCACTTCTTCAAATTGGTTTTTAAGTATAATAAGCTATAACCCCCATTAACCTACCCAACCTTGGTTTGGTTTCCATTGCTACTTGTAGTGTTTTTGTTGGGTGCCTGGTTGCAGGGAGATTTTGCACCTTTCCAGACACATTCTGTGTGGGACACATTTCCAAGGGACACTAAAATAGCCTTTTGCCATTGCTCTCATAAGGCTTTAAGAACTCTGCTGGAAGGAGAATTGGTAGTTCTATTAGGATTTCAGAAAGGGTAAGCAACGTTGGAAGTAATTTCCCAGATGAAGGACCTTCTGGAGTAGGGGTTGCATGACAAATGACCTTCCCAAATGTTCATGGCTGTTAAGCACCAGATTAGGACTTCACTAAGTCGGAGTCCTTGTCTAGATTGGAGGCTTTATCTGCTTAATGGAAGCCCACAACTAACGTGTGCAAGTCCTTGGTGGCTTTTGGTGCCGAGTTAATTTTTAATGTGAACAAACCGAAGGCAGCAAGATTTTTTGGATGCTACTTTCCCTAAATGCTGTTTTCACCTGCCAGGTCTTATCATGGATGTGGTTTTTTGTTGTTGTTGTTGTTGTGTGTTTTTTTTTTCCTGTGTGTGTGTGTGTGTGTGTGTGTGTGTGTGTTTCCAACACTATCCTTGGCTGCCTCCTGCCAGGTACCGGCACACATTGTGAGGCTGTGGCCCATCCTCTGGAGTTGGAACAGATGCCCTGGCAGTGAGGGATGTGCCTTCTGAGGCAGGGCTCCACACCCCTGCCCCATCCGGGTACAGATGACTTTCAGCATCTTGAAAAGATGGATTAGCCCAGGTTGTGTCCTCCTGCAGCCTCTACACACTCTGTGCCTGTCCACCCAAGGCTGGAGTTTGGCTTCCTCTCAGTTGTGCGATTTCTGACACCCTCAGTCTGGGCAGCTCCTGAATGCCTCCGTTGTCTAGATACGCTCCCAGAACAGGGCTCTGTTCTCAGGGCCAGAACTCTGCCCTTAGGAGCCTGAGTAATAGCCTACTAACCTCTGGCCTCTGCTGAGCACCTCTGACAAGGCTCTGTGAACTGCACACACATGGGTGGGGAGGACTGGCTCTGTGCTCCTGTTCTCCACTCCAGGTGCCTTCTCAGCCTGCATACTTACTGAGAACTCTGGCTCTCTGGAGCGCCTCACCCCACAGGAATTTAACACAAAGGGGTGGAAATCAACAGCATCCCCATCTTCCAAGGGAAGCTCAGGAGTCAGCGTTCAGTCTCTTGACACACACCCACATCTATCTGTGAGCACACACACTGTGCTCTACTGCGCACCTTCATTCCAGCCTTTCACTGTTTCACTTTTTCACCTTTTGCTTCAGTTGCCTCCTAATCTATGCCCAGTGCTACTCTGATATTTCTTAAGTGTTAGGTCATACTTCCTGATGCACGCTGAAGGCTTACACATTTCCTCCTTAGGATAACCCTTGCCCCATGGGGATAAAACAGTGACCAAATGTGAAGGGCTGATATCTAAGTATGGCTGCCAGAAACTCGAATTTAAGTAAGCATTTCATGGTATTTGATTGAATGAGATTGGTGCTGAAAAATATGCACATACAGGCAACTTAAAGAGCAGTTTGCTTCTTGATCGAGTCTGATGTTGTGTCAGGACCTAACCTGTTTTTTAAACTTCCTGTTCCTGCCTTACTGTGAAAGCTTGTTAAAACTTACTTTTCTTTTGGATTGTATATCGCTAACAATGTACTTTCTCCTTTTTTTGGTTTACTTTAGGAAAGCATGCCTCAGACGCCTCCCTTTTCAGCCATGTTTGACAGCAGTGGGTACAACCGAAACCTCTATCAGTCTGCAGAGGACAGCTGCGGGGGGTTGTATTACCATGACAACAACCTCCTCTCCGGATCTCTGGAAGCACTCATCCAGCATTTAGTACCTAACGTGGATTACTATCCGGATGTAGGTATCCGTGTTCCTCTGAAATACAGCTTGGTTTCTACTTCAGCAGAAAGTATGAAATCATAGTCAGGACCTTAGCAACTACAGAATTATATCTGGGATGTTGAAGGTTTTTCTAATTATTAACTACTTTGAGGTCAAAGTGAGTCTGGGGAAGATCCCAACTTTGGTTGTCTGCATATCAGTTTCTTCCCAGGGTTGGTACCACATTATAGATATTCAGATACCATCTATTCTTTTTTAAAATATATTTTATTGATTTTTTACAGAGAGGAAGGAAGAGGGATAGAGAGTTAGAAACATTGATCAACTGCCTCCTGCACACCTCCTACTGGGGATGTGCCCGCAACCTAGGTACATGCCCTTGACTGGAATCGAACTTGGGACCTTTCAGTCTGCAGGCTGATGCTCCATCCACTGAGCCAAATCAGTTAGGGCAGATACCATCTATTCTAAAGGAAGTATCTGCAGGTTTGATTCAGGCATGTGCCTTGGTCCTTAAAGAGACATGCTGGAGAATATTGGATGCTCTCTGAATATTGAATGCCTTTGTGTTTTCAAGAGCATCACTGTACTGGGAAACGTGAAGTCAGAACTTTCATTGCAAAGAGAACAAGTGTTATATTCAAGATGCAGTTCTTTGTGATTGGACATCAGATGACATGATAGCTTATGTTTTGCTTTGATAACGGACATTTCTATATATAATACTTTCTAATCTAGGCAATTCATTTACATTTGCTCAATCTTTACAGCAATTCCAAAAGCTAGAGAAGAGGAAACAAACTCAAAATTTGCACATGGTCTCACGCCTGGTATTAGCAGTCAAACCTGGCTTTTCTAATTGTGGGGCAAGTGATATTCTGCCCTCTCTTGGTACTACAGCTGCCCCTGCCAACCAGCAGCTGGTTGTTGATAATACTTTTAGTTAGATTTATCTCTCTGGGCTGAATTTCATTCTTTTTTTTTTTTTCTTTCTTTTTTCTACAATGAGTTATATGCCCTGGTGTCCTGGCTCCCAGAGGATGGATTTGAAAATGAGCTGTGGATAATTTCAGTAGCTAAGCTTCTCATGTAGTTTTATTATTTTTAGTATGGTTTAAAGGAAAAGACACATGAGAAGATAAAGGAGAAATTCATCTTGTGGTATTTTACTACTAGTAAGCATCATTTTTGAAACTGCAGCATTTAATTTTGATTGAGAGAATGTAATGAAAAAAGATGTGTCATATGGAGGAAAAATAGCAGTTTCAGAAGGAATGTAACCATGTGGTTTTTTTTTTTTTTTTACTCTTTCCACAGAGAACATACATTTTTACCTTTCTACTCAGTTCTCGGTTATTTATGCATCCATATGAGCTAATGGCCAAAGTTTGCCACTTATGTGTTGAGCACCAGAGACTAAATGATCCAAACAGCGATAAGGTAATTATAAGTTTGAACTTTATACTTTTTTTCTATTAGGCTTGGTAACTCTGTGGCTTAGATTTTGTGAAACTGGTTTCCTTAAGTGACCCTAGCTCATCCCTAGTCTGAGGTACATACATGGTATGGTTGCCATGCAAAGGGGATTAGGAATGGCATAATGAGCACAGTGCACATCTAATGCCATGGGACATTCTGGATCCTGCCAGAAGTTGGTGGCACTTGGCATTTACTGGGGAAAGGAGGAACTAGAGCTTTACAACCACAAAGACTTTGCACTAGAAGTTTATCGGGGACACTGTTTGTAATTATTTATTTGATGTGGTCCATGGTGGTAGCCATCACTGAATTAGATTTTACTTTTTCTCCCTATAACCAGATCAGAAAAATTGCACCCAAAATCCTTCAACTTCTGACAGAATGGACAGAAACGTTCCCTTATGATTTCCGGGATGAAAGGATGATGAGGAACTTAAAAGATCTGGCTCACCGAATAGCCAGTGGTGAGGAGGTGGGTAATCTGGCTTTAGCATAATTGCTTGCATCTCTGGGCAGAGCCTTGGTGAGGAACGATGCTGAATGAGGTATTGGAATCTCCACGGCTTCCTGTTTGTTTTTGTTTTACCTTTGAGCAAGTTCTCTCCATAGCATATTGGTCTGTTTGGGGTGTTAAGTGGGGATGATTATACAATCCCACTTCAAAGGGTATGATCTGCAGCTTTATGTGATTAATTTCGGGGTATGTTCATGTCAATTCATGTTCAGGATTCCTATTGCAAGCGTGGGTGTTTTGTGTTTTTGTTTGTCTTTTTTGTCTCTTTTATTTATTTATTTTTATTCAATTTATTGGGATAACATTGATTAATAGCATTATATAAGTTTCAGGGGTACACCTTTGTAGTACATCATCTGTTTATTCCACACTCACCACCAAAGTCTAAGTCTCCTTCCATCACCTTATATTTGACTCCCTTTATCCTCTTCATCCTCCCCCTCCTCCTGCAGATGTTTTTAGTTTGATTGTACATATACCTTTTCTCCTCCAAAAAGATTTGACATATTAAGATAGATACTAGCTATCATATTGGTAGACATACACACTAATAGATAGAAAACAACATATTAATATGATAACGGATAGAAGCAGTATATTAATAAAATAGAAATAGGGTTTGTGCCATGGAAATGAGAAAACAAATGGGCTATCATTGAGACCAGTCCAGTAGGACAGGTGTGCTGTGATTTGAGTGTAAGCTCCAAAGAAAAGGGAAATGCAGTTGGTTATTTTCACTGTCAGAAAAGAGAGAGCATTCTAATTTTTCAGGGCAATGAGTTAAATGATATTTAAAAAAAACAAAAAACATTTGTACGAGGGACTTTGTACAGGGGCCATAGAATGAGGTCAGGGAAACCACCGTGTTTAGTGTTTATAACAAATGCTCCTGGATAAAAATGGAGACCGTAAGATTAATGGGTAAATTAGCAAAGGTGATTCTTTGTGAGAGGATAAGAGAAAAAGAAGGATCCAAGGCATCAGGAAGTTGATTCAAGGCTAGCACCTACAATAGGTGGAGATGGAGAGTAAGCCTCTTAGAAAATCTCTCATAAATATCACTTCCCTCAGGTGAGCCTTTGATAAGAGCTAACTAGCTGTGACAAATTCAAGGTTATCCTCTTTGAAACAGGCCCTGAGGATTGGTATTCTGTGTTGAGGCTTGTTGGGCAAAGATGTCTTTGTAGTTTCTCTGTGGCTGGTGCGCTCCTGGGAACAAGTTACTTAGGCACAGATACAACATTTCCACAGAGAAGGAGATAGATGAAGCTCTTGGCTGCTGTAGTGATGTCTTGTTTTTTTCATCTTACAATGCATTTCCCATTTACAGTAACCTTCCATGAGAATTCAATCTTTCACTGGTGTGCTATAAAGATCATGCAATGAGACACTGTATCTCTTTTATTTCTCGTGAACATATTTTAAGACCATTTCCCCTGACTTATAAAAAATCAGAATACAATTTTATAAAATAAGCTATTGAAAAATTTGCACTTGCTTTCCAACATTATGTTCTCCTGAAAACAGAATTAACCCTTCTACTCTTTCCTTATGACATACTGACTTTGGTGCTGAAGACAGCATTTTTTCCATAAGACTGAATGAGGGGTTTCCTGAATCATTTTGCAGGTTACGTCTGTTATAGTCATTTTTCCAGTGTGTGTGACAGGTTTGAGCTGAGTATGCATTGGTAAGTCCCTCACTCACAAAGGCACACATTAAGCATCACAATTCACTTTTGTAGTGAATGTTTGACTAGAGGCTTGGCTGTTGGGTTGCTTGGTAGGGTCGGTGCAGGCTCGGTGACTATGACAAGCTGCTCAGAAGGTTAGTGACTTCATAAGAAATTCTTTCTTGTATGAAGGCTGAGCCCAAGTCCATCAGTGCTTTCTCCCGGTTATATGGTGTTTTGAGTTCTTGATATGGCAGTATCTTGATATGGCTGAAGTGGTGACTTGGTCCTTTCCAAAAGGAACACCGTTTTCTAATCAGCACTAAAGAAAGTGAGCGGTTTGAAAATGCCAAATGGATGGCTTTTTGTCCTTCTTGTCATGGGAGAGAAGGAAGTAGTTTCTATCTGTGTTGGCCAGGTGGATCTTATTTTAAACAAAATCAAGCCACTTTGGGGTTGGATGAAACTGTGCAAAGGGCAAACAGCCCTCTGACCTGGCTTCTTACCGGCATTTCTGTGTTAATAACAAATCCTTGATAAACCTTTAGACTTGCAGATACTCAGGAATGTGAAAAGAGATGAGAACATAAGCCAAGTCTATAATACAAAGAATTGATTAACCTTGGTGGTGAGCGGAGAGATGGTCAGGTCGGGTTTATAGTGAGATTTGTTCCCTCTGTTGCTGTCCAGCATTCAGAATGGGATCCACACTTGACAGCTGCATGTGCTTTGGCAAGTCCATAAATTTCTTGCTCCTTCTTCATTTCTATAAATCATAGAGGTGACTGTCCTCTTAATATCCCTTTCAGCTCTAAAATTTTGGGATGGATGCTCTTTCCTCAGTTTTTTGCTAGACATGCCACTTACCTATGATGTGGTTAGGAGTCCCCACAACCACAACCACCCTCCCTCCAATATTGGCTTTCAGTGTTTTGTTTCTTTCCAAGCAGAATGAATGAACAAATGAACGACTTGTTTCTTATTCAATTACTGGAAGAGGAAAAGAATATTTCTCTCCACAGAAAAATTATTTCCCTCCACGGGAAGGAGCGTGGGCTGGGACTTGTTGCTTCTTGCCTGGGACTTTACAGATTTTTTTGGCAGTCAATGAATCCAGGTGTGCCCCATATATACTTTAGTCATATATTTTTTTGAATCTGCTAGGACAGTTCCACATAATTTGGCTTAATATGTTTCCCCCTTGGGGGTTTGCCCAAAATAAAGTGGTTTATTAAGACTTGCCTGCAAGAAACATGAAGCCAATGAGTGAGTTGCATGACAAATGACTATCGTGGGTAGAATGCAGTTTTCTCTTTCTTCAGGAACCGGTCGTTATTCTATCTTTATTTGCCAGGTAATTACTGTAACTGGCATTTGAAGTTATAAAAAAGAATAAATACATATTTAGCAATTCATGACTCAGTAAGAAAGCATGCTTAACAACACAAAGCTTGGTTTCTTAAGGAATCAAATGGCAAAAGGAAGCTTTTAAAGAGGTCATGCACATATATATGTGCTTTCTGTCTCCCAATATCTCTCTCCTACTTGCACATGCACACACTCACATAAAGAGACTAGTTCTTTGTTACTTAAATAGCTTTCTCTCCCATACCCTATTGTATACGTTTTCCTCTTATGCTTTGTTGTTTTTGCTCATTAGCTGAATCCCTGACTGTACATTCCACTACCTCTTCGCTAAGAAAGCATTCCCTGAAGTGTAGAGTAAGAATCTTTTACCAGCTATGCTATTGGAGCATTGGTTTTCACACTTTGCTGAATATCAGAATCACCTAGGGAGTATGTATTATGACATTTGAAACAGAAGACTGAAGAAATCATTTTAAGTTCATAAACTTTTGTTATTACTCAATTTTGAAAGAAGAGGCAAGGGAATAGGGAAAAGGGGTTTATTTTTATTGAGGTATAATTGCCATACAACATTATATTATTTTCAGGTATACAACATAATGATCTAATATTAGTCTGTATTATGAAATGATCACCACAGTAAGTCTATCCAATATTCAGAATCATCACCATACATAGTTACGACATTTTTTTTCCTTGTGATAACTTTCCAAGATCTACTCTTAGCAACTTTCAAATATGCGAAACAAGATTATTAATTATAGTCACGATGCTATCCCCAGGACTTATTTATTTTATAACTGAAGTTGATACCTTTAACCCTCCGCTCATTTTCTGCTCCCTTCCTAACCCCTCAGCCCCCCAATGCAAAATTTGGAATAGCTCTTAACTCAGCCTTGAACTGCTTCGAATTTCAAAGAAAGATGTTTTCTGTGTGTGACAAGCATGATAGATAGATGATAGATAGATAGATAGATAGATAGATAGATAGATAGATGGCATCTTCAAAATGGGTCATCTTAATGCTGTGGAGAAGATAGATTTTCAACGGTTCAATTTTTTAAAAACATTTCAGCATTTCATTATTGATTTAGGGTGTTCTTGAATGTTGAGAGAAAAGAGCGTAAACATCTAATGGACTGTTTAAAGAACTTAGTGGAATACATACCAGATAAGTTGAGAAGAAGAAAAAAAGGGGGTTCTGTGTAGGCTTTTTGCCTTGACTATGTGAGAACTGATCATTTCCAGATGTGGTTTTCCTTGGCTTCAGTATGCAAATATCTATTCATTTGAGTTTTTGCAATATGCTCTGGTAACAAAATTACCTCTGTAAAATAATGTTGTTCTTACACTTGTAGGTAAGATGCCATTTAATTTTCAGATAACTAATCTCAATAAATGATTTTTGTGGCAAACGTTTAGAAAGGAGCTGATTAGGCCGTGGGATGTAAACAGGCCCTCTCTGTCCGTCAGTTCACTGGGACTCCCCTGCTGGAGCTGTCAACCTAAGGACCATGCTGGCATTGAACTGGCCAGAGTGCCATGCTCTGATACGGATTCATAACTTTTCAAGAAGGACATTGTTTGTTTGGCAATTTGGGGCTAGGAAAGGAAGATAGACATTTATTGATTCTCTATGCATTGCTTTAAAAACCGGTTTCTCTTAAGTGCTGTGGCCGTAGCAAATGCAGTAGCGAACAGGTGGCAGATGGTAGTAACATTACGGGGAACATCACCAAGTGAAAGCGTAAGGTTGGGAACTTGAGCACTGACTCCTGAGTACAAAAGAAATGAACATGAGCCAAGTGGAGGTCAGGTAGATATATGAATATCCACTGCTTCTTAGTGTTGCCCACGTTATGTGTGGAAGCCAGGAAGGTGATTGAGGAGTGAGTGGGAAGTATGGGTATATTTCTGTCAAGTAGCTGTTCATGCCTTTGACTAATGAGATTGGAAATGTTAGGAGTGGGGAAATCACGTAGGTGGCTCAAAATAAGAAGTGTTAGGAGAAGGATGATCTGACTCGAGATCCAAGTATTTTAACACACCAAAATTAAACCAGGACATTCCTATGCAACCCAGAGAACATTTAGTTATACATGGCGCTTAGTACACTGGATTTCTTCTATAAGTAATCTCAAATATCACTACAAAAATGTAGTGTTTTCTTGGTCCAGTCTACTCTCAAGAGCAGCCCGATTAAAGAACTAAATCTTACAAGCCTGAAAAGATAGCCCTTGTGTATTTGTCTCTTTTAAGTTGTTAGAGTTTGGCTGGATTCTCCCGCTCTGGAACAAGAAATCATTTAAGTATATAGTCTGTGAGTGTTCGTAGTGGCGAAACAGACATGCAGAGTGAGGACATAACCAGGTGCTTCTTCCCTTGGCAGACATATAGGAAGAACGTCCAACAGATGATCCAATGTCTAATCCGCAAGCTTGCTGCCCTCAGCCAGTACGAGGAAGTCCTGGCGAAAATCAGCTCCACATCTACAGACCGGCTCACAGTTATCAGGACCAAGCCACAGTCCATACAGAGGGACATCATCACTGTCTGCAGTGACCCTTACACGCTGGCCCAGCAGCTGACTCACATAGAGCTGGTAAGGTTATTGTCATCCTGCTCTCCGTGGCCATATACTTGGTTTGCTGTGGCAACCAGTGCGTGTGTCAGCAGCAATGTCACAGGAGAGGTTAGAACAGTCCTAATGGAAACTAAACTATGAAATAGCTGGACTGGGTTTTGTTTAGACATTTGAATATGAATGTTCCTGGTATTCTGGGAATTCACTTTAAAATAAATACTCAGTAAAGACTGGAAGAGCAAAGAGTTTACTGACCTCCCTCCTCTTGCCCCTCTAATTAATTTTCCTGTAACTTGTTCAGCCTTTTGCTATCTAGTGTAGCATTGACTCAAGCAGAAAATCGCCTCTGCTTAGGGTTAAAGGCTCATTTTGCACGCTGCATAAAAAAATGGGAGTAGTGCCAAAAGTCAATAGATAGTTGAAAGTTCATTTCTTCTAATGTTTAAAATTTTTTTTAATCTTGCTGACCTGCTGGGTTTGTGTTCCAGGAAAGGCTCAATTACATCGGACCAGAAGAATTTGTTCAGGCATTTGTGCAGAAGGACCCTTTGGACAATGACAAGGTAATCAGTCCACCCAGAGGTCAGCCCTGAAATCAGAAATGGAATCCCTTAGCCTGTGGTAGTGGGTATAGAAGACAGAAATTGGAATTATTTTGTTTTAGGTTTTAAAATGGAAAGTTTTATTTAATTAGCCTTATCTGGATTCATTGCCATTTCCTTGACATAGGTGTCCAAGTGCCATTACAGCATTCTTACCCTATCGCCAACTTTGAGCCTCTTGTTTAAAAAAATATATATTTTATTGATTTTTTACAGAGAGGGATAGAGTTAGAAACATTGATGAGAGAGAAACATTGATTCGGCTGCCTCCTGCACAACCCCTACTGGGGATGTGCCCACAACCGAGGTTCATGCCCTTGACCAGAATCGAACCTGGGACCCTTGAGTCTGCAGGCCAAAGCTCTATCCAGTGAGCCAAAACAGCCAGGGCTGAGCCTCTTTTTGCTCCTTATTGGGAAGTTTAATAAGCAAGTGGATGCAGGCATTTGTGATGATGAAGCTAGGAGATACCAGAGTAATGGATTTAGCAGATTAAGTGAGAAAGAAAATACTCTGCCCATGACTCAACCATCGCAGGGGCAGGAAAGACAGGCTGCTGAGCAAGGATGTTTACTGCCTGGCCTCTTGCTTCAAGGTGAATCCCTCGAGAATGTTTATGGCCTGAGTGAAGCCCACACGTAAGGAAAACAACACAGGGCATGGACCGTGCACACATAAGGAATTTTGCCCCAGTGACCTCCAGAAACATTTCACATTTTTAGGCAAAGTCTGGATCACCAGCTAATGACACTCTCCTTTGGTAGTCCGGGCAACAGCTGTGTTCCTGCCTTAGACTAGTTTCCTGCAGTACGGGAAGTGAAGAGTAGGTTTTGCAATCAATAGACGGCTAGTGGGTTTTTCTGGGTATTTGTTTCTTTTGGGAGGAAGGACGGAGGGGTGCAATTAACCTGTACAAGCTCGGCTTTGAACTCCGAGATGAGCTTACCTCCTTTGGTTTCTGAACACTGTGTTACTCACCCTCCTAAGGACTATGATGGTGTAGCCTTCCATTTATCTACCTCGAAAGATACTTTGTTTCTTGCTACATGATGCTCCAAAATTTTGTCCTAGACTTAGGTTTTAGAACAGATTGGCTCGTCTCTGGAACTCTCAGCTTCTCCTCCTAGCTGTGTTGGTAGCAATTGATATTCAGACCCTATGCATCAGGCAAGATGGTCTTAGATGGCAGCCAAACCCTTCTTTTGACTTGTGTTTTGGGGGACAGTTCCCACCCAGAGTAACTTGGTTTCTTGGAAGGGAAGGGCACCATAATGAATGCATCTGAGTACATTTCTAACCTTAGGGGTTTCACTAGACTGTATAAACTGAGACATTCTGACACGTCTATAAAGATAGTCAAGAATGTTAGTATCTCTGTCTTTCTGCAGCTCTTTATGTCTCTTTTCCTATAAAGCTTTCCTAATCCATAAACTGCAGTTAAAGCCCCACATATGACAAAAATTAGTGCCTCCTTTTTCCCTCCTTCAACTCATCTGCTCATTTCTCTTTCCTTTAGAGTTGCTACAGTGAACGGAAGAAAACACGGAATTTGGAGGCTTACGTGGAATGGTTTAATCGCCTCAGCTACTTGGTTGCAACGGAAATCTGCATGGTGAGAAAATGAATTTTCTCCGTCTCCTGGCTCTCTATATTATTTTCCCATAGTTATTTTATATCTGTGGGGCCTGCATGTTGGATAACTTTCCTCGTGTTGCTTTTCCTATATAGCCAGTGAAGAAGAAGCACCGGGCAAGGATGATTGAGTACTTCATTGACGTCGCTCGGGAGTGTTTTAACATCGGCAACTTTAATTCCTTAATGGCAATAATCTGTGAGTGTTTTCTGCAAGATGCCTGTCCTTTAATTCTTTGTAAATCTTTATTTTTGGAAGCATTACATATGTCCCTTTCCTCCCCCCGCCCCCCATTGTTTTCTCCCCCCTCCTTTATTTTTTATAGGTTCTGTGAAATGTATCCCCTGAAAATTTGCAAATAATACAGTTTAATGAAAACTGTACTCTTTAATACTGAATTGTTTCAGAGTGTTCAGAATGCTTTAAATACTCAAATTGATATAAGTATGAATAATCTTTTATAAGTACACTAGAATTCATGGAATACATTTAGCCACTTTATCCTCATTGGAGTATTTACCTATAAAAGCTTACAAGTGAGATATTTGAGCTGGGGGAAGGAAGGCCTACTCTTGCACAAATTTTGTGCATCGGGCCTCTACTGATATGTCTTCGGTCTAGGTAATAGATGATGACTTAATTTTAAGTATATAAGAATTCATGGAATATGTTCAGTATTTATTTTCCTCCTGTACCATTAGGAAAATGTTAAGACAAACCACATCATGGGAGAAAATATTTATCATATTTATGGTTGTAAAGAACTTGTATCTAGAATCTATAAAGAACCCTACTAATCAAAAAACAAATAACCCAGAAAAAGAAGTGCAAAATATTTGAACAGACACTTCACAAAAGGAGACATAATAGTGGATAATAAGTATATGCAAAGGTGTTCCATCCACACCATTCATCATCAGAGAAATACAAATTAAAATCACAGTGAAGTACCACTTCACATACTGGAATGACTAAAATTCAAAAGATTGTTGCATCAAAAATTGGTGAGGAGCCGAAACCAGTTTGGCTCAATGGATAGAGCATTGTCCTGTGGTCTGAAAGGTCCCAGGTTCTATTCCGGTCAAGATCTTGTACCTTGGTTGTGGGCACATTCCCAGTAAAGGGTTTGCAGGAGGCAGCTGATGTTTCCTCTCTGTAAAAAATCAATTATATACATATATATATATATATATATATATATATATATATATATATTTTTTTTTTTTTAATACATATATATATATAGGTGAGGATGTGGAACATGTGGAACTCATGGAACTCTCAGACATTCTTGGTGGGAGTGTAAAATGGTATTACTACTTTGCAAAACTGTTTGGCAGTATTTTGTAATGTTTAACTTATGCTTAGTAGTGAACCCTTTTTCAGAGTATAAGTTAGAATGGCTTTTCTTACGTCTCTCTTTCAACTTTCTTCCCCCCTCCCCATTTTAAATGTGAAGCTGGAATGAACATGAGCCCCGTGTCTCGACTAAAGAAAACCTGGGCCAAAGTGAAGACTGCGAAGTTTGACGTTCTTGAGGTATGTGCAGCTGATATTTCACTCCTAAGTAACATTCTGTACCTGGAAAGTGGAATTCCTTTGTGTGATCTTGCCTTTTGATCAGATAGTTCCACACAGGAAAAAAAAAAAAAATCACCTTCCAGGCCCAGGGGGAGGAAAAGAAGTAGAATTGGAGGAGCGGGGATAATCAGCTCAGACTAGACCTTTCATAGAGAGGACCGAAGAAATGGTGACCTGTCAGTCACATTGCATTGTATACCAGGATGGAATTTGGATCCAAAACAGCCTGGAGTTCTACTTCAGAGTGTGTCTACTAACGTAATTTATTCACAGGGTCCCAAGGGAGGCGTTCCCCATCCCCACAGAAATAGTCATTCTCCATCCTTCCAACAAATTTAGCTAACCTGTGAAAAAGCCCTTCCCATATAGTTCTCAGGATAGTAAGACTTATACCATTATTGCTTTGGCATATTGGTGCTTTGAATGTACTATTTTTGGAGACATTAATAAGTATTTCCCCCCCAACTTGGGGATTAGCATTGGGTTTGTTATATTTTATTTATTCATATTGTATAGTACTAAACTTCCTCCTTGAAAGGTAGTATGCCTCAATTGTTTGTGAATCGTCTGTTACCTACAACAAAACACAAGTTTACACTGAAGTGTTGAGTCACTGTATGATGGCTGGCCATCACCTGACACATTAACCTTCAAATGAAAACTGGGAAATGGTTTCTCAGGTTGGCGTTTGACTCCTTGTTATCAGTTTGAAGTCTAATCTCAGCAGTTCACCTGGAAAGAATTTGGTCTGGGTTTAACATTATCAAAGCCGACATAGACCTTGTATAAATAAACCAAACCTTGGGAAAGAAAACCTTTGTGTTATGTGTTTCATGCCTATTGCATGTATAAGAGAGGTAGATGACATTCTTCAGGAGTTCCCTAGTTATTTTGGATTTTTTGTGAAGAGTTAAAAAAGGATGATCTCAGATGATTGCAGGGAGAAGTAAGTAGCTCACACTCTTCTCTCTCTTGTCCATAGCATCAGATGGACCCTTCCAGTAATTTCTGTAACTATCGAACAGCTCTTCGTGGGGCAGCGCAAAGGTCTTTAACTGCTCACAGCAGCAGAGAGAAGGTATGTGGTTACAGGCATTCTAGTCATGGTACAATTGCCATGTATTGCACTGAAATGCAATGTGAACTGTTAGGCTGAGCTGCTTTTACCTGCTCAAATCTAAGAAAGCTGATACACGGTAGAAATTCTATCGCTCGCCGCATAGGGAAGGGAGTGAGTGCTAAAGGAAAGCTGGACTGCGGAAAGGGGAAGAGTAACTTGGTGTGGAATTTTACAAATGTATATCACCGTGTTATTATTGTGTACTTAAATGGCTATTTTATAATGTGTCTTGGTTGCATTTCAAGCAGTACAGTAAGTCATGTTAAGATGACTTATAGGATTAGAGAGTAATTTGATTGAATGGGAAATACATGTTAAAGCTCTGCACAAAGTAGCTCACTTACTGTGACCTTTTCAAAGAACTAGCTTACCTCCCATGGTTAAGTCATTTATTTTCAAAAAGTAGGTTAGTGGCTGTAGCATTAGGCTTGCTATTACTCATTGGATATGTGGGTGGCAGAAAAAGTACAGAATGATGTTTGAGAAATTAAAGATTGTTACTGTGTCTACCCTGCCCTTAAACAGTGGCCTGCTATCCTGGGTCCATCAGACTCTTGACTCTGAGGGTCCTTTCTTGGCACATTTCAGTGTTATGTCTCCTTTCCTGGGAGGGATAAGCTGGTTGGACATTTGGCTTTCATGTTATCTGAGGAGTAAAGACCTGCTTGTGGGAAAGGGCTGATGAAGGAGGCTTGATGAAAGTTATTTTCTGTATAGATTCTGTCTTTTATCTTACACTATATCTTCAACTAATAGAAGAAAATAAAGGTAAAAAATAGTTCAGGGCTTTGCTTGCATGTTTATAACTCCTTCTGCCATCCTTCTTGTGTTCCTGAGAACTTGTTCGTGCTCATCAGCCTTCATTTCTAGCTGTAGAGCTGATCTCTTAATGGAGCACATTTTGAGAGTGAATTGGAAGACATTATTTTTTGAGACATCATTGGCAAAACTTCCTAGAAACCAGACTTTTGCTCACTCCTGTTAGTAACCCGTGCATTCACCTTAGCTCAGGGAAATTCAATGTCCTTGGACTTTGATGATTTTTCCTATGTTGGATTTAGATAGGGACGAGAGAGCTGAAGGGAACTCTCCATGAGTGAATGAGGAGTTGAAGAAAACTTTTTCTTGTAGATGGGCCTAAGGAACAGAGCAGGGAAGTATCTTAAGGAAGATTACTTATATTTGTACTACAGGCCCAATGCATGAAATTCATGTGGGTGGAGAGCCCTCTCCTCTCAGGCCAGGAGCCCTCGCTCCTTACTGCCCACTTTCTTGCTGCTCCTTACCTCTCGGCTCACTGCTCCTGAGTGCTGCTGCAGAGTCAGGAGGGGCTCCCGCAACCGCCACGCCACTGTGCTCCACAGCCGTGAGCCTGGCTTCTGGCTGAGTAGTGCTTTCTCTGTGGGAGCACACATGACCATTTGGGGGCAGCTCCTGCATTGAGCATCTGCCCCCTGGTGGTCAGTGTGCATCATAGCGACCGGTTGTTCTGGTCGTTTCACCGAAATGGTCGCTTAGAATTTTATTATATAGATTTTCTGTAAGAGTGATTCAGTCAGTAGAGGAGCATCATACAGACACCGTGAATGCAAAAACTACATAAGGAATAGTCTTGGCCACCCAACAAGAGGCATGTGACATGAACTTATGAAAAGTTTAGCTATCACTAAGAGACATAAGTCATCAGCACCCCCTGGCTCTCATGGGCCAGTGCTGCAGAATAGAGCACAGAAATAGTGTTCTTGCTCAAAAGCATTGCACTGTGTAAATATTGCCCCTCAGTTATAATAGTGCTTCATTTCCTGGCAGTTGCCTTATGATGACATATTCTTACTACCTTTTAAGTGCATCAGTAATGTATCTGTCCCTTTGTATGGAGCCTATTGGTTTTTGGGGGCTGCTTCAGTGTAGTCAAACCTGTATTTTATTTAATCCACAACTCAAGAAGGTAGTTTCTGCTGTTTTCATTTTAAGGTGAGGACACTAGGCTTTCTCAGTATGTTAGGCTTCTCCAGGGGTTGGCAAACGTTTTGTATTAAGGAGCAGATCATAAACATTTTAGGCTTTGTGGCTGTACCTTTTCTGTTGCAGCTACTCAACTCTGACAGGGTAGCTCAAAAGCAGGCACAGATGTGTGGATGAATGAGCGTGGCTATTCTCCAGTAAAGCTCTATAGCTACTGTAATCGGGATTTGGTATCATTTTCATGCTCATGAAATATTATTCATTTGATGTTTTTCCAGCCATTTAAAACTGTAAAGCATGCTGCTCTTAAGTTATCCCCACACAGGCGGTGGGCTGGGGCTGGGCTCTGGGCCACAGTGGGCTGACCCTGCCTCATGTTGCCAGTAAATTGTGGAGCCAGATTTTAAACTGATGTTTGGCAGAGACTCGAGCCCAGTGCTTCCTCATCACAAGTGGTCTTTCCAAGAAACGAGGTTCAGCTGTGCTTTTATCATTGGTACTGTGCCTGCTGAATAATAAAATTAACAGAAACAGCACCATTTGAAAGAAGAAGAGGGTCTTTAATAATTCAGTTTAAGAGATTTCCACCACAGACAACAGCAAATGATTAAAAGTATACTCAAAGAGGCTGTCAGGACCGAGATTCACTTTGAAACAGTGAATTTTCAGAGGTCAATGAAACAAAAAATAATCAAAGTTATTTAACGATTTTAGGGGAAAAAATCTGAATTTTTCTTTAGGAGTGGAAGTGGATTTTTCAAATGTTGGGGTGTGAGCCAAAATGCATGTTTCGCAGACCTCCCGTTTATTTAGTCAAGGTGTATCCCATGAGTCATCAGCTTAGGGAAACTTAAAAAACTCGCTCTTGGGTAAACAACGTAGGCCCACAATTTGTGTGTGGAGCACTGTTTGCATCGCAGCAACTTTAGAATCTTTAAAATCACATTGGCATTTGAGGGAAAGAGGAAGTTACTGTGCCCGAGCTTTGTTCTCCCTTCATTAGGGGCGTAATAGGATTTAGGGCACTCTTAGAGATAATTATTACTTTAAGTTAGTTAAATACCACTCATCAAACTAAAGATGAGAGGCAGGCAAGCCTTACTATAGAAGGCTCCATGTTCTTTAAGTAACCATTAATTTTAATGTGCACATTTATATTCCTTCTTCACTTGGGCTCATCTCACAACATATTGTGTAAAGCACTTCCACGGTGATTTCCCGGGAAAGTAGGCGCGAACTTGTTCTGCCATCCAAAGGCCAGGTTTACTCCATAGGAAGTTTGTACTAACTAATACCTAAAACCCTGAGTGCTCACATCACCTTGAGCAATGTCTTCTAGAGTAAAATGAAGTGTTCATCTGAAAAAATCCATCTAAAATGTAGAATCTAAATGATGTAACAGTTAAGATTCTAGCAGGAAGATAGGTCATACCTCTTGAAGTCTTAGTACCTGCAATTGCAGGTATTCTATGAATAATTTGCTAAATGAAAAGCAAATTATTTTAGATCTTTTTTCTTTAATTATAGTTAGGATGGTCAGATGTTGTTACATACTATTGCATTGAGAAAAATAGGAAAACGAGGGGAATAACATGAAGCCATCCGCTTCCCAGTGCTATTCCTCTTTACTGTGGTTTGGTTAGTAAAAGCATTTGTGTCTTCAGCAAAATTGTGTAAGTAAGGAAACTCCTGTCATGGGAGGTAGACAAAACACTCTATCTTAATTCACCCCAGCCTTTTACATAATCCAGAGTTGATGTTCATTAATTTCTTGTATTGTTAGATGAGAGGCAGAAACGTTTTATTTGCCCAAGACAAACCAGAATCTCTTTTTGCTTTCTTTAGATTGTGATCCCATTCTTCAGTCTTTTAATCAAAGATATTTACTTCCTCAATGAGGGCTGTGCCAACCGCCTTCCAAATGGCCACGTCAACTTTGAAGTAAGTGTACAGATCTGAGCAGAGAGAGGGCGGGCTTCTCTAGCATTGCACCTCGGGCCAGGCAGCCGAAGCTGATTCTGAAGTGCTAAGCATTGAATAAATGGTTACCTATAGCAGGACACATTCGGCCCTCAGGTCCTATAAGACCCAAAAAATCATTTTGTCTGGCCCTACTAAGGCATTAAGGGTGAGTTAATTAAATGTTTGACTATATATATATATATATATATATATATATATATATATATATACCAGGCTGACTTTTAAGTTGATAATTTTGTATGGCCCAGGAATGATGTTATACATATCCAAATGACCCTTGGCAGAAAAAAAAAGGTTCTCCATCCCTGAATACCTAGCAGATAACCTAGACCTAAATTTTATTAAATTAAGAAAATGATGTAGTCCAGAAGATTAGAAAGCAGAGAAAAACATTAAATGGAATTGGCTCTTCGGAGCTTATGCTTTGTGATGACTGCTTTTAAATTCTTCGATTCTTTTCTAGAAATTTTGGGAACTAGCCAAACAAGTGAGTGAATTCATGACATGGAAACAAGTGGAATGTCCATTTGAGAGGGACCGGAAGATCTTGCAGTATCTGCTCACAGTGCCAGTCTTCAGTGAAGACTGTGAGTATGCCATTCAGCTGCGCTGCCATCCATGTCCCCAGACCCTACTGTTGGGAAATTAGTGTATAAATGCTGGTGTTTGGTTCTTCATATAGTATGAGGCCTATCTTCTGACCTATTCAGTCTTTTAAAAAGCACAGAAAACCATAGGATTTATCCCTAACATATTTTCCACATACTCACTTAATATTCATCCATAAAGAGTATGTTTCTGGGTTTAAACTTCTTCTTAATAATAGATCTGCAGAGGTTTGGGCATCAATGGAGAGTTTCCAAAGGATTTTTTCCCCCTTGTTTAGGTTTGCATCAGTGGAGAAAGATGTTTTGTGATATATTAATATTCAAGTTAATCTGAGTAAAAAAAAAAAATATATATATATATATATATATATATATATATATATATATATATATATATATATATATTTCTGCCCCACTCTGCTGTTTGAAAAAGTAGTGGAAAGTCTTTAGGGAATTTGAGGCAGATATAAAGTGATTGATGATATACAGAAAAAATTGGCCAAAAAAGAGCTAAGGTTTATAAAAGACTTGCGGATTTATTCTATTGATTTTTTTAGATCCTAATATTACAGAAATCAATAGCACCTATTTACTGATAATATCCTATGATAGATGCATAGTGTTCATGATACTGTCTGAAGAACATTTTAGAATGAATATGATCACTCTAGAGGGGACTTGATTATTTTAAAACTCTGCATAAGATTGATAACAAGCTTTTAAAACTTTGATTGAAGAAGCTTTTGATTTAAAATTTATATAAATAATATCAGGAGGATGGAAAATTAGCCTTAAAAATCAGGCTTAGTACCAAACTATTTTTTAAAAATATATTTTATTGATTTTTTACAGAGAGGAAGGGAGAGAGATAGAGAGCTAGAAACGTCAATGAGAGAGAAACATCGACCAGCTGCCTCTTGCCCTCCCCCCACTGGGGATGTGCCCACAACCAATGTACATGCCCTTGACCGGAATCGAACCCGGGACCTTTCAGTCTGCAGACCGACGCTCTACCACTGAGCCAAACTGGTTTCGGCAACCAAACTATTTTTTTTTTAAAGATGAAGGCTACCAGGAGTAGATCCTCCTCCCATTCCCTTTGTAAAGAACATACATCTGAGTGTATCATCATACATGGCTTGTATTAGTAAGCCTATTGTTTGGCCTCATAAATTGTCTCATAGTTAAGTTCCACTTTGGCCCAGAGGCCCTTCAGTTTTTGTTGAGATGATCAGTTCGAGGCAAAGTGATATTCTGTGTTCTTAATAAAACTATGACCATTCTTAGTCACAACTGGTGGGCTGAGAAATGTTTTTGCTAGAGCATTTTCGTTCAGGTTGAAAGGGGATGGGTGATGGTGGATAATCTATTAGGAGAAGGGGGGATGGGTGGTGGTGGATAATCTATTAGGAGAAGGCTCCAATGTTAATGCATTCTTACTTTTGATTGATTGTAGCTCTGTATTTGGCTTCCTATGAGAGTGAAGGACCTGAAAATCATATAGAGAAAGACAGATGGAAGTCTTTAAGGTGGGTCTCATTGCTTCTTATTGCTGCACACATTTAAAAGAGATGTCACCTTACCTGAAGAAAGCCGCATGCTTTCTGCAGGAAGTCCCTGTCTGTGTGTCTTGCCTCCCATTAACTGATATTTTGTGGCTTAAAATCCTCATTGCCATCATTCAGTTTTATTGTCTTTCTTTTTTTATACTGGTAGATGTGTATGGTGTCTCTGTTTTTCTTTCTATCTCCCATTATTTTATGGAACGAGGAACTGAAATTACCCCTTGGTGTGGTAAAAAGAACAGTGACTCACTGTCTTTGTTTGAAAGATCTGAAAGATAAGAAGTTCAGACTATCTTTCTGGATTGTTGTTACACTATTCTATTAGACCTGAGATAAAAGAGACCTAAATGCCAGTTGGTTCAGTAAATTTGAGTATTAAAGTTTTTGCCATCTCCATTAATATATATTTATTTTAAGTGACTAGCAGTTCTCCCCCCAAAATAGGACTATAACACTTAATATTTTTTTCTTCCTTTTTTAAAATCTGTAAAAACAAAAAAACAAAAACCCAGACACAAACTTAAAACACAGGAAAAATGAAACGAGTGTTAGGCATGTCATTTAAATCCCATTTCAAATAATCCTGACGCTCTTGTTCTTACATTGTCTTCTTTGTTACTCAGGTCGAGCCTTTTAGGCAGAGTTTAACAAACGGGATGCTGGCTGCCACTGTGTCACGCCGTCACTGAGGGGCTGGCCTTCCTTGTCGGGCACCTGGGACTGCAAACAGTCAGGAAGTCCCCGCCAGCCTTGATTTGTAAGGGACCTTCAAGAACAGACTCTCAAGAGCAGACGGGGACCTCGTTCCCCAGAGCTGACAGACTGACTCGGATCTCGTGGGACTGAAATGTTCACTGAAGACACTCGAGAAAGAATCCTCGGAGGATCCCAGCTCTACACATGACTCATCTCCTGGAATTTCCATGTGACTCACAGCTCTGCACCTGGATGGAGCTTCCTTTTGTGTGTGTTTTTGTTATTGGTTGAACATTTGCTGCTAATGGGACTTGTCCAGCTGAGTGCTGGCTCTTCGGAAGCCCATGTTTCTTTGTTAACTTAAATGGAGGAGGGAGAGGAAAAACCCCTCCCCTTAGATCCCAAACATCAGCTCGGTGAATGGCCAGGAGAGGAAGACTGGTTGAAAGCTGGCTGTGGACTTCATTTCCCTTAGTGTGTGCTGTGTTGTGAATTCCTCTCCTCCCTCTTCCGACAAGGTTTTGAGTTGGCTGCTGGTTAGCAAACTCCTTTTTACCCACATAAGTTATTTAATATAATAATGAAGCTCAACACTGTGGTAGGAAAATAGCCACTAGAAAAAAAGAAAAAGCAGAGTTTGTCATTGGACTGCTTAATGTTCTAGAAGGAGTTTTTGTTTCCTTTACCCCTTTGAGCTGCTTACAGCTGACCACTGTGTTGGACAGATGTATTTTTCAGTAGTTTTTTTGTTACTTAGTTTTCCATGACTCATATTTGTTTTTCTCTTGTAAATTTAAATTATCTGACTTTAAGGGTCTTGGAAAAACCCAGGCCTAATTACAACTTAATTTTTTTTAACAGACCTTTATTTTTCATTGCCTTTTGGAGGCTGTCGGTGACTAAACATGTGAACAAAGAATATGTTGGAAAGGTTACCACCCCCGTGCCACCCCCGCCCCCACTACAGCCGTGCACAAAGCAAACGAAAAACATCTTGCTGTGAACTCAAAGGTCAACCTAACTGTGAAAATCGTTCACCTTGTTAAACATCTCAGTAAGTCTGTAGTTTGCTCTGCAAAAAGGCATTGTACGTATTTACTCTAGGAGAAGCTGTAAGTAGTAAACCATGCTAACGAACAAAACAAAACATCGTGCTCAAAACAGAGATGTATTTGAAAGTTTTACTGACGTGGTTTCAGAAAACAGAGCATGTGTGTGTGCTGCACGCCATCTCCGCAGACCTGCCGTGTCTCCAAGTTTTCCCTTTAGAATCATCAATATAGTTCACACTCTGCAGCTGGACTGGTGGCGTCTTTTCTTTTACGGGTGGGTTGTTGGGTGGGGGTGGGCTGTCATTGCAGAAGGGCAGCACAAGGGAGCATCTAAAAATGCATGTGTCCTTAGGAAGTGGCCTTTGGAAGTATGTGTGTGGACCCTGAATTGATGAAAACGAATCATAGTTAGCATTTAATAGTCATTACTTTGAGCTGAGGCCCGGGGCACTAAGTGTTTAGCATAGATCATCATCCCCACTTCGAGGAACGGAAACAGGCTTATTAATGATTTGTTCAAGGCCATCAAGCTAATGAGAAGACCAGTGATTTAAACTAAGCCTCCTAATTCTAGAACCAAGCTTTCCACCTACTGCCAAGCCTTTGCAAACCTCAACATAACCTTCAAACTTGCAGATAATCTGTGAGTCTTCTTTTCATGCAGATTTGGATTCTGTAGATCTGGAGTGGGGTCCAGGGGGTGCTGATGCTGCTGGTCCTGGAATTGGCTTAGAGTAGCAAAACACCCCCAAAAGCTGCCTCCTTTTCCCCTGCATTGCTTGTCCCTGAACTTTGTGGCCCTGTAGTTGTAGTGAGAACAGTGATGTTTAACTTGCAATCATCTACGTCAGGAGTCAGCAGGCAGTGGGCTACTGGCCAAATCTGCCCCTTTTCTACAGGCCACAAGGTAACAGTGGTTGAAAAAAAGAAAAAGAAAATACTGCATAATACATGAGAATTACATGAAGGTCAAATTTCAGTGTCCATAAATAAAGTTTTATTGGAACACCGCCACACTCATTTGTTTATGTGCTTTCTTGTGGCTGCGCTTGGCTACAGAGCATTGTAGCTGAAGCAGAGACTGGATGCCCAGCCCTCAAAGGCTCAAATATTTACTCTCTGACCCTTTAAGGAAGTTTGCTGACTCCTGACCTAAGTGGTTCTTTTGAGCATTACAATAAGCTGCAAAAATGCTATCAGGTCTCTATTATAGCATTAGATATGTAAATGTGACTATGGAAAAAATTTCCTAAAGTACTATTAGGCCTAAAATGTGATTCTGAAGCCATTAAATCAATGAGTTTCACAGGGTTCCCATTCACACACATAGCCTCTTGTGTGTTTTTTTGTTTGTTTTCCTTTAAATTTTTACTGATGTCAGAGAGGAAGGAAAAAGGAGAGAGATAGAAACACCAATGATGAGAGAGAATAATTGATCAACCCTCCCACATGCCCCCCATGGGTATAAAGCCCACAACCTGGGTATGTGCCCTGACCATGATGAACCTGGACTTCCTGGTTGACATTCAAACACTGAGCAACATCAGCCAGGAAAGCTTGTTTTAATGTCCGTATAAGCCAGAGATTTAGGCCATGCATTAACTTGTCTGCGAAAATCCTTTACTCCCATCCTCTTAGCACAGCATGAGGATTTGGACTCCCGGCGGGTAACCAGTGCATTTATAATTTGTGTAGCTGGCTGGAAGGCTGGGTAAACACACATGAGCGGCAGCGGGCAGTGACAGTCTGGAGACTGTCAGATGTGTCCTGTCCAGGCACGCCAGGCATTGCAAAGCAGCAGGCTTTGAGTTGAGGCCCGAGGGAGCCTCCGAACAGGCTGGGTTCAGTAGAGAAGTGGGAGTGCACCTTTTACTCTTTGAAGTGTCCCTTGTTTAGCAGGACACGGGTACCCCAGGGGTGGCCTTTCATTGAACAAAGAACAAAGACAGTCATCAGAGATGGGTTGTCTTGCCTGGGTCTTTGAAGGTTTTGAGCTGTGCCTCTCTACCTGGCCTGCCGCTGGCACCCCTGTCCATGTCCTTACTTCTCTCGTACTGCTAGCTCACTTTTACATCTTAAACTGCTGTCATATGCCTCTGTGCGTAGAATCTCAAGGAAGCACAGCTCCCATCGGAAGCCGAGTTGCTGAACTACACAGGAGTGTTGAACTGTAGATTGTTGACATTCTCTACCATCTGCTTGGGTGCATTTTGTTAACCCCGTGGCCTTTCTTAGCAAAAGACAGTGCCTACCTTGGTTCCCAACACAACTTACTATTCTTATGAAGAAGGAACACTGGAATAGAAAGCAGGGTGAGGCAAACTTTCTTTTGGAGCTAAGGGTTTAAAGAGATTCCTTGATTGGGTTTATAGGGAAGATAAATGTGGTTAGGGACCTGGAAACTACTAGCCAAATGTATAAATCTTGAAGATATTCTTATGGCAATGCTATTAGCCTTACCTTAAAGCATTTTAAAAGGAAGGGCTTCTGTCAAACTTGGGCTTTTTGAGGTTTTTCTAAGGGGGTACTTTCTTTTTTTAAATATATTTTTATTGATTTCAGAGAGGAAGGGAGAGGGAGAGATAGAAACATCAATGATGAGAGAGAACCATTGATTGGCTGCCTCCTGCATGCCCCCTATTGGAGATGGAGCCCCCAACTTGGGCATGTGCCCTTGACCCGAATTGAACCCGGGACCCCTCAGGCTGATGCTCTATCCACCAAGCAAAACCAGCTGGGGGGCGGGGGGGGGGGGGAGTACTTTCTTGATGATTCCAGCCAAAGTCTTGTTTTCTGACTACAGATGATCAGAAAATTGCCTCAAGTCTCTGCTTCATTAAATCAAGATCACATGACTGTTCAATGCTAACAAAATAGAAGTTGGGGGTTGTGGCTTATGTATCCAAATCTTATAGGTTAAGGACCATCATTGAAAACTAGCACATAAGGCTGGCTCCATGCATGGAAGACCACTGCCTTAATTCTGTGATAAGAATCCACTCCTCTTAAATGATTTTTTTTTTAACTTAATGCAGTGAGGATATTCCCAGATAGCCAATTCCTTTCTGAGTGCTGGCAGCCTTCCACAGACTTAAATCCCATTTTGCCAGCCTGAAACCCTGCTTCCTTTCTCCAAGTGTCCATCTAATAAGAGAGGAAACATCCCAATGTGTGTGAGTGATAAACAGTATGAGGCAGCTGTCAGAGAATATTGTTAACATACTTTAAGTTCAATGTGCATGTAAGCCAACATTTTAGGACATTTGTAGAGATCACCATGTCGGGAACTAAAGAGGAAGTAGGGACTGATATTTCTCAGAACAAACAAGAGAATTCAGCAGGTACTCCTTGAAGGTTGCCAAACCAATGGGTTTTCTAGTGTGAAACAAAGTTTGCTTTCTTTCCCTCCTTCCACCTACGCTGCCCGGAGAAAATTGAAGTTATGGTGAAATCATCTTTCTCCGGGTGAATCATTGTGGGAAAGAAAGTTCAGCAGAATGTGTTGTCAGTTTGGCTGAGACCTCCAGTGTGGCGGCCCGTGGGCAGTGTTAACTTTGTCACAGTGCAATTATGAGTCCTCCTAAGTGCAAGTGAGCCGTGCGGGGAGTGAATGTGTGCTCACTGAGTATATAATGAATCCATGAGCCAGTCTGTTGCCAGTCTGGTTATTGGAGACACAGGGTTTTGGTTTATTTAGATTGAATAAATATCAAATGTCCCCCAAAGATATCTGGATTTTGGAAATTATGGATGGCACTATTCCCACAGATCAGCAAAGGAAATCAGAGGCCCCGGTTTTATATTGTTATTAATTAGGTTGGTTACACTCCCAATAATGATTAGTATTAGTGCTTTTTAGTTACATGTTTATTAGTACTGATAATCATGACAAGAAATCTATCTTCTAAGATAATATAAAAACCCATCATTTAAAAAGCAAACAAAACTGGGACCAATATTGTTTGAGGTCATCGGATAAGCCTGACATACACCCTATGAGATTACTACTGTAGATGTGGAATGAGAACTAAGGGCTACCATGTTTCCTCCAAAATAAGACATCTTCCGAAAATAAGACCTAGCACATGGAAAGATAAGGCATCCCCTAGCGCAACTTCGGGAGAAAAAATTAATATAAGACACTGTCTTATTTTTGGGGAAACAGAGTAGACCTCACTCCACCCAAACTTCTGAAGCTTTGGGGCCACATCCCCACCTTTTTCAGCTGTGTTCTCATTCTCAAGTAATAGGTCTGGACTAAGTGATGTGGAATGTCCGTCTAAGTGTCTGTGGTTTGGGAAAGCACTTTCTCAGTTTGCGATACTAGAAGGTGAATAAGCAAATGAATACAGCATCCTGCATTTGTGCTTTTAACCTTTTCTTCTTCCTGCCTGGCTCTTTCGTGTTTAGTTTCTTGGTGTTTGAAGAGAGAAGGGATATGAGGCTAATTGCTATGAGATAGGTGACAAAGGAGTGATAAAGGCTCAAAACTCACCCTTCCAGTTAAACCTCATGCTACATAACAGGATAGAATTCTTTTTTTGTTTGTTTTTTCATTTAAAATATGATTTTTATTGATTTCAGAGAGGGGGATTTTTACTGATTTCAGAGAGAGAAATAGAAACATTGATGAGAGAAACATCAATCACCTGCCTCCTAAATGCCCCCTACTGGGGATTGATCCGGAAAACTGAGCATGTGCCCTGACAAGGGATTGAACTGGTTACCTCCTGGTGCATGGGACAATGCTCAACCAACTAAGCTACACTGGCTAGGCTTCATTTGTTTTATTTTGAATGGACACTGAACTCATGCCTATCAATGTGCAGGCATTGATGAACATTGCTTTTTCCTTTGCTAAGGAACAGGTAAAAGTTACTGTCAATTTTATTTTATTTATGCTGGTATTAAGATGTTTTAGGGCTTAAAAGAAAAATTTGAAAAAATATAGCTGGAAATCATATAACTCAACTCTGAATTGCATTTCTGGCAGACAAATTATTTCTTGGCTATAAAAGTAGCCCAACCACTTTTTTGCTCCTCAAAGCTGATCTTGAGAAGGAAACAGTGACTTTCATTGACCTCTGGTGTGGAATACTGCAGATGACCTGGGTCAGCAGCACAAATAAAAACCAGTAAAGATTGATTTGACAGCCTAGAGATGGATCACCTTGGAATGGGTGGGTCAAAAATCTGACTGGACGATAATTCTCCAGCTCCTTTCAATAAGATTTTAATCTAGAACCACCAAATGGAAGTACTCATTTAGAATAATCATACACAGAGAAAAGCAACATCAACTGAAAAACAAATATAACAGTATTAAAAATAGAGATGGCACCTATGTTCTTTTAGCAACATCTTTTGTCTCGGAATTTCTATAGAGTCAAAAATCTAGTTTTACATGCAACTTTATATTAAGCAGACAAAATGATCTACAAAGAAGCAAATAATGTGTTCTTGGAATTAAAAATGTAGTGGAAAAGCAATATCACTAGATATAGTCTCAATTTATGGATAAATGTCTCTGGAGTTCAGTTCTCTCTTTGGTAAAATGGGAGGCAGCTAAGCTTAGTTTCCACAGATATTGTGACAATCCAGTGAGGTTATGCAAGTGAACATGTTCCTGTAAAGAATAAAATGCTAGACACATATGAAGTTTGATGTATGTTATTTTGCATGATCCTAGGGCCAATGGTTTCATTTTTATGGTTTAACTTACCTTATTGTTGAAAGTATTACAGACAGCCCCCTTTTTCCCCATTGAACCCTCCACCACACACCTGCCTTCCCATGCTCAGGCCTTTACCATACTATTGTCTGTGTCCATGGGTTATACATACACGCATATAAGTGTTTTGGTTGACCTCTTTCCAACCCTCACCCCCACCCCATATTTCCTCTGAGATTCATCTGTTTGTTCCATGCTTCTATGTCTTTGTATCTATTTTGTTCATCAGTTTGTTTTTTTCAATAGATTCCACATATGAGTGAGATCATGTGATTGAGTTCTTTATAGCAACCAAGGATTGCTACCCACACCAAAACCCAGAAAGCACCTCTTTTGTAAGGCCAGTTGTATGGTTTCAAAGGGACTAGATTAAGAAAGCATAGTTTCCAAAGACTACAAAAATAACTTTGGTGTGTAATTGCTCTTGTTTACATAGATAAAATCACATATAAAGAGCCAGTTCATATCTACTCATTGATAAATGAGTCAATATTTGGCTTAAGAGACCAAGACTCAGAAAAGTGATAATCAGAATCTCCATCTGCCTTTTACGAACTTTCATCCCTTGAACTGGAGCAGAGACCTCCTCTGACGGCTGACCAGACAGTGGCCGGTTACTTTATTTGACACACCTGTTAGAGAAAGCCTTGAAAGTGCATGTTCCATCCCGGGGAAGGACCACATATGCTCCCTGATCCGGGAAGATCTCTGCAAAAGAGAGAAGATCGAAGGAAGAAAAAGACAAAGGAACTCAAAAGAGAAGAAAAATGTAGAGGGATATGTAAACAAAGCATTAGCCAAGCAGGAGGGTTTCAGAGGAGGTGTGCCATTTAGCAGTGTCAGAGCTTCTGAAATACTCAAACTCATTTTGAATATAATAAGACCACAGTGAAGCTAGGAAATACGATCTCTTGGGAAATTACAAATACATAGTAGGTAAACGAAGTAAGAGAATAAAACTAAAAAACTAGGAGAATTCTTTTCAGTGACTTACTGAACTAATTCCATAAAATAAGTCGTATAAAACTCTGGACAGTAGGCATCACTAGCTCCTCTCTGCCTATCAAAACAAACAAGGCCATGGTGCAGGGTATTGAGGAGCTGGCTGGAGTGCTCACTCTGCTAGCCAGTTCAGAATTAGACAAAAAAATTAGGATAACCCAAAGGGTTCTTAGGTACCCTCCAAAAGACTCAAGAATTGTAAACTTCTTTAAGATATTCTCTTGGCTAAGAAATAAATGCAGACCTGCTGTGCTGACCAGGAACAAAAGAGAAAGGAGGTGAGGGTATAGGGCTATTACCAAAAACTTTTACCAATAGAATTTCCTGTGTTCAGAGAGTTCAGAATATGGTGCAAACTGTTTTTGGTCTTTCTTTCTTGAGTTATTGTTTTGGGCCATAGAAAGATGGAATAAACCTGAAGGGAATTTTACTCTGCCCTCATCCAGGTGTAGGCTGTTGGGCCTTTAATTCCTAGACACTTTCTCCTTCATTAACCTATTGGTTCTAACGGAGATGGAAAAATGAAGGAAGATAGTTCTGGTACTGCTAAGATTGGCTACCTCTTTCCAAACAATTCCCAGGTGCTGTTGTGTCTAGAGGGCTTCTCTTTTCTGAGCCTTAACAAAAAGTTCTATCAATTATCCTTGCTTGAAGCAAGTTTGGGCTCAGGGAGGTGGGAGGTCACCTGCCCCACCCACATCTGCAGAAGATTGGGGGATGAAGAGCAGAAACTCAGCTCTGCCAGTCACAGACAGCGCTGTTCCCATGATGGGGGTAAGTTCCCAGTACCCATCCCATAGTCTCACTGTATTGTACCCTCACTTCTCTCTCCAGATCAAAACATCTGTTTCTTCAGGGTCTCTTGACCTTAGCTAGCAAGCCAAAAGCTAAAATTTGTTCATTAATTTATGCTATTATGTGACTGACTGAGAATTATTTCATGCTAGCTTTCTGGCGCATAGAAGATAGTGAAATTTAAAAATTTAGGTAGCAAGAGAAGACATGTGGTGAAGGAGATCTCATAATGTCATAAAATATAAGAGAATATAAGAGCTTTAAAGATATAATCAAGTGATTGATTCATTTAGCCATCAAACGGGTTGGTGACTGGCCTGGGACGAGAGCCACAATCTAGAACTGTTCCCTTGTGCCAAGCAGATTCCCTCCAAAACAGGCCAGTCTGCATGGGACTCTGCCCAGTTTCATCCCCTTCAGTTATTAATGGTGTTTGCAGCCATTCCAGGACTTTTGAACTCACTAATTCTCTAATTGTACAAAAAAAAAAAAAAAAAAAGAAAGAAGAAGGAACCTCATTTGAGATTTACTGAGTACCTACATACCTGTACACCATGCAGAATGCTAAGCTCCTGAGATGTGAGTAAGACCCAGCACCTACATGAAGGAGCTCGCCTTCTGAGGAAATCACCTCATGCAGCAACAGGTGTTGGCAGTAGGTCTCTCCTTGGTGCTCCCATTAAGTCCTCTATTCTTAGCTAATCAGCTTGGGAGATCAGAGAGCTTTTCCTGGTAGATGTAAACCTGAGATGTTGTGTTTGCCTGGGGAACTCCTATGCATGTGGGTACAGGGCCAGGCAGCCATATGTGGATGTATCATGTTATTCTGCTCTGGGGCAGGAAGATGTCTGGGGCCTGAAATCCACCCAGCCCTCACTCGTGTTTTTTATTGCCAAGTTAAGGTTTAAGCTGAGGTTTGAGAGGTAGTCAGCATCCCAATGTGGAAAAGACTTGGGCTATGTGCTGAGAAATAGCACTTCATGCTATGGGACTATGGAGCCACTGATGGTGAGATGCCAAGATCAGGGTGCATCCTAGCAAGATCACACTGGCTGCTTAGTAGAGGATGAATTGGCATGGGGGTGGCCTGTGGGGAGGTGATGATCCTGACGATCACTTAGTGCAGTGGTCGACAAACTCATCAGTCAACAGAGCCAAATATCAACAGTACAACAATCAAAATTTCTTTTGAGAGTCAAATTGTTTAAACTTAAACTATTAACTTAATTATGGTACTCCCAAGCTGGCCTTTGCTAAAAACTCAAGGGACCAAAGAGTCACATGTGGCTTGAGAGCTGCAGTTTGCCTACCACTGACTTAGAGGAACTGGTTAGGAGATCCTTGTCTTAGACCAGGTGATAGATCAGTAGAACCTCAGCCAAAACAGAGGATGGAGAGAAGTACATATGTTTATCAAGTGTTAAGAAGATAGAGATGAGAGCCCTGGGTGGAGGTGACTGAGGGTGTAGACACCCTGGAGAATGAAGAGGAACTGAGGCTGGGGTAGCAGTTTTAAGTACGTCTGTGTTATGGGCTGAACTGTGTCCCGCCCAAAAATATGTGGGAGTTCTCCAGCACCTCAGAATGCAACCTGAGAGAGAAGGTCTTTACAGAGATAACTAAGTTAATGTGATGTTATTAGTATGGGATCTAAAGCAATACGTCTGGCATACAGAGACAGACATGGGGAAAACGCCCTGTGAGCTGGAGTTATGTGGCCACAAGCCAAGGAACTCCCAGGAGTTAGGAGAGAGGCCAGGCAGGCCCTTCCCTGGTGTCTTCAAAGGGAGCCCGGCCCCTCTGACACCTCCATCTCAGCCTTCCAGCCTCCAGACCGCTAAGATAATACATTTCTGTTATTTAAGCTGCACAGTCTGTGTTTCCTTGTTCTGGCAATTCTAGAAAACTGTCTCTCCCTTTTATGAGTAATTGATTTATTAGTTGAAATCTGCCATCAATTAACTCCTTCTAATAAAGAGGAGTTTATAAAGGAATTAGGTAATACTTCCTACACTTCACCTTGGACTCCACATCCATAAGCCTTCCATGTTATTGCCAAATACTCTCTTTAGATTCCACATTTCATTTATTTATCACCTCCAGTCATACCCTAATCAATGTCAAATGAATAGGGAACTTGACATGCTTCCACAAATCAGGGAATGCAATGAAATACGGATGGTGAAAGCTGATGTGATGTGGTCTGAGGCACCACCCATGGTGAGATGGAGTCTGTGGGCCAAAGTAGAGCCAGAAAGAACTCTGGAGAAAAATATACCCCCTCATTTTATAGATGCGTATAATAAGGACCAGGGAATGGATGTGCCCTTGAGCTAGTGATGTAATAAGTGGTGACAGGGCTACATGTTAAGATTTCATCTCTTGACCAGGAGTCAACTCTTCCTCCTTATATTGCTGGTGCAATTCAATTTCCCCTTGAACTGAGTGGATCAGATTCTGCCCCCAGTTTCACAATGCAGGTGTTAAGCGTCAAATGATCTGAGACTTTCTATCCTGCAGTCTCCAAAGGGATGTAATAAAAATAAGTAGCAGACTACAGGAGAGCAAGCACTGAGTAAATGAAGAGAAAGGAAGTTATTTTGTTATTGAAATGATCTCACTGGCTACTTCTCATTCTCTTTGCTGATTGCCTCTCAGTCTCAAAGCACTGTATTGCACTGGGGTTCAGGGGCTCCTTTATTAATATTCATTTATAGATTACTTCATTCAGTCCTGTTACATTGAAATCACCTGGTGACTTCCCCTTGTAGCTGCAGGCCTTCTTGCCTGGAGGTAGAGTCACCTTAAAGCTTACAAAGCTTACACTCCAAGGCCTCTTACACCCACAGCCCTGTCTAAGATGCTACATCTAACTTTGTATTGAGTTCTTTATCCGAAAGAATCTTCCCCTAAAATGATATAAACTCTGGGTTGCTCTCTTTCTAACTCTGTGAGCTGTAGGGTCTGTTAGATAATTTATTACCATTGTTTCTTGTTTTTTTGAGATAAGCCTGTAGAGCTACGAACTTCCCTATCAAGACTGCTTTTAACAGGAAGAAAAAGAAAGGATAGAGAAAAACTAAAACAGGAACAGGGTAAGAGAAACAGAAGAAAATAGGAAAGTGAGGAAAAGAGAGTTGGCATAAAGGAAAAATTGAGATTGAGTAAAATAATGCTAAAGGAAAAATAAAAATAGAATGCTAAACACCAATCTCAAAATAAAATAAAAAAAAATAAATAAAATCAAACTTTTAAAATGGTAAAATAGTAGTAATAATGATAATTAAAAATAAAAATATAATAAAAAAGGTAAAATTAAGTGAGAAGAAAATTAGTTTCCCAAGTAAAAGATAAAAAATAAAAAAAAATGAAGTAGTGGAAGTCATTCACGTTCTCTACTGTTCTATTTGGCAGGTCTGTTTCCTGTCAGGTAGCCAGCACAGTATTGAAGTTCCCTGAACTCCACCACTTCTCTGTGTCATAAGCCATGTTTTCAAGCAGTTGGGAGCTCTTCATTTCTCAGCCTGCCTTTAGTTGTATAATATTTACACAAAAGTCAATTTCTGATACAACCTTTGAGTGGCAGTGTTTCTGTCTTGATATCCAGTGCTAAAAGGCCCCTCCCCAACTCAGTGTTTAGATTGCTTTCCCTGCAGCAATACTGAGTTGGGGGATAGACTATCCTAGAGCTGGTTTTCTGCTCATCTCTCCCCACTTTGAACCCCAGGTTCCACAAAAATAGCTTTCTCCTGAAGTCTTGGTGAGTGTTTTTTAATTGGAAGATTCTATGTACTGGACTTAGCAATCGAAAGCAGGATTTAAAAAGAAAAAGAAGGAAAAAAAAAAAAGCACAGGATGTACACAGACTCTCATCTTTCCCCCCCTGGCACTGTGCAGCCAGTATACTGGTAGCACCACAGGCTGCCTTTCTGGACCCAGCCCTGCTGTGGGTTAATTTCTATTGTTCCTTTCTGCCAGAATCCCTGTGGCTCCCCTTCCACATTCCGACTACCCTGACCCCAGCAGCCACTGATTTTGTGGGGTGCAGTCTTCCTTGAGGCTTTAGTTCCCACTGCATACATTTTGCATGTGTTTCTCCCTCTAGCCTGGATCCCAGATCTCACCTTTCCCTAGGTGATATCTGACCGGTGTTTAATTCTCCATTTCCAGGGGGATATTAATCAATTCAGCTGTTCCTTCTCTCTGCTCTGTGAGAAGGCACAGCGCTCATCCACATATTCATGCTGCTTTGTCTGCTTCTCGACAGACTTTCTAGGTGCCCGCAGTTGGAGAGGCTCGAGTCTTGGTGTTCCTGGGTTCGCAGCTGAGGCAGCTCGTCCCTGGGGGTTGTGGTTGTAGGGTCCTGGGAGGTATCCAAGGTCCCTGGGTTGAAGGTTAGGCTAGGCTTCAGATCACTGCCACTCTTCCCTTCAAGATGGTGTGGTCTCCACGGCGGAGCCAGTCACTCCAGGAGAGATTCCAGCAGCATCTGTGAAAAGCCCAGTCTGGCAGTTCACAACAATTTCTTGGAATATAACTGTTTCTCACTCACAGATACAGATACTCGCCACACATCCATGCACTCTCCTTTCGTTCTTGCACTCACACACTATCTTGCAGCTTGCTGTCCCATCAGCAGCCATCTTGGATTTCAATGAGGCCTCTGATTGATCCCCCTTAAATCAGCACCCCCTCCCCAACATGTCCATTATTTTGTAATAACATGTATTGAACTTGTTACTACTCTATGCTGCTAAACTCTTACTAGAATTAGATTCACTCATACAACTATCCTATGAAACAAAACCATTATTTTTATTTAAGGGGTAGAGAAACCATGGAATAGAGTTTTGAACTGGTAAGTAGTACATCTCAGATTATCTGTGTCAGACTAAAAGTAACTTTACTTTGTGGATTAGGAAGATTCCAAAGACATATTAGACTTGATTTTTGGCCATCTTAAAAATAAGGATTTATGTCATCCTATTGGCAAACAAATTCATCTGGATGACAGTACAGGGAAATTTAGAGCTCAGCGCTTGCACTGCTTCCCACAGACTGTGGGTTAGTCAGTGTCTGCCTGGATACAGGTTTATCATGGGGTGATAGCATTCTCATTCTGTCCTGGTCTTGCTCTTATCTTTATCATGGGCCAGCAGGAAGCCTGAGAAGTTCACAAAACAAATGTGACATCAGTATTCAAAAAATGCCTTTTAGCTGAAATAATAAATCAAATTGGTGGAAGAAAACGGGTCTTATAGAAATTCATGTAAAGGATCCTAGTGATTTTAACTGCCTCTTCCCTCCATTGGACCACAAGCATGACAACATGTAGATGTTTTTAGCATCCATCTCAACTCATTAAGAAAAATTCTGTGTTTAGAGGGACTAGAAGTCTATAGTCAATTGGCCTGCTAAACCACATTTTTAAAAATAAACCTTTATTGTTCATATTATTACAAAAGTTCCTCATTTTTCCCCCCTCCACCAGGTTCCTACCCCATCCTCTGCCCTTTCCCCACCCCCCATAGTCCTCATCCATAGGTGCACAGTTTATGTTCAGTCTAAATCACATTTTTATTTTATTCCATTATTTTGCTACCTTGTTTTATTTTTTAGTTCTGAGCACTAGCATTAAGATGGATATTGACAAACTCAGGAGCACCAAGAAGAGAGTGAAAAGGATACTGAAGCTTTGAGAACCAAGCCATGTGAGACTCTAAAAGAACCAGAGTTGTTAAGCTTAAAGGGAAGATGTGGTGGAATGTAACCACCATTAGGGGCTGACTGTACTGTATAAAAGGGAATAATTAGGGCCAAAAAGTAAAAATTATAAGAAGGTAGATTTAAAGTCAATGTAAAGAATTTCCTAATCCACAAATATGCAGTGTCCCTAATGGTTATGGATAGCCCAGGGTATCTTAGCATTACCCTACTTTCAAAATGCACACGGACATTAAGATGGACAGTTGGCTGACTTATAAATGTTGACCTGTTTAAATGCAACCCTTAAAGTTTCTCTAAAAATCAGCAGTGGCACCTAGAAAGAAATGATTGTGTCTCTCTCTTGGGTGGTCAGGTGCAATTCACAGAAGGAGAATGGAGTATAACTCAGGAGCACAGGTGTGAGTTCTGTGGGAGGATACAGGCTAGGGGAGAGCTTCCAGGAGAACCCAGGGCAGGAAGGAGTTAGGAATATCAGGAAGGAACAGGAAGAAGCCAAACAAGAGTATAATTTCAGGTGAACTCCCTGGTTCAGGCAGATCTCTGATCCCATGGGGAGCTCGGGAACATGAATTACACCTCAGAGTTTGCCTCCCGCTTGAGGCAAAGAACTGGACTTTGGTAGTTCCACACCAGTCTGTCACTGGTTATGGGCTACTCTGATGGAACAGCCAGGAGACCTGGTATTGGCAGGATTCCTACAGAGCAGTTCTCTGAGGGTCTGAGGTGCTTGTGTGAGCCTTTAGTAGCGGAGCCTGGAGAATCTAGAGGAAAGCAGTGAGATGCGGTGAAAGGATCACGTATGGTTAAGGTGATCTGGTCCTCTCCAGACATGGAAAGGAGGGCCTTCTAACAGGAGGACTTACTGAGTAATGGTATAAAAAATGATGTTTAGAAGAAGAGATGCAGTATCACTATACGTAAAAGATGAGTGGAACATAAGGAGGAAAAGGCTAAAAAAAACCCCACTAGGGTGGTAGATTTTTGTGGTACCAATGGGACAAATTCTACCAGGCTAGCTCAGCAGAGGCAGGAATCTTGAGGAAATCTAAGAACTGTGTTCCATCAGTGCTTCACGTAACTGCTTCACGGATGCTGAATCTGGAAGGCAAGTCAGGATTCAAGGATGCTCTGGGAAGTGTGGAGGTGGGAGCTGATGAGTAGTACTTTTGTTCTCTGATAGATTTTCTCTACATTTCCTGATTCAAAATCCAAGGTTAAGAGTCTCTTGGTCTAGCTAACACCATTAGCCTTGTCTGAACGGAATTTTTTGTATCAGGACATTCCATAATTTACTGTAAAGCTTTGGGCAGGTGATTGACCTTGGTGCCCATGGGTGGCATAGAAGTAGAGGCCAATAGGTCATACATAGGACACAGCTACCTGGACACCTGTGATCAGATGCAGCAGGGAGATAAAGGAGTGTGTGTTGGGAGATCACAGTATAGGGGTGTGATTGTCCAGCGTAATCTCTCCAGGAGTCAAATCAAGAAGATGCTTGTGCCAGTCATCCATGGCTGTGTAACCAACCACACAGGGCCAGAGCAAGGACAAGGCTAGTCAGGCACCAAGACACCACATTTAAGGGGTGCTCACTCTCAAGACCTTCCAAACAGTTTGGACATTTTATACAAATAAGGTGTTCAATAATGAGGTTTCTTTGTCCTTGGTTCCAATTTTGGAGCTGTATGAAAATGGTTAACTCTCCCCTATATCCCCACACCCTATTTTTCATCTGGGCACCTCTGGTATTATACCCGAGGCAATGAATTGTCAGCGAGGTGCTCTGGAGCCTAGAAGGAGATGGGAATGCTGGAAGGAGATCAGAGAGTAAGGGCAGACATGACAGAGGAGTGGGAGGCATCCATCTGTGTGGAAACATGAAAGCAGAACTAACTAGCAATGACTAATGATATGATAACTGTCTACAGACACCCCGAGTGGATGGTCTGAGTGCCAAGACACCGTTGCTTCATTTGGCACAGAGATACCATCTGAGCAGTCACACGAGAGGCAAAAGGAACAGTACATCCTGGATTAGAGGGCAAGAAAGTGTAGAGACTGAAATGATCTTATGAAGGCCACTTTCTTTTTCTGAGGAGGACTCCTGTTCATTCATTCATTCATTCATTCATTCATTCATTTATTTCTTCAGCAAACTTTAAGAACTTGAGGAGCCAGACAGAAGCCTTCTCCTCAGCTTCCCCCATCAACACCTCAGATATTCCAGCCTTTTCATTTCCTGAGTGGCCTTCCTAAATCCTCTCCGTTGTTTCTTTCCAACAATGTTCAGCCAAGAAATTATCGCTAAGGAGGCCAAAGTGATGTATAATTGAACTCATTTCAGGAAAACAATTTCCACAGCAGGCATTCAAGCCAACTGCTGATCCTGGAGACACAACAGCCTAGAGAGAGCAAGGTTCAGTATGGGCCATCACCTCTGCTGTAAAAGCCACCAAGAGCTGTGTCTCGAACTCAAGTCAGCACACTGTGCTCCCAGGACTCTCCCTCACTCCCTAATTCTTCCCTTTTTCTATCCCCCTTGCTATCATCATCTTTGTGGATCATCAGGCCAGCAGTAGGCTTATGTCAAAGTAGAGGTACCGAAAGTGTCCCTTTCTCAAGAAATTTATCATCAGTGTCATGGAAGCAAAGGAACTCACTATTTCACAATTACCTGTTCTTTCAATAAATCCACATGGAGTGCACTATGCTAGGCTCTCTGCTGAAAACTTAAATCTGGCCTCAGAAAGAACGCCCAAATCATGGCCTCAGCTTCCAGGAGTTGTCTGGTGGCTGCTTGCACCACTAGATACAGTGGGTGAGGAACTGCATTTCACCATGTCAGTGTCCAAGGCCTGGAGTGGAATGCTGGGAAACTGAGGATATTGGGTGTTGGAGGTATTGATGCGATAGGCCAAACAGGAAGGAGATGGTCATTCACAAGGTATTTGCAGGAGGAACCAGAGAAGGCTTGGTTAGTTGTGGAAGGTATTAGAGATGGAAAGTTACTAGACCAACCAAAAAGAAAGCATGAGTCTGTGAGTTTCCCCACCCTAGTTCCCAGCAACAGTTCAGAGAGAGGCCATGGGTCTAAGGCAGGATCAGAGCAGCCTTCCTACAGAAGCGTAAGCAGGAGGAACTGGAACCCGGGATAGAGGCATGTGCCCCTGGACTTCTGGGACAGAATGGTGACTTTCAGTACAGAAAATGGGTATTAGGTAGTTGAGGGGTCATATTGCCACCATGTGGTGGAAACAAGGAGAGCTCTAAAATCACCCAATAGGAATGACGCAGCAGAGAGACTGAAGGCTATTACATTTGAAAATAATGATTGGGTTTGAAACCCTTTATTTTGTTTGGGAACCATCACCATTTTGGAACTTTTCATTTTTACCTGTTTGGTATCAGTACCCTGATTTCTGTTTCTAGTGCTGTTGTCAGATTCCTCTAACTTTAGTTGCTGACAACTGTCTTTTTGAAGAAATGCTGCCACCTTGTGGGAGATGTAAAAAGAAGCACTGGCTTTAGTTTGGTGAGGAATCTGGGCCCTTACAAAGCAGAAAGTTAGCCCTAAGCAAAATTCTTAAGTGAGCAGCATTTGTCTTTGACATTTCTGTGCTTTTTGTAGGGAAAGAGCATACACTATTTTTGAGTTGTAGTTGGGTAACGTCTGTGTGACTACAGGTAAGTTAATCTATAAAATGGACATCATAACGCTTACAGAACACAATAAATATTAGTTATTTTTTTCATTCTTTGCCTCCTTACTCACAAAAGATTCTTACATTTTTCTTTCTAGATAGAAGAAAAATACAAAAACTCCCTGCTCACATTAATTCACACCAAAGTATGTATGACTGCTGTGCTGTTTTAGAGTTTTGGCAGATCATAAAACATAGGGATACAAAAATCAATCTTTATTTTTATAACTAAACATAATTTTCTAGATTTTGGATCTGCCTCCCTTTCTTTGGCAATTCCTCGTTTTTCCAGTTCAACTTGGTAGAATTCTAGTCAAACTGAAGATTCATTTAACTCAGTCCAGATTCAAGCATTCCCTGCCCCTGCCCCCACAGATCATGTGATGCAGGTCATCACTTACTCTGGTAGGACCCCAAAACACAGGTGTCCCACAGCAGAGACCGAGGACCTTGTCTAAATTTTACCTGCTGAAGGCTGTGGAAGCTCCTCGCATGTATTCCCTTTCTTCCTGTTCCTTTACAACAGTGAAGAGAGCAGTAGGTTATAGGTTAGACCAGTGATCTGCAAACTCATTAGTCAAAAGAACCAAATATCAACAGTACAATAATTAGAATTTCTTTTAAGAGCCAAATTTTTTAAACTTAAACTTCTTCTAACTCCACTTCTTCAAAATAGATTCACCCAGGCCGTGGTATTTTGTGGAAGAGCCATACTCAAGGGGCCAAAGAGCCGCATGTGGCTCTCGAGCCGCAGTTTGCCGAGTATATGTCATTCCAGTGGGTTCCATGAATGAAGACCCATTTTTCCCATTGAAATGAAACTAAATGCAGTGAAGCAACTGAAAAATTAAATATTCTGTTTGGAATATTATCAGTGAACTTGAAGTTAGTAACATTGCCTCTCTTGTTTCTTGCTATATCTAGACATGGACAAGGAGTGGTGTCCGGTACAGAGCAAGAACCCAACAAATATCTGTTAACTAATGGACTGACTTGCTGCTAGGACTTTAGAAATTGTGGGATTTTCTTAGTTTCAGATTGGGTGATTGGGTTGGTCTCTCGTCTTGGACAATAATAGGGTGGGCCTTGCTTTAAACAAATGGTATGTGTTTTTCAAGTTGTGTGTGACTTAAATTTTTATAAAATAATAATTTAAAATGCACCAGGGAAAAAACATTTAGGGAACCCCACTGTAAATTGTTTATAGAGTTATCTTAGAAAGATAAAAGTGAATACGTGTTATTTGTTTACTTTTCTCTTTATTGATTAAAGTATTACATATGTTTTCTTACCCTTCCATTGCCCCTTACCTCACCCCCTTCCCGCCCACTCATGTACTCACCTCCCTGGTGTCTGTGTCCATTGGTTAGGCTTATATACATGCAATTTGGTTGATCTTTCTCCCTTACCCCCAACCTTCCCTACCTTCCCTCTGAGGTGTGATGGTCTGATCGATGCTTCTCTGTCTCTGGATCTGTTTTTGTTCATCAGTTTATATTGTTCATTATATTCCACAAATGAGTGATATCATGTGATATTTATCTTTCTCTGACTGGCTTATTTTATTTAGAATAATACTCTCCAGTTCTATCCATGCTGTTGCAAATGGTAGGAGTTTCTTCTTTTTTACCACAGTGTAATATTCCATTGTGTAGATTAGTTTTTCCCAAAGTGTGGTACACGTACCCCCAGGGGTATGGGGAGAGTTTGGTGGGGGTACGTGTTAGACCGGAATTTGGTGGGGATATGCACTGCACCGTGCTTAGCTGTGGCTAATTCTACGTTCTCATGAGTACGAGGGGTACTCAGTGTTATGAAAATTATAGTAGGTGTACACATATGTCAAAAATTTGGGAAACACTGGACCATAGTTTTTTAATCCACTCATCTTATGATGGACACTTAGGCTGTTTCCAAATCTTAGCTTTGGCATTGATTTGTGATGTATGCTGCTACGAACACAGGGGTACATATATCCTTTCTGATTGGTGTTTCTAGTTCCTGGGATATAGTCCTAGAAGTGGGATCACTGGGTCAAATGGGAGTTCCATTTTCAGTTTTTTGAGGAAACTCTATACAGTGGCTGCACCAGTCTGCATTCCCACCAGCAGTGCAGGAGGGTTCCTTTTCCTCTGCGTCCTTGACAGCACTTGTCATCTGTTGTTTTGTTGATGATTGCCATTCTGATAGGTGCCAGATAGTACTGCATTATCATTTTGTTTGCATCTCTCAGATGATTAGTGACTTTGAGCATGTTTTTATGTCTCTTGGCCTTCTTTATGTCCTCTTTTGAAAAGTATCTATTTAGGTCCGTTGCCCATTTTTTTTTTTTTAATTGGGTTGTGTATCTTCCTTTTGTTAAGTTGTTGAGTTCCCTGTAAATGTTGGAGATTAAAACCTTATTGGTGATAACATGGCAACTATGTTCTCCTATGCAGTGGGCTTTCTTGTTTTGTTGATGGTTTCCTTTGCTGTGAAAAAGCTTGTTATTTTGATGTAATCACATTTGTTTATTTTCTCTTTAGTTTCCATTGCCCTAAGAGCTGTATTGGTGAAGAAATTGCTTTTGTATATGTCTGAGATTTTGCAGCCTGTGGATTCCTCTAAGATTTTTATGGTTTCCCATCTTATGTTTAAGTCCTTTATCCATTTTGAGTTTATTTTTGTGTATGGTGTAAGTTGGTGGTCTAGTTTCTTTCTTTCTTTCTTTCTTTTTTTTTTTCAAGTTATCTATCCAATTTTCCCAACACCATTTATTGGAGAGACTGTCTTGACTCCATTGTATGTACTTGCCTTCTTTGTCAAATATTAATTGAGCATAGTGTTTTGGGTCAATTTCTGGGTTCTCTAATCTATTCCATTTGGTCTATATGTCTGTTCTTGTGTCAGTTCTAGGCAGTTTTGAGAACCATTGCTTTGTAATACAGCTTGATATCTGGTATTGAGATCCCTCCTACTTTGTTCTTCTTTCTTAGGATCGCTGCAGCTATTCAGTCTTTTTTTTATTCCAGATGAATTTTTGGAGAGTTCATTTTAGATCTTTGAAATATGCTGTTGGTATTTTAATGGGATTGCATTGAATCTGTAGATTGCTTTAGGTAGTATGGAAATTTTAATAATGTTGATTCTACCAATCCATGAACATGGTATGTTCTTCCATCTGTTTATGTCTTCCTCTATCTCTTTTATCAATGTCCAATAGTTTTCCAAGCTCAGGTCTTTTACCTCCTTAGTTAGGTTTATTCCTAAATATCTTAATTATTTTGGTGCGATGGTAAATGGGATTTTTTTTTTTTTTAGTCTTTCTTTCTGTATGTTCATTATTGGTGTATAGAAATGTCATAGATTTCTTGGTATTAATTTTGTATCCTGCTACACTTTCAAATTCATTTATTAAGTCTAATAATGTTTTTTGATGGAGGCTTTAGGGTTTTCTATGTACAATATCATGTCATCTGTGAATAATGACTGTTTTATGTCTTTTTTTCCAATTTGGATACCTATTATTTCTTCTTCTTGTCTAATTGCTATGGTTAGCACTTCCAGTACTATGTCGAACAATAGTGGTGAAAGTGGGCATCCCTGTCTCATTCCTGTTCTTAGGGGAAATGGTTTTCATTTTTGCTCATTGAGTATGATATTGGCTGTAGGTTTATTATATAAGGCTTTATGTTAAGGTATGATCCCTCTCATTTGTGGCACAAATTTTCATGACTTTAAGTTTGTTTTCTGGAAATTTTTTTTCATTTTCTCAAGATGCTTCACTACCCTGGTTACTCATGGTATTTGATGTATTTCTTCTCTGTCTAGGCATCAATGTGTAGATTGTACTTCTCTAGCAGATTATCATGAAACAGTCTTTCTATTACTTTCCAGCAGGTGGCGATGAATCACAAGTTTGTTTACTAGTGGCTTTATGAGATCCCTGCACTGTCTTCATGCCTCTGCAGTCAGTGTAGCTGGGATATATCCAGATGGGGTGGGTTAAGGGATTCCTCCAGGTTCTTTGTTGTTTTACACAATAATGATGGTTCTGGTCCTCTGCCTGGGTTCTTCCTGTGCTCCAGTTACAGAGTATATCCTTTGCTTGGGGAGAAATGTGATTCTGCAATATTAGAACTTAGGTACACAATTAATGTGGTCCATACTTGACATCAAAGGCAAAAGGAGGCAACCTCTGGGAGGTAAGGGGAAGTGGCAGGCTTTATGAGTTTGTTTCACTCTGAATTGTGGACCGCTGGACTACAGCAGCTGCTATCCCTTGCTGTGTTCTTATCCAGGTCTCGGGACTCAGCCACAGCTATTGTGCTTACTCCTGCAGAAGTGCCCAGCCAGTCTCTCTTCCTCCTGGCTGAAGGGGGTGTCCTGGGCAACCAGATTCTGCTCCTCTTTGGGCTGAGTCCCCACTGAGCTCCCAGCTTCTGGGCTGCGTTTCTGGCTTGTATCAGCCCCTCTTTTTTTGCCTTCCTGTTTTGATCCACTTGCTCACCTTTAGAGGTTTCAATGCATGGGTCTCTCAGGTATATTTGTGCATTGAATAAGGAACCCTTTGTTGCTATATGGCTCTACATATAGATTGTTGTAACATCTAGGGGAAAGGCCAAGGAAATCTCATGCTGTGGCTCTTCTGACACCACCTCTCACCCTAATAATGTTTTTAGAATCACTGCAACTATAGACAATAATAGCCTCACAGATCTCAATTGTTGAGCTCCTAAGCTAAGTGTATATCCAGTCCCATTGTCTGTGGTATAAAGGATTTCTACTGTGTCTGTCAAAAATATGCAACTCACAAAAAGTTATAGCTAACAAAAGGTAAAAGAAAAGTAGATGAAAAATAGATCTGTTTTATTCCTCTGAGCTCAACATCAGCATGTTTTGGGTTGACAGGTAAATATTGACTAAAGCAGACCTGAAAGCTGACAGAAGTCAAACATTCAGAAAGAATCCTTTTCTTATTCTTGGGGAAAAGGCTACAGTTTTTTATTTTATTTTTCTGTTGGAAATCAAGCATTGCATGGTAGTAGCAATGTGCTGCTCCCTGTCACCTTTGCAGGAAATGTAGACAATTCTGTCATAATTCATGAGGATATGACACAAACTCATCAAAACAGGCAGAAAAAAAAGCCAGGCAGTGTGGTACAGAGGTTATAAAAAGAACTGGAGCTGAATAACTGGCAGAGGTGACTAGAGATATAGATTAGGGTAAATTTTTATGCCAGGGATGTGGAAAGTTGGTTCCCAAATAACCATTTTGTACTCGTTCTTAGCAAATTTGGTTTTAAAAATTCTGCTCCAATATAACAAATTGTCTCTCTACCCTTACCTGAATATGAATTAATTTTGTGGGCTGCAGTTGGTATAATATTAGCTACATGCAGTAAGTGGGACAGTAACATTTTTATTATTTTTTTGTCTAAAGTATTAACATTTTACAGCAAATCACTTTTTTTTTTTTTTTTTTTGCTTCTTTGGGAAATGGAGATATGATTCCCAGACTGAATAATCAATACCAATAATAGACAGCATTTTTCAACCACAAAGGCGAACTCTAGTATATATAATTAATGAAAATAATAGCTAACATTTATTACATACTTTTATGGAACAGTCACTGTTTGTTTGAGGTTTGCTACATGTATTATATCAGTCCTTGTTTGGTCCCATGAGGTAAGTGGCCAAGGTGAATTATTCCTCATGATAGTGCTCATTTCTCCCAGCCCCACTGGCCTTGTGCTAGTCTCCCCACCCCCACATATCTCTGAAAGCATTGGGGTACCATCTAACTGTATATGTTGTATCCTGGTTGATTTTTTTTTTTGAAGCCAATACAGGTCTTAGCTGGATTAGAAGTGAATGCTAGCTTAGAAAAGGTGAAGAATCTGAGCTTGCCTAGAAAGTAGAACCAGCTACTGTAGACATGCAGTTTTAAAAAAAATGAGCAGAACTAAGCAAAATAGGTTCATGAGCAAAATTGGGGTGACAGAATCAGAGCTACATTATGAGGAGTAAAGAAGGTGATTTATAGGCAATTCAGAACTGCTGTAGGCTAGAATAGAAAGTGCCTTTTTCACCCAGGAGGTAAAAAGGGGAAATATGATAGGAGGTTGACAGGAACTAAGCCTGGCAGAGCTTAGTCCAAGGCCTAACATTGGAAGAACAAGCTTGAGATGGGGTGTGCACTGAAAACAGTGCAAATAAAAATGGCACAATCCTTTGGCTCCCTTTGCCCATGAATTTCTCTAATATCTTTGTTGTTGTTAATTCTCACCCAAAGATATTTCCCCATTGATTTTTAAAGAAAGTGGAAGGGAAGGAAGGGAGGAGAGAGTGAGAGAGAGCAAAAGAGAATGAGAGAGAGAGCAAGAGAGATAGAGAGAGAGATAGAGAGAGAAACATCAGTGTGAAAGAGACCCATGGACCAGTTGCTTTGCACACACATCCTAACCAGGGCCAGGGATCGAACCTGCCACTCAGGTACATGCCCTTGACCGGGAATCAAATCTGTGACCCTTTGGTGCATGGGCTTTATGCTCTATCCACTGAGACACATGGGCCAGGGCTCTAATATCTTTTTTATTTTATTTTTTATTTTTTTATTTTCGTAGCTTTGATCACAGCATTTATTTATTTATTTATTTATTTATTTAATATATTTTATTGATTTTTTTTGCCCCCCTCCTTCCCTCCCACACATCCCCTCCCTCCCCAGAGTTTTGTGTCCATTGGTTGTACTTATATGCATGTATAAAAGTCCTTCGGTTGATCTATTATCTCCCCCAGATCTTCCTCCCCTCCACGCTGTAATTTGACAGTCTGCTTGTTGATATACTGTCTCTATATCTATCTTTTGGTTCATCAGTTTATAATGCTCTTTATTATCCACAAATGAGTGAGGTCATGTGGTGTTTCTCTTTCATTGATTGGCTTATTTCACTCAGCATGATGTTCACCTGGATGGAATTGGAGAACATCTTTTTTTTTTTTTTTTTTTTTTCACTGACTTTAAGAATAGTTATGTCAACACATGTCCTCAACACATTTATTGGGAAAGCCCCACGCTGGACAAATGTCCCACTCCTTAACTCCCATCCCCCCTCCAACCTCAACACTGATGCCTGAAGCCAAGTCATAGAAAGCAGATTCCAGATGGTCTGTGAACACTCCCAGACTTTACCTAGCATGGGTGCCAAATGCAAACTAGCTATTGCCTGGTCCTGGTTCTGATGATGATAAGAAGGAACCAGAACCTGTGCTTGAAAGGATAGAAGCTAAAAGCCACTTCCTGCTTCATTAGCACAAGGAACCCATGCTCTGTGAACTCATCCATGTCTCTGCTTTTGTGCTTCCCTTTATCTTTGCTTGTTCTCCCACTATTGCACTGAAATGAGATTCTTTTAGAAACATGCTAATCTTACCTCAGTTGAACTGAGGCACTGAGCCCTGGTGAGGTGAAGCCACAGAAAGGGAGCTAATCCCGTTCACCTCGCCCTCCCTACCACTATCCCACATCATGGGTGCTTCCATACAAATGGGGCCTTTCGTTTAGGGTCAAAGGGAGTCACTTGTTGGGAATCTAATATCTTTCAGGACCATTTTGTTAAACATTAGTGGAGGTAAGTGTTGGTAGTATCAGCCAGCATTGGTGAGGCCAATGAGACTGAACAATTTGAATTTTGACCACTTCCTAAGGTCAGGAGGTCACAGGAAGTAGCCTGGATCTAAATCCAGCCCTCAGGAGTATGAGTTCTGATTTCAGATTTCTCTACTAGTTTACTAGACACAAGCATCCTGGGGCCAGAAGAGAGCATGACAAAGGAGATAAGAGCACAAGGTTAGAGTCAGACAGATCTAGGTAGGAACACTGTCCTTTAATAGCTATGTGACCTTATAAAAATTCCCTTATACAATCCTGGCCAGGTAACTCAGTTGGTGAGAAGGTTGTGAGTTTGATTCATAGTCAGGGCACATTCCTAGGTTACAGGTTCAATCCCCAGTATGGGTGCATATGGGAAGCAATTGATTGATGTTTCTCACATCAATGTTTCTCACTCTTTTTCTCTTTCCCCTCTCCCTCTCCCTTCCCATTTCTCTCTCTAAATATATCCTTAAGTGAGGATTAAATAAAATTTCCTAATATTCCTACCTTAGTTTTCTCAATGGCAAAACAGGACAAAAGGTCATTATATAAACCAATTGGATGAGATAACATAGGTAAAATGCTTAGCACAAACCCTAGCCTGTAATAAAAGCTCATGAGTGGAAATCTTATTATTTATCTTGTACATAACAGAGTGTCTGGAATATTGGGGATATACAAAATTACTTGTTAAATTTAATGGAACCCTGTTTTTTTTTGTTTTTGTTTTTTTGTTTTTTTAGTGGACATGTTCAACAAGCTCAGTGAACTAGTGGAAATGTAATATAAAGTTCTAACTATGTATAGGATCAGTCTAGAGTAATGAAGAGCTATCACTTGCTTCATTAAACAAGCTTGCTAAAAGCCCATGAGTCATCAGGGTTTCATATGTTTGCTTTTCAGACAGACAAATGAAACTGTGAACTGAAAGGAGGAGTAACTGAGGGATTATGGTGGCCAGAATTCATGCAGCCAAGGATGTAGATAGAGGCTCCCGCCTTTGCTAAAAGCAAACTATAAGCTCCAGGCTTAATGACACAGAGTGGCCCTCCAATCATTCTCTGCTTTTTTAGAAATAGTCATTTGTTATCTTTGAAATAGTAAAATAACCTATTTAAAAATAGTACAATAAAATTACTTCTTAAACAAACTCCATCATTTAAAAGGATACAAATAGATATGCCAGTAAAAAAAAATAATAAAGTAAATAACTTAAAAGGCTTTTTCTAAGAGAAAGAGACAACTCAATCATCCAGTCACTGATAGTTATTGTTTTCTTTGTGCTAGGAGCTATGAATATGCAAATCATAGACCTAGATAAGTTGAAAATGACTAAACAGATAATCTATTCTATGAATTTAGAGGAGAAAGAGATGGTTGAGCAAAAGTAAATTTAGACACTAATTTACTTCAGTTCTGTTTTCCTGCTTCTCTACTCTTCTGCACTCCATGACTGAACAATTTAAAAATATATATATTTTATTGATTTTTTACAGAGAGGAAGAGAGAGGGGGATAGAGAGTTAGAAACATTGATGAGAGAGAGACATCGATCAGCTACCTCTTGCACAACCCCTACTGGGGATGTGCCTGCAACCGAGGTATATGCCCTTGACCAGAATTGAACCTGGTACCTTTCAGTCTGCAGGCCGATGCTCTATCCACTGAGCCAAGCCAGTTTCGGCATGACTGCACAATTTGGCCCTCAGAGCCAGGATGGTTAGGGAGCACCTCCAGGCTATAGCCAGTGAGTGAGGAGGATTTCTGACCCTAGTCCAGACCCCAAAATCTTAGATGTTTCCCCTGACCCTTGGGATGGGTGTGGAGGTTGGTGCAGGCTCGTTGGACAAGAAAGAATTTAACAGGGGTTTTGAAGGATGGATGGGGTCTGGGAAAGTGGCATTGTTAGAAAATAGAAAGGTGGAAAAAGTTATTCTAGCAAGGGAAAATAATATAAATAAAATTAAAAAATGGGAAAATAAAAGATGCATTCTGAGAACACTATATAATTGAGTTTTATCAGTGGGCAGGATTCAGTTATGGGAATAGTCTATTTCATGATCTTTGTTCTCAAGATGCTTCAGATAAGGGACATATGAGAAATTTATATCAACTCCCTTTCTCATGCTCTGCTTTCCTCTGAGATCCATGTTAGTTCCCTTCTTGCTTTCTCAGTTTGGAGAACCCCTGATCAGAAGTTGCCCTTAGATCTGGTCTTGCGAGGTCAGACATGAAGAGAGTTCATTGTGCAGAAGAAAAGGAAAAGTGGGTTAAGAGAAGGAGAGCAAGGTCTTTCCAGTATGTTCCTGTTGGTGAACACCCTTCATTCCCTGCTAACATATTCATCCTCTGATTGATGCCCTTATGTTTCCATGAACGTTAGACTTTGTTTTGGTGAATAGACTGGGGAAAGGCTAACATCCAGGACAAACATGGGATGATTCCATGAACTAAGACATAACTTACTCCCCAAATTATTATTATTATTATTATTATTATTATTATTATTAATCTTCACCTGAGGTTATGTTTATTATTGATTTTAGAGCAAAAAGGAGAAAGAAAGAAATAGAGACTTTGATGTGAGTAACATCAATTGGTTACTTTTCATATGCAGCCCAACTGGGGATTGAACCCACACCAAAGAATGTGCCCTGTCTGGGAATTGAACCCACCATCTTTCAGGGATTATGCTCCAACCAACTGAGCGACACCAACCAGGGCCCCAAATTATTTTATGCTAACATGTGTGTGTGGTATATCCCCACACCTCCTACAAGCAATGCTGCCTGACCCCAGCGGGGTGTCCTAGAATTCAACTTATGCTGACACAATCTACCAGGAGACAGTATCCAATCCCACATGTTAAGGCCTTAGACCTACAAGACCACCCTCCACTTCAGATACCAATGAGAAGTCCACCAGCAATACATCTAAGATTCCCATGGCTCCCTCCTTTGTTTCAATTAAATTTCCAGAGAGGCATACAGAACTTGGGAAACCCATTTACTCACTACATTACCATTTTAGTACAAAGGATACTGAAGTATGCAGATGGGAGTTCAATGAGAGAGATGCACTGGGTGAGTATGTGAGTAGAGGTGGGGCTTCCATGCCCTCTCCAGGCATGCCACTCTCCCAGCTCCTCTGTGTGTTCACCAACCTGGAAGCTCTCTGAACTGTTCCTTTTGGGGGTTTTATGGAAGCTGCATCACATAGGCATGGATGATTAAATCATTGACCTTTGGTGATTGATTTGCCTTTAGCCCCTTTCCTTTCTCTGAAGGTCAAGGAATGGGTTGAAAGTTTCAACTCTTCAATCACAGGGTTGGTTTCCCTGGTGCTTTTCAAAACCTTCTCATTAATATAACAAAAGACACCTTTGTAAATCTCATCATTTAGGGAATTCCAAGGGTTTTAGGAGCAATGTGCCAGAAATGAGATGAGGACCAAACATCTGTTTCTTATTATAAGTCACAACATCTAACCCATTTGGCCATCGTGAAGCCATTCATGGGCATCCTGCTTGAGAGCAGAATGTTGGAGAATAGGTGGCTACAAAAACTTAAGTGAAAACTTACATAACAGGTGATCTCCTTTATTTTTAAATTGCATTTATTTGTTTTATAAGAAATGCACCCACAAGATTAAAATTTCAAGAGATATGAATGAGTATAGTAAAAATAATTCCCTTAATTTTTTTTACTATACTCATTAGCCACCTGGTTTCCTTCCTCAAAGACAATAATATTTCCATGTTTTTTTGTTAATGTTTTAGAGTCATTTTATGTGTGCATATGCCAGCAAATGTATATATACATCATGAGCTCCACTTCAGTTCTGCCTATGCACAAGGGACTAAAATAGAGGCAACTCCTCAAAATAAAAATTGGTAACATTTAGGAAATCATCACACAAAAAGCTCTCTCCAATCAACTGTGTTTATTTGCATCTTAACTATATTGCAATTTCACTTAAGTGTCAAACTAACTTTAGCTCTGCTGATTCAAGGAAAGGAACTCTAGAGCTAGGTCTATTATGATGCAGATAATAATATTGTGCCATACATGCTTCATTATCTTAATTTTTTTCCTGAAGCAATTATTTCTAAGAAAATATAGACCTCATGTCATTTCTCTCAGATATATTTAAGGATGCATCAGAAAAATTATAGGTATTTTCTTACACCATCCCAATGTCATTATCATCCTAACAATGGTAATAAATAATTCATTGGAATCAGTGTAATACCAAGAATATTTTCAAAAAAAAGTTTTTTCTTTTTTTACAGTTAGTTTAACTCAAGTTTCAAATAAAGTCCAATTGTGGCATTGAATATTCATGCCTTCTAATCTGGAGCAGTCCCTAGCCCACCTAGAATGTCACACACTCTGGATTTGTTGTGTATATTCTCATTATATCATTTAATTTGATTCTTTCTTTAAAATATGTTTATTGATTTTTAGAGAGAGAGAGAAAGAGAGAGGGAGAGAAAGATAAAAACATCAAAGAGAATGAAACATCAATCCTGCACACCCCCTACTGGGGACTGAGCTATTATACTACCTGGGCATGTGCCCTGACTGGTAATCGAATGAGTGACCTCTTGGTGTATGGGTCAATGCTCAACCACTGAGCAACACTGTCAGGCCTTTCTTGATTCTTTAGCTCCTGTATTGTAAACTTGAAGTTAGGTTTAATCAAATTAAGTAAAACTCTTCGGAATGGGGGTTTTGTGCACAATTACATTGTAGGTGGTGCTGGGTAATGTCTGTTGCATGACATGGGGAGGTATGTGATATCTGGTTGCTCCATCTCCATGGTGCTTTATGTTATTTAATACAGATGTCACAAACTTAGGCACATGGGAAAAATCCAGCATGCTGTTCACTTTTTTAAAATAAGACATTGCTGGATAACGGCCACACTCATTCCTTTCAGTATTACCTATGACTGCTTTTGCATGAGTGGAGTAGTTGTGACAGAGGTGGTGTGGCCCAATAAGCCTAAAATATCTATTCTCTGGCCCTTTACAGGAAAATGTGTTGGCCCCTGCTGTAGTGTGTTCATGTAATGACAGACTGAGCCTCCAAATGCATCTTATCAATTTGGCTCTAAACTGATTTGTCCAGCTTCCTTTCTGTAGATCCTGAGATGAAGAGCATCAAAGATACGCCCTATTTCTATACTTCTCCACCTGTGATAACAAGATACTCATTTATTTGAAAATTAGCTTCTCCCTTTTGTCTGGACAAGGTTGTCTCTGCCCTCCAATCAACATTGGGCCCTCTAGCCAGGTGCAGACTCACCTTCAATACCCTGTGTCTCTATTGGTTTTACAAAGACTCAGGAGCTGCGTTATTGTATAACTTGAAGAATGCTGAGAACTTTGCCTTAGACAAAAAGTACTCTCTCTCATCAAAATCCAGATTTTAATGGTAGAAATTCTTTCCTGTGAGTTAAGGTATTATCATTGGATGTGTTCTATAATATATATATATATATATATATATATATATATATATATATATATATATATGCTTGACAGGTGTAGTGCAGTGAATATGTCTTTCCCACAATGACTTCATAAATTAATTTAATGGGCTATTTCAGGTGTGTGGTTATCTGTGGATAGGTGAGAGAAGTGGAGGGAGAAAGAATAGGGAGTTGTGTCCAAGGTGCTATTATTCTTCTATAATCAGAGAAACATTATGCTTTTATAAATATAGAAGCATAATGGCACCTTAGACAAGTGGCTAGATCTCCAGGGAGAGAAAAAAAAAAAAGTCTTGATCTATAGCATTTGCAAATTTACATGGTGTAAATACCCCCATCACGACCAATTTGTAGCTACAACATGGAATTGGGAAGAGATTCAGAGAATCAGCTCGCATGAGCAGGTAGGAGCCAGTTCTTGTACACTCCCAACACCAGGGGATTAGGGAGAGTGTTTCTCTGATTATCTGAAAGATAGAGGAAATACTGTGGAACCCAGGAAAATTCTCCAAAAGACAGGGATGAGGGCACAAATGGGAGAAAAGGCTCTGTGGCTGCCCCAAGTCTGTGGGGGAGGGAGGAGGGGCAGCCATGCTTAAGGGATGGGCCATCTGCCTCAGGAAGGATTTCTCTTTGCAGGGTTTAAGTAGAGTGGACACAGAGTTGTAGTCTCTCCATTATTTTTTTTAAATTAAAAACATTTTATGGGGTGTTCTCATGACTTCATAGTTCAATGGAGAGTGGTTTATTTCTCCAAGAACATCTGTAGGCTTGAGCTGTAAATCTGTGAAGCCGGAGTGCTCAGTTACTCCCCTCACATGGCAGACATGCAAGCATTTCTGGCTTTCGATCAAATAAATTTGAAGATCCTCATATTTGTGGTCCTCTTGAATATATATGCCCTATTATTTGTAGGGAAAAGGATATGTCCAAGTACCAGTTACATTTTTTAAAAATCTGTCGTTTGGTATCATATTAGCAGTTATTCCCTAAAAGAGAACATCTGTTATGCGTTGTCCTTGGAGAGAGAAGGAATCATTGGGAGGCTTATAGGTGCCAAACATTTCAGAGTTTTGAGAAAATAATAACATAGTATTTGAAATAGGTATTTTAGGCTTTAAATAAAGAATAAACTTTTCCTAGAGAGTGACTTGCATGAAAGGCTGCCTTTGGAATTTTTTCCCCCTAATTATTTCTGATTAGCTGTGTGTGATGCTATGAGTGTACCGTGTGAACCACTTAACTCCTCCCCTGAAATCAGGCCTTGAGTCATCAAAAGTCAGTATCCTCTGTTCAGAAAGAAACTGAAACAATTTTATTTATAGTGACATAGCAGATATAAAAGATGTAATAAAAAAGATTTTAAGTAAGAGAGGTAGAGTGTAATACAATCTCTACCATTTTTAAGTAGAAATGGAGTTTTTAAATTTATAAATTTATGATTCTACATGAAAATTACATATGGGCTCAGATTCAGAAGAGCATTCTTGTCAGGTTTTTCCCATTTAATGCTTTTCCCTGTCCTCCCAGCTCTCTCTTTTCTCCCAGAAGATGAGAATGCCTGTCTCAAGAGGGGCTCCTGGATAGGCAGTAAATGAATGCTCTTCTCTACCTTTGCCTGAATGACCATGATTTGTTCATTTAATTGTCATTCGGGGCTGTTACTCCATCACAAATGTTTGTTGAACTTGGAAAAGGGCCAGGAATTTGATGGGTCTCAAAAATAATTATAATAGTAATCCCCCCTTTTACTTTTTCTTTTTCTCCCTCCCCCCCTTTTTTCCTTAAAAACAATTATATCATGCCCCAGCAGCCATTTAATGGGGAAAAAAGAAACAATAAACCTAAAAAGTCCTTACAGAACCTCTAATTTGCAGATTGTGTGTGTGAATCGAGTAAATATCTGCTTATCCAATCAAGTAGAGAAAATTGGCCTAAGAGTTTTTTGTAGATAAAATAAATTAATTTGTGAGTAAATAAAACTAATTGTCACTAGTATTAGAGATGGGTATTTATTTATTTATTTATTCCTTTTGTTTTATTTTTTTACACCTCTGAGACTTGCCCCCAATGGGCTGCTAAACCCATACCTGGATGGGTGCAGTTAGTGAGGACTGGGACATCACCAAAGGCGTCATCATGTTGGGACTCATCTTGTATAAAGGTTTCTTCACTTGTCTGAATGTGGTTTTGGGATGGGTTGCTTTTCCTGCACCTCCTTGATGGCAGTGATCACAAGTAGCAGGCATCCATAGGTGTATGGATACTCTGGACAGAAGTGCAGAAGTGAACAACTTGGACACTTCTAGTCCCTCGTTTTACTTTGCTCCTTAGCCCCACCAGCCTGGAAGATTTGGTTGAGCTTCCCTTTCAGTAGCTTGCACTACTAAATTCATACGTGTGATTTTTGTTCATTTTTAGTTTGAGATACAATTGCCATAGAGCATTATATTAGGTTCAGGTGCACAGCATAATGATTTTGTATTTGTATACATCGAAAAATCACCATCACAATAAGCCTTGTTAGTAACTGTCATCATACATAGTTACACTTTTTTTTTCTTGTGATGTTAACTTTTAAAATCTCTTCTTGAAACACTTTTACATACTAGTAGACAATACAGTATTATTAACTATAACCACCATCCTGTACATTATATCCCTAGGACTTACTTATTTTATAACTGGAATTTTGTACACCTTGACCCCCTTCACCCATTTATAAATATATAAATATTTAAATGTATTTAAATACATGTGAATAAATATTTATGATCATGTAAACGTTTCTATAAAACATTCTTGCTGGCTAGCTGTGTTGGTTAGCGCTCCGTAACCCTGACTTTGTTCTCCACTTGGAAACGTTTGCCAGTTCTTTCAAAATGTAAACATAGCTATAATATTTGGAACCAAATGAGTGTACATGCTTTATGATAGGGAGGCAACACTTTCCCCAGCATGGCTTCTTCTAGGTTCCCAAGGCTTTCTGGCACAATGACTGGGCGGGGGCCATACAGAATTCTCAGGAGGACAAGGTTGATGATTCAGGTTTGCCTTTTTGAGTTGGGGGGGGTCAGTGTTTTATATTTCTCTTTCTTCCCAGGCCACCTTTTACTCCCTTCTTGAGTTACTAGCCATCTAGGCCACGAGGTCCATATGCCTCCAAAGTGTTTATGGGGCACCTGCACCTGAGAATTTGATAAGGAATTCCTGCTGTGATAAAAAGTGCTCTCAGGTCAAATGCGTAGCGGTAAAATTAATTGTTCTGAGACTGCGTGTCTCAAGCCATCTATAAAAGCCATGTTATTTACTGCCTAGGATACCACCTGTGTAATGCAGCTGTCTCAGCCATTTTACACACATACACACCCCCACACACATCCAGAAAGAGAGAGAGAAATTATATTGAAGGAGAGGTTTTATTTGGGTTAAAGCCATACTCTCTGGGGGTTTTGTTTTTCACCTAATTGAAAACATCTACAATACTTCTGCCAAAGAAACCCGAACACCGGCCAGCCTGGAGGTGGGGCCTTCTCATCTCTAAACCATGAATCATTGATGATCTTGCCTCAAGTCTAGGCCCAAGTCTAAGGTTCTGCTTATCAAATAAAAATAGTAGCAGCAGCAGGATCACGGAAGTGACAGCTACTTGATTCTGAGCCAAAGAATTGTCATTAGGCTTTTAGTCCCAAAATGTTTCATGGAAGTAGCTGAAGTGAGGCTAATTTTCAATCTCCCAGGGAGCTCAGTGAAAGGTCTTTCCTACTTGTGCTGCCTGGCGCATGGTTTATATCGCCTTGGGGAATCTTCTTGCCCTCTCTACCCCACCTTTATTTCTCCTTATAGGTTGGAATAGTAACAAGGACTTGTTGGGTTAATGGATCTCTATTAATTTATAAATCTTAATGATCTCTGAGATCTAGTCTCTTTCATAGGACACAAATAGAGAGAGGAGATACCATTCTGAGGCTAAGAGAGGGGAGGCTGCCCTGGCCGATGTGGCTCAGTTCATTGGGTGTCATACTATGCACCAAAGGGTTGCTGGTTGAATTCCCAGGCAGGGCACATGCCTGGGATGTGGGCTTGGTCCCTGGTGGAGGCAGCTGATCCATGTTTTGCTCACATAGATGTGTTGCTCACAAGGATATTTCTCTCTCTCTCTCTCTCTTTCTTTTCCTCTCTCTAAAAAAGTCAATAAACATCAATGAATAAAAGAGGTGAGGCTGAGGAGACTACTGTTGTTTCAGTCTTGATCAAACTGTGCATCATGGGGCAAAGATGACCCTTAGCTTATTTTAGTCCAGGGGTGTCAAACTCAATCAGAGAAGGGGCCAAAATCTAAAATCCAGCCTAAATCGCGGGCCGAATGGTTTACTGAACAGTCATAAACTGACAATGTTAACCAGAAATGTGAATTTAAAATGAGTGGAACAATCTTTTCCTTAACAGTGCTGTTAACCAACTCGCATGCTATCAAGCAAAACAGTAATATTGGTATCAAGCAAAACAGTAATATTGGAATGTACCTAAAATGCTCATTGTTTTGTTTTCTGGCTAGATGTCTGATACCGTTTTCTCAGGATCAATGAGTCAATGTTCGGTTTTATTTCTTGGGCTGTAGCAACCCGCAAAACAGCCTGGAGGTTGTCATCGGTAATGCGTGATCTGTGCTTGTTTTTGTTCAGATTCATTATTGAAAACATCTGTTCACAAAGATAGGTGCTCCCGAACATGGCTAGAATACGGGCAGCATGAAGTCGGAGCTCTGGCATTGAGTCAGGGGGCAGTAGAGGGTAGAAGTCCTCAATTTCAACATCCTGAAACCTTGATTTCAGTCCACTGTCAGACTGAAGCTCGATTATCTCCATCTGAAGGTGATGGGGCACATTGTTGACATCAACTGTAAAAGGATTGGCAAAGATGTCAAAGCCTGAGTGCTGTGTTCTAAAGTCAGAGAAGTGCCGCTCAAATTCACTTAGTAAACGACTAACTTTGGTAGCCAGCCGACTGCAAGGAAAAGTACCAGAAATAGTGGTTGAGATACTCAAACAAACGGGAAAGTGGGCAAGATTGTCCTGTTCCAGTTGGGACTTCCATAGTTGAAGTTTACGCTGGAATGCTGTGATCATGTCAGACATCTTCATGATGACTTGTTTGCGTCCCTGCAGCTTCAGATTCAGTTGGGCGAGATGCTCGCATATGTCACACATCATAGCAAAATCACATAGCCAGGCGGGATCCGACAGTTCAGGCAAAAGCTTTCCTTTACTTTCCATGAAAAGAGCAATTTGTTCTCTGAGCTCAAAAAATCTTTTGAGGACTGCGCTCTTGCTCAGCCATCTTACTTCTGTGTGGTATGGCACGTCTTCATGCTCTGCACCCACCTCCTGTAAAAACTGCTGGAACTGGCGATAATTCAGGCCACGTGCCCGTATAAAGTTAATAGTTTTAATGACTGTGGTCATTATGTCATTCATGTCCAGAACTTTTCCACACATAGCCTCTTGTTGGATAATGCAATGATAAGTAATCAAGGGTGTGTGGCAGTGACTTTTTTGCATTCTTTCCTTCATTAGTCCATCTAAGCCTTTCTTTTCTCCGCACATTGAAGGTGCGCCATCGGTAGTTAGCCCCACCAACTTTTCCCAGGGTAATTTAAAATTATTTATAGATTTCTCCACAGCCTCACATATATCTCTACCAGTCGTCATCCCATGCATGGCAGCTACATCCAAAAGTTCCTCAGTGACAGAGAGGTCGGTCTTCGTAGCACGTATAAAGATGGACAGCTGCGCTGTATCAGTGTTGTCTGTGCTTTCATCGATAGCAAGTGAAAAAGCGCGATAACTGCATGCCTGTTCGGCCAGCTGTGATGATAGATTTCCTGAGAGTTCTTGAACTCTATCTGCAATGGTGTTTCTTGACAAACTGACACTTTGAAAACTCTGTATCTGGTCTGGGCATACTTGCTCACACACTTTTAGCATGCATTGCTTCAAAAAGGCACCCTCTGAAAAACACCTTGAAGTATGGGCAATTTCTTCAGCCACTATAAAGCTTGCTTTCACTGCAGCATCATTTTTTGCTGTAGCCTTTGTAAACATTTGCTGCTGTGATTGTAGTTTGCCTCTTAGTTCTTTAACAATTTTATGCTTTTCTTCCAAAGTATATTTGCCATACTTAACATTATGTTTGGTGTGAAAATGACGACGTATATTGTACTCTTTCATCACTGACACTGTCTCATAACACAATATACACACTGGTTTGCCCTCTCTAAGCACAAACATGTATTCATTTTCCCATTTGTCATTAAATTGTCTGCCTTCACCATCAACTTTTCTTTTCCTGGACATTTTGGGATCAATATTGGCAGTAAAAGATGTAGTCTATTGGAAATCTGCGTTAGAAGGAAAAAGTTGAAAACTGCACAGGGATAGCTTGATTTGGCAGATGGAGTGGAGAAAAAAAAAGTCAGTCAATAAATGCCTGGCTGGGTACAGATAGCAGATTCTGTTGCGATTTTTATGCCTGCACTTTATGCCAGTAACTGGCAGCTTCTGCTGTGTATTTTTTATGCCCGCACACTCACTCTCTCCTCTGCTCTGCCACCCGCACAACCACATGGGATGCCGGACTATAGGTCACGCCTCCTTAATCTCGAGTGACTTGTTATCTATGCGCATGCATAATAGATAGCAAGTTCGGAGGCCAGCAAGGCGCAGGCGAGATCATAAGCCTCCTATGTCACCGCGCTTCATTGTGATGGAACGCAGCGGAGTGCAGTGATGACAGCGCGGTGCGGGTCACATTGCAAGGCCTGGCGGGCCGGATTTGGCCCGCGGGCCTTGTGTTTGACATGTGTGTTTTAGTCAATAAAGTTTTATTGGACTATAACTATGCCCGTTCATTTACACAGTGCCTATACCTACAACAGCAGAGTTGAGAAGTTATGACAGTTCACAAAACTGAAGATACTGATTTTCTGGCTCTGTCTAGGAAAGGTTTGCTGACCTCTGACACAAGGGGTTAGTATTGGAGGACTTTCTTGGGTGTTGGAAACAAGCAAGCCAGTGACCAAGACTCCTGAGCCTTTGCAATAAAGTAGCAGATTTACCTCCTGAAAGTGAGGCAGCAGGACATGCCTGGCCTTTGCATCCATCCTTGGGTAGATCTAAATGCCTGGCCTTTGCACTCACACCCTGGGTAGATCTAAATGTGGAAAAGACTGACATTTCCCAAACATTGTTGCATCATTCGTGTCCTGCAAAAGCTAAATCATTACATGACAAAGGGATTCCCTCTGGGAAATAAGTTCATTCAATACTCAGGCTAAACAAAGTTCAAGAGTTTCCCTTACCCAGGACTTGTAATTCACTGATGTAGTCGTGGAATACAAGAGGCGTGTAATGTGCACAGTTATTTCTCAATTTTATTTGATCATAGAAAATCCTTCTTTTGGAATATCTAGAAGTATCTATGGGCTGCACTTTCTCATGGAATATGATCTAGAATCCTCTGCAGGGCACATGTGAAATCTGAGTGTTTTCTTTTTTCAATATTAATTGCTCCAATGCTCTTCTTCAGCTGGCAGTACTGCTGTTCGCTGGGTGCAAAATACAGCTTGTCCAATTGTTAAATGTCTCGAAATACTTTTGTACCACTTGGCAAATAGCAGCTTCTCTGAGCTCTCAAATGCCCCCTGCAGCCCTGGCTATCCTGGATTCTCCCCTGAGATCCTCCTGGCTTCTGCTCATTCTAAGAAATGAAGGTTATTTGGGGGAAGATGTAGGTGGGCAGAGCCCTTAGGGTCATGCTTTGGCACTACCAGTATGTGTTCTGACTGGTCATTGCCCATACCCTGTGGGCTTGTCAAATAATTTGACTATCACTATCCAAATTCCAGTGGTAGTGCATCTGTTTTCTAGCCCACTAGGATGTCTTACCTGCCATGATAAAGTGTTGCAGGACTGCCAAACAGATATGTGGCACATCAAGCTTAGCAACAACAAGACCGCTGTATGTGGGGAAGGATGGGACTTGGTTGGAAAGTCTGTAAGGATTCTCTGCAAGGTCTGAGGCCTCTAGTCAAAACAAGTCTGAGTCCCTGGGTGTTTTACTGGAATCTTTATGTTTAGTCTTTAGATTCTTGCTTAAAGGACACTGCAGATGCATGTGTTTTTTCAAGGATATTTACCCTGCTGATAGTTAATTTTAGTTCAAGCTGTTGTTACAATAAAAGCCTAAAGAGGCAGGCTGTTTTATTGTTGTTACAATAAAAGCCTAAAGAATGCGGCTGTTTGGTTTCTCAAGCCAAGCAGTCCCTTAGCCCTCTCTTTCACAGAAACGCATATCAGAACAATCATTCATCCGTCCCTCAGGGTCTGCCAGTCAGCCCCGCCACTATATGAATGGGGAATTGGAACTCTTTTGAGAGAGCTAGGTGATGTCCTTCATGTGTAAGGCACAATGTAGAGTGCTCTATAATAGAAAGTAAATATGACTTTGAAAGGGAACTACTATAATCATCTGCGTCTTGAGATAAAAAATATTTTTAGATAATTTTATTATGTATTTGTTATATTTTGCTTATGTTGTTTGGCTAAGCATGAATTTGGAAAATAAGGAAGGGTCCCAAATTGGATGAGCCAATATTTATTATTGTAAACTCAAATTTATTATCTTATCTTATTGATTTACTTAATCATCTGTAAGATATGCCCCCATCAATTTTTTTGGCAGGCTCACCTAGTATAAGAAGAAATATTTCAGTTCTTTCTTTGGACTTTCTAAGAAGCTTCTTAAGCATCTCCAAAGACTTCACACTCAAAGCACTGAAACTTGTTACCAAATGAGCTAATTACATAGTATCCTAAGGATATTTATTTTATTTTATTCTATCTTAGATATTATTGAAAAGATGTCCCACTTTTCTCCCCTCATTGACCTCCCTTGACCCTCTTCCCACCCCCTTCCTAGGCCTTCACCACAGTATTGTCTGTGTCCATGGATTAGGTATGTATGCATACAAATTCTTTGGTTGATCTCTTCCCTCCTCTCCCCACACCCTTCTCAGAGATTAATCAGTCTGTTACATGCTTCCGTGTCTCTGGATCTATTTTGTTCATCAGTTTATTTTGTTCATTAGATTCCATATATAAGTGAGATCATGTGATACTTGTCTTTTTCTGACTGGCTTATTTTGCTCAGCATAATACTCTCCAGGGCCCTCCATGCTGTTTCCAAGGGTAAGAGATACTTCTTTTTTACAGTTGTGTAGTATTCTATTGTGTAAATATACCACAACTCTTTTATCCACTCATCTACTGATGGGCACTTGGGCTGTTTCCAGATCTTAACTATTGTAAATAGCATTACTATGAACATAAGAGTGCATATATTCTTTCTGATTGGTGTTTTGGGATTCTTAGAATATAATCCTGGAAGTGGGATCACTGGGTCAAATGACAGTTCCATTTTTAATTTTTTAAAAGAAACATGTCTTTATTGATTTTAGAGAGAAGAAGGGAGAGGGAGAAATAGAAACATTAATAATGAGTATCATTGATCGGCAGCTTCCTGCACACCCTCTACTGGGGATCCAGCCTGCATGTGCCCTGACCAGGAATCAAACCATGATCTCCTGGTTTATGGGTCGACACTCAACCACTGAGACATACTAGATGGACCCATTTTTAACTTTTTTGGAAAACTCCGTAATGGCTACATCAGTCTGCATTCCCACCAACAGTGTATTAGGATTCCCTTTTCTCCTAATTTTCACCAGCACTTGTTATTTGTTGATTTGTTGATGGTAGCCATTCTGGATGGATCTTACTACCTCGAAGGCTTTTTTCCCTTTCATGTACTAGTAAACAGGGTTTTTCAGCAGGATTGTGATGCTCAGCTGGACAATATCTTCTCATTTACCTTGGCTTTGCCCTCAGTTTTTTTCTTTTCCTATTTTCCTCCCAGAAACTTCTAATTATTTTTTCTTTTCTCAATTGGCAATTTCTATGTTTATTTCTCATCTTGGTAATCTTTTATTTTTTATTATTTTTTAAATCCAAGGGGTCAAAAATGCATTAACTTCCCTGTAAATATTATACTTAGTTATTTATCCTCATATAATTAGAGGCTGTATAAAGTCTTCAAGGTATGTAATTTGGCCATGCTGTTGTTTGACACATTTCTGTTGTTCCCAAATAAGCTCCCAGCCTTCCTCGTGAAGTGTTTTTGGACATGTTTTGAAGTTCACATTGGTGAATCTTCCAATGAGAACTTAACACTTCTGTGATACCTCCAGACCCCTCACCTGCCTTGTAAGCTAGTAGGCAGTGAATCACAATCACCCAACTATTGTAAAAATGCAGACTTTTCATCTGTGCGGTCTGGGAATTATCAGTCAATAGTATTGATTAAGCATGTACCTATGTCATCCTCACTGCTGTGTGGAAAGCCCCTGGTGACCCCCACATCCCCCCCCCCCAAAAAAAAGAATGAAGCACAGGTCTTATTCTGAGGAAGATTGCAATCTAATAGTGACAGTAATAAAATACAAAAAGACAACTAACAATAAAAGGCAGCAGACCATAAGTTCCAAAAGAAAACTGGTGAGCATTAGATGTTTTTAGAGATCAGAGGAAAAGGAGAGTTCTGTTCAGGGTGGGCTTGGTGGGTAGAATGAAGACCAGAAGACAAAAGCAGGGACCTGATTCAATAGAATGTCCTACATTTTTTGTCAAAAGTGGAAGGAACTGGGGGAGACTAGTGAAACTATATGGGACAAATTGGGAATAGGACTTAGATTTTTAAACAAACTAAGTCAGAATTTATCTTAAAGGCAACCCCAAATTTAAATTCATGAACATTGCATAGTATAATCTCTCTTTCTCTCTCTCTTTCTCTTTCATATAAGTATAGAGATCTGGGATAATATTCATCAAATATTAAAAATGTTTTCGCTTGGCTGATGTGGTTCGGTGGTGGAAGGTCAGATCATGAACCAGGATATCACGGTTCAATTCCTGGTCAGGGCACATGCCTGGTTGTGGGCTCCATCCCTGGTGGGAGAAGTGCAGGAGGCAGTGATTGATGTTTCTCTCTCAGTGATATTTTTATCCCTCTATTCCTTTCCATTCCTCTCTCTAAAATACAAATATATTTTTAAAATATTTATTTTCAAGCACTAAAATTTAGGATCATCTGTGGTTTTCTTTTTTGTAGTTTATTGCTTATAATTTTAAAATCATGAAATGTGTATTATACTTATTTTATTGTTTTCTTTCCTTTTTGTTTTTTTTCCTTTTTTATTTTTCTAAATGTATATATTTCAAATAAAAACAATGAAATCATTATTAAAAAAAAATAATGATGCGAAGTCATTTGTAAGGAAGTTGCAAAATAGTTCTAAGTCTCGCGTGCCACATAGCATGCAGGCCAGGTAGGCAGTGGCCCTCTGATTACTCTGGGTGGCAGTGGCAAAGTGCTTAGGCTGAATTCTTTGTAAGAATTTTTGAACATTTCTATCTCTGCGGCCAGGTCAAGTGACTGTGCTGGCTGAGAGGTAAAAACCGAAGTCGTATTCTTTAACATCAGGAAGTCAAATAGGTGTCAACCATCTTGCTAACTTCGTAAGCATTAAAAACAGGTCTTGAATTCACCCATCCAACAACTTTCTACTTGGCCTCTTTTTATCAAAGGGAAAATGAAAACAATTAATAGGCAAACATTAAATGACATTCAAATTAAAACGTTTTTAACTGCCCCACCTTACTTGGGACTTCTCTGTTCACTCACCTTACCCACACTATCTAGGAATCTTAATAATGTGGTCAATGCAGAAACTTTGGTTGCATGCCTATCTTCAGGGGAGTGAACAAGCACCACATCATTCAGCCAAACCTAACAATTATTACCGACATCTTACTATACAATGCATCCACTATTTCAGGTCAAAGGGAGAGAGAGGTTAACATAGATTTATATCTATTTTAAATCAGAAGGCATCTCAGGATTTTGTTCTACTTATAAGACATTAATAGTTTAATGGCTTTTAAAAATATATAAACACACATTTGTTTGTAACAAATTCTATTACTGCACAGTTTAAGTTATATTGACAGACATTTCACCAAAACATGTCTTCATAAGTAAAGCCTGATACAAATACCACTGTTAAATGTTTTTTAACTGCTGCATGGCATTCAATTATTTGAATAAACCATAATTAGTTTAATACTTTCATTATATTTATGGACATTTAAATTTTTTTCTAAATTTTTATTATAAAAATAAAGCTTGGATTACCTCTTTTTGGGTGCACCTCTGATTTATAGCAGCAATGATTTCCAGAAGTGGGATTCTTGTTAAAAGATAAGGATTATGCCCTGGCTGGTTTGGCTTAGTGGATAGAGTGTCAGACTGCAGACTAAAGGGTCCCAGGTTTGATTCTGGTCAAAGGCACTTCCCCAGTAGGGGACATGCAGGAGGCAGCCAATCAATGATTCTCTCTCATCATTAATGTTCCTATCTCTCTTTCCTTCCTCTTTGAAATCAATATATATATATATATTTAAAGATAAGGATATTAATTTGCTTTCCAGAAATACACTCAATAGTAGCATACATGGATGCCAATTTATCTTTCTTGACTGCAGCACTTAAATACCCTCATGAATTTACAAATAATGTTGGTTTTGGTGCTATAATTAGTTGAGGACATACTATGTATATAATTATAGAGACAGGGAAACCACAATCCAGATTATATACTTGAGTTGCTCAAGTTCACATAATTAGTGATAGAATTAAAGTTAGAACCAGACTCTCTTGATTTGTATTCTTTTGCTATAATTCTTTACATACTTCTTAACCAACTATGCTTATGAACATTATGGATATAATTATATTTGTTATCCATTTTCTTTGAAGACATTTCTAGATGGCCACTAAAATGCCAAGGTTTTATGCCATACTTTTTCTTGTATTTAGGAACTTTATGCCTCCCTCATCCAAATACTAGGAATTTTAGTATCTTTCAATATCAGCATTATCTTCTTAGCTTGTCAGAAATGCATATTCTCAGTCTAATGAGTCAGAATCTGTATTTTAATAAGACCCCCAGGTAGTTTATAGGCACATAAAAATTTGAGAAATATTGGGTCATTTTTTTTCTGCAATGTGGCAGCCATTTTTAAAAATTGTCATAATAGAATGAATAAAAACGTATATTAATACCTTGGATAGATCATAATGCCTTCCTCAAAAATATGACTAAATAGATCCTAGACAGTTATTATAAGTAGGACCATAATAATAAAACCTTTATTTCTTACAGTGCAATTAAATACTTAAGGATTTCGTCCCTGGAAACTCATTTCTACAACAAAAGTAGCAAATCTTGCTGAAACCGGTTTGGCTCAATGGATAGAGCGTCGGCTTGGGGACTGAAGGGACCCGGGTTTGATTCCGGTCAAGGGCATGTACCTTGGTTGCAGGCATATCCCCAATGGGGGGTGTGCAGGAGGCAGCTGATCGATGACTCTCTCTCATCGATGTTTCTAACTCTCTATCTCTCTCCCTTCCTCTCTGTACAAAATCAATAAAATATATATTTTTTTTAAAAAGTAGCAAATCTGATCACTAAATAAAGGAATATAACATTAAACAGAAATAAAAAGTTTTAGACTATTAAAAATTATTTCTTAGAGTCAGGCATTTTTTGTTGTCACTTGAGGATATTTCTGTAGAGACTTAATTGATGTTTCTAAAAATATACACCCAGTGAAATTAAGAGCATAATAGATTTTTTCTTTCCCGACAAATCTTTGTATTGCAAATGGAGCTATTCTTCATTGCTTCAGACTTCTACATTTTATTTGAAACTAGAGGCCCAGTGAATAAAAATTCATGCACTGGAGGGGTAGTCCCTCAGCCCAGCCTGTCTCCTCTCACAGTCCGGGAGCTCTCAGGGGTGGGAGGTGACCCAGCAATCAGGGGAAGCCACGCCCATCATACCTCTGCTGCTGCCACTGCTGGCAGTGCAAGCCCCTGCCTGCCCTGGTTACCTGAGCCTTGGGCTGCCCTGGGCAGCTGGGCATACACCATCCAAGGCTTTCCCTGGGTGGCTGGAGGACTGAGGGGACTAGGGTACTCTGGAGGAAGGCACACAGAGTGGATGGGCCCACCTGGAGGCGGGCCCTGACTTGATGCACACCTGCTGCCCCACCGGGCCTGAGGGGACTGGGCGCTGCCATCTTGTGGCTGTGGGTGCTGCCACCTTTGAGAGCACTGTAGTCAATTAGCATACTCCCTTCTTATTGGCTGTGGGTGCCACCATATTTGAGGGTGGGGCAGTCATTTAGCATATTCCCTCCTTATTAGTTGTGGGTATTGCCATCTTTGAGGGTGGGGCAGTCAATTACCACATTCCCTCCTTATTAGCTGTGGGCACCACCATCTTTTTGATGGCAGGAGGGTCAATTAGTGTAATCTCTCTTTATTAGATAGGATTGTGGCAATCTCTCTTTAAAATGTTGCAGCCAATTTGATGCTTATGAATGCTGGGAAAATCTTTGAATGAGAAATATGAGAGGAGAGGTGGTGTCTTTGGTAACTTTGATGTGGCTTTCTGCATCCCACTCATGGGTTCGTCTTTAGGATGAGTTTTGGTTTTCCTTTGTGCAGTTGATGTAAAACAGGAAAAGTCATCAATGATTCGTGAGGTTTTTATTTGCCCAGATTTGCATTTTGACCCACCTCTAGAAGAAGTTCAATGTCCACTGATTTCAAAAGAAGTTTTCTGATAAAGGCTCACCAGTAGGCTGTGATGCAGAGAAAGGGAAGGAGCTGTAGAGTGTACAAATCCATCCACTGAAGTCTTTCACAGACTGCAAAAAGACAAGAGGAAAAGCTAAGTGAAAAGTTTTTGGCTTTCAAAAAGTTATTGTAAAATAATAATCAACAATAAACAAACTAGTAATACAGGAATTATAGCAACCCCAACATTTAAGAAAAGTTTCCTTTTTCAAGTGTAGTCACTTTATAAGATTTAATAAAAAATTGCTGTAGGATGCTAAAAAATTATTTAAAAAGTTTTGTTTTCCAAATATGAGATTCATTACTAAGACTTCATGAAATCAAATAATTCATTTGATTATTATCAACTTCTCTTCCCCCATGACCCCTCCCCATCCTGCTAAATGTACCCCAGGATATTGACTCAACCTTGATTACCCTCCCAGAGAAAAGCAAGTTAAACTGCTTACTTAAAAAAAAAAAAACACAACAGTATCTTTTTAAAATTTTAGCTCAAACTTCTTTAACTTATGGAATAATAAATATGGAATAATTTCTAAAATGCTCTCAGAAGAAAAAAAGTAATTCTAACAAGTCTTTTATTTAAAAAAAAAAAAATTATAGCCAAAGGGTATAATTCTCTTTCAATCTCACTCTTTGTAAAAATTGATTTCTTCTTTACAGTGTTGATAATCAATAAAAACCTTTACTCAAACTCCCCAAAGTGCTCTCCAGCCCTTCGATAAATCTGGGGTCTCTCTTAGGGGTTTCCAGGCCAACCTACCTCCCCCCCAACTTTTATGATGATATATGAGGGTCATATGCAGGGACTTACCCGATATCCTCTAAATTAAAAGTCATTGGAGCAGGTAGTTTAAGGAACAGATTTATAACTAGTTTCAAATGAAACAAAGGTACTCCTCACAGCTGTGAGCCATCTGCAACCAATTTGCTCATACTCAAGGTATATTGAAGATAAATATTATCCCCATACCCACCCCACCTCCTCAGCACATACAAGACTCATAATCTGCCACCCAGAGGAACCTTAACATTTCCAAAGTATACAGCTGCTCAACTCCCTTTGGCCTTTCTCTTACAGTTCATATCAATTTTAAATCATTACTACACTTATTATGCAGACCCTTAACATTGTTGTTTAACCTGAAAATGCTGGTTAAAAAAGTAGGGATCATTTAATTTCCATGAGGTTAAGAGCTATGACTGACTGATTAGTCAATGTGGTCATAAGTAATAATAGAATCATAGTCTGGATAATTTCCCATAAGAGTGTAGAGAAAAATAAATGAATGCAGAACAATATAGCCTAGTGGTCAAGAGCAGGGCTTGAATCCTACAGACACAAGATTAAGTTCTACTACCCTATTTCCCCCAAAATAAGACAGTGTCTTATATTAATTTTTTCTCCCAAAGTTGTGCTAGGTCTTATTTTCGGGGAAACATGGTAGTTATGTAACCTTGATCTCCAATTTTTCAACTACTGGGCATATATAAACAATATCTACCTCATAGGATTCTTGAGAAGATCTTCAGAGGGTAGTTAATACCAAATAAATATTAGTATATTATCTTTATAAATTCAGAGTTACTGAAAAAAAAAAAGATTTTCAAGATTGATTTTTAGAGAGAGAGCAAGGGATAGGGAGCAGAGAGAGAGAGAAACATTGATGTGAGAACAAATCATTAATCATTAATTGGCTGCCTTCTGCATGCCTCCTACTGGGGATCAAGCCTGAAATCAGGATACGTGCACTGATTGGGAATTGAACCAGCAACATTTTGGAGCACAGGATGATACCCAATTAGCTGAGCACACTGGCCAGGGCCAAAATTACTTTTATTAAACATGAGGATCATATAATAAAATATTAAGATGTGGATACTGAAAATAATTTCTTTAATTTACCACCTCATAGCACTGTATCCTATACTATGCAACACAAACTATAGTATTTATTCCAGCATTCACATTCACATTCATTTCCCTGACTGTCCTCCATAGAACATTAGCATCCGAAAAGATGTAACCTCTCTCTCTCTCTCTCTCTCTCTCTCTCTCTCTCTCTCTCTCTCTCTCTCTCTCTCTCTACAAGATAGACAAATACTAGGTTAAATATAATTAAATGATCTTTCCTGAAGAACTTCCTGGAGTCTTTAATATACTGTCAACTTTACCATAATAATAATGTGGGGATTATTACCTTGTTTTCCAGTCTTATTTGACATATTAACACATTTTGTTTTTCCACAGAATACCTCTATGTAGAGTTTATTAAATGGACTGAAGTTGGTATCTGTCTGAGTTTTTTCAGGCTGCTCTACCAAAAATACCATAGACTGGGTGGCTTAAACAACAGAAAGTTATTTCTCACAATTCTGGAAGCTGGGAAGTCCAAGATCAAGCCACTGGCAGATTCAGTGTGTGATGAAAGCTCATTTCTTGAATTATAGATGGTCAGCTTGCTGGGTCCTCACATGAAAAAAGGAACAAGGAAGTTCGCTGGGGTCTCTTTTAATAGGGTATTAATCCCTTTCATCAAGAATTCACCCTCTTGACCATATCACCCCCCAAAGGCCCTACTTCCGAATATTGCATTGGATATTACCTGTCAGTATATGAATTTTAGGGGGACACTTTCAGTACATAGCAGTGTAGTATAAACATGAAATATTTCAGTTATCTTCTTCAATCACATCCTTTGTGCCATAGTGATATGGGCAGGCCTCACAGCTTTCTGGTCATTCTAGTCCAATTTAATCCAATTAAAACTTCAATCTCATATTCAATGCAGTTCTATCAATATATGCTATTCTCTTCCCCCAGCTCAGGCAAAGCAGGGAGGGGGCTTGGTCTGACCTGTCATCTCTCCTCTCCAACTTCTGGATTCTACTTTATCTGTGGGATAGGAAAGAAAAAGGTCACAGAGAGCAAGTGTTCTTTTTGGTAGAAATAGAAATGCCATTTAATACACTATCATGTGCCACTTTTAGGGGGATGTGGTTGACTGTGAAGTCCCATCCTGTTGTGCCCTCTTGCTTCCCAATCCTCCTTATATCCCTCCTTCCCTTTTTGTCCTACAACTTCAGATGGTTCATTTTTATTTGGACAGCCTTAAAACAGTTATAAAGAAGATACTCCAGTATGAACGATCAAAATGAACCACAACTTCATCCTTAAGTGCCTAAATCCTATAAGAGAGTTTTTATTTTTATGAAGAGTATATATTAATATCCCTGGTCCCTAAGGGATATGTGTGGGAGTCAGAGGAAGAGAAGGAACTTGGGGTAAGAGATGGGACCAGGAATTTTTCATCATCTATGACATCTATTCAGGGTAGGCATGTTCATTTGTTTAAAGTAGGGGTGTCGAACTCAATCAGAGAAGGGGCCAAAATCTAAAATCCAGCCTAAATCGAGGGCCGAATGGTTTACTGAACAGTCATAAACTGTCATTGTGATGGAAACGCAGTGGAGTGCAGTGATGACAGCGCGGTGCGGGCCACATTGCAAAGCCTGGCGGGACGGATTTGGCCCGCGGGCCTTGTGTTTGACACATGTGGTTTAAAGGGTTCCTAAAGTTTTAATTTCTTTCCACATAGAGTTCTATATAGTTCTGGAGTGGTCATAGAAAACCTAGCCTGATCTAGACTCCAGGGATAGCCTTCAGACATCAACAGTAATTCTGGGTAATCTCTCCAATGTCTCTGACTAAGAGCTGGGGCATAGGAGAGATCTCTGAATCCTCACAGAGAAGGACATGACTTCTAGGGTCACTGGCCTCTGAGCATAAAACTGCAGTGGCTCTTTGGCATTGTCTAAAGCTTGGCATTGCTTGTTGGTTGTAGGTGATGGCATTTGATACACCTGTGTGGCACATTTTGACCTAACTGCTTCTCAGATATCTATAATAATAAAAGCGTAATATGCTAATTAGACCAGACAGCCGAATGACCTTCTGGACATACTTCCAGATGAAGCCACAGTGGCAGGGGCTGAGGCAGTTAAGGGTAATCAAACAGGCAGGCAGAGGGTGATCAGGCAGGCAGGCAGGCAAGTGGTTTGAGGCAATCACACAGGCAGGCAGAGGGGTTAGGAGCAATCAGATAGGCAGGCAGATGGGTTAGGGGTGATCATGTATGCAGGCATAGGGGTTAGGGGTGATCAGGCAAGCAGGTAGAGGTGATTAGGAGTGATCAGGCAGACAGGTGAGCAGTTAGGGGTGATCATGCAGGCAGAGGGGTTAGGGGTGATCAAGCAGCAGGCAGAAATAGGGGTAATCAGGCAGGCAGAGGTGGTTAGAGGCAATCAGGCAGTCAGGCAAGTGATTAGGGGCAATCAGGCAGGCAAGTGAGTGGTTAGGGGTGATCAGGCAGGCAGAGGTGATTAGGAGTGATCAGGCAGGCAGGTGAGTAGTTAGGAGTGATCACACAGACAGGAAGAGGGGTTAGGTGTGGTCAGGCAGGTAGGCAGAGATAGGGGAAATCAGGCAGGCAGGCAAGTGATTAGGGGAAATAGGCCAGCAGGTGAGTGGTTAGGTAGGCAGGCTAGCAGGTGAGCATTTAGGAGTCAGCCGTCCTGGATTGCAAGAGGGATGTGTGACTGCAGGAATCCTGGGGGATCGGGCCTAAACTGGTAGTCGGAAATCTCCTGAGGGGTCCTGGATTGTGAGAGAGTGCAGGCCAGGTTGAGGGACCCTGCCCTCCCCACCCCATGCATAAATTTTGTGCACTGGGCCTCTAGTGTTATGATTAAGAGTATTTTTTTTTAATTGATAAAGGTATTACATATGTGATCTTATCCCCCCATTACCATTCCCCACCTCCACCCCCACTCATGCCCTCACCCCTCTAGTTTCTGTCTTCATTGGTTAGGCTTATATGCATACATACAAGTCCTTTGGTTGATCTCTTCTCCTTACCCCCAACCTTCCCTACCTTCCCTTCTGAGGTCTGATGGTCTGATCGATGCTTTTCTGACTCTGGATCTATTTTTGTTCATCAGTTTATGTTGTTCATAAAAAAGCAAAGTAGTTTTCTACTTTTTCCAAAAGAATGCAACATGTTTAAGTGTTGTCAATCTCAAAAGAAGCCATCTCTCTGTGTGGGCATAATTTCTAGACTGAAACTAGACATGTTCCGCACTTCATTACCTCACACTGTGTTCAGATCCCGGCCAGAATCCCAGCTGGAGCCGCAGGAAGGTGTTAGCTTACTGAGCAAGGGAAAAACCAACCTCTTGTGGGATATAAAGCCATACATAGTGTACATACCGAGGGGATTCTTATGCAATGCTGAGTGATTTATGGATGTGGAAGGGAAATTTTAAAATGTATTCTATCTTTAGGGCTCCCTGTAACTGTTAGGAATGAAAAAAGTTTAAAAGTCCAACGAGATGTTTGAAAATGTTCTTATTGCTTTTTTTGTTTGTTTTGAGCCTTTAATAGAAGTACTCATGGGACAGAATACATATAAACACATATTATAATACAAGGCATAATAATGTCCAAAAATTACTATTGTGAATCATCTTTAGGCATACATTATGTATCCCTAATGATGCTGATAGTTCTTTTTCAATGATACCCAGATACTTCTGCTGAATTAACACAAAGACATATTGTATTTCCCTTTTTTCTGCTATACTACCCAAATCCATGCCTTTATATTTTTTATTAATTCATAATTGTAGGACAGTTTGATACACTGTAAATTGATACACTATAGATTTGATTCACAGCCTGAATTATTCTTCCTCACAATCCTTCAGATGAGTCTGTGTGGATAAGAAATAGAAGGAAGCAAAAAATAGGCTGAATACTAAACTAAAGTTAGTAAATTAAAATAAAAGTGTCTGAATGTCTATGTGTGTCTTTATTTAACCAATATATGTATTTAAAGTTGATAGCCAAATATAAGTTATTTCTTGGTTATTCACAACCTGAATTTGACAAAGGGACAATCAATTATATAAATTAAATAATTAAATTAATTATTTAAAAATCAACCCCTCTTCTTTTTTTTTAAGTGGACATAGTCTCATAAGATAAATTTACCAAATTTCAACTGAGTCAAAATGTATACCTTTGATTCTTGACCCCCAAAATAGCCTTACCTATTTAATTGCTCTGAATAGCATAACTTACAAGGCAGTTATGTATACCCCAGGAAAAAATACAGGGCAGTTAAAGCAACATTGGTAAACTTCTATGATTTATATGTAGATTTGTAGATGTATCTGTGTTATGGGCTGAATGTTTGTGTTTCTCTTCAAATTCATATGTTGATATTCTAGCTCTCAATGTGATCATATTTGGACAGGGTCACACATTTGGGAGATTTTTAAGTTTAAATTATTCCAAGAGGGTGGGGCCCTCATGATGGGATTAGCGACCTTCAAAGAAGAGAGGTAGAAAAAAAAATCATTCTCTCTCTACTGAGGAAACTGCATTTTTTCAATGCATTGAGGAAGGGCCATGTGAGGACACAGTAAGAAGGTGGTCTTCTGCAAGCCAGGAAGAGAGTCCTCATCAGATATTGACTCTGATTTTGGCTTCCTAGCCACCAGAACTGTGAGAAATAAATGTCTGTTGTTTAAGCCATCTGATTTATGGCATTTTGTTATGGTAGCCTGAGAAGACTAAGACCATCTGTTAGAAATGTATTATTCAGTTATAACTAACAGAGAACTCTATGGGAGTGGTATAGTATAAATGCCTGACATTAAGCTTTCAAATGCAGTGTAAGCATTTGACACTAAGTTTTTATTGCCAAGACAACCATTTCAAAGACATCTATTTTGAATAACCGTATTGCTAGCTGTATGATATAGCTACTAGCAAAACAACCAGATAAGGAACTAGGCCACCCACACCCATAAAGTTTCCCTTTCATAAAACCCTAACCCTGCAGTCTGCAAACTGCAGTTCTAGAGCCACATGTAGCTCTTTGGCCTCTTGAGTGTGGCTCTTCCACAAAATACCACAGCCTGGGCTAGTCTATTTTGAAGTAGTGTTAGAAGAAGTTTAAGTTTAAAAAATTTGTTTCTCAAAAGAAATTTCAATCATTGTACTGTTGATATTTGGCTCTGTAGACTAGTGAATTTGCCGACCACTGCCCTAGCCCATTTAGATAACTGCTTGAGTGACCCTGCCTTTAATTTCCCTTGTCACTATTTCCCTCCTTATGCTTCAAATTAGCCAATAACAAGTGACCTTGGTAGATCCCAGAAACTTCACCCTCAACCCTAATGAAGCAGAGTCCCATGTCCTCATTTCTAACCTACTCCTCCCCTCACTTGGTAACTTCACCTCCAGATCTCACTGTGTGGCCCTTGGGCATGATATGTAGCCTCTAGGACTTGTGAGTAATATATCTTGTTCCTCAATGTTTTCTGATTTTTCCCCCCCTGAAGTTCATCCTGTGATTTTAATAAGAATTATAAGGGCTGGTCTGACCACCACATTGGCCCCAATGGGGGAAATGTCTTTGGGTCTCCCTAAGAATAATACTACTGGCTTGAGCAAGTCGAGTCAGGCATTCCTAGTTGAGGGCATTCACATGAATAGGCTGAGTATGACATAACAAGTGGCTTAACATTAGAGTTTATTTGTCTCACAAAAATAATGCAGGGAGGGGCAGGCAGTCGAAGGCAGGTGTGGTGGCTCAGCAGGCCATCAGCGAACCGCTCCACCATCTTTCACATTTCGGCTTTCGTTTTCATGCTTGTGGCCTCATAGTCACAAGATGGCTGTAGCACCTCCATGCCTTCTCTTTATGTTCTAGGTTTGAACAAAGGTGTGAAAGATGGTTGAAGTCTGTTCTGTTCTCCTAATGAGGCCTTGCCACTTTATTTGTGAAAAGTAAACCCTCACCAGGAATTTCTATCTCTCATTGGCTAGAACTGTGACACATGACCACTTGGATCTGCAAAGAAAGCATGTCTGTCTATAGATTCAGCAGTCTTTCAAGTGGGGAAAATGTTATGCTAGAGGCCTGATGTATGAAATTCATGCAAGAGTAGACCTTCCTTCCCCTGGCTACTTGCACCAGCTTCCCTCTGGCACCAGGAACCTGGGTTTCCCTCACAGCCCCAGCTTTGTCCAGAAGGATGTTGGGTCTAATTAGCATATTATGGTTTTATTATTATAGGTTCTTTATACCCAAGGACAATCTGTATCATCCATGCCCTTCTTCACATAAATACACTTAATATTAAATGCATTTGCCTCTTCTCCAAGAGAAATTCCCCAAGTTCTCTCCTCTAGTGCATTCCTCCAGATGTCACCTCCAGAAGGTGACATGTTAGATCCCTGTTAGATCTGCATGTGACTCTGTGGTCCTGGGATTCATCGCCCCACAAGGGCTACACTGACCACCACACTCTGGATGTGCCTCTGGGGTGAATATGTGAGGCATCCTCAGGTGGATCCTCCCCATCTGTGTCCTTGATGTCATCTATAACTTTTGCACTATTTGCTGCTTTGATAATAAAACTGAAATGAAAGTAACCTTGAACAGAGTCCAAGTCAGCATTCCTGCAAACATAGACCAGGCTTTGTGGTCTGGCCTAACTCACTGCGCTGGTTTTATTCTGTTTGCTGCTTTGATAATAAAACCGAAGTGAAAGCAACCTTGAACAGAGTCCAAGTTCGAATTCTTGCAAACATAGACCAGACTTTGTGGTCTGGCCTAAGTCATGGGGCTGGTTTTACTGTGTCTGAATCGTCAAAACAACTGGTGGATTCACTGAAGAAAATAATCAGTAAAACCTGTTCAAGGGAACCAGGGGTTAATCCAGTCAGCATGGTCAATGTTGTCACCTTACCTACGCACTACTTCAGAGTTTTTGTCTTTCTTATACATAAACTCCCAAAGGAGCCACAACAAACAATATTTTGAATATACTTACAACTTTCAATCGGTACTTTCTTCCAATAGGAGACTTTTTAGAGAATTATTACCATCCTTTTCATTCCTCCTACAAAGTCCCCACTTCTTCCCTCAGATTCAGAAGAAAATGCAGAATTCCTTAGAAGTGGGTTGCATTCGCATTTATAGTTCATTTAAAAACAACAGTGCCCTCTGATTTATGTTCCCCCTGGGACCTGTAAAAGGAAGCCCTGCTTGTATGGCACACGTGCTTTACCACCAGGGTCTTTTCTGTGGATTTCACAGCTTCTATTTTATTTCTGATCAATGGGGAGGTGCGCCATAAGGAATGATTTCACGTGCGAAGCTGATGGAATGAAGCTTGTTTCGTTTGGAAGAGTCTCTCAGTATCCCATGTTCCAATCCTGAGTTACTGGGCAGAGATAGCATATGGTTATCCATTTCCCCTTCAATAAATGCAGGCAAGTACTAGTACTTTTAAGAAATCCAATGAGTGAAAGTTTGGCCCTGCATTTGTATATTTCTAGGTGCTATAAGAAGAGGCGGTTGCTGGACCCTTAAAATGGTGAGTGCTGCTTGAACCAAAGCTACAATTACTTTGGCCACTAGGGGGCAGCACGGCACAGAGTGTGGCGCTGATAGAGCCTTGTCCTCAAAAGGCAAGCAACCAAAAAAGAATTTTTACTATTACCCCATGTAAAATATTAAACAGCAAAGATTGCCAAATTTTTGGCATTCACGGTGGCTACAAAAGAAAAGTAGATGACTATGGTTAGATATTTACCCCCCCCCCCCCCCCCCATACCAGTGATAGAAGAAAAAGGAATCAGCTACTCAATTAAGCTAATAACAAGGCATTAGAGTCAGGAAGACCATTTTAAGTGCAAATTTACTTATTTGTGGGTAATGGCACTTAAAAGCATTCAGAAGCAGACTGATGTAGGTATACCTGCCAGTCCTATCATTTACTAAGCTTTGTGATGCTGGACAGGTTGTTTCATTCTCAGCTTCAATGTGCTTATCTGAGAAATGGAGATAATGGCTACCTCATAGAGGGGTTGTGAGCTTAAATGGAATAATGCATAGGAAGAGATTAACTCAGCTGGTTAGCCCTCACAGATGTGAGGTCTGAAACACAGCTCATTGCTGGGAATAAACTTTTAAATTCTAGGCTCAGACTCCTAAGGGAGATACAGGGCCCAGCAATAAATCTAGCAAGAGAAGGAAGGAGAGGTGACAGTGGAAACCCTGTGGCCACTATTGGGGTTCCACCATGCTTCAGGCAGGATGCTGTAGCTCCCAGCTGGTTGGCTGTGTTCTCCAGGCTCCTTGCAGGGAATGAGCAGGCTGGGAATACAACATACAGGGGGACTGGCAGGAGTGACAGCAACTGATTTTCACCCTTCTTCTCTTTATTTTTAAAATCTGCTGGGGAGCAAGTCGGTTTAGTTTCTCTACTCATTTTTAAATCAGATTTGTCTGTTTGTTTTTGCTGTTGAGATTGTGAATTCTTTATAAATTTTGTATAAATTTTGGATATTAGCTTCTTATCTGATACATGGTTTCTAAATATTCTCTCCATCTTTTTATTTTGTTCATTGTTTCTTCTGTGGTGCGGAAATTGTTAAGTTTGAGGTAGTGTTGAGATAAGTCAGACAAAGATAAATATGTTATGATAGTCCTTATATGTGGGATTCAAAAAAAACCCTGAAAACAAAAAATCCTGAACTTAAAAAGACAGAGAGTGGAATGATGGTTTCCAAAGGCTGGGAGTGTAAGATGTTGGTTAAGGGTTCCTTCCTATAACCAGTAGACTAATAAGTGCTGGAGACAGGACACACAGTACAGCGATGAAGAAAACAAAATGTATTATTATATATATTATATACATATATTATATATATATTATTATATATATAATATATATAATATTATATATATAATATTATATATATATTAAGGCAAAGAAGTTAGTTGAGCAGGACTGCCCAGATGGAGGAAATCCCCGCCTCCTGTTTTTATTCTCTTTTTAAAAATACATTTTATTGACTTTTTTACAGAGAAGCAGGGAGATAGAGAGTTAGAAACAGCGATGAGGAAGAAACATCCCTCAGCTGCCTCCTGCACACCCGCCACCGGGGATATGCCCGAAACCAAGGAACATGCCCTTGACCAGAATCAAACCTGGGACCCTTCAGTCCGCAGGCCGACGCTCTATCCGCTGAGGCAAACCGGTTTTGGGGGAACTGTTTTTATTCTTATTACTCTTGGGACTCTTCTTGCTAGTTCCTTTATTGCTTCTTTTAGTTCTACTTCTAAGCTGATCAAATTCTTCATTCTGCCAACGAGCATCTCTTATTTATTTATCTATCCAACAAATTTTTATTGAGGACATGCTGTGTGCTATATATTGGGAAGACAGTGATGAATGGATGTTAGAGTCCTATACTAATGAAACATACCCTCTGGCGGATAAAAGAGGCAGTAAACAAGTGCACAGACAAATAGGATACTATCTGATAGTGGTTAAGTTGCAAGTAAAGGTGAAACGTGAGGTATGTTGGATGGGGCCCCCGGTTACGGAAGGCTTTGTTGAGACGGTGGTGCTAAAGCAGAGGCCTGAATGATGACACACATCTCCCTTGTGCGGATCACCGAATTCTAGGCAGAACCTTCCCACTTTGGAAGGCAGAACCAAGGCCTATGAGGGGAAAGTGGGGATGGTGAGAGATGACATCAGAGATTGCTCACTGTGTCTGGCATTAGAGACCAGGATAAAGAATTCTTTGCTTCTAAAGCAAAACAAGAGTGCTTTTTAAGCTGTAAGAGGCTTTGACCTCTTTCAATGCCATAGGTCACATGTGTCAAACACAAGGCCCGTGGGCCAAATCCGTCCCGCCAGGCCTTGCAATGTGGCCCGCACCGCGCTGTCATCACTGCACTCCACTGCGTTTCCATCACAATGACAGTTTATGACTGTTCAGTAAACCATTCGGCCCGCGATTTAGGCTAGATTATAGATTTTGGCCCCTTCTCTGATTGAGTTCGACACCCCTACCATAGGTAATATGTTACGTTTTCTTCTATCTGTGTTGCGGTTTGGGCTTCTCTTCCGAGGGCCCTAGGGATAAGCAACCCCTTTCTCTCCTTGCTGTGGATGAGCCTGGGGGAGGCAGGCCTCTGAATGGGTGGGGCCCACACTCTGCAGTTGATATTTGAGTCAGGTGCTCTCTGATGGCAGCTGGGCCAGGGAAGGAGCCCCAGGAAACAACTCTTTCTGATTGGGGTGATCCCCTGAGATCCCGCTCTGAGCAGCAGGAAACACAAGCAAAGACCTTTTGTAAAAATAAAGCAAAGCCACGTACTTTTTGTTTTGTTTTGTTTTTTTTGTTACCAGTAAGATTTATTTCACAAAAAAACAAATATTTTTTATTAGTTGAGCAGTCCTAATAGCCAGCATAGGGGCTGTGCGAAGGAAATGGGGGGAGACAGCTCAGTTTCCTGGCATCTGGAGCCACACCAAATGACTCGATCACATCTCAAGTGAGGGCATTTTTTTTTTTTTTTTTTTTTAATATACGGTGCAGTAGGTCACTTCTCCCTCATTAATAACATATTATGTGATCCAGAAGGGGGAGGCTTTCCAGAATCTCCATCAATAAACTCCGCCACAGGCATTTTGGTTACCACCACCACCCTCCCCCTCGCCCAGACCCCGTGTACCCCAACATAGTGCAAGTAACTGTAGTTCAGAATCAAGGCAGGGGCTGCCAGTTATTGGTGACAAGGCCATAACATTCTACCATTTAATTTAATTTATTTTTTAATTTTTACTTTTAAATATATTTTATTGATTTTCTACAGAGAGAAAGAGAGAGAAGGATAGAGAGCTAGAAACATCGATGAAAGAGAAACATCGACCAGCTGTCTCCTGCTCACCCACTACTGAGGATGTGCCCGCAACCAAGGTATATGCCCTTGATTGGAATCGAACCTGGGACCCTTCAGTCCGTAGACTGATGCTCTATCCACTGAGCCAAACTGGTTTCGGCAACATTCTACCATTTTAGAAGAAATAGAATTCTTATAGCCAAGTGTCTTATCTTTCTATAGATGAGATTTGCCCTTTACTTTTATTCGTTTAACTCATATTCCTTACGCTCTGACTAGATGATAGGCACTGAATGAGGATAATATGAATATACCCATACATATTGTTTGTCCTTTTGAAGCTTCCAGTCTATATAGAACTGGAATTTCAAATCTCACCAGGGTTTAGGAGTTCAGACAAATGGATGTGTGTGGTTGAGTGCTGTTGTAAGCAAAGTGGTAACTGACCCTGGGCCCCACTGTTGGGTAGACAACAGAGAGTGGTGGGGTCTATGGCAAACTGCAGAGTACTTAACCAATATAAAGAAGTATATGTCACTCACTCTACATATAGTTATTATGTAGTGAGGACCCAATGCTGCTGAGATCCTTAACCTGAGAAAGAAGTAGGAAATCTATATTGGTACACAAAATATCCTGTTTTTTAAAATGTAGGCAGAAATTTAACTTTTTGTGAGAAATAAATACAACAATAATTTTAATTAGTTGTTTGTATTAAAAATTAGTAATTAGCCAAAACCGGTTTGGCTCAGTGGATAGAGTGTCGGCCTGCAGACTGAAAGGTCCCAGGTTCTATTCCGGTCAAGGGCATGTACATTGGTTGCGGGCACATCCCTGGTGGGGGTGTGCAGGAGGTGGATGGTGGATGTGTCTCTCTCATTGATGTTTCTAGCTCTCTATCTTTCTCCCTTCCTCTCTGTGAAAAATCAATAAGATATATTTTTTTGAAAATTTAGTAATTAGCTCTGGTTGGTGTAGCTCAGTTTGTTGGAGCATCATCCTGTGCACAAAAAGTTTGCAGGTTCGATTCCCAGTCAGGGCATACCTAGATTGCAGGTTCAATGCCTGGTTGGAGTATGTGCTGGAGGCAATCAGTCATTGTATCTCTCTTACATCTCTCTCTCTCTCTCTTTCTCTTTCTCTCTCTCTAAATAGCAATAAAAAATTAGTAATTAGTAGAATGAGAAAACAATATAGATTTACTATCTATGTTCATATAGATAATTAAGATTTTTTTTCAGGACCAAGCTATATATACATTTTATATACCTCTGCACCTGTCCATATATCTATATATAAATGTCTATGCATGTTTAATACACTTGACCATTGAGATTCTAGTTTGCACCTCTGATTTAGAGGAATAAATTTAATATCATAGTTTCCTTCCATGAAAACACACTCAAATTAATCTCTGACTTACTAACTGCCTATATGAACTTGAAGGGGAAGATTGTGACAAAGCAAAGGAAGAACAGATGACTGACACATTCATTAAAAAGCACATGAAAAGTATCTCCAGTGTGAAAATGCCATAAGGAGAAACAAAAGCCCATCTACTTCAGTGCCAGTATGTCTATGAGACCATCACAAATATAAATCTCAATACCATCCTTAAATAGAAATGGCCTAGAAAGAAGATCATCCCCCGTGGGGGAGGAAAGTGATAAATATTTAGTAAACTGGATGGACTAATAAATCACAGAAAGGTAGCCCGAATAATTGGGACCTCCTCACAGGCCATTTCCGGAGTGAGTAATGATTATATATGTGCTGCCGAAGCGAGCACAAGGAGTGAGTAATGATTAGATGATTGTTTTCACTCTCGTTCAGAGCATCATCATCAGGCCTCCTTAGCTGCCTTGACATTTCATTGCCTACTAAAGAGATTGAATATGGAGCTGAGCATCTGAAGGTTCGCCTGAGCAGCACTGGGGCTAGCTTAAATATGAGGCAGAGCTTGTGAAAGAACATGAGGAAGTACAAAGCCAGCACATATGTTATCACTAGTAATTTCAGCATAGTCTGTTCCAAACACAATCCCAAACGCCACCTAAAAGAGCAAAGCCAGCTGAAACAGCCCAGATGTTCACCATACTTGTAAAATAAAATGCCACACAATAAACTGGGATGGAGGACATCAAAGTTGTGTACAAGCCAGGCTCTGAATGGAATCAGAAGCATCCCTAAAACTTTCGTGCACCTGCCATTGTACTGCAGCGTGGGCTCCTCTGGGTTTGGCTAGTTTATATCTGGGAAGCACACGTCAGGATACAATGTCACAAATGCTCCAAAAGTTAATTCTTCCATTGACAAGAAGTTGCTTTATTTAGAAAAATATGAATTAGTACAGGTTTCTCAATAAGTTTCTTCACCTCCAGGAAAGGCAAGGTGTTTCCAAATAAAATTTAAGACAACAAAGCAGGCAGAGGACAATCATAAAAACCAGCTGAAAATCCTTGTGTGTCCAACTCCTTGTTCTGATTTGTTTTGACTGAGCCAGAGCACAGATGTGAAATCTGATAGGTTGTGGGTCTGTCCTCATATCTTCATGGATCTCTTACCATTTCCATGCACACCAGCCCGATTTACAATGGCTAGTGCCTGCTCTTGGGCTGCTAGAACCCTCTTTACCTATTGTAATGCCTGTTAATTAATAGGGGCATCCTCACAAATTACTTTAGAGGGTGGAAATATATCAGGATAATTCTGATGTGTATTAACCAGAGCTTAGTTGCCCACTGAGGTAGCTGGCTTAATTATGTGCACCTATTGCCCACCTTACTTTGTCTGTCTCATCTATCCCTGAACCTCCAAAATAAATTGTGGGCATATAGTCTGCATCTCAGGGTCTGTTTCTCAGAAGTTGGGTAACTGATCCATTTTTCTACTCAAATAATTTTCCTTTCCTTAACATTTACGGAAAGAAAGCACATCTCACAAGTGAGGGTAACTGCAAGAAAAAACCAGCTGAAATCCCTTGCTGCCTATCAGGGGCATACAAGGTGCATATCCATGACAACTTTAGGAGTATCAGCTCTCCCCTTACTCATCCCTGCACCTTCTCTTGTGCTCTGCTCTATTTTCAGTGTGGGGAAAATTCAAATTTAGAACAAAACACTTAATACTATCTCTTTCCATCAAATGAAGTGCAGTGGTTGTGGATATCACAAAATAATCATGACCAAAGAAATGTAAGGGAGGTAGAACTTTGATGTTTAAACAGGAGGCTTCAGGGTGAAACATATTCCAGTCAAGATGGAGGTGTAGGTACCGTGTTTCCCCGAAAATAAGACATCCTCCAAAAATAAGACCTAGTGCATGGAAAAATAAGACATCCCCTGAAAATAAGATCTAGTGCATCTTTGGGGGGGGGGATTAATATAAGACACTGTCTTATTTTTGGGGAAACAGGATAATTGTGTTACTCAGATCCTCCCACAACCAAATCAAAATTACAACTAAAGTACAGAACAATCACCATTCAGAACTGCCTGAGTTCTGATTGAATGGAAGTCCTACAACTAGGGATTTAAAGAAGAAGCCACATCGCCTGGCCAGTGTGGCTCAATAGTTAAGCATTGACCCATGAACCAAGAGGTCACCGGTTTGATTCCCAGTCAGGGTACATGCCTGAGGTGTGGGCTCGGTCCCCAGTAGGGGCATGCAGGAGGTAGTGAATTAATGTTTCTCTCTCATCAAAGTTTCCATCTCTCTAAATTTAATAAAAACATTTTTTTTCCCCCCAAGTAGAAGCTACATCAAGACTGGTAGGAAGGATTGATATACAGAAGAGCTGGTCTCCACCCATGTGTGGCAGATAAAAATCTGGGCTGTGGAGGTTCCCCATGAGGATCCTCCTGTGGAGGTTTCCCGTAAGGATCAAGGTTCCCTCAAGCCCCACACCAGAACCCCCAGCCCAGGTTTCCAGTGCCAGCAAGAGAAGCTCCATGGCTTCTGGCTGTGAAAGCCAGTGGGGTTTGTGGCTGAGTGAGAGGGAGGGCTGCTGGAGTCTGGGCATTCTTTTTTTTTTTTTTTTTAATATATTTTATTGATTTTTATACAGAGAGAAAGGGAGAGAGAGAGATAGAGAGTTAGAAACATCGACGAGAGAGAGTCATCGATCAGCTGCCTCTTGCACACCCCCTACTGGGGATATGCCCGCAACCAAGGTACATGCCCTTGACCGGAATCGAACCCGGGACCCTTCAGTCCCCAAGCCGACGCTCTATCCATTGAGCCAAACCGGTCCCGGCTGGGCATTCTTATTGAAGGGCTCACACGAAGACTTGCTCACACTCACATGCTCTGAGTTCCAAGGAGCTAAGGGAGCAGTTTCAAAGGCACCAGGGGCATATGGAGGAGAAACTGAATTGTCTGGCATAGGGCGAGAGCTGGTGGGGCAGCTTTCTTCCAGGCAGAAATGCTGGCAGAAGCTACTGTTTCTTTTCTGAGCCCTCCCTGACCAGAGCCAGCCAGCAGGTGTCATAACTGAGTCTCCATCAACCTGGCTAACATGGTTTGCCCCACCCTTGTGATTTCCTGAGACCCTCGCCCAATTTGAAGGACAACCAAAGCTATTTCCAGAGACTTTTCCATAAGAACAGTCTGTCTTAGCTCATGTTTGGGATTTTTCTAAAATCTCTCAAGCAAATAGCATCTGGCCTGGGTGTGTCCCAAAACTCTTGGTAAGTGACCCCAGGCCTAGAACTTGTGGCAGCCAGCCTTGGTTCTTAGCATGGTGTCTCCTGAACACATCTAGGCCCAACACAAGTAGCAACCATCTGCAAATCGCTTTATGGCTCATGCACAGTGACTCTGGGCAGAACACAGGTGGCGACTGACCTTGGCCTGAACCTCCCTGGAGGCACCAAAGCCAGTGCACCCAGTGGACAGCTTGAGATCACATTTAAGCACCACCCAACCACCTCCATAAGTGATACACTCAAGGGGTGGTCTCAGCAGATACCACAGATCTACTGAAATAAGTCCTGCTCCATGGGGTGGGTCTCTGCACAGCTGATCTTCCACAATGGTTGCAGCCAGCCCTTGCTGCTGATTGGCCTGGGGCTAAATTCCTCCTATTGATGTGTCAAAGCAATCAAGGCTCAATTACAATAGGAAGGCATACACCAGTGTTTTTCAACCTTTTTTGGGCAAAGGCACACTTGTTTCATGAAAAAAAATCACGAGGCACACCACCATTAGAAAATGTTAAAAAATTTAACTCTGTGCCTATATTGACTATATATAAAGTAATTCTCTTGAATAGGAATCAAATAAACACAAAGAAAGTGTTTTATAATTACTTTATTATGAAATATTAAGTAAACAAAATAGTGAAAAATTATAAAATTCTTGTCTTGTCTGCACCTATGGCACACCAGGCAACATCTCGCGGCACACTAGTGTGCCGCGGAACAGCGGTTGAAAAACGCTGGCATACACAGTTCACACAAAAGGGGAAGTGAGGCGGTTGCACCTGGCCTGTCCAGTTCTGGTATGTAGGGAGGCCATGCCACTGGACCCTTTAGGTCACTCTACCAAGCCTGAGAGACACAGCAGCTCTACATAGTATGTAGAAACAAACACAGGGAGGCTGCCAAAATGAGGTGATAAAGTAATTTGTTTCAAATAAAAAAACAGATCAAAACTCCAGAAAAAACAAACAAACAACAACAACAACAACAAAACTCAGCAAAATAGAGGCAAGCAATCTGCTAGATCAGAGTTAAAAACACTGGTTATAAAGATGCTTAGTGAACTTAATGAGAGAGTAAATAAGTAAAGTGGGCCAGTTTTAAGACAACAGAGGCAGCAGCTACTTTGCTGTAGCTCATTGTGGTCAGGAGGGAATATGGGCTGGCGGGCCAGATACTCTGATGTTTCAAGAGAATTCTGAAGTGATCATTGTGATGTAGAATCTCCTGATGTTAACTGTGTGTAACAAAGACAAGATGTGATAGTGTATTGTAAAGGTCAAACAAAGCATACCTGTGGGCCAGCCTTACAGCCTGCCAGTTTGTATGTTCTGACTTAGTTAATTTTATGTGTGAGGGCTATGGGGGAACACAAAGGGCAAAGTAGAGCAAAGAATAAAAAAAATGTTGGGCCCCAGACAGTTTGGCTCAGTGGATAGAGTGTCATCCTGTAGACTGAAGGATCCTGGGTTTGATTCCAATCAAGGGCACATACCTCCTTTTCAGGCTCGATCCCTGGCCCAGGTGGGGAGAATGAGGGAGGCAACCAATGAACAGTGCCCTGTCCTGAGTTCAGAGCCCAGAGCCCAGAGCCCAGAGCTTAGAGTATTCCATCTGAAGAGGAGAGGGGAGTGGAAACAGAATGCAATAGGAGAGGGCAGTGAAATTCAGATAACTCATTTTACAGCTTTAAGCAAGCAGGCTTTCTGATGGCCATTTTGAAGGTTAGGTTTATCCTCAGACTCAAAAGTAGAAATAAATGAACTTGGAAATCAGCTCTTCACTTTGAATATGACTCCATTCCAAGACTAATCCTGAGCCCTCTCACATAATTACTCAGACATAATCTCTTAGAGAGCTTAGCTCTTAAAATGTTAATTAAAACAAGGTATTAAACATATGAGTATAAAAAATGAACAAGACAAAGAGGAATGCAAAGTTTTTCTGGGGAATATAGGTAACAGGGATCCAATAGGGAAGAAGAGTTCAATGTAGATGTCCTGTGTATAGTCAGGCCCTTAGACCAATGCTGTTCCTTAATTGGGGAAGGCCTAAAAGAATGATCTTATACAAATTAGAAGGTAGACCAGGAAATTGGTCTAAAGTTCTTCAGAATATGAGTTCTACCTTTCCTTTTGAAGGCACAGATGAGGGCATTTGGATAATGTATAAAAGTGACGGAGTATTTATAGGTAGAGCTCTTTTTGACAGCGAAAAAGCAAAAAACAACTATAATTGATTTAAAGCAAGAAGAGAAACATTTGCTTATAAAACTACTAGTCTAGAGATAGGATGGGTGTAGCTCTCTCCACAATCTCTAATGATGTTATTAGGACTCAGTTACTTTCCTCTATTGGCTCTAGCTAAACATCAGTCTAGAAATTTCAGGTAAATATCTAAGACCGAAGTTCAAGTCCAATGAAAACAGAGCATCTTATTCTTGTGGTTCAAGCCCAAGTTCCAAGATTATCTCTGATTGCACAAACCTGAATCACATGCCAGCTCTTGAGCCAGTCAGGTGGCCAAGGGAAGATAAGAGCTCTGACTGGGGAGACCAGGGGACGTCTCACAAGACAACATCAAAGTTTTTCTCTGTGGGTTTTTATTTTTCCATTAGAATATTGTTGTTTTTTGCCCCCGCCCCCGCCATCCTTTTTCTCTGTGTTTAATTTTGTCGTTTTTTTTTTTTTTTGTATTGATCTTTTTGTCAATGAATAGTGTCTCACCTGCTGCTAAACCAAGCAACTGAGTTCTTATATTGATATATCACATTTTTCAGTTTTAAAGTGTCTATTGTATTATTTTTAAATATATATATTTTATTGTTTTTTTACGGAGAAGAAGAGAGAGGGATAGAGAATTAGAAACATTGATGAGAGAGAATCATTGATCAGTCGCCTCTTGCATACCCCGCAACCAAGGAATATGCCCTTGACCAGAATCGAACCAGGGACCTTTCAGTCTGCAGGCTGACACTCTTTCCACTGAGCCAAACTGGTCCTGGCTCTTTTTTCTTCTTTTATGGATTCACCCAAATCCATGTACAAGTATATTTAAAGAAGAATTATTTGTAGTAGCTAAAACAGGAACCAAAATAATTTATATAAAAAGTGAATGGATAAATAGTGTTATATTCATAGAATATGATATCAGATAGTAATGAAATGAATGAACTCCAACTATATCCAACATCATGAATGAAAGTTGAAAACATAAAATTAAGACAAAGAAATCAAATGAAAAATAATGTGTGAACATCTCTATATAAAGTTCAAAACAGACTAAACTATAATAGGCAGATATATGTAGGTAGAAAAATTATAAATAAAAGCAAGGAAATAATTATTAATAAAGGCAGTGTATATGCTTTGGGTTGTTGCATTATATTTTGCAAAAAAGAAAGTATAAGAAATAGGGATGGGTAACCAAGGGTGTTGGCAAACTCATGAGAACATAAGCAGTTTCCTTTGCCTTTGACCTCTATAGTTATTTTCTTATTTAAATGCTGTTACGAACTTTTCACAGTGATAGTTTGGTCAGCAAACTGTGGCTCATGAGCCACATGCGGCTCTTTTGCCCCTTGAGTGTGGCTCTTCCACCAAATACCATGGCCTGGGCAAGTCTATTTTGAAGAAGTGTCTTTAGAAGAAGTTTAAGTTTAAAAAATTTGTCTCTCAAAAGAAATTTCAATCATTGTACTGCTGATATTTGGCTCTGTTGGACTAATGAGTTTGCTGTCCACTGGTTTAAACAATTATTTTGGAAAAGTGCTAAATAACATTATCTCAAAAAGTCCTCTTAGTTTATGTCATCTAATCAAGTAGAAAAGCAGTCAGTGTGCGCTCTAGAAAGTTATATCACCTGTGGCTATCATCAATATGGTAGGTTTTATGAGCAAAGATGAGATAAATCCTAGTTCATAGAAGGTGGAAATAAGAGACAATAGATTGAACCCTGGGAGTTAAACTATAAAATTATATAATGAATTAAAGCAGAGATTGCAAATTCCCACTAAATAATAGGTAATACCGTGTTTCCCCCAAAATAAGACATCCTCCGAAAATAAGACCTACTTACAGGTTTTTTTCTGAGTGAAATATAAGGCATCCCCCAAAAATAAGGCCCCCCTAGGCTAAACATGAGAGATTTGGGCCACTGATTCTGAAAGAAATGGAGTCACAAGAAATTCACCAGGAAATTCAGGAATTGGACTGTTATGATGATGTTCTAGAAGATGATGACATGATTGTCATTGAATAAATGAGTAAATTCTTGATACTATAGGATTCACAGTTTGTCTGGTTTGTGTTGACAACTACCGTACTAGCGTACCATATACAGGTAATAAATTTCCTTTATTTTCATTTAACAATAAATGTGTACCGTATTCTTCTTCATGGAAAAATAAGACATCCCCTAAAAATAAGACCCAGTGCATCTTTGGAAGTAAAAATTAATATAAGACACTTTTATTTTTGGGGAAACAGGGTAGTTGCTTAGTACTTTCTAAGGCTAATGTGCTAAAAGCATTAAGAGCATAATACAACAACCTTGCAAATTAAATGGAATTATTTTCTTAATTTTGCAATGAAGGAATGATGTTTAGGGCATTTTCAACAAAGTCTTCAAGGTTATGGGGCCAAGAAGTGTCAAAAATTAGTTTCAAAATGGAGTCAACTGACCCCCAAGCTCCTATTCTGCGATCCCGCATTATAATCTCTCTGCTAAAGGGGTGCCATGGGAAGTCCTGAGTAAGACAGGAGGGCTCCATCTTACCTAGTGTTATTTAGCAACAAAAGTGTGAAAAATGGAAGTGATTTTGGAGGGCCAATTAAGGCACTCTGCAGGGAGAGGAAGTCCTGCCAATATATTCTAGTTCTCATGGTCCCTTTGGTTTAAGGCTATTTCTACAGTGGAGCTGGATTTATCAGTCTTTCTTAGCCTCACAACAGTAAACATTTTAATTATGCAAATCATCTTGTCTTCTGAATTCTTGGTTAGCAATCAGCTTTCTGATTATAATTTGACTTTCCAAAAAGAGCTCCTTAGAATTTGGAGTCTGTGCCAATTTGAGTATTCTGGTGTGTGGGATAGCCTGTATTTCTCATTGTCTACCAACTTTTTTACTTACCTTCTATGAGTATATCAGTTTATTTTATTTGTTATGTAATTGTCACACTACAAGGCAGAATAAGTCATAAAGCCACTAAATTTCAGTGAAGTGATATGGTAAAAAGGATTGCTGAAAACTTTTGCAGCAATGATTCAGAATCTGGAGAAGGGGCTATATGCAAATGGATATACTAGACAAGAAATATAAATTTAGAAGGTGTGGGGGAAATCCAGGTGGAGGCCCTTCTCTAGTGGAATGGCATCCTGAATCTCCAGACCCACTGCTTTTTATTTGCTAGAATACACATTTTCCCTTTAGCAAACCAAATGGATGTATCAAAGGTAAGGTTTGGTAAACAGTAAAAAATTATCAGGTTAGGAGATTGCCTTCAGCCACCATTGTATGGACAGAACAACCAGTGCATAGCTTTTAGCCCTTGCTAAAGCCCCACTGTCCATCAGCCTTCTGATGGACCTTTCACATTTATTATGTTAATTACTTGTTGGTCTTTGCCTCCAGTAGAAGATTATAGGGGTGTGATGGAATGAAAAGTGTGCCTCCCACCCTCAATTCATATGTGAGGCCTTAACCTCCAATGTGATGTTATTTAGAGATGGAATCTTTGGAAAGTGAATAGGCTTAGATGAGGTCATGAAGGTGAAGGTCTCATGGTGGCATTAAAATCCTTATAAGAAGAGAGACCAGAGAGCTACTTCACTATCTCTCTCTCTTTTCCATTTATTCTATACCTTATACAAAAGGGTCATGGAACCCAGAGCAAGATGACAGTCACCTAGAGGCCAGAAAGAGTTCTCACCAGAACCAGACATGCTGGCACCCTGACCATAGACTTCTAGACTCTGGACTGTAAGAAAAGAAAAATTTGTTTTTTAAACCACATAGTTGATGAGATTTGGTTATGGCAACCTGAGAAGATTAATACAAGGGTTGAATGAAAAATAGGGCACAACCTTTCTTTGAGTGACTTAAAAAGGGCATGGTGAGGTAACACAGGCTTAGGAATCCTGAAAGAAAACGAACAACCCAGAAAGCATCATCTTAAAAAGAAGAAATCTGAAGAACTACCTTTGCTTTCTTTAAGACTGTGTTATACCTGGTATTCTGTACCAGGTCTTTTGTCTTAGATTGTTCTTTTTCTGCATCTGTTTTATTCAGTAAAAGAGCTGCAGTCATGTGATCAACATTTAGAACACTTTTAGAAAGTAAAAAAGTTTAACTCACTAAAAATATTTCATTACAGAGTATTACTTTTGCAGATCATTATTTCCTTTCTGGAAAAGAATCAGGTTATAAAACCTGGGACATCGAGTTAGCAGGACTTTTAAATGGTGTTTGATTTTTTAAAAAGCTTAAGCATCTGACCATGACTTTTCCAAGTCAAACAGCACTTTAAAAACTAAGACTCTTTGAAGTCAGAGGCTTGTAATGCTGTGGGCTTCTTTCTCTCTCTCCCGAAATAGCAGGTGAGGTCAGATGAGAAAATTTGTACAGATACTGTTTGTTTTCTCTACAGAGAAGACCATTTCTTAAGAGTCTGCCCTATAAACCTTAGTTAGGTTCTATAATACACTGAGCCACTTTTTTGAAATGTATAAAAAAAAATTCAGTGTGCTGAGGAAGAGTTATTTAACCACACTGTTATTACTTTTAAACATGAAAGTATCACTTTCTCTTTACTTTTCAAATAAGGAACAGGAAGGCCCATAGCTTTGGAAGCCCATGTAATACCCATGACCAATCCTGCTTTTAAACTCACAGTGATAGAAGCCTCTTTAAGGAAGGCAAGGGTCTCAAAAATAAGAGTTTGCCTTTACATTGTACCTACAACATGCCAGGTACAATCCTAGTTATCCTGCATTATTTTTCACTATTGCAGGACGCCAGCAATGGAAATAAGTAATGGAGAAATAAAGAGAGGTACAGAGTAGTTAAGTACCTGGACAAAGGCACATTGAGAGGCTGGGTCAGAACTCTCCAATTCTCTGACTCTGAAATTCCCTTTCTTCCCATTTTCATCTTTTGTGACATCCACAATGATACCCACATTTCTGGAAAGACCAGCTAAATCCATTCATAATTAATTTTCCATTCTAGAATGATAAAAAAAATTTCAATAATAATAAAAATGAATGGACATCAATGGTCCAGTAACTTGAACATCATTTCATTTCTCTATTTTTGAAATTCTTTCAAAGTGAAGTTGATTTTAAAAAATACAAGTGGTAGGCTCTCAGGGCTGGTCCCATCGACATGGTCTTGAACTGCCCTTTGGGAGCGACAGCAATGGGACTGGATTGGGGGCTCCTGTCCGAGTGGACACAGGAGACTACGGTTGCCAGTGCAACACCAGAAAAAAAATAATACAAGTGGTGGTGAGTGGGTCCTGGGAGAGAAGGAAGGCCAGTGGGGGCTGAGGACGTGCTTTACCAGCAGGTTCTAATCACCACATGATGGCTGACCATCAAGGTATTGATCTGCAGAGCTCACAGTCATCATAATAATTCACATTTATAGAGAATTGGACTTTTTTAGGTCAGAGAAAAATTGTCTGGAAGAAAACAAGGCAACTAACTGGATCAGAAAAGAAGCCATACCACATAGATTAGATTAGCAGTCTCTGAGAGACCTTGATTGGATCAATGTTTCTATGGGGAGAATGGAGGATTGTAGGTCACAAATAGTCATCAGGGAAGCAGTCTACCTGCAAAATACCATAAATACAAAAGAAGTTTGAAATTTGAGAATTGGTTTGTTATAACAATGCATGAAATGAAGAATGATGAAATTGAGGTATTCACAAATACCCTGAGTAGGAGGAGGATACCCGAAGAATGGGTATTTATGTGAGCTGTTTCCTGCACTAAGGAAGGAAGGGTATTCAGTCTGCTTGGCAGATCTGTTTCTGTAGAAAAGGGAGGGAGTTCATTAGTTTGCTGTGTCTTCATGGTAATGTTCCCAGGATAATCCAACTCCCCCAGCCATGACTCTGCATTCTCCAAGCAATCTTCTAATGGTAATTGAATTTTCCAATTAGATTTCTCTCCTGGGAAAGAAATGCGTGGACAGATTGACACGACTGTCCAATTTGCCTGGTAGGGTGATATCTCACTGTAAATTAAGACTCTGGCTCCTGTGTAAGATGTGTTGGATGATGTGAGTCAGACCTCTTTGGGCCTGACTTCTTGTGAACTAAAAATCAAGGCCCCTCGTCTGCAGAACTGATAATAGCAACCTCTCCCATTTGTATAGGGATTTACAGTTTGACTTATGATGTCTCATTCAGCGCTTGCAATGAGCCTGAAGGGTGATTATGATGATCTCTATGTTAGGAAGATTTGGAAAGGTTAAGTAAATTTCTCATGGTCATACAGCTTGAGGAAGATAGGACACAAAATTCAGGGCTTTTGACGATAAATCCAGAACATGTAGACTCATGAGAAGGTTTCCAAAAGCTTGAAGCCTTACTGACATTTTGCTATATCAGGGCTTGATGGACAGAAGATGGACTGTTTTTTTTTTTTTCTTTTTCTAAGAATCATCACTCTCAATTTCCCCATCACCTCCAGCCCCAGGAAAGCACCAATCTACTTTCTGTCTCTAGAGATTGTCCTATTCTTGGCATTTCACATAAATAGAGCCATAAGTATAATACACAGTCCTTTGTGATCAGCTTCTTTCTCTTAGCATAATGTTTTCAAGGTTTATCCATGTGGTAGAACATGTCAGTACTACATTCCTTTTTGTTGACAAGTAATATTCCATTATATGAATTTCACATTTTGCATCAGTTGATGAACATTGAAAGTTGTTTTTACTTCTTGACTATTGTGAAGAGTGCTGCTATGAACGGTTGTGTGAACATAGGTTTCCATTTCACTTGGGTCTGTAGGTAGGAGTGGAATTGCTGGATTATATGCTAACTGTATGCCTAACCACTTGGAAAATGAGCAGGCTGTTTTTCAAAGCAGCTGTACCAGTTTGTATTCTTACTAGCAGTGAATGAAGGTCCCAATTCCTCCCCATCCTCTGACACTTGTTATTATCTGACTTTTTGATCATAGCCATCTTAGGGAGTGTGAGCAGTGGATCACTGCGATTTGGGGATTTTGGTTAACAGTTCTCTGATGACTATTGATGTTGAAACCCGATCTTTTTATATGCTATTGGTGACTTGTACATCTTCTTTGGAGAAATGTCTATTCAAATCTTTTGTCCATTTTTTAAGTTGGGCTACTTGTCTTTTTATCATTGAGTTATAATAATTCTTTATGTAGATACAAGTCCCATATCAGATAATTTGAAAAAAATGTTCTCTTATTTTATTATCTTTTCTGTCTCTTGGTGGTGTCCTTTGCTGCAAGAAGGTTTTTAACTTGGTGATGTCCATTTTATCTATTTTTTCTTTTGTTGCGTGTGCTTTGATGTACAAATGAATCTTTTTGAATAATGGGAGAGACTGTCCTGTGAGATCAAGTACAAAAGAAAGGATAGTTCAGAGGAAGTATTTGTTTTCATACAATTTCCATGGTGATAAAAAGAGAACCTAAATAAAGAGGAAGGTGGAAAATAATAAAGGTAGAACAGATTAAGTTTTGGTAAGGAGTAAATATTGATACTAAGATTTTAGCAATAGCTTGTTACTATCAATGTTTATTGCTTTGTGTCTTTGTAGTACAAACGTATATCAGCAAAGTATATCCATTGAGTAATGTATTTTATGTTTTTCTAGAGATGGGAATAACCATAATTGTATTGCACATTTGCTTTCAAAGCTGGTGAAGGCCAAAGGAGTTGTCCATATATATTTGTATAATATTTAACTATTTATCTTAAAGTAGTTTACTTTGGTGTATATATCATTACTAAAACAACATCTTGGTTTACACAAAACTCTTAAACTTCCTCTGAAACACTCGTTTAACATAAGATAGTCTTTTTGTACAAATCAAGATACATGCAGCTCTGACCTATTACACAATTGTGTTTCCTTCCTGGTCTGTTGGTAGGTATTTTATGAGTAACATCAGCAATATCTAGTAATCTGCTGCAAGAAATAGTACTGATTTAATTAGAAAGTAATTTGCCACTCAAAACACTTTTTCATATACTCTAAATACTCTCTAATAATATAACTTAATAATAGGTCATTAAGAAAATTATATATTAAAAAAACAAATATATTTAGTTCAATGTTGAAAGGAAAGTGAAAAGCAAAACTTTATATACTTACACACACACTATTATGATTTCTGTGGTTGCTCTGTACCAAGGTTTAGGTTTATTTACTCACTGAAATTAAATTTTGAATTGTGGATGAGCTGCAAGTTCCAAGAATATACTACAATGGTCATATAATTCAAACAATAGGCTTAAGAGTTTAAATAAAGGTGTAACTAAACTGCTATTTTGAAAAATATCATTATTAAATCTTTTAAGCTTAAGTAATATTAAGCAAACAGTATATTTAAAAATTAAGTTCAAGGGTAACTTTGAAATAAACCAAGTGCAAGTTATGACATTACTTTCCCAATATATTTTTAATTTTTTTCTTTCATCTAATCCCAATCATGTTTCTATGCTCACATTTTTACTAGAAAGTTCTTAAATGGTTGATTCTGCTGGTCTGATATGAAATCTAAATCTTTCTAGGATTTGGGCTAATTTCCCAGATTTTAGGATATTTTTGTAACAAAGCAACTATGGACTTTTTTTCCTCACATCTGATTTTCTTTTAAAATTTAACTTTACACACACACACACACACACACACACACGCACTGCAAAGAAATATTCAGGTTCTTTTAGAAAAGCTTATGATGGAGAACAGGGTGATCAATCTTCTAAAAGCATGGCACCTGGTCTGTGTGGCTCAGTTGTTGAGCATCGACCTGTAAATCAGTAGGTCACAGTTTGATTTCCGGTCAGGGCACAGGCTGGATCCTCAGTGCGGGACATGCAGGAGGCAGCCTATTAATGATTCTCTCTCATCATTGATGTTACTATCTCTCTCTCCCTCTTCATTCCTCCCTGAAATCAACAAAAATATATTTTAAAAAATAAATAAAAGGATCCTGTTGGCAAACTGAGGTGGCCAGATGCAAGTGAGTCAGCTTTCTCTTACTTGACTTCCACATGGGCTCACTTGTTCTGTTTCTCCTAAAAACACAGTGACTAATGTCCTCTGCATGTTGAATGCTTATTGCCTTTGGGGCACTTTCTAATTCATTTCCCTACTTATGCTTCCAGTGTTAAATTGTGTGCATTCCCAATGGTCAGTTATTTTTAAACATGAGCCTATTCATGCCAGTTGTATTATTATTTTTTTTTTTTTAGGTAATTCAATTGAATACTAAGAAAACCAAAGAAGAAATGAGTGTAAAAAGTTTTTGTTTTAATGAAATAAAATGAGATGCTTTGGAAAGAATCTAAAATCAAGTCACTTAAAATTGCTATTTAATTAGTATGTAAAATGAACCATAAAATTTTGCTGAAAAGGGTAACAAAAGTAGAGTTATATAGTGTCTGAACTAGAAATGGCTTAAGTTAATTCATTCATAAATTCATCCATTTATCCCACAAACATTTATTAACTATTTATTCTGTGTGCTAGATAGCTGAGTAGCTAGGAATATAACAATGAGTAAGTTATAGATCTGAAGTAAATGAAGTCTAGTAGGGAAAGGAGCTATGAAAATACAATAACCTACTATATTACATCAAAGGAGTATTTTGTAAGCTTATAAATCTTATATAAAAAAAGCCCAGTGACTGAATGGCTGAACAACCAGAATGTCCTCGACCAGTTGCTATGACACACACTGACCACCAGGGGGAAGATGCTCCATATAGGAGCTGCCCCCGGTGGTCAGTGTGCTACCACAGTGGGCATGCTGCTTGGCTGACTATGATGAGTGGCTGCTCCACTGCAAACCCTAGGTCCACAGGGAGGGACCTGGGCTGTGGCCCTCACCTCCTTGTCCCAGGCTTCTCCTCCTTGCTTCCTGCTGCTTCTAAGTGCCATTGCCCTGGGCCAAGCCATGACTGGATCCCCTGGAGAAGCAAGTGCTCCGGCTCCACATAAGATGCCAGACCAGGAAGCAGCCGCTCAGAGGGCAGGTCCACAGCTGCTCTGCAGGCCGGGATGAGTGGTGCTCCCACAGTAAGGCTGATCCCTGCAGGCCATGCCCCCTACCAGTGCACAAATACCATGCACCAGACCTCTAGTGTTTAAATAAACATGTGCTATCTTATTGGTTCCCAAGGGTTGTTTTAAAATAATAATTTTCTCTCTTGGTAATATTGAAATTTTTGCTATCAAACACAGAGGAAAAGAAATAATCTCTACTTCCTCTCCTTAGAGAATTACTGCACATTTTTGGTGAATTTTCTTCCAATATTCTTTCTCTCTGCTGTTTTTTACACACACACACACACACACACACACACACACACACACACCATGCAATATCATTTTCATTTATGTTATTATTTGACAAAAATATTATATAATATACTATATATACTATATTTACTCATACATAAAGTATACCTTTTTAGAAAAGGCTTTAAAAACCTATTAGTGACATCACAGTATTCAACATTTAAGTATACTTTTGCTGTAGTAAATATCTATAATGTGATTAATTAAGTAAATACTGTTAGATTTAAGTAAAAGTGTTAGTCCAGGAAAAAATAAAGAAAAACTGTGTTTATAGAGAGGCCTCTGATTTTTCCCCACATCAGTTGACCCTTTTGAAATAAGCTGAGCTATGATGACATGGCAGGTTATTGTAGACAGAAGCAACTCACAGCATTTTAGGATTTAGAAAGGCCTTTGTATGTCTACAAAATACCGTGTTTCCCCAAAAATAAGACATCCTCCAAAAATAAGACCTAGTGTATGGAAAGATAAGACATCCCCTGAAAATAAGACCTAGCGCAACTTTGGGAGAAAAAATTAATATAAGACACTGTCTTATTTTCAGGGAAACAGGGTAGATAAAATCTCCTATTGAGGAAATGATACAACAAACCCTGCACTTAAGTGTCCACCCCCTTCACTTTTCCTACTCCATCTTTCTTATGAATGGTATTGGGAAGAGGGAGAATGGGGCTGCCAACAGGACACAGGAGGGCACAAAGATCTGCCCTTCCATGACATTATGGTGGTCAATGGCCAGTCTTCTCCAGTTTGTATCTCAGAAAGGGGGCCCTGGAGGTGCCTACCCACCAGGAGTATATTAACTATAACTCAATCTAGTGATTCTACAGGTACAGATGGCATGTCTGTAAAATTATGGATGTAGAATTGCTTTGAAAAGACTGAAGTCCTACCCATTATGATCCTTCTTCATCAGTCCATTAGCATCCCATTCCCTTTATAGCACATTTTCCTCCACACATATACTTCACTGGGGCTTTGGTCAGGAGCCCTCAGGGAAACCTAGCAAGGTCCACAGGAAGACCACCCCTCACTCTGCACCTGGACACTCCAATCTCACCTCAGACACCTGCATGCTGGTTTATGATGCATGTCCAGTTAATGGTTTTATTAACCAGCCCTATGGCCTTCAAGTCTGTTTCTGGGAATCATTCACCCTTTTCTTCCTGTTTTCCTTTCATCTTTCCTGCTCTTGACTTTATTCTTAGTCTCCACCCCTGCTTGGAAACAGAAGTGCTAGTTTTTCACATGATTTCCTTCAAACTCTCATTCTGGATATGTTCCAATGTCAGCCTGGCCCCGTGAGCATGCAACTGTGCATTCTCACATGGCCATATGCTCAGAAGAGCCCTGTTCCTGGCTTAATGCTCTGCGGCCATGGTCTTAAAATTCTTAATATTTTTTTAAAAAATATGTTTTTATTAATTTCAGAAAGAAAGGAAGGGAGAGAGAAAGAGAAACATCTACCCGCTGTTCTCTGCATGCTTCCTACTGGGGATCAAGCCCTGCAATTTCATTTTTTACAGGACCCCATAAATTATGTAGTTTATTCTGTCCATGGCACATGGCCATGAACCAAACTGGCCATGTTCGTCCCTGATACACCAGTGTGGCCTAAGACCCTGGGCAAATGGAGATGATACCAATGGGATGAAACTCCTACTACTCCTCTCCTTGCCAAAATGGGCACAATTGTACCCAGGGCTAGAAGGAATCAGTGGCACCTGCTGAGGCTGCCATGGGAAAGGCAGGACTTGAGAACTAATTTAATAAGGTAATTTGAATAGAGATATTGGAAGCTAGGGCTGACTTAATCTTTCTTCCTCCCAGACAATGTTTAACAAGGACCAAGGAGAGACTTAGAGAAGCGGCTAGTACCTGTCCTCGACCTTCATGGTCTTGCAAACATAAAGGAGACCTAAGCTGGTATAATGCAAAGTGAAGTTGAATGTGAGTTTGGAGTTATGTGGCTATTGACAAGTTTACTTTTCTACTTATTTAATAGTAATTTGGTTTGTTTTTTTAACAGTAACCAGGGGCTCCGTGAGACCTGCCAAATATTCATCCAGGGGCAGAGAAAGTATAAGTTGAGAGAAGACTTTCAGAGGGATACTGGCAAAAAGAAGAAAAAAAAAGTTGCTGTATTTGATTTTACTCTATTGAATCTAGACTATTTATTAAACTAAACACAAGAGCCCTATTGGGAAGATGAGAAAGCAGATCGTGAGGGCATGACTTGTATTAAACCATACGGTCTTTTTATTCATGAAGCTGATCCTGAAATAATGTAGGGACTTATCTTGTTCCTACTAAAATAATAACTACCAATTTTCATTGTTTTCCATGTGTTAAGAAAAGTACTCAGCCTATTTTATGTATTAATAACTACATTATATAAATAAAGAAATTGTGTATTAGAAAAATTAAAGACACTAAATCATAGGAGCCAACACTCTAAGCCAGTTCCTTCTAAACTTCAGGCTAACATTCCCAGTACTGCAGATAACAGGGACAACAGAGGGACTGGCTGACCTGACAGTGGTCCCCACATTAGTAACGCTAATCTAGCTCTTTTATGATTCTCCTACAGACTTTAGATTGTCTGGACCAGAGAAAAGCAACACCTTCAGAACACAAAGTAGGATTTTAATAATAAAATTTAACTGTTAGAAAAGAGCCTGTTTCCCTCCACCGGTGCCTTATTCTCTCTTGCAGGTGGAAGAAAATATTGTAATTATCAGAATACCCTTCTAGCAGAGGATTGCGATCTTCAGAGAAAATCTATAATTAGCCAACTTGGAGAAAGCAGGATCTGAAAGGACCTGCCAGTGGGGACGTTATCCTTACTTACCTCAGAGGGCTGCTGTGAGCATAAAATAAGGTATATTTAACAATTGTTAAAGCACTGAGAACAATGCCTGGCATATAGGAAGTATAATATCACAATTTTCTATGATTATCTTTTCTAGGATCTTGTTCAGGATTAATATTAAGATAAGTAGTCTTTAATAACCTATAACAACCTCTCTCCTCTTTCAAACTGAAGATATTTGCTGATCTCCAGACTTTTTGTGTCTTCTCTTTGTCTTTCCCTAATTTTCTTACAGGTCTCTATGCTCTTTTCAAGCCAGAGGACGTAATGCCTGAGGACCAAGAGGACTTGCATAGCAATTTACAATTTCTCCTCCTTTTTTGGAGTTGGCTACAATAATCACCACTAACATTGACAGAAAAATATAAGTGAAATGAACATTTGGTAGCTTATTTATTACACTTGACCCTTGAACAACACAGGTTTGAACTGTGGGTCTATTTATATACAGATTTAAAAAATAAACACAGTTAACCCTCTGCATTTTTAGGCTTCAACTTCTTAGATGCACTCAGCAATTTAAAAAATTTGATACATGCAATCATATAGACAATATTCAAAAATATTATGTTTAACCAAAGAAGTCAGATAAGATACAAAAATATTACATATTGTGTAATTCTATTTTTATAAAGTTCAAGAACAGGCAAAAACTAAACTATGATGACAGGAGCAGAATAGTGGTTGCCTACAAGAGGAATGGGAAGGGAGGACTACTTGGGGTGGTGAACACACAATGTGGTATACAGATGATGTATTATAGAACTGTACACCTGAAACCTATACAATTTTATTAATCAATATCACCCTAATAAATTAAACATTTTTAAAAAATTCTTGAAAACAACCAAATGCAGATAGAAAATATTGTTGGGAGTCCACAGATACATTCTTCTACTCCATCCTGTCTAATAAAAGAGTAATATTCAAATTGACCATCACTCCAACACACAAGATGGCTGTCCTTATGTGGTCAAAGATGGTTGCCCCCAAATGGACACAAGATGACCAGCAGGGGAGGGCAGTTGGGAGAGATCAAGCCTGCAAGGGAGGGCAGTTGGGGCAATCAAGCCTGCAGGGGAGGATAGTTAGGGGTGACCAGGTTGGCAGAGGAGGGACATTGGGGGAGACCGGGCCTGCAGGGAAGGACAGTTGGGTGGACACAGGCCTGAAGGGGTGAGCAGCTGGGGGGCAATCAGGCTATCAGGGAAGCAGTTAGGCATCAATCAGGCTGGCAGGGGTGTGGTTAGAGGGTGATCAGGCTGGCAGGCAGAAGTGGTTAGGGGCAATCAGGAAGGCAAGCAGTTGGGAGCCAGCAGTCCTGAATTGTGAGAGGGATGTCCAACTGCCTGTTTAGGCCCAATCCTACCTGGAAGGATTCCAGATTGGAGAGGTGCAGGCTAGCCTGAAGGACACCCTCCCACCCCGTACATGAATTTTATGCAACAGGCCTCTAGTTTTCTATAAGAGACTTGAACACCTTATGATTTTGGTATTTGTAGATGTCCTGGAATCGACTTCTACAGATATCAAGGTTGACTGTAATTAAGTTTTTGTTGAGTCAAAAGTCATATTTTTCAACTGCTATGGGTCATCACCCCTAACTCCTTTATTGTTCAAGGTCATCTGTATATCATTTATCCCCAAAGATTAGACCTGTGTTTCCCTTACTTTCATTCCTTCTCCAAAGTTCAGTTTTCATAACTCTTAACATCCTCTATAAAGTTTTCTAAGACTATATCGTTGGTGTTAGTCACTCCACTCCACTCCACCCCTCAGACCCAGGAAAGTGAAGGCTTCTGTGAGTCTAAGTTTGGGCATTATCCCTTTATATTCATTTTTTGAGAAACAAGCCAAGAGTTGAAGGATGATCTCACTCAGCTCAGGTCCTAACCCCTTCCTCACACACTATCCATACCTCAGTAGTGCCTGAGTCTAACTACCCAGCTGGTGGTTGGAGATATCCCATGATGATTTAGCTCTATGTGTAAAAGACTGAAATTCACCAAGGAAAATAATTTTGAGAAATCAATGTGGAATGTGTAAACGTACAACTTATATGAATACCAAACACATCAAATTCACTTATTTAATTATAGAGAAAATTCCCTGAAAGAACAACCTGAGAAACACAGATTCTTCCAATTAATATCCAATTGGCAATTGCCACTTGTCCTATTCTCACTTCATTAGCCTTGTCATAATAGCATTCATATTTTATGTTTGAAAATGTTTTGGGGGCTCATTTCTTAATATCATTAGTGTTTTTTACAATATTTGTTGGCTATATGGATTAATTAATTTTGTGGCCATGAAGCATTATTGTATTTTCCCCAGTATAACACCTTCTAAGCATGTCTTTAAATTTAAAAATTGCTTTTTCCAAGGACCTCATAACACGCTGCTAACCTATTGCCAACTGTGTGATCTTAGATCAGTCAAATAATTAATCTCTCTGGTTTCTATGCCCTTACTTGTAAAATATGAGAAGTAAATTATGATATAAGATTCTTTATTTATACTTATATTATTGTATTGGTGATGTGCTTTTTTTCCTATTTAAATGTATAACTTGATATATAAAATTACAAGGTTCACATTTTATGACATGGTTTATAACTAAATACAGACTTTTTACTTGATTCTAGTTTTTCCCCATATATTTTTCCTCTTGAAGTCATGTCCATAGTGCTTCACAGTATTGCTGATAAACTTATGGGATAACATAATTTAAAGTCACTCACATTCTAATGTTTATATTTACATCATTGACTTTCAAGCTATTTTATGGATATCTGTGTAAAAAAAATAAAAAAGCAAATGACTTGGCTGGGAACTTGAATTTGGGCAGGGTTCATGTCATCCTAACTGGTAAGAGTGGCTTACTATGTTTAAATTGTTTATACAATTGAGTTTTTGCTGAACACCTGCTTTCTTCTAGAAGTGTAGAATGAGCTTTCCTGGTAGACCACATTTCACACGTTTTATTGCCACTTGTTGCTATGTGACTCCATTGGGAGGGAAGTCTTGAAAGCCTGCTCCTTAGTTACTGCCGACTCTGCCCCATGCTCCCTTTTCCTTTGTTGATTTTTTGTTGTATACCTATGTGCCAGCTGTGAGTCCTAGGGAATCACCAAATCTGAGAATGGTCTTAGGAACCTCCAACTCAGAATCCATGAAGTGGTTCCTTTTCTCTGTATCATTTCAGGGACTATTTCATTTCAGAGACATTTAGAAGCAGATTCTACAATATATACCCATTTTCAGCTGGAATTGACTAAATGAGTGGGGTGACCATGTTCATTGGCTTAGGATATAAAAATACTTTTTATGCAAAAATAAAATAAAATAATAGAAAATACTTTTTATACTGTCCATGAACATGAACATTATAGAAAAGTGGCTTTTGAAATTAATTTTTTAGTCATGGAATCCGTTGTGCATATGAAGACTTTATGGGGAAGCCAAATGAGTGAAACATTTCAAAGTAAGGTTGTCCTCATTGGGAAAGGCTTAAAGTCTTGCCTACTCAATATCCTTCCTCCTTCCAGACCTCAAGGAGAAAATGTAACTTGGTGTTTACTTACCGTAAACAAAATAATCTACACCATTACTGTGAGTATTCCACATGTGTACTTCCTTACATGGGGAGTGAGATAGATTGCCAAATAATTGCATTAATTACTAGGAACTCGTACACAGAATGACAAAACTAGGTATTCTCTATAACAAGAAAGCAACATCTGAGTATTGGAGTATTGGAGTAGTTATAGATGCCACCGCTAAAGGCACAGCTGACATCTCACTTCTGAACCTGGTTGTTTGCCCCCCAGTACGTCAAAGAAAGTGGGGGACTAATTGCTTTCAAAGCATCTGTTTGAGCACACTACTATTTCAAACCGTGAGTGGATACTTTCTCTCCATTTCATAGGCCCAGAAAGAAAATTCTCCCGTTGGTGTAGAGTTGGAATTTGAATCCACCCCAACCCTTTTTGCCACAATACATTGCATCCCTGGGTGTCAACCTGCCTGGCCATCGGTTTTTTGACCCTGAGGTTTAGCTCACTAATGTGATGTGTTGTGTTCCTTTCTCTTGTGTCTGACGAAGTCCTTTTATCTGAATGAGCGTGGCTGGAAGACCTTGCTTCTGTGTGCCCTGCAGGAGTTTAAGGGGAGGCATGTGTCCATTGCTCCTCGGAGAGGCAGCATTGAAATCTGGATAAGCATGTAGCCAAAAAGAACTTCTGGGGTCCCACAGTCCTTGCTGACCCAATCACCCAGGAAGTGAACTTTAATTGGCACTGGTCACAGCTCTCTGAAAGGTGTTTTCCTGTCTCTGACTGATTAGCTTGATGCCTTTATTTAAAAAAGGAAAGCTGTGTTGGTGATAGCTGCTTGTCAGCAGAGCTTCCTAATTGTCTCCAGTTTTTCTGGTCCTTAAAGCTGCACTTCAGTGGTTCCATAAAGCACTTCCTTTTCCTTCCCAGTCCATGATTATTCCACTTCAGCTAGCCGTACAACAGCTGTATGGGATCCAGCTGTCACCCTCCAGTGCACATGAGCAGTCTGGCAGAACGACATTACTGTGTACCCTGGCTTTGCTCCAAGACTGTGGGAGGATGTTCCTTCCCTAGGATGATACAGGATTGGAAAAGGAGGGACATCAGGACAAAGCTCATGGTTGTAAGCACCCAGTGCATCAACAAGATGTAATCCCAGAAGGTGATACATATTTAAACAGGAGACATAATATGTTTCCTTATTTTTATTCACACACTGCCCTCTGTCCCTCTACCATAGGCTTAAAAACAACAGTGAGATAGGATACATTTCTCAACACTGGCTATGAAGCATGCTGGGAATAGGATGTTCTAAATGGAAGGTGGGCACTAGGAAACCAGCCATCTTGGCACAAAGGATGGGATTGTAGGCAACAGAAAGAAATGCACCACAAATTGGTGAAGACCAAGACCAAGCAGATGTGAAATTAATTCAGTTGGGTTCAGGCTGGGCTCAGGGAGATCTGTGGAGTGATTATTTAAAGTATTATGCATGTAGGTATTGTTGTGCATTTTCATTCTTACAATGTACAAAATGTGTCATCAATTCTACTTTATAAACGAAAAAGTCCCAGCTCTGAGAATTTAGAAAACTTGCCCCTGGTATATCATTAGCATGTGGTAGAGCCAGAATATAAACCTGATTTAGCTGAAGTGAGAGCCAGTGACTATCAAATGTGCCACATTATGCTAAAACCCAGGGCAGCAGTTTCAAGGTGAAATTCCAAAATTGAACTCTTTATCTTCTCCCAGAAATGAGTCCTCCTTCGTTCATTCCCTATCCTGGTCAATGGCACCATGATTCATGTGTTTGACAAGTCTGAAACCCAGGATTCATCTTGCTGTCTGCCCTCCTTTACTCGTCAAGATTCAGCTCATGTGTCACCTTCTCTACGAGTCTTAAGTCTTCCAGGTTGGACACTTCCTCCATCCGCTGGATGCCCTTCCTATCTTTGGTGCCCTAAAACATATTACATGTATGTCTACCTCCTCTATTCCAACTGAGTATCTCTAGAGGTTAGGGACTGTGTTCCAGACACCTTTACATCCCTAGTGTGTAGTAAATGACTGTCACACTGTTGCATATTGCTGGTACTTTAAATAATAGAGGAAAATGACTGGAAACCAGAATATTGAGAAAAATATGTTCAATTTTTTAACCTTTTCCTCCTTTTAGAACTATCCAACTATCCGGTAGAGGATTTTTCATGCAGGGGTATTGAATATAATACTGGGCATTGTATTTGGTGGCAATTTTACAAGATGTGCAGGATGGAAATGACAAGTGCACAATGTGTTCATGGTTTTAATAATCACTAGTTAAGCACTTTGGATGGACACAAACCACCAGATAGTATTAAAGAAAATGGATTCTCCAAGATACTTCATCAAGCAATCAATTATGGAAAGCTGCTTTAGGCATTAAAAGCACAATGCCAAGATTCATACAGAATACAGAATATCCTTCAGAAATAGCTTTTTTTTTTTTTTCCTTTCATAGACATGGATAAATGTGCATCAGGCTTCTTGCCTTTCATTTGTATGTAGCTTAGCAAGAGCTTAGGGCTCGTTGTGTGGCTGATCAGGGCCACCTGTTTGACTACAGTGTCACACCAGGGTATCCAGTATGAGTTAACACTGTTTTCACAAGCCTGGGGAATAAGTATGGTCTCATGTCTTGCATTTTCCCAAATGTCATTTGAGAAAACCATTTTTGTTATTATAATAATAGGAAGTCCAGAATCACTCTCTTAATGCCTTCTCTACCCCACTAGATTGTCCAAGAACCTGAAGGTTTAATGAATTTAGGGAAGACAGCTGGGATTAACTGCTTCCACATGCCCAAGTACAAAGAAAATCGGAAAAGGGGACCTGTGGACTGCTGCTATTGCTTATTTGCTAGAGTCAGTGTCAGATGGTTGGAGTGGCTTGCTATCTATCCAGGACACACTGGTGCCCTCTGTTTAGAATTCTAGATGTGTTGGCTGTTGTGGCTCAGTGGTTGACCATCGACCCAGGAACCAAGAGGTCACCAGTTTGAGTCCCTCTTGTTGATGTCTCTATCTCTCTATCCCTCTCCCTTCCTATTTACCTAAAAAAAAAAAAAAAAAAAAAAAAAAAAAAAAAAATCAATAAAATTACATATTTTTAAAAGAAAGAATTTTAGGTGAAGGCTCTTTTCAGTTCATACCACATTACCAGTGGATGTTACTTAACCTGCAGCCACTGGTTTAAATTACAGAGTGACTTCTGGCTGTGTTTACCCCTGTGTTGGAACCAGTCCTTCCTCCTAGTTTCTAAGACCTTGTGTAGAATGAAGGTCATCAGAATTGAGTTCTATTGAACAATGCAGGGCCTCCTTTGATGACCTTTGTTGTTAATAAACACTAGTCAAAGCCATGTGGTCCATCAGTTTCTCTAATTTGCATTCTCAGGTAACTACAGGTTCAGTCTTCCTCCCCCTTACTCCAAATCCTTGGGCTCAACATGCAAATAAATTCCATCTTTCCTTAAAAATCAATTCTGTTTTTCAGAATATTTTGAGAAGACCCTTGCCTTGCTGCATTCTCCTGGAGAAGTAGGCATTTCACAATGAGAAGGTCAACTCCAGAGGTATAAATAAATAGATATATTTTAAAAATTATTGTTTTCTTCTCTCTGTTGTATATACGTATATACAATCCTTCTTTACTCTTGAGAAAAGAAGGAGGGACAACTAGATACATCAAGTAGTGCCATTGCTCTGCCACACATTCTATCACCAATATCATTGGCTACAGAAGGAATGGCCTGAGGACAGACTGAAGCAAGCTCTTGTAATTACTAGAGAAACCTAGTAAGCTGATCAAACTACAAGTCTGCTGTTGGTAAGTACAACATCCATGAAAAGAATATATTTTAGACATTTGTATGTAGTAAGGACTGAACTCTTCCTCAAACGCTTATTGTTCATCTTATGGACACTATGGATGTTACATTTGATTGTATGCTTCTTGGCTTGAAAATACAGAATTAAATGAGTAGAACCTTATAATATGCATGCATTTATTCTAACATTTCCTCTGGCTTATTAAAAATAATTTACCTATACTACAAATTTACTCTACTTTCTTTATTCTATTGAATGATTACAGTTTCTTAATGTATTTCTAGGTCTTTAAACATATTTGGATAGAGCTTATGATTAAAAAAAAATTGAGGATTGGTGTATGGTATCTTTTTTTAATACAAGGAAAATTATTAGTATTATATTTATCAGATACATTTAAGAAAAATAGTCAGTATAATTTATATCCTAAGCCAAGTTTAATTATTTTTAATAATAAAAGCATAATATGCTAATTAGACCAGACAGCTAAACGACCTTCCAGATGTCCTTCCCGATGACCTTCTAGACGAAGCTGGGGCTGTGAAGGCCAGGCCCCTTGCACAGATTTTGTGCATCGGGCCTCTACTTTAGTATAATCATATACCTTAATGGACAAAATCTCACTGACAGATAATAAAATTTATTTATATCTCTGAGGGAAGCAGGGAAGGCCATTGAGATTTAAATATAGAAATACTTTTGTAGTCTTTAAAGGATGCATTTTCAGGCTTTTAAAAATATATTCATGCACCCATGAGAAGATGACACCAGATGACACCAGTAATGAATTTCATTTGCTTAAGCATTTCCTAAAACTGGTCATGAAGTCATCTCTATGTACAGACAAATTAAAAAAAAAACATTTTACTTTTGTAATTCATCTCTCATTCATATCTGGAGCCTATATTGGACTATTAATTGTAACATTGATTGAAGGGATAAATTGCAATGTTAGTCAAGTAAAGAATTAAGAAATTGCCCAGATAATTCAATACAAATTTCCCTCTCAATTCAAATACTAAACTCTGGTTATAACATAGTTCATTTAATGTCAAAACCAGGCTCAGTCACTTAAAGGCCAGATAACTATATGGAAAGAAGCATTTAGTGCCTAGCCACAGGCTATACTTCCAAAACCAACAAGCAACCTCACAGATACGTGCTCAGGATTTGGAAGACATAATGTATGCAAAGATTGGCTCAAACAGATCATATTTGAAGGACAGACCATTCCTTATGTTCATCTTTTAAGTGCACCCCTGAGCATCAGAGTTTGCTTATCCCACAGCTAAACTTCATCTTGTTTTCAACTTACTGATCTAATGAGGTCTCCTGTTGTTTCTTTTTGGTGCATTATTTGTTGCTCCCAACTTTATACCAAACAAAAATGTGATAAGTAAATCTCCCTTATGTAAGGTGGCTAAGCAGCCCAGGGCCAAGAATAAAACTGTATGCCCAGCACTAGGGGCTTCTCTCTAGACTGGGCACTGTTTCCCCTTGCTGTAAATCCTTTTTTCTGTATCAGTTTCTCAAACACATCTTGCTTTATTTTTGACTATATGTCTAGAGGAGGAAATTCTCTAAAACTGGGGGTAATAATCTTTATGAAGATTGGATTCCAGTAAAAGAGTGGGCCCCAGTCTGATGTAAGCATTGTAAGCAAATTAGCCATTAGAGAAATAGGATACATATTGACCCACATTAATTGCATTTCAGGTCTATTTTTCCCCAAGGGGGACCTTCAGGGAGGGCTGTTCAGGGGGATTGTATTTTAACATCAGCCCAATGAAGGCTATGCACTGAGCACTGTACTACAAGCTTTACATACACTATAGTGTAGTGAACCCCTTTCCATCCCATGTGGTTCAGGGTTCAGGTTCAAGGTTCAGGCTCTGGAGGAGGCTGCACGCAAATGAAAGAGATTATAGAAAATATTAATTTAGAAATATTGGGGGCCAGGTGGGAACCCAACTTAAGGGGAAGGACTCCACCTTGCTCTGGCCTTGGGGTTCCTTTTATTCAGGTTTGGGATACACCTATAGCCCTTAGGCAGGCAATTCCAATAATAGCCAATCAGCAAGGATTTACATAAAACTAAAAGGTGGAAGTTGTTTTAGCTACCATTGTCTCAACTAAACAATGGGTGGTTGGCTCTGACCTTTCAGAGCTTTAAGGTTGACCAGCCTTCTGGGGGTTCCTTGTCCCCACCTCTCTGCTAGTGAAGACAATGGACAGCTTCCAACACTATAGTATTCTTTTTTAAAATTATATTTTACTAGAGGCCCGGTGCAAAAATTCATGCACAGGTGGGGTCCCTAGAAAGGCAGGGGACATGATAAGATTAGTCCTTCAGGCAGGCGATGGCACACCCTTGCCGGCCTGGGAAACGGATCCATCCCACTGATGTTCAAGCTGGTTGTCAGGAGTCACCTGGCAGCTGCTTTTATATCCTTTCTTCCTTGTGGAATATCTAGGGAGGGAAAGTGGCCATGGTGCCCAGGGCCAACTTCCAGGAGGTCAGTGGTGCTATTGGGATTGTGCTGACCCATCAGTGCCTGACCCATTTTCTGGAGATTGGACCTGCAGGACTATTGAGGGAGGGAGTAGCTGCTGCCAGGCTGGTGGGCCACCAGGATGGGTTAGTCAGCTGAGTGGCACTCCCACTGTGGGAGCACACTATCCACCAGGGGGAAGCTTGCATTGAGCATCTTCCCCCTGGTGGTCAGTGTGCATCATAGTGACTAATCAACCAGTCATTTTGATCATTCTGGTCATTCTAGTCGTTCAGTCTTAATGGTCGCATAGGCTTTTATATAGAGAGACTGTTGATATTATTACACATGTCCCCCATTTACTTCCTTTTGTCTCCTGCATCCAGACCCCACTCTCCCCTCCCTCTGGCCCTCACCACATTGTTGCCTGTGTCCATGGGGTAAGCATATATGTCCTTTGGCTCTTCTCTTCACCTTCTTTCATCCAGTCCATCCCACCAACCTCCCCTCTGACCTCTGAAAGTCTGTTCCATGCATCCATGTCTCTGGTTCTATTTTGTTGATCGTTTTATTTTGTCAGTTTATTTTGTTCAATAGATTCCACATATAAATGAGATCATATGGCATTTGTCTTTCTCTGATTGGCTTATCTCACTTAGCATAATAATCTGTATCACATTATTTTATGAACTCAGGGGAACTAGGAAGGAAATTTGAGGCCAGGATAGTAAGAACAATGCAAACTGGAGAAATCTTTGTAACTTTCTCATGTACTTAAATTACTTTTTACTTTAGCAATAGTATTAGTTTTCTAAAAAATGATGAGATTTTTTTTATTCGGGGAGCAGGGGGAGGGCACAGAAAACGTAGGAAACCTCCCTTTTCCTACGGAGCCTATTTTGTGAAGAATGAAAGCTCTAGAGAAGGTAGTGGCAGCAACAAGAGGAGTGAAAAGCAAGAGTCCCTGAGATAGCGGTGTCCTGGTAAATGTTTCAAAACTGGTTGTGGGGTGTGAAAAAGCCATGATTTGTAGCATTTGCTCATTCCCCCGTGCAAATTTCCCACCACTGCCAATTTTAATATAACTAACCATGTCACTGAACATGCAATTGGGAAGAGATGCATGCACATGGCTCTTGTGAACTGGTTAGCAGCCAGCTTCTGCACTGTGAGTATTTTTCTTTATGTCCTTGGCTTCCAGCACAGCATCTGACACAGCAGGCTTATGAATGTTTAGAAAGACAAGAGTCCAAATTTCAACTTCAGTCTTATTACTTTTTGAGTGTGTGACTTGATGTCATGTAATCTCTCTAAGCCTCATTTTCCTCATTTGAAATATTGGATTTATAGCAGTTCCTCTCCCATGCCATTTTTGGTTCTGAGGTGCTGTAAAAATTTCTTTCTTCATTCGAGATGCATGTTTATAGTTTTCTCCTGATTTCTCAGACATTTTGGTGATTAGTCTAATGGTATTGATTATTTGTAAAATTATGTAGGCTCTTAGTGATGAATGGTTCCTTTTCTAAGTGCTTAAAAGGCTGTGGCATACAATCAGGTTAGTTATGTAAAAAGAGAACACTAGTTTTCAAAATTAAGCTTCAGTCGAAGAATGAACTCCCTAGGAGAAAACGTAATTTTATAAAATCAAAGAAACTCCCACTGACTTTTGCAATTTCTCAGGCACTCCAGGGCATTTTCTCTCATCTTGGCACATCCAAGTTTGTGACCTATTGTTTTCACATCTACAAATAGAGGATTTTTCAGAATTTATAGGAGCAGCATACATTTGCTCTGAAAGATGTTTACAAACAACACATTGCAATGAATCAGGTTATCATGAAATAATCAAGTTAGCAAATCCTGTGGTCTCTCTGAGAAGAGACCTTGTGTTTATCTCAGGCTATTGTCAGGGCCTTCATAGACTTCAGCAGCTGCCTATTTTATTTCTTTTTTTTTTTAAATATATTTTATTGATTTTGTACAGAGAGGAAGGGAGAGAGATAGAGAGTTAGAAACATCGATGAGAGAGAGTCATTGATCAGCTGCCTCTTGCACATCCCCTACTGGGGATGTGCCCACAACCAAGGTACATGCCCTTGACCGGAATCGAACCTGGGACCTTTCGGTCTCCAAGCTGACGCTTTATCCATTGAGCCAAACCGGTTTTGGCAAGCTGCCTATTTTCTTCATGTAAACCAGGAAGGTTTAGTGAAGGACCTACTGGGATGACGTATATGTGAATCATAGACTCACACAGAAGTAGGCAAATAGAGCCAACTCCAAATGCAATCAGCTTCCTACTGACTAGGAAATTTTTTAAAGTACCCTCTAGGGGCCTCGCTGGTTGGAGTATTGTACAGTGCACTGAATTCGATTCCATGTTGGGGCACATATCCAGATTGAAGATTTGGTCCCTGTTGGGGTGCCTATAGGAAGCAATGATTCAACAATGTTTCTCACATCAATGTTTTTCTTCTCTCTCTCTTTCTTATTTTCTCTCTAAAATCAATAAAAAACATATACTGGAGTGAGGATTTAAAAAATAATAATACTAAGAATAATATAACACCCAGGGCTTAGAATTAATTTTAAGGAGGAGAGAGGAAAAAACCATGAGATGAGGGTCTTAATCTTTTCTGAATTACAAATCAAGATGATTAAGAAAATGGTCAACTTTCATGATATTTAACTTAGAAATGAGTTGATAGTTTCCTTTATTTGCTAGAAGTGTGGCTAGTAGCCATAAATCAAATTTGATTATTAAGCTGGTAATTGTGGAATTCATACTTGATAAAATAATAAACTATTTTAGCATTTTGCTAAAAATGAACACCAAGATTGTTCTTGCATTTTCCAAATAACATCTATTTTCTCTTTTTGGAAGTAGGCAACTTTTCTAATGTCTAGATTCTCAACATCTCCTTTGTTTTCTGTAATTATGCAAGTTACACGAATGAGCAATGTTCATATTGCAAATTCTCTCAGTACTTTGGGTAGTAATTCATTTCTGTCTGGAGACTTATGTTTATTTAAAGCCATTAAGAGCTTTATTTCCAATTGCTTTCCACTTCTGGGTTTCCATTCCCTTGTCATCATTCAAGGCCTCCAACTTGAAGACTCCTGCTTTTTATGAATTCTGATGACTTTATACCAACCAAATAGATAACACTTATTTACTGTTGGGGCAGTTGTAGTTGATAAATGAAAGGCTGTGCGGTAATTAAATGCAGCTCTTAGACCATATAATGTAAGTGAAGTGGAGAATTAATATGGATATGCAAATGAAGTTAGCCAAGAACACTTTTTAATTGATCTAGATGAAGCAATTTTACAGCTTAAATTATTTGGATACTCTTAAGTGCCCAGGTTTATTTCCTCAGAGAACAGTGTAAATAAAGTTCATCAGCAAGGAAAAGGCAGTATGATTCTCACCTGACCAGCCAAAGAAAATCCATATTAAAGATCTTAATAATTGTTTGATCTTTCTCTTCTCTACCATCTTTTTGATGAACACAGAGGGTGGTTCACTTTGAAACTAATAAAGCTTCAACATTAAGATCCCTCTCCTTCCAAGGCCTGGAGGGGCCAAGCCATGTCTTCATATAGACATGTGCTTTGTAAATTTTGCAAAAATATGATATTTAACTGCAATCTGTTCCGACCTCTGTCTCATTTCTTCATGACTTTCTCTCTGTCATATTTACCCTTCTATCAGGCCTTGGAGTAAACATTTTGGGGATCTGAAGACTTAGGTTTGTGTGTATGGTGTTTACAATCAGTTAAATTATTGCTGGTTTTTCCTCTATGATGTGGTTCTCGGGTACTGGCCTATGACACCAAGGTGCAGGTCCAAGGTATACTGTGATGTACCCACTAGGACCCAGCACTAGAAGTAGGTGGGTTGTAGAGGAGAAACAAGGCTTGAAAGATATAGACTCATAAGCTACCGTATTTTCCGGCGTATAAGACGACTTTTGAAACGAAAAAAAGTCAACTGAAAATCGGGGGTCGTCTTATACGCTGAGTATATCCCCCAAAAAAACATCTCCATATGCCACTAAACAAATTTTCCAACTCGATCCCGAAAATTGTCTGGATATGTTGTTAAATGAATTTTCCAACTCAATCCTGCACCAATCACTGCAAGGCTGCTCGGACCGCCTCTCTAACTCAGCCAATCCAAGCAGGCTTTTTATGCATGCAAATTATGCATGTTCTGTACCCGAAGCTACACTGTGTTCTAGTAAAAAGCTTGCTCAGATTGGCCATAGTCAGAGAGGCAGTCTATTAAAAAAAGAACTGGTGTTGCCTCGGAAGTGGGGGGTAGTCTTATACAGTGAATATAGGCCTAAACCTATGTTTTAACTGTAAAATTAGGGGTTGTCTTATACGCCGGAAAATACGGTAATTTGTGAAAGATTATTTCAATCATTAGATGTGTACAATTGTAAACTGAGAATTTGGTTCTTGTTGATTCATAGTCAAAGTGGAAGTTCTCTCATGTCAGGCATATATTAAAAAATGCAGCACATGCAATTATCAGTCTGCCTTATTGTTGGTAGGAACTGCTGCAATAGAATTTATCAGAGTTCCTGTGTTTGTAGGACATAAACCTATAGTAATTTTGCAAAAAGGGTAAAAGCCTGCATGTGAGGTCATGTTTTTTTAGTCATTTCAACTGTCAATAATAATAAAACAGATATCAGTCATGTTAGAAGAATGAATTATCTTTTTATTCTCTCTATAGAATATTATTTTTATTACTTATAAAGAGACGATAAAATATAAGGAAAAGCTATTACAGAGTCATGTTAGCAGTTATTTCATAAAACATATTTTAAAAATTATTATTTATTTTATTTTGTTGTATTTATTTTTTACTGTTGACAGCATTACAGATGTCCCTTATTTTCCCCAGTTTCCCCCTTTCATGTAGCAATAAAAATCTTTTTGTCCTTGGCTGGTGTGGCTCAGTTGGTTGGGCATTGTCCCATGCACAAAAAGGTCCCTGGTTAAATTCCTAGTCAGGGCACATGTCTGGATTGCAGGCACAATCCCCAGTGGGAGGCATACAGGAGGCAGCTGATCAATGTTTCTCTCTTTCTGTCTCCCTTCCTTTCTGACTAAAATCAATGGTAACGTATTAAAAAATATATATATTTGTTATTTTGTAATGTCAGAGGTATTTGTCAGCTCTTTTAAATTTTTGGATGTTTTATATATACTTTTAATCTTTATTGTTGAGATTAGTACAGATGTCTCTCTTCCCTCCCCGCCCCCGCATATCTCCCTCCACCAAGTTCCCAGTCTGCCCCAGACCCTGGCCACCCTATTGTTTGTGTCCATAGGTAATGCATACATGCACATAAGATCTTTGTCTATCCTCCCCCCACACACACACTCCCTTCCCTCTGAGAATTGTTAGTCAGTTCCATTTCCATGCCCCTGACTCAATTGTATTCACCAGTTTATTCTGTTCATCAGACTTTTTATTCACTTGATTTTTAGATTCATTTGTTGATGGATAGATATTTGTTGGCACTTTGTTGTTCATATTTTTTATCTTTATATTTTTGTTCTTTTTCCTCTTCTTAAAGGATCCCTTTCAGCATTTCATATAATACTAGTTTGGTGGTGATGAACTCCTTTAGCTTTTTCTTGTCTGTGAAGCTTTTTTTTTTTTTTTTTTTTTTTTTTTTTTTAATATTTTATTGATTTTGTACAGAGAGGAAGGGAGAGAGATAGAGAGTTAGAAACATCGATGAGAGAGAGTCATCGATCAGCTACCTCTTGCACACCCCCTACTGGGGATATGCCTGCAACCAAGGTACATGCCCTTGACTGGAATCGAACCCGGGACCTTTCAGTCCCCAAGCCGACGCTCTATCCATTGAGCCAAACCGGTCCCGGTTTGTCTGTGAAGCTTTTTATCTGACCTTCAATTCTAAATGGTAGCTTTACTGGATAGAGTAATCTTGATTGTAGGTTCTTGCGATTCATCACTTTGAATATTTCTCACTACTCCCTTCTGGACTGCATAGTTTCTGTTGAGAAATAGATGACAGTCATATGGACACTCCCTTGTAGGTAACTAACTGTTTTTCTCGTGCTGCTTTTAATATTCTCTCTTAGTCTTTTGTCCTTGGCATTTTAATTTTTATGTGTCTTGGTGTGGTCCTTTTGGGATCTTCTTGTTTGGGGTTCTCTGTGATTCTTGTATTGTAACTTTTTTCTTTCACCAGGTAGGGGAAGTTTTCTGTCATTATTTCTTCAAATAGGTTTTTAATATCTTGGTCTCTCTTTTCTTCTGGCACCCCCATAATTTGGATGTTGGTATGCTTAAAGTTGTGCCAGAGGCTCCTTACATTTTCTTCATGTTTTTGGATTCTGGTTGTTTTTTTTGTTTTTTTTTTCTCTTCTGGTTGGTTGTTTTTGCTTCCTCATATTTCAAATCATTGATTTGATTCTCAGGATCCTCTAGTCTATTGTTGAATCTCTGCATATTATTCTTTATTTCAGTCAGTGTATGCTTAATTTCTGACTGGTCCTTTCCCATTTTTTAGCATTCTCACTGATATTCTTGAAAGTCTCACTAAGTTCCTCAGAGGTTTCTAGAAGATTCTTGAGTAACCTTATAACTGTGGGTTTCAACTCTATATCCAGTAGTTTACTTTCTTCCATTTCTTTCATTTGTGACATGTTTCTTTGACTCCACATTTTGGCTGTTTCCCTGTGTTGTTTCTATGTATTGGGTAGAGCTGCTAAATCTCCTTGAGTTGATAGAGTGGCCTTGTGTAGTAGAAGTCTTATAGGGCCCAGTGGCTCAGTTTTCCCAATCACCTGAGGTGAATACTCTAGGTTAGGGGTGTCGAACTCAATCAGAGAAGGGGCCAAAATCTAAAATCCAGCCTAAATCGCGGGCCGAATGGTTTACTGAACAGTCATAAACTGTCATTGTGATGGAAACGCAGCGGAGTGCAGTGATGACAGCGCGGTGCGGGCCACATTGCAAGGCCTGGCGGGACGGATTTGGCCCGCAGGCCTGTGTTTGACACATGTGCTCTAGGTGAACCATTTTGTGTGCTGTGTGCATAGATTTATTGTAATTGAGTCTTGACTTGCTGTTGGTGTCACTGGGAAGAATTGAGCTTCCAGTGAGGACCAGCTGTGATTACAGTGAGAGAGCTGCTGTGCAGGAGACACCCTTCTCGAGCAGGACTTGCTTCAGTAGGGTTTTGGTGCTCACTGAGTCTTCCCCTTGAGTGTGTCACTAATCGATGTGAAGAGTTGTAATCTGGTATGGTCCACAATGACCACTGGGTACACTGGCTCTTGGATCTCTAGGGAGGTGCAAAGTCAGCCATTGCCTGGGGGGAACCCCAGCAGAAGCTACAGAGAGATCTGCAGATTCCTCCTTTTTGTATGGAGTTTGGAAGTGCCCAGATGAGGTCCAGCTGTGAAGCAAGGCAGGCTAGTGCTAGTTCTGGGTCTTACGTTTGGAGCTCCCTGACCCAGCTGCAGCTTATTTGACAGGTTTTAGCCTGAGAAAGGACAGGCCATTCATATGCAAAAGCCACTGAGCACAGTTTGGGTGGGGTTGTAAATTGGATGGGAATCACCAGGGCTGAGCAAACAAATGGCTGCTAGTCTGCCATGTGACTGGGGAGATCTCAGCAAGGGAACAATGACCACTGCAAGCAACTCTATCTGGATGAAAGCCACCCCCAAAATTCTTCCCCCAATTCCAAATAGTCCAGTCTCCTCATATGGGTCCCTCAGCCTGGCTGGCAATTGGGGTCAATCAGAGCTGATTGGGGCCAGCCAGATGCGGGTAGGGACCACGGGAAGTTGGCTGGCCATGGGAGGTTAGCTGTGGGAGTGCACTAACAGAAGGCAGCTCCTGCATTGAGCATCTGCCCCCTGGTGGTCAGTGCATGTCATAGCAACCAGTCGGCATACAGCCTAGCAGGCTTTGAGAGTAACCTGGTCACCCCTAACTGCCCTCTCTGCTGGCCTGATTGCCCAAAACTGTCCTCCCCTGCAAGCTTGGGTCCCCCCCAAACTGCCCTCCCTTGAGGCCTGGTTCCCCCCAACTGCCCTCCCCTGAGGCCTGGGTCCCCCCAACTGCCCTTCCCTGCAGGCCTAGTCCCTCCCAACTGCTCTTCCCTGAAGGCTTGGGTCCCCCTGCAACTGCCCTTCTTTGCTGGCCTGGTCTCCCCCAACTGCAGTCCTTCGCCAACCTGGTCACCCCCAATTGCCCACAACTGCCCTCCCCTGCCAGCTGTATTGTGGTGGCCATCTTGTGTCCACATGGGGGCAGCCATTTTGTGTCTTGGAGTGATGGTCAATTTGCATATTACTCTTTTATTAGATAGGATTTGTATGAGATTCACTTATTTTACAGACCTGAATATTATTATATACTGGCTTTTAGTTTTGTAATTGATGTGTTCTGATTTTGAGCTTGAACAATATACATAAAAAATGCAACACGTAGAAAAGTCTTAAATATTTTTGTCACAGTACTTATATTATAAAGACATGCCAGTTCAAAGAGACAACAGCAGATAGTGTTAAATATCCATGACCTTGTACACATCATAAGATTTTTGTGCATGATTTGGCCAGATGAATTTATAAAGTATCCTTTTTTTTTTTCTTCTACCAGGTGTCTTTAAAAGGTTTTCCATTTTTCTTATTCTTTCACACCTCTATCATTTATTTCAAGAGAATAGAGTTAAAAGTAACCCTTAGAAAAATAACTTTCTCAGACTTATACTCCTTTCTTTTTTTTCTTTTCTTTTCAACCCAGCAAGAGAGATTTATCCTTTTATATTTGAAGTTTCTTACTATATCTCACTGTTAAAGAAGTTGTCTTGGATTCTATTTTGGGGGTATCTAGCATAGCTTCAGAGACCAGGCAAGATAGGATTTGGGGGAAGATGACATTTCCTTGTACTGAAAAGTTAAGGACAGGAGATGCTATATAACTGTACAATAAGTACTTGAGTCTAGTTTTCTGCAAAAATGTTCTTTCATGCACATTCCTCAAAGAATGTGTTTCTTTTCTTTTTTTTTTTTTTTTTTTTTTTGCTGTAAAATTCCACCTCTATGGCTTCCCTTGTGGTTCATGTTAAATGTTCCAGTTACTATAGCTGCATAACAAACAACCTCTAACTTAGTGGGAGAATACAACAACCTTTTTGTGATGCTCATAGATTCTAGGAGCAAAGAATTTTGACAGAGCACAACAGAGATTCTTTTCTCTGCTCCATAAATTCAATCCCTCAGCTGGGAGGAGTGGAACAGCTAGTGGTGACTTGAGTGTCTAAGAGCTAGAATCATTTGAAAGTTTGTTCCACTCACATGTCTGACTCCTGGATTGGGGAGACTCAAATTTGGCTTTCCCTGAAACCATTGACCAGAAAGTCTATTTCTGGCCTCTGCATCCCACTTGAACATCCTCTTGATAAGGCAGCCCATGGCAGTTCAGGTCTCCATAAGGGACAGCTCCAGTGAACAAGGGGGAAGAGTCAGGCCTTTCACAACCTAGGCTCAGTAGTAACATAGTGTCACTTTTGTCATACTCTATTGGTCAAAGCAGACATGAACTCACCTAGATACCAAGAAAATGGAACCCTACTTTCCAATAGAAAAGTTAATAATTTTTAGCCATTAAAAAATCCCATAACACAAAAAAGTGCTTCAATATACAACTTCACTTCATCAACTGAGAATAAGGAGTAAATGTGCCTAAGTGATTTCCCTGGACCTCATGTTTCCAAGGCAGAAATCTTGATGAGAAAGTGAGATAAGATGCTATGATGCTATGCAGTCTAAGAAGGGCAGTGTTCTACTGTAGAAAGAGCTTTGTGTGGTGGGAAATGATGTGTTAAATATCCTATATTCTATGCTTGAAATTTTGACTTCAAGTTTAAGTTTTCCTGTCAGGACTAATAAAAGCTAATATATACAATTGATATGAAGATCCAAGGAGATAATGTGAAGACCAAAATATGGCTTCTATTAGCATATCAGATCTCAAGGTAAGCCTAAGGCCAAAAAAGATAAAAAATTCAATAGCCCCTTAATATTCAGTCTCAGTCTTGATTTTTCCCTTAATACTCAGTCTTGATTTAGGTTAGTTAATCACAAGTGGTAAGATTAATCCTCCCAGAGAACACTTTTAAATAACTTTTTATTTCAAATTAAGTTTTATTTATGAAATATATGGTGCAAATACTCCAGAAAACCCTACCTCTTAGCCTATAACACCATGATCTACAGGTTAGGAAAAAAGACAGTTGTGAGCACTTCTTGGTTATATTGTTTTAAAAGGAACTATTGTTCTAGCTTACTTTTATGCAATTATTTTTCTCTAGAAATAATTATCCGATTTATAATAGAAATCAATAGGGGAGATTTCCTTTATGGAAACTTACTCTGTAATCAAAGTCAAATTGAGCATACCTGTTTCATAAAAAACACAATGCCTATAAAAACCAATAACAAAAATATCTATTACATGATTTCCATAGTTATTACATTACTGGAGGCCTGGTGCATGAAATTCGTACACTCGGGGGTTGGGGGATCCCTCAGCCTGGCCTGCACCCTCTCATAGTCCAGGAGCCCTTGGGGAATGTCTGACTGATGGCTTAGGCTTCCTCAGCTTCTGACTGAGCAGTGCTCCCCCTGTGGGAGCACACTGACCACCAGGGAGCAGCTCCTGCATTGAGCATCTTTCCCCTAGTGGTCAGTGTGCATCATAGCAACCAATCATTCCATCATTAGGTTGATTTGCATATTAAACTTTATTATATAAAGGCTATCCCTTTTAAATAAAAGAGACACTTAAATAGTTGAATGACACAGCTTAAAGTATAGCCTGAGACTTTCCCAATTTAGTCCTATTTTGCTTTTGTTCTGGCTCCCTCTATAATTAGCCTCATGAAGGGATTTTGAGATCATAAATCTCATGTGAGCCCAAAGCAAGTTTCCAGCTCATCAATGTCTCAGTGTTTCCAAATTTATCACATTTTTCTCTGTAAAATTAATGCCTCTTTTCATATCAATTTCTTTAGAAAAAAATATCTAAAATAATTCAGATTTGGCTTTTTATGAATCCACAATGATAATGTCTGTAGAATTTATTAAAGTTTCTTAATTGTTGATTAGTTGATTTAGCACTTGTAACTAGATTTTGGATAAATTCCCACTCAATTACTTCCATGATCAATCTAGAAAATTATTTAAGTTTCTATCATTTCCTTTTTTCACATTTTTCTCCTTCCACCCTTCTTTCCTTCTTTCCTTCTTTTCTTCCTTCCTTCTCTTCCTCCATTTCTTTCTTCATTCCTTCATATTTAGATCAGAAGGCACAAATTCATTCCTGTCTTACTCTTTGACAATATTTCCATCAACCTTTCTAGTTTTCCTGACATTTGACATAGTCTGATGCAGTAATAAGGAGAAGCAGGGATGTTGGCCAGGACATGAGAGTGAGGTAAATAGGTTGATGTGTGCCAATTCTAAAAACAATCATCAATAGCCAGTGGCAGGCCTGACATACGGTTTATCAAGAATTTAAGTGGAAATTTCAGTCCTGCGATTGCCATCTGGCTCTAACACTAAACTAAAAGGGTTTTGAGATGATCACATAGCAAATCATCCTGTCTGCCTCCTTTCTTTCCCTTTGACCATAGCTCTGTGCCAGACAGCATTCTGGTGAACAAAGCAGATGGAAGGAGACTGACAGAGACAATACACCACTAGGAAATTTACTTATCTAGTATCTGAGAAGGTGATAAGTGCTTGGAAGAAGAGTAAATCAGGGAAGACATTAAGGAGTGCTGACAACAGGGAGTGAGACTTCAGGCTTTATTCAAATCTGCTGGTTCAGAATAATCCAAGGGCGTGAGGAGCAGGTGTCTGAATTGTGAACATATATATTCAGCTCCCCAAGAGCTTATGGTGTATTCCAAAGTTTGAGGATCAGTGAACTAAATACATTTCCCTGGGCTGCATTGTATCACTTAAGAACAAGTGTAAGCGTTCTTTTCCAATAGTTTCGCAGACCTTGTCTGTTGAGTTTGTCTTTCCCCATTCACACTTCCTTTGAACAAATATTGAAAACTTCTTAGCACCTTTGTGCTCTTTTCCATGGCTCTCATGTCAAATATCTGACATGATATTGGCTTTCAGAGGCAAAAATACCAGAAAGCTCAGTCTGTAAATAAGAGGCACTGATTGGTTTCAATAAAATAATCCAGAGTTGATGATATTTACACAACAATGAGTTATCATAACAGAACTATTAACTGTCACATTACTTTAATCGACTGCATAGCTTTCCTTAAGTTTGGACTTAAAGGTACAATTCAATTTTCTCTTTGCTAAAATCATAATATTTTATTATCTTTATCTATGGAAAGACTACTCTGAATGGCTCTAACATAATATAACCTGTTGACTAAACATTTGGACAGGGCAATAAATCATGATGAACTTTGTCCAGTGCTCTTATTAGTGAAAGATTAAATACTGAGATATAAAGCAAATTATTTAATAAGTAACCCCTGCTCTTCATAGGTTTACTGTAGGAAAACACAGTGGAAGCACAATTCTTTCCTTTCAGTTTCCCTTAGCAATCTCAGGTTTCTGTCTTAATGGATCCTAGAGTCCTCACATGGGTAAATGTTAGTGCGGGACACAAGGAAACACTTTTCTCATGACCTCTATCAAAGTCATGGGAAATAAGATAGAAATGAGGGCATGAAATGAGTAGGCTACTTCCTATTCATGTTTGTGAAAGCGAGTTACTAGTTTAACTCTAGTTTTAAAATTACTGAGCACCAACATTATTTCTATATTTTAAACATACAACTTGAATATATTCCAATTTAACTTTGGCTCTAAGGAAAGAGAGCATACTAGGATTTAAACTGATTAAATAAATATATTCTATTTTCTGTCTAGAGAGCCTGGCCTTTTATTGAACAGTTCTTAACTTTGAAATTGCTGGTACTTTGTCATAGAGCTTTGGGTGCTTAATAAATAAGTGAGCAACATCCTGATATAGCTATTTTTTTTTTTTTTTCTGAAGTTAGGGTCGGAAGACCTGAGTTTGAATAAATAATACTACTAATTACTTTCTGAGCCTCCATTTTTCATTGGCAAAAATTGGATTAATATGTAAAATCCAGGATTGTTGGGAGGATTAAATAAAATAGCATGCAAAAACAGCTTGTATAATACCTAGCATATAGAATAAGCTCAATTGACTTTAGTGATATGGCATGGCTTGGTGTTTTATCCAAGGACCAATGCACAGTGGGAGAGGCTTTCTTTTGCCTGTAGGAGAGCTTTCAAAGGGAAATGACAATTTATTAACAACAATCTTATAAATGTTACACATACTAGGAACTTTTTGCATGCTGCCATTATTGGACTAACCATACCAACCAAATGCCAAGACCTCTGGGGAAACATGCCACAATATACCATGCATGCATTTTAATAATGCTATCATGAAGTGAAGGTCTGCTTCAAAAGACAACCTGAGACTTTGTATGCTCAATTATGTTGGTTCCCAATATAAAAGAAAATGCTTGTCAGCTTGTGTGGCTAGGTAGCAGAAGAGGCTGGTGTGTGTGTATTAGAAGGATGGAGTCTTTATAAGGACTGGGTTTAAAGGCCTGTAAATATGTGGACAAGTAGAGCAAGATCTTAGTGCTGCCTGTGAGAGAGCAATTGCTCTATGTGAACTTACTTTCTTCTTCAAGTCTGGGAGATGCTTCGCAGTTTGGGGCCCTGCCCTGGGCAGCAGCAGATTTCACTGCTATTAGATCCTTTTAGTCTCTGGCTGCCACAGTATGTGTGTGAGCCATGCAGAAGTTGATCTCCATCCTTGCAGACAAAGACCAGCCTTAGCAGCCTTAGCCAGGGCTTCCAGGGAATGTAGGATGGACATGTTCTCTTGTTTCTCCTCATTCAGAAAATGTACTTGTTCCTGGAGCAGCACACTTGCTTGTGGGGTAGGAATATGAAACTTGCCTTCCAGGCAGATGGAATCTTGGTCTCCATGATTGCTCAGCATGTTGCCTGCCTTTTCATGCTGCTGGTTCATTGCTGAGCATGGCACCTCTGGTTGGATGAAGAAGACACAGTCTGTAGTGTGAGGTCAATTTACATGTTTTCTTCTGGGAAGGACAGTCCAGAGGGTTTTTCACATAATACCATTCCTCTTACTTTAAGTACAATTTCTACATAAAATTGAGCCAGCAAAGCTCTTTTAAAATTAGTCTTTACTTATTACACATTTTATCAACCTTTTTCACTATAAGGGAACTCCAAATGGTTAATAGTAGAAAATTAAGTAGTACAATTCTAAAATACTAAAATCATCCCCAAATATAAGACAAAATTAGATATACGTCATTATTTTATTTTCTATAGCCCTTCAGTAAGACAGAATCTCCCATTCTGACTTGGTTTTTAATTGTTCCTTCAGAGAAATGTTTGTTAGAGTTGGACTTTTTTTTTTTTTTTTTTTTTTTAACTATGCACATGGGGCTAGAATATAAACTTCTAGTGTCATGGAGGCATTTTTTTTTCCCCTAGGAATATGGTCCTATTCAATAAAGATATTTATTTCAAAGCAATTTACTAAAAATGTCTGTGGGATAAGGCACTGTGGGGGGGGGAGGGAGGAGGGGAGGAGAGGAAGTACCGACACTGGCCAAAGGCCGGCTCCACACTGACAGGCTCTCAGACTCACTGGGGAAGGTAATGCACAAATAGGATACAATTAAAGACTGAAGCAAGGCAGGCCTGCAGGATTCTATGCCAGATGAATCAAGCAGGCAGAGAGTTCTAGGAATAGAAGTGCAGCCACCCAGATCAGGCCCAGGGTGTGAGAAGAGTAAATACCTCTGCCCGCGGCCTTTGGATGTTACTATAAAGTAAGGAAGGATGGATTGAAGCAGGTGGAAAGTGGTGTGAGTTTTATAGACTTGAACTTGGCATACCAACAGCTCCAGGGCTTGTAGATCCAAAATGCCATGGTGAAAGTTTTTCATAAGCTTTGCTTAGCACACCTGAGTCTCCCGGGTGCCTGACACAAACCCTTCATATACCTAAGTGGAAGTCTTTTTTTTTCTTCTTTTCTTTAATTAAAATCAAGATTGTATCAGTGATGAACTGAAAAGTAAAGTGATCCTTTTTTTGTGTCTCCTAATAGGGTGACATTAATAACTCTGAGTCCAGGTCATGAAAGCAAGCTGTAGCAGGTTAGACAGACTTTATTTACTGCCCCAGTGAGGATTATGGGTGTAATGTAGGCTCTGTCATTGATTATTACAGTCTGCAATCCAATCCATATTTCCTCTTTCTAGAAATAATGTCCATTACTGAACCAAAGCATGCACTGTCGGCTTGTTTCTGACCCTGGCACTCATCGTAACCAAGTGCTGTAGTGTTTGGGGGTAGATATTGTGATAGATCTAAGGAGGACTCACGTTAAAGAGTATTCTTAGAGCAACTAGGGCAAATAATTTCATTCAGTCTCAACCCTATTCACTGAAGTGCCCTTCACTTTTAAGTCCTCTATTGAAAAAACAAGGTTTAACTACAAAAAATAAAAATAATTTCTTGGCATGTTCCTCGTGGTGCCAGCCATCTGGCAGTGCTATTCCTGGTAACAGAAGCATATTATTTGTTAATGTGGCCCAACTGTCACTATCTTCCAGCATTCTGGGGAAAGAGAGGGTGAGATAACATTTCCTTCCATCTGCCGGGAAGAAAACATTTTTCTTTCTATTTTTATAAAAATTTCTGGCTCATTTAATAATCAAATTGACATGAGACCGATTAACAGGAGAAAATAACCAAAATGATTACATCTGTACATATGAGAGCTCCACGAGAATACAGGGCCCTCAGGGACACACTGAGCAGTTGAAGTTTCTATGCCATTTTGGACAAAGGAGAAAGGAGGAGGGGTAGCGGTTAGAACTTCAATTCACATGGAGATGAAAAAGCAAACATTTGGGAGATAAATGTTTGCTGGGCCATCTTATTTTGGTTTATCCTAACCTGAAGATATCCCCCCCACCCCCCCATTGATTTTTAGAGAGAGTAGAAGAGAGGGAAAGAGACAGAAAGAGAAACACTGATATATCAGCACATACCCTGAGATTGTACCCTTGACTGAAATCAAACACGGGACCCTTCAGTCCCAGAGCTAATGCAGGACACAGATAAGACTTTGATCAAATGTGCCTGATACAGTTCCTTCTTGTCTATCATTCCTACTGCAAATTAAATTACAGTTATTGATAATGGTAGCTGCCTTCCTGGAACAGTTCCCTTATTTCCATTTTTTTTTTATTGAAATAATCAATATCCTCAAAGACCTTTTTTTTTTTTTTTTTTTTGGCGCGGGGCAGCGGGTGAGGGTGGGGGGTGGGAGAAGGGTGTGCAGCAAACTTGGCTTCTTCTCACATGCCAGGCCTAAAAACAAGTATGCAAAGCCATACATGGCAATAGTGTCAACTAGATAAAGCTGTGTTTGCCAGAGTCTTTCAATACTAAGCAAATTAACCTCAATTACTCTCAGGGTAAAACTGAAATCTTAGTGCTTTATATCTTATTTAAAGAAGTTTCCTCAAACCAAATCTAGAAGATATGCTTAATTTTCTTCAACACTAAAGTTGGTAAAAGAAGGTGATTAGACCTATTGCAGAAGTTATTAAGAAGTTGAAAGAAAATCTAGCAAGCATATAGGAGCTGAACTTATTCAAGATCCTGGAGTTTAAACACCTGTGGGTCTTGGAAGACTGCTACTCCATGTGTACTTTGCCAAGGTAAGGTTTATTTTGTAGCTGTTAAAACTTCATTCCTGCCTGGATGGTGTGGCTAAGTGGATTAGCATCATCCCATGAACCAGAGAGGTCATGGGTCGATTTCGGATCAGGGCACATGCCTGGTTTTGGGTTCTATCCTCAGTTGGAGGGCATGCAGGAGGCAGCCGATCCTTGTGTCTCTCTCACTGATGTTTCTATCTGGCTCTCCCTTCCTATCTAAAAATCAATAAAACATTTTTTTTTAAAGTTCATTCCTCATGGCATACTGCTCTATATGATTTATATCTTAGCGAGATAACCATAGGACCTGAAACATTTCACTAGCTGGAGTCCTGTGGTTATGTGTGGGGCCCCTGACACAGGGGAGACTACCTCTCTCTCCCAAGTGACTCAGCCATTCCATAGAGGGGCTGATGGCCACAGTGTCATAGGTAACATTTTTAGTTAATCCATCTCTGATTCTTCTCTGTAGTGCTCAGTCCATAGCCTGGTGTTTCATTAGATGACAAGACCATCTTGCCTGGTGCTTTTGGTAGTAGAATTTATTTATTATTTATATCACAACTACTTCAAAACATTTTTTTTTTTTAGATGGGTTTGTCACTCTCTAGGTACTTATAATGTTGCTTTCTACTAAAAGGAAGAGGCATTGACCTATCCCCCCCCCCCGCCAACTTGATGTTTCTTGCCCTGACCTTGACTCCAGAAAAAGACCACAGATTTTTTTTTTTTTTTAATGTAAAGGAAAATGCTTCATTGTCATTCTGGAATAATAAAGCAAGGTGATAATGTTCATAATCATTAGCTGGCAACTGAAACTAATGAAAAGTCCTTCTCAATAAGCTAACTTCTACATTAACATAAAACTTGTAAACACATTACCCACTATTCTTCTAACAATCTGAAATGCTTTGTTGTTTTGCATTCAGAACTTTCAAGTTTTCCTTCTTTTAAACATGGCTTCTACTATTAAGAAAACCTTTCTACTTTACATTCACGTAGTACTTAACAGAGAGTAGAGTAAATAAAATATTTACTTTCCTATGTTTAGATTTCCCTATAAATGAAGAAAACTGAATGAAATTCAGTATCTTATTTTATGGATAAATATATATATATATATATATATATATATATATATATATATATATATTAGAGTTTAGAAAGATGTTACCAACAAGTAAATTCCATCACCAAATTCTAGACATTTTATTTTGCTCACAAGAAATTTGAAAGAAGAAAAAACAAAGGAGAGAGAAAAATGCCACTTGGTAAATTGCTGAAGGAAAAATCCATATTTCACATCTGGTTATGTGAAAAAAACACTCATTCTCCCCTGTGGCCCATTGAAACAAATTGTTGGTAACAGGACCTTGCCTTTGTACAGGGGAAATATATATTCCACACTTTAGGTAGAAGCTGAACATGATAAACAATGTGTCTGGTGAAGGAGTGGGAAAGATTTTGCTGCTTCAATGTGAAGGAATGCATATACGTGGGGGTGGAGGAAGGTACAAAAGGAAAGAAATTCCTCTGGTATCAGGGCCAAGAAAGGCACACAGAGCTGGATGCATGCCTTGGGGCTCTCTCTAAAAATGTTTACTGACACACATAATGATGATGGATATATTGACTCTAGGAACTATATTTCTTGATGAGTCCAATAAATGCAGTATTTCTTTGTGCGTTTACCCCTATATTTCTTAAAAGTTTATACCCAGAGATAAATAATTCATCACAAAATCTGTTAGCTCAGAATTTATTTTTTAAAGACTGGCTAGATGCTGCTGCTTTAAATAATCTACTTAAAAATCCTATTCGCAGCCCCGGTTCTATAATCCAATAAGTTTGTTGAACTGATCCACTAACATCCCCAAATGGCTTCATTGGTAGTATCCATAGAGAAGACTAATAAGATTATTTTCCTTTTCATTATTTTTTTTTAAATTTCATTGATTTTTTACAGAGAGGAAGGGAGAGGAATAGAGTTAGAAACATTGATGAGAAAGAAACATTGATCAGCTGTCTCCTGTACACCTCCTACTGGGGATGTGCCCACAACCAAGGTACATGCCCTTGACTGGAATCAAACATGGGACCTTTCAGTCCACAGGCTGATGCTCTATCTACTGAGGCAAACCAGCTAGGGCTCTTTTCATTACTTCTATGTCTACTGATACCACTAAGTGTTCTAGCCAGGCTGACCAAGGATTGATTCTGTCTTGCAATGATGCATAGTCCAACGAATTCAAGGGGCTATGGCTCTTCCATATGAAGCCTCTGACACTTCACATCCACACTCATCTATATTAGTATATTAGAATTATTAGTAATTCTAGTAATTACTGATATTACTTATAATTTTATAATAGCATATTAAGATGAAAGGAAACAGGTATATTAGAATTATTAGTAATGTATTACTAATGTGTATAAAATATATTAATATTATATTGTCAATTATATATTAATACATTAGTAATAGATTAGTTATTCATTCAGTAAACTATTTTTGAATAACTATTATTTGCCAGACACTCTTTGAGTTCTATGAACAAAACCATTAACAACACAGATGAAAATTCCCCTGATTGTAGAAAGTTACATTCTTTTGGGGGGGGAAACAAAATAAACAATAACTGTAATAATTAATTAAATTGTTAACTGTTATGAAAAAATAAACATTAGAGCAAGTAGAAAAGAAATGAATTGTATTGGGGAGGTCATGGGCCAGTCAGGTTGTGACTTTAAGTAAGGTAAGCATCACGGAAAAGCTGAGTTTTGGACAAAGTCTTGAAGAAGAAGGAGTTATGTGGGAGAGTATAGATGCAGGTAGAAGAAAAAGCCAGTAAAAATACCTTAAGGCAGAGAACAATTTGGCATGTTCAACAAATAGCAAGGTGCTTACTGTGGCTGGCACAGAGGTAGCTGGGGGAGAGTGAAAGAGATGAATAAGAGGCCAGAGAACAAGGAGTGCAGGGTCGGGGGATTGGCATAAGACATTACAGAATTTGACTCTTATTGTGAGTGAAATTGGGAGCCATAATTAGGGTTTTAACCAGGGAAGTAACATGATCTGATTTACATGATCTGCATGACTTGCTGCATGGGAATAGAGTACAAGAGGGCAAGGGGACAGTGGGCGGGAAAACCAGTTAAGAGGCTTCACTGTAAGAAATGGACCTCTGTGATCATCTCCAGCATGGTTGGCTTTTCATGGAATTTGCTCAATTTCCCCAGGGCAAGCAGAATGTAGGGAGGAGGGAAGAGGATATGGGAATTAGGATTTAGGAACAAAGAACTGCGTACATGGGCCAACATAGTAGAAACCCCGGAGGCATCTGCCTCAGCTAAACAAGGGAGGGGAAGACAGCTACGCTATTCCCCCGAAAATAAGACAGTGTCTTATATTAATTTTTGCTCCCAAAGATGCGCTAGGTCTTATTTTTAGGGAATGTCTTATTTTTCCATGAAGAAGAATACAGTACACATTTATTGTTAAATGAAAATGAAGGAAATTTATTACCTGTATACTGTACGCTAGTACTGTAGTTGTCAACACAAACCAGACAAACTGTGAATCCTACAGTATCAAGAATTTACTCATTTATTCAATGACAATCATGTCATCATCTTCTGGAACATCATCATAACAATCCAATTCCTGAATTTCCTGGTGAATTTCTTGTGACTCCATTTCTTTCAGAATCAGTGGACCAAATCTCTCATGTTTAGCCTAGTGGGCCTTATTTTCGGGGGGATGCCTTATATTTCACTCAGAAGGAAACCTGTAAGTAGGTCTTATTTTCGGAGGATGTTTTATTTTTGGGGAAACACGGTAGAAAGGTCTGAGCTCAATATTTTAAATTGCCAAATGGGAGAAAGCAAGATCTAGGTGACATATTAGAAAACAGGTGACCAAACAGTACTCAGCCAATGAGGAATGGAAATAGGTTATTTATTTAGTTCCCTGCCTCCTGTGTGTTCCTGTACAATGGATGCCCGCTCCCAAGAGTGTTATTAAAAGTCTCATTTTTGCCATACTTCTTTTTTCCAGTCCATCATTTGAAATTCAGACAGGCGAACCATTTCTCACATTCAGTAACCCAGTACAAGTTGATATGGCCTGGGTTCACTGATCATGGTGGTGAGGTAAATATTCTGAAGTTACCACCAACAGGACTTTCTCATGGATTTGATTATGCAGACCCAAGGACTCCTTAGTGGCATTGTTTGGGGTCCACTACTCTAGTGCAATTAGGCTTTGTTTTTTTCTGTCTGTAGCACAGACTAGATAAGATTATTTCTAATTACATATTTGTTGAGCGTGTTATTTCTTGTTAATGATCTTCCTTACAGAATAACATTTGTTAAACAACTGCACAAATCAGAATCTGTGCTGGGCACTTTAAATGAATATAATGACTTAACTAACATATATTGAGTGCTTACTAAATGCCAAGCATTGTGTTAAACACTTTTATGCAAGTCATCTTATTTAATTCTCTCAACAATCATATGAATCTACTATTACTCTCTTCTTACATATGAAGATATTGAAGCTAAATAAGGATAAATTACCTGCCCTAGATAAATCACCTGTCCCTAAGCTATAGAGAAGGGAATCAAACCCAAGAATCTAGAGTTTAGAAGTATTTTACCTTCCATTTAATTCTCAGGCCCAACCCCATAAAAATCTGTAAGGTAAAAATAATGATCTTCATGTAATTTCCAGTCAATTTACTATTATTTTCCATTGCTAGTACATATGTATGTCTAGGACTTTCCAAAAGGCTTATTAGTTTGTTGCATATTGAAAATCTGACTATATGCCACAGCATCAACCATGATGCCTTGAGCATAGTTAGGATTGAGTAAATGCAAGTTGATTGATTTCGTGCTGTGTTGTTTCATAACATCATCTTGCACCACATGCAGGGTCAGATTCTACTTCTTTATGCTCCCCAGAGTACGCATTGCATAGTTTGTGCTCCAGGAATGTTATTCACAGCATATGTTTTTTACTTAATCTGTTTCTATCTTTGTGATTTTGCAATGACTCTTTCAGCTCTCACCCAGCTATTTTGTCTGCTATGACTCTTGTGAGAAGAAACGAACTCTGTGTGTTTTTTTCTAGACCATTTTTATTGTATTCCCACTTGGGCAGATAAAAATGAGTCTGACATCAGGGCTCAAACAACAGCAGTGCTCACATGGACTTACTTTTGCTATTTTTTTTTTTTTTTTTTACCAATTTCATAAGATCTGAAATTTATAGTATTTTGAACTCCTTCAACAGGTTCTGAGAGGGAAATTAGAAAAAGACAGATAGTAATTTTAGCCAGGTCAAGGAATCGTAAACAGATATTACTAGTTGAAATAAAGAGAGATAAACCTAACTGCTAATCTAGAGGTTAGAAGTTCAGGCTGAGATCCTAAAGAATATAGCAAATCTTTTAAAAGAATATATGTCAGGTCACAATAGTTTCTTGCCACTCATTGAATAATCTAGTCTCATACCATGCTGGAAATTATTATTCTGAAAATCAAACAAACAAGTGGACAATAACTGTGAGAAAACACCAAAATCACATTTATTCATTACTTAATGAAATACTATTTCCTTATTCTACCTTCAGAATATTGATTTTCTTATTCCATCATAGGGTCTACATAACAAAATGCCACAGACTAGGTAGCTTAATCTAGGAAGTCCAAAATCAATATGCCTGTTCCTTCTGAGGACTTTCTTCCTGGCTTGCAGATGACTGTCTTGTCTCTATTCCTTCATGTGGTCTCTCTTCCTTTTCTAATATGAACACTAATCCTGTGAGGTCAGGGTCCTATTGTTATGATCTCATTTAACATTATTTCAGTAAAGGTCCTGTTTACAAATACTGTGACATTGGGGTGTTAGAGCTTCAATTTATGAATTTTTGGGGCATATAATTTAGTTCATAATAAGGTTTGTCTTTATGATTTATCCTAAAACTGGAATCTATTCGTTGAATAGTAGAATATAAATTTGGAAAAATATAAGCTTTCTTTATCTATAAAGCAGTGTTCTCATTAGTGATTATTTAGGAGTGATCTATTTCTGTAATAGCTGAATGCTATATTCCTAGTTTAGATAAAATCAACAATAGTATTGACAGTGAAAGCAGATGTTTAAAACCAGCCTTGAGCTACTGACTGCTACTATTATTAGTGTGTCATCAAAGAATCTCATTAATGATTTAGAAGATCCCAAAAATGATGAAACAAATCTAGTCTACTATTTTCTCTAGGATACAGATAAATCTTTTTCAGGTTTACTAATTTCCTTTATTGAATACAGGTCAAATAATAATAATAATAATACTCTAAGCTAACTTTTAATATCCATATTATTAAAACAACTTTATACTATTTTTATAATTTAGTCAAAATAAAATTATGTTTTTATTTATTTATTTTAAAAATATATCTTTATTGATTATAGAGCAATCTGCAAATGGCTGCTACTTGTGTTGGGTTTGGAAGTACCCAGGCAAGGCCAAGCTGGATTGGGCCTCTTATTGATAGGTCTGGGGCATGATGGTGGCAGCTGCTGCTTATTTGAGTGATTTTAGTACAGTCTGAAGCCTGAACCAGGATATGCCATTCATATGGAAAAGCCACTGCAAATAGTTTGGGTGGGGCTGCAAAATGAAAGGGGTAGGCTTCAGGAAATCATCAGGGTGGAGTGAACAATGTGAACCAGGCTGATAAAAACTGAGATATGGCTGCTAGTCAGCTCTTCAACGGGGGAAGTCTCAGCATAGGAACAGTGGTCCCTGTGAGCACCCCTGTCTGAAAGAAAGCTGCCCCCAAGTTCTTGCTCCAATGCCAGACAATCCAGTTCATCTCAGTATGTCCCTGGATCCCTCAAAGCCATTGTTCCAGCACTAGAGCTCAGAGAGAGTGAGTCTGAGTAAGTCAATGCACCAGGTCTTTAAGAGGAACTACTTGGGTCTCCAGCAGCTTCTGTGTCACTCAGTCACAATCCATGCTGATTTTTACAGCCCAACATTATGAGGACTTTTCTTCCCAGCTCTGGAAACCTGGGCTCTGGGTCTGGTGTAGGGCTGGGACCCCTTCTTCCTCAAGGGAGGCCACTACAGTGGAGATACTCCTCCCTATTGAGAAAATGCCACATGTGCCCGTTTCCCTGAAAATAAGACAGTGTCTTATATTAATTTTTTCTCCCAAAGTTGCGCTAGGTCTTATTTTCAGGGGATGTTTTATCTTTCCATGTGCTAGGTCTTATTTTCGGAGGATGTCTTATTTTCGGGGAAACACAGTAGGTGTCAGACCAGCTTGTTCTGTGCCTCCACCTCTCCTACCAGTCTCAATGTGCTTTCTTCCTTACTTCTATAGTTGTAGGACTACCATTCAACCAGATTTTGGGTGGTACTGAATGATGGTTTCTCTATATTTTAGTTGTAATTTTGATGTGGTTGTGGCAGGAGATGAGTAGAGGCATTTACCTATGTCACAATCTTGGTTCTGCAGCTAGACCTAATTTATTAAAGCCATCTTCACCTCACCTAATATATTTCTAGAAGACTTTCTAAACAACAGGTTGGTTTTAGTCATTTTAGAGAAGTAACTGATCAATACAATAAGACAGAAACAAATAAGAAAATACAAGAAAAGAGAAAACTAAATTTTTAAAAACAAAATACATATATTAATGATGGTACTATTTATTCTTCTGCTTGAGTCAAGTATATAAATTGTGACTTTAAAGCACATTTGGAATATAGGCTGCTGGATTCATCCTTTTGATAGATCCTTCTGATAGAATTCTGAAAGGAGGAGCTTTAGAGATCTTTCAGCTTAACTCCATCTTTGATATCTGAAGCAATTACTTTAAGGGGGCAGTAGGAAGGTACCTGGGCTAGAATTAGGGGCCAAGTTTTATCAAGTTTCTCTTCAATACCACCCCATTCTAGTTTTATATTATTTCCAAACTAAAACTCCATGGTTTTTTTGTTTGTTTGTTTGTTTTTTTCTACCGAATAAAACTTTCTTAAACCAGCAACTGAAACTTTTCTGGATGAAAAGGATTTGAAATCCATTAAGCATTTTTATAAAAGTATGAAAACTAGTATTTCCTTGATATCTTAAGAATTGTGTGGATATGATGTCTATAAATTACTGAATTAAGGGTATTTTTTTTCTTATGAAAGTATAGTTATCTTAATAGACACACATAAGGCATAACTTTATTTATAAGGTTAGAGCCGTAAAGTAGGTTAAAAAACAAACACCTAGCAATGATGGAAATGAAACAATATGTGCCCTGCACTGCTGAGGCATTGGGCCACACAAATCCATGAACACTGAGTTTTTAAAAAATTATGATTTTTTAGGTTAAAATAATTTTCCTGAAAGTGTCTTGTTTGTTTACTAGTTCCATTCCTCTATCTCAGCTCTTTTGAATTTGAAACTTGCTTGAATTTGTGAAGCTTCCCTTCCTTTTCTCACTATCCCTAAAGAATCTATTCTTCCTAAGTAGGTTTGGCGATAGCATAGCTGAGAAAATCATTTGTACCTATACACATATCTTCAACAAAGAATTGGTGAATTGTCACCACTTTTTTGGGGGAAGGCTACAGAAATGGAAGACTATATTGGCATATCATATTTTAAAAACACATTGCAATCATTTTTTATCTCTAAGTGGCATATGATGTGAAACAGCTGAGATGTTTCAGAAATGAGGCAGATATATTAGAAAACACATGTACATGAAAGACTTCAATTTGTATTGGGTTTGATAAATTGCATGAGACCTACAGAGAGTCTGAATATTTCCAATGTGTGATATGCTGAGAGTGCTGTCATATTTATGTGTCTGTATGGTCAAACTCAAGCATGAGAAATTGCTTGGTTTTCTCATGCACAGTGGAAAGAATCAGATCACTGTGTTATTGAGTTGAATTAAGATATGACAGATTTTGCTTGTTCATTTTGTTCATTAGATTCTACATATGAGTGAAATCATATGGTACTTGTCTTTCTCAGACTGGCTTATTTCACTTAGCATAATGCTCTCCAGGTCCAACTGTGCTGTTGGAAGGAGTTAGATTTCATTATTATTATTATTATTATTATTATTATTATTATTATTATTTTACAGATGATTAGTATTCCATTGTGTAAAAGTACCTTTTTTTTTTTTTTTTTTTTTTTTTTTTCCATCCACTCCTCTGCTGATGGGCACTCGGGCTGCTTTCAAATCTTGGCTATTGTAAACAGTGCTGCAATGAACATAGAGGTGCACATATCCTTGTGAATTAGTGTTTTGGGTTTCTTCAGGTAAATATTAAGAAGCGGAATCACTGGGTTCATGGATATGGACAACAATGTGGTGACTTCAGGGGGAGGGAGAAATAGTGGTATGTGTGTGTGTGTGTGTGTGTGTGTGTGTGTGTGTGGAGGGAGAGGTGGAGGAGAGAATAGGGGAAAAATTGGTGATGGACAGAGTCTTGACTAGGAGTGGTAAACCCAAAATACAGTATATAGATGATATTTTTTAGAATTGTGTACTTAAAACCTGTATGATTTTGTTAACCAATAAAAAGGTATGGCAGGTTTTAATATAAGTATAAATATAAACTCACAGGGTATCCCAAAAAATATATCCCAAAAAATGTATAGATACTTTAACAGCTAATAGCTCAATTTTGAAAATGAAGTGTATTTTAATACATTTTAATAAATACTACCTTTATAATTATTCAAAGTATGTATATACATTTTTGGGGACACTAAATATAGGTGACAGAGAGAATTTACGGTGGGTGGGGGGAAAGGAACTACTTTCTCTTGCTATTCACAAGATAGTAATTTTCTAGCTTTAAAGTCTGTAGAAAAACAGAGTAGCCAATACAGGTATTCCCTGCATTTTGAAAGTTCACTTTACCCCGCTTTGCTTTTACAAAAGGCCTACATTATTATATGCTTTTGCTGAGTGAAAGAAATGCAAAAATATTTATTTATTTTTTATGAAAAAAAAAGGCATAAATAGTGCCCAGAGTTTATTTTGCAGTAAGCCTTACCAGGAGCAGTTGTCATCCTACCCGACAGGCATGGCTCAGTGGTTTAGCATGGACCTATGAACTAGGAGGTCCTGGTTTGATTCCTGGTCAGGGCACTTGCCCTGGATGTGGGCTTGACCCCCAGTGTGCAGGAGGCAGACAGTCAATGATTTTTCTCTCATCACTGTTTCTTTCTCTCTCTCTCTCTCTCTCTCTCTCTCTCTCTCTCTCTCTCTCTCTCTCTCTCTCTCTCTCTCTTCTTTCCTCTCTGAAATCAATATAACTATTAAAAAACAAAAAAAACAAAGCAAAACCCCACACAAATAAAACACAAAAAGCCATTCTCATCTTGAGTGTGAAAATGCCCCTGACAAGCTCCTTGCCCAGGAACCAGACAAGCTTCTTGCCTGGGAACTACACTCAGCATGAAACCGCTATAACTTTTGAACAGTGTGAGCAACTGTGCTTTATCTAACTTTGTGGATTCGTTAGCAAGATGTGTTCTAACATATCAGAAAAACCTAAGAGATCATAAGGGTGTTATGTGTAGCATAAAACTCGACATAATTAAGCAAATTAAATAAAAACTATGAACTTGCCTGCACCCACCATTTGTACTATCTACCGCAGAGAGAATATTGAAAGCTGCTGAAATTACAGACATGTCTCATTTCATTGCACTTCACTGTATTGTGCTTCACAGATGCTCTGTTCTTTACAAACTGAAGACAGGACCCTCCACCAGGAGAAAGATTAGAACTGGCTTTGTTACAGATACTGTCACTGAACTCCATACCTCCAAAGCATGCCTGTGCTATTGGTTCAGCTAGAAGCAATGTGGTCTCTTCGGGTCAGTATCCAGCAATGTATGAAATGGAAAGTCTACTGCTGGAAAGGACTGATAATGAATTCTCACTGCTCATTGGGCTGCAACCAAGTGTTGACCCTACACCAGTAGGCTCTTCAGACCTTGATTCCTCCAGGTCTGTCTGTTCTGTTGCTGTCAACCCTTATGCCAGGCTGAGTTTTAAAAAATGGCTTTCCAATGTGACATGGCTTTGCATTCTTGCCAATATGTTCTCTTGTCTTTGTAGGTGGGATATCCTATATAATTAGAGAGGGATACGCTAATTATCTGTTACACCGTGAGGCGTAATGACTGACCATGTAATGACCAGATCACAGATCTGCAGGAGGATGAGGCAGTGAACTACAATCTGGTGGTGGAGAGCTGCAGGATGGGGCAAGGCAGCAAGCTATGGGGGAGGGATGGGGAGCTACAGGAGAGTGGCAGCTACCTATTGACTCACAGATTCATGTGTAGGGCTACTAGTATTTAAAATGAAATGAGTTTATAGTTATTAGAGTTTTTTAAGTTTTTTGGTCATTCTCAGTAATCTCCATCAGATAAAAGCTTTTAGGGACCTACATATAATAAAGTTTTAATTATTAATGGGGAAAGTTTTATGTTACCAACATCCAAGTAGCCAATAATCACAGCATTAGTTTACATGCATTCTTTTTTCTTGTTTTAATCTAGATTTTTATTTTTTGTTTTCTTCAAGCTAATATCTAAATAATTATGCATCCCTGTTTTAGGTGTTAGCAAGATAGTGAAGGGCAGCTGGACAAGAATTTAAAAATATGGTTTGCTTTCTCTCTCTCTCTCTCTCTCTCTCTCTCTCTCTCTCTCTCTCTCTCTCTCTCTCTCTCTCTCTCTCTTCTCTCCCTCTCTTTCCCTCTCTCCTAAACTCCAAGGGCCCTTCTTTCACTCTAACTTGTTTCCTGAGCCCATTTCTTCTACAACTCACTTCTACCTGTGTGACTTTCTCTAATAATTTGAGTCTTGGTTCTGAATTCTTTTCTTAGCCAGAACACAAGAACTGAAGTTGCCGAACCTAAGTTAAAATAAAAATAAAAATATAGTAATCATTTAATGCTTCAAAAATGACTCCCCTATGTAATCCATGTTTGGCAATGGACTATACTAAGAAAGCAGACAAGGCCGGTTTTTAGGACACCAGGCCAGGCAGGGCTCTAGCAATTCACGCAAATGTACAAAAAATCTTAAAACTCAAATTCATCTCTGTTAGTCCAATATGGACGATGTTGCAAACCTCACACTCTTGGAAGCTCGGATATATAATTGAAAAAGCATTTCTTTAAAAAAAAATGTTTTTATTCATTTTTAGATAGAGAGGTAGGGAGAGAGATAGAAACACCAATGAGAGAGACACATTGATTGGCAGCCTCCTACACACCCCTACTGGGGATTGAGCCCCACAACCCAGGCATGTGTCCTGACCAGGAATCGAACCTGGAACCTCTTGGTCCATGGGATGACACGCAATCCACTGAGAGATTCCAGCCAGGCAGAAAAGCATTTCTTGAAGTGTTCCACAGTATGATGAGATCTATTATGCTATAGAAGCTGAAAGGAAAGAAGGAAGAAGAGATAACTAGCCAAATATTGGCAAATACCATACTGGAGAAAGTCGAACACTTTTTCCTGAAGGTCAATGTCAATGACATGAGTCTTTTAAGTATTTAACTCTGTCTGCATTTCCCAAATATTTTTAATAGCAAAAACTCTCTTCTTCTTCTTCTTCTTCTTCTTCTTCTTCTTCTTAGCCAGAACACAAGAACTGAAGTTCTCTTCTGCTTCTGCTTCTGCTTCTGCTTCTGCTTCTGCTTCTGCTTCTGCTTCTGCTTCTGCTTCTCCTTCTCCTTCTCCTTCTCCTTCTCCTTCTCCTTCTCTTTCTCCTCCTCCTCCTCCTCCTCCTCCTCCTCCTCCTCCTCCTCCTCCTCCTCCTTCTTCTTCTTTAGTTTGAAAAACATATGGCTTGGGGCAATTCTTTGAAATTCACAGCTTCCATTGACTCTCTGGTACAAGTCTCAGCTCCTTGCTCTGTGGCCTTTTCCATAGGACTATGCAAGACATGGCAGCTGGCTGCCTTCACAGGAGTGATCCAAGAGAGACAAAAACAAGCAGGAAGCTGGAATGCCTTTTATGTTGTTTGCAATTTTCTGCAATTATAAAATGAACTGCAATTAACATCTTTGCAACAAAATATATTTTCGACATTCACTTTGTTTCCACAATGTATATTTTTAGAGGTAGAATTGCTCTCACACTGCCATCATGACTCAAATGTCATCGTCTCTGACAAGGCCTTTCCAGACTTGTCTAAAATAGACCTCTCCCCTGTCAGTGTTTGTCCAATTATCCCATTTTACTTTGTGTAGGATCAGCATTGTCTGAAATTATCTTACTAACTTGTGGAATTCTCCCCTCCTTTAGAATGTAAGCTCTGTGAGGACAATTTTGATTAATCCAGTCATTACTATATTTCTGGCATCTGGAATAATGCTTGGCCTGAGTTATGTGCCCAACAGATACTTAATGCATAAATAAATGCATGTGATTCTCATTTTCCTGCCATCTTGCTAACACTCTATTTTTAAAAAACCTTCAAATAGGTGAAAATTGATGTCTCATTAATGTTAACTTTTATGTCTTTAATCACTGATTAGGTTGAACTTTTTTTGATATATACTGATGACTAGACAGTTCTACTTTAAGAAATTGCTTTTTTATATATTTTTTCCAGTTAAAAAAATTGAGACATTATCCCTTTTTCACTGATCTCTAAGAGGTTTTTGTTGAGTTTTGCTTTTAACATATTGACTCATTGCCTTCTCCTTTCATGGCTGAGGCAAATTGCTCTAAATTAATTTCTCTACCCAGGGCAGATTACTTACAGGCATAGACATTTCAATCCCAATATGACAGTGAAAGAGACTGATAGCTGTAAGGATTCATTCTTTTCTCACCAGTGTGGTCACGGCTGCTGTTGCTCTGTCTGAGTTTTGTGAGTTAGCTTAAGGCCTTTAAAAGCAATTCCCCTTCGGACCAATGTGACAAGCTGGGCCTCATCAGTTGAAGCTGTGCTTCTGGGAGTCCTTAAAATAGTCCTCATGCCCCATCCTCTTGTGGCTGCCCTACTTTAGCTCACAATTATGAAAGTTCTTTGATGTGTGGGTTGGTCATCTGTTTCCCAAACAGGGTCAGTTCCATGAAGCTATGCCAGCTGAATGTCACTGTGCTGCTGGAGTCCCTGCCTGGCCATTTCCTCTTGGATAGATTCATAGGCAATGCCTTCGGATATACACAAGTAAGAAGTGACTTCCAAGGTAGGTACAATTCTCAACATGTTCAGAGTTAAGCTTTAAGCTTTGAAGTTACATTCTGCCTGCTGGTATCTCCAAGGGGTTAACCTTCTTGGTTTAGATTTCTTTCTTTCATATATATATATATATATATATATATATATATATATAGATATTTGATTTTTTATAGAGAGGAAGAGAGAGGGATAGAGAGTTAGAAACATCGATGAGAGAGAAACATCGATCAGCTGCCTCCTGCACACCCCCTACTGGAAATGTGCCCCCAATCAAGGTACATGCCCTTGACTGGAATCGAACCTGGGACCTTTCAGTCCGTAGCCCAATGCTCTGTCCACTGAGCCAAACCGGTTTCGGCTTGGTTTAGATTTCTTTAGCATCAATCTATGCAATATTGAATCGACAACTGACATACTGAGGATTGCTTCTACTTCTGCATGACTGAAGAAAGTATTTAAATCTGAGTAGATTCCCCCAGACCCATGATCGGCAAACTGTGACTCATGAGCCACATGCGGCTCTTTGGCCCCTTGAGTGTGGCTCTTCCACAAAATACCATGACCTGGGCGAATCTACTTTGAAGAAGTGGCATTAGAAGAAGTTTAAGAAGTTTAAGTTTAAAAAATGTGGCTCTCAAAAGAAATTTCAATTGTTGATATTTGGCTCTGTTGACTAATGAGTTGGCTGACCATTGCCCCAAACAATTGACCATCTCTTAATTCTCTCACTATATAGAATAGAGAAATCTCTCTCTCTCTCTCTCTCTCTCTCTCTCTCTCTCTCTCTCTCTCTCTCTCTTTCCCCTCTTAGCTATCTTTCTATGAAAAAGAGGTGAAGAGATTATGCCAAGTAACAAAATAAAACTAAATATGATACTCTGACTCCAACATATCACTTTGGTGATAAGGGACTATATTATATCATCTATGCCTCAAATGAGTATTAAATGAAACCATTATAGCATACTCTTCCTCTATTTAATATAACAAGGAATTAGTAAGGCCTCTGAACTTTAGCTCTATACTTAGCTTCTGGTTATTAGAAAATGGGGAGATTAGCCAGGACCGGTTTAGCTCAATGGATAGAGCATCGGCTTGGGGACTGAAGAGACCCGGGTTCGATTCCCGTCAAGGGCATGTACTTTGGTTGCGGGCATATCCCCAGTAGGGGGTGTGCAAGAGGCAACTGATCGATGACTCTCTCTCATCGATGTTTCTAACTCTCTATCTCTCTCCCTTCCTCTCTGTACAAAATCAATAAAATATATTTAAAAAAAAGAAAAAAAAAGAAAATGGGGAGATTGGAGTTGAGCAGGGACAAACCAGAGAGTGAAAGAGGGTCTTCAAGCTGCCAGCTAATTGGACTGACCTCATGCTGCTCCCTGAGTGTTACAAGGATATAATTGGAATGTGTAGCATACCAAAATCAAAGTGAGTCTTCTATAAAAGTTCTGTGTGGAAATTCAAAAAGTCTTTGCTGTGCTTTTTTTGTTATTGCTTTGGCTTTGGTTCAACATGTAATTGAATTGGGCCAGCGATAGACTCTTCTACTCATAGATGATTGCAAAATGTTCTTCTTGAATTGTTAATGCAGATGTAAAATTGAGGTCATGCTGTTAATGCTTTTTTGTTTGGGATTGAAAACAGTATGACTTTTTGGTGGTTTCCTCTAAGAAAGATCCGTGCTAGTCACATTGTTTTTATTTCCATTTCTGAGAGAGCACTTTAATTGGGCCATGGTCATTTTCATCTCCCTTGGGCCATTGCTAAGAACCTGAATGCATTCAGAGTGAAGCTTCAGAGGCCCTAAAATCTTGTTTTGGGAGCTACTAGCTGTAAAGTATCCCTGGGCTTCTGTGGCTTTTCTGCTAGTACCTCCTCCCATTAGCCTGAGGGACAAAACTCTTTCTTCTTTAGAAAAGTTCTGCCAACTTTTTGACTCTGATTTTCTCTCCTTTGCAAAGGGTAAAGAACTGTGCCTTTGAGTGTGGCTGATGAGCTAACCCCTCGCACAAAAGAAGAGCAATTTCTATGGGTACCCCATAATATTGTGGTACTTTATAAGCCACAGCAGCAAATCCACCGAAAAGGACTATGCTTTAAAATAAGGTACAGTAGGGCCTTAGCTGGTTTGGCTCAGTGGACAGAGCATTGGCCTGTGAACTGAAGCATCCTGGTTCAATTGTGGTCAAAGTCACATGCCCAGGTTGTGGGCTCAGTCCTCAGTAAGAGGCATGCAGGAGGCAGCCAGTCAATGATTATCATCATTGATGTTTCTATTTCTTTTTCCCTCTCTCTTCCTCTCTGAAATCAATAAAAAAATAATTTGAAAAAAGATAAGGTACAGTAGGGGTTATTATGGCAAGAATTTAAAACCAGTGGGGCTATTATTTCATATTTTTAAAACTAGGATTGTTCCCTAAAACTCTATGCACAATTAGTTCCTTTATCTATCAAGACTTCTCTGAAAGACACTGATATTTTTCATTTTCTACACAAACAGTTTCTAACTAATGATAGCTTAACTTACAATTTTCTACTTTACAATGGTGCGAAATACACACTCAGTAGGAACTCTACGTCACAGTTTGAATTTTGACTTTGCCCTGACTAGTGAGTTTTGATGCTGTGAGGTATCTCATGTTGCTGGGCAGCCACAGGAGGCCAGAGCTCCTGTGTGATCATGAGGGTCAACAGGTGATACTCTGCAGTGTGTTATGTTGCTGGCAGTTTTTGGATATTGTGTTCTGAGCAAATTTAAGGTAGGCTCAGCTAAACTTCAACGTTCGGTAGCTTAGGTGCACTAAATGCATCTACAACTCACAATATTTTGAATTTATGATGAGTTTGTTGGATCATAACCCCATTGTAAGTCCAGGACCATCTGTATTTCCTTTTCCTTTTCTTCTCCCCCCCCCCCCATAATGTTAATTAGCCTTGTGCCAGTTTTATTATTATTTTAATTTTTATTTATTTTATTTTTTCAATTACAGTTTACATGCAGTATTATTCTGTATTAGTTTCAGATGTGCAGCAAAGAAGTTAGAAAATCATGTACTTTACAGAGCAGTTCCCTCGCTAATTCAAATACCACCTGGCTTAATTTCCATTCTTGCTTCTCCTTGGGTGCTATGCTTGTTCTTTCTATACTATTTGGGATTTCTTGAAGAAGGACATTTAACATAAAACAAGCAGTTGTAGAACAACACATTTAGAGTGAATTAATGGTGCAGAATGAGGGGATCTGAGGGTCACATTGATCAGTTCAGTGGTGAGCTGGAGACAGCATGTCCCAAGGGCCGAGTGTGCTCCTCAGTTCCCAAGTCCACACTTAATGGGGTCACATTATTAGCTTGAAATTCCCATGGTGGCTAATCACTTGTCATTACACCTTTATACATCTCTACCTCCACTCCCCAGGGGGAGGAGGGAGACCCAGTTGCTAGACATTTCTCCACACTTCCCTGCCTATGGTCAACAGACAAAAGCAGGAGGGCAAAGGTGAACCCACCACCGGAAGTCTTCATGATTGGTGGGAATATTACAGCTACTTCAGTTACACAACAGCCCAAGGAAAGGGAGACCACACATAACTGCGTACAATTAATTTTAACAAGTACAACAAAGAAGCTGTATCTAAATGTGTGTCCATTCAAAACCACCACTGCGAAAAACGATACGTTTGTTCCGCTGAATTGTCATTACTCAAATCAGTTTCCAAACCTCTTCTTGAAGCCAGTATTTATTTCATTTATTGATTTAATTTTTTCATCACCTTTTATCCCCTCTGTGCCCTCTTCCATCTTGAAACCAGTTTTACAGAAATGTTTATGAAGCCAGTATTTATTTCATTTATTGATTTAATTTTTTCATCACCTTTTATCCCCTCTGTGCCCTCTTCCATCTTGAAACCAGTTTTACAGAAATGTTTATGAAGCATGTCCATGTTTTATTACTTTATAGTTTAATGTGTAAGACAAAGATGATAGAATATCTCAATGCTTACCAAATACTGACATACAGGATTCGTAGAATTCTGGCCCTGGGGCTTACCTTCCCTTGGATTCCGGAAGGAAAAGCCGTCTCTTCCCAGTAGGGGGAGCTGGAGGGAGGAAATGGTTTCTTTTCCTAACAAAGATGAAATGCTCTGGCTCCCTCTTATATTGTTAAGAAGTGACAGGATGGGGAGTAGAAGTGACAGGAGATGTCACTGACACCTCAAGTCTTAGAGAGGTGATTGGGCCCAACTTCTCACTGTTCTCTTAGGAACTTTAACACCTTTTTTTCCTCAGCCAGAGCCATCATTTTTATTTTTTATTTTTTTTTAACAGAGTCCCATCTAACACTGAATATCAGGAATCCTGTTGCAAAAATAGATTTTTTTTTTTACAGCTTTTAAGCTTGGGAATTCAGTGTGTGAAAAAGTGAAGGCAATGTAACACATTAGATTTATTTTAATTAATTAAATTTATTGGGGTGACATTGGTTAATAAAATTTTATAGGTTTCAGAGGTACAATTCTGTAATACGTCATCTGTATATTGTATTGTGTGTACACCACCCCAAGTCAAGTCTCCTTCCATCACCGATTATGCCCCCTTTATCCTCTTCTACTTTCCCCACCTACTTTCCTTCTGGTAATCACCATGTTGTTGTCTGTGTCTATGAGTTGTTGGGTTTTAGGGTTTTACTTGTGTCTTTGTTTTCTTAATTCCTTAAATGCTATGATGGAATAGTAAAATGGTGAGTAGTCCTGTGCATGTGCAGGTGCGAGCTTATACTTAGAGGATCAAGACTTTCCTCCTTTTTAGCATCTCACAGAAGTCTCCTTAGGGTTGCCTACACTACTATTCATGCCCTCTTTGATCTATGATTTTATCTTTACGCCCTAATCTTTTGAGGAGAACCATGTCATATTTTAGGACCTTCCCTTTTAGTCATTCTCTTGACACATGGGGAAAAAAAAATGTGGAAGGTCAAGAAGAGAAGAAAAGCTTTGAGAAACTGTGTGATAAGTAACATATACTCATGTTTATCCTGTTGGGAAAATCACTTAACATATGCTTCTGATTTAAAACAGGTGGACATAGTGTTAGAAAATGGTAGGAATGTTAGATATTTGATTCTTATCACAGGTTGGTCTCTCTGCGAAGTCAGCATCAGCATCCAAGGGCACAGATACATTTCACTCAGAACTGGCTTGAGTGTGGGGTTGGAACCAGGATTCACTGTTAGAAAGCTTCGAGAATTGAAGTCAGGACAGAAGAGGAAAGCAGGGAGGATGGTAGTGGTGAAAGCAAGGCGGACAAGGTGGACTGGAGGGTCTCCTAGATTAAAAGGCAGGATGAGCGGGATGCTGGGAGGAAGGTATTTAATTAAATTGAATTCTACTGAAACCAGCCCCTGGGACATGCTGACAGAGCGAAGGACGACCGGCTTGCGAACGCAAACCGCTCTATCAATTATACAAATAAGTAACACCTGGGAAAGATCACAGACGCCTCCCTGACACATAATGAAAATTCAATTAGTGTTATTTTTCCTCCCCTTCCTGCACTTGATGATGCTACCAGGTGGCATATAAAACTCACTGTGTTTGCTTGGGCCAAAAACATCACTGTGACAAGGCCTGTCTCAGCAGCATTTCCAGCGCAGGTCAACGTTGAAGGCAATGTGTGAAGTGGCTGAGTGAGAAATATAACAGTCACAGATGAGGAGAGAAATAAAACTACAGTTTTAGCTGGAGTTGAGAAAGAAGTAATAAGGGGTCTCATTTACCTTGGGGAAAGCAGAAATATCTGGAGGCCCAAAGCTAATAATCCTAGGGCCCAGTCCCTGAGCCAGTGACCATGACCGTGAGAGGCATAATTAGCCCAGGGAAGAATGTTGGGAAGTCATAAAAAAGAATAAAATCAGGTGATGTAGGACTCAGTGCATAATGAACCTTAGCATTTGATAGGAGTTCAGGAATTCAATCCAATTTCTATTTAAGGAGGTCAGGATGCATAAGGCAATGAAAAGGTGAGAGGTAGTCAGCTGCCTGCTTTCATGTGTCCTCCGGAAAGGGCCTAGATGTACACAGGTTGGGATATTGGAATTTGATGCTAGCTAACTTGGGTCTTCGGGGTCTCATTTGCTTGCATTCCCTTTCTGGGTTTCCTTCTGATTACAAAATGTATGCCTATTTGAGAAAAATTCATGATGAAACTTCCCCCTTTACTAATTAATTGAATCATCAGCCTTTATTTAGATACATACACACACCTCAAATTAATTTATTATATTCCCACTATCTAGAAAGCTTTCACAACTACTTGAGCCTTAAGAACTAACCAGATGCCACTATATTAAGCCTCCTCTGACCCCTTCCCTTGTTAGAGTTTGGTTTTCATTATGCACTATAGTGTTTTAGGATTTCAGAAAACTTTGCTTTGTTTAATGGGCCTCCAACACACTCTTGAAGCAAGGTTGATCTAGTATCTTTGTATTGATTTTCAGGATGGTTATTTTGTTGTTTTCAGCCACCCACAACCCATCACCCCCTTTTTTTGATAAGGGCAGGTTATTTTTCTTTTGGAAGAATTACCCTTCTACTACTGAGTAGGCAATATTGGTGGGGATGCCAATCAACCAACTTGTCTGCTTCCCCAGTCATGAACGGGGCTTATGAATCATGATGGCCAATTGGAATCTAATGGAACTCTCTCTGGCTATCCTATATATTAAAAGGGCAGTATGCAAATAGACCCTAACAGTGGACCTACTGGGAATGATCAACCGCTATGGTGTTCACTGACCACAAGGGGGCAGATGCTCAACACAGGAGCTGCCCCCCCTGGTGATCAGTGCACTCCCACAGGGGGAGCTCCACTCAGCCACAAGCTGTGCTGGCAGCTGTGAGCATAGCACTGGTGACAGGAGCCTCTCCTGCCTCCTTGGCAGCGCTAAGGATGTCCAACTGTGGCTTAGACCTGCTCCCTGCAGGCCTGTTCCCTGCAGTCAGTCAGACATCCCCAAGGGCTCCTGGGCTGCCAGAGGAAGGCTCAATTCCCCTGAGAATGGGCTAAATTGGATATCCCCTGAGGGGTTCCAGACTGAAAGAGAGTACAGGCTGGGATGAGGGACGCCTCCCCCCCCCCCCCCCCCCCCCCCCCCCCAATGCATAAATTTTCGTACACTGGGCTCTAGTCTCTGTATATAAAAGCCAAGCAACCAGAATTACTAGAATGACAGGTTGCTACGATGTGCACTATGAAGGGGCCCTCTAGTTTATGCATAAGGGAATTTATTACAATGAACTAAGCCTCCAGGAAAGACTGGCAGTATAAGACTGGTGTGCAAAGAAAATGACAGCTATTGGGAAGCTGAGGAATTGGGAAGCCACTGTACCAACTTCTGGTGCCCACGGAAACTGTTGATTTCGGAATATGGCACCTTAGCTGTGACCAAAATCATGATATGTGCACTAGGAATGAACCAATAAGGTAGATGATCCATGCCATGCTTCTCAACATTAAGCCAGTGGCCAGATATTGAGACCTTGGCTAAGGCTATTGCAGAAAAATCAAAGCACTTGATATCTGTGTTCTGGAGCAGAAATTGCAGAAGCAGCAAAGCATGGTATCTACCTCTCTCCTGCCTTCCCAGGCTCATACAAATGCATATGACTAGCTAAACAATAAATATCTCTGGGATGCTAGCTGCAAGGCAGTCTGAGAAACATAGGTTTTTAACTTTCTGGCCTTTACAACGAGTGAAGGGACCCTGAAATAGAGCAGAATGAATAGTGGAATTAATTCATTATAGGAAATTGGACTCTCTTCCCTATGTTTTGACTCATGAGCATAGTGACTAAAGGGCAGAAGAAAAATGGTTGGAGTGACTCTGTCCTATGCAGTGTTCTGATCTGACACTTAGACTCCTGAATGACCCTGGTTCCTGTCCTTTCAGGCATCTCAGGTTTCCCCTTGGTTCTGTAAGCCCCAACCAAGACTTTATAATGATTTCCTATTTATCTGCAATTAACAGTTTTTGTTATTTATAGTCAAACACTTTAATTTATATACTTATGAGTACCATTTTGCAGGGTCTACCATCTTCAAATTCCTGCTGAGTAACTGAATGAATGCATTAACTCTGCATCTGTTGCTGGCAGCTCCTCCTTGGTGTGAGCAGAGTTCTTGAATTCTAGTTTCCTGGAGGAACTCAAAAGAAGTCTTTAGAGAACAACTAATCCAAATGCCCTCTTTTTCTTTAAGATAAATAATGTGAAGGAGAGAGATCTAAACTCATTTATTTCTTACCAGACACATTTCTTTATAATTTTACTTTAGTATAAAATATTTCATTATCTTTAATAGCTAATAAAAAATTACAATCACTAGGGAATTTACCTAACATCTTCTCAAAACCATACATTCAGCCTATATATACTCTAAACTAATAAAAAGTCAAACATTTAAGTCAGCTATATAATAGTATTTAATAAGGAGTCCCCAAATCATCTTGATTCAAGTTAAGGGGTACTTCCTAAGTTTAATATAAGGATTTTATTAATAAGTGAATTAGAAACCAAGATGGTGGCATAGGTAAACCCCTGAACTTGCTTTCTTGCACAACCACTTCAAAACTACAATTAAAAGACAAATCGGATATCACCCAGAACCATGGGAAGGCTCGCTAAGGGGAAATTATACAACTAGAAGGGAAGAGAAAAGCACACTGAGACCCAGAGGAGCTGCAGAAGTGCGGAAGAGAAGTGTGAAGGTATGGAGGCACAGGCACATGCACTGAAAGGGGCTGGCAACTGGGTATGCTGTTGTCTTTTTTAATCAGGAGGGAGACACAAGATCCTAACTGCTCTGATTTCCAGTTCTGGGTGAGACTCTAGTGACCCAGACTCATACAGGGAGAAACTGAACTGTCAGGCTTTGGGCCAGAACATGAGGGCAGCTTTCTCTCAGAGGCACTTGCAGCTATTATTGTTCCTGAATGGTGCTGCATAAATCAGAGACCCAGGAACCTCTTTGGGGCAGGGCTGATGTCAGCCATTGTTGTTTGCTCCACCCTGGAGATTTCCTGAGACCTCCCCACCCCGCCCAATTTACAACCCCCCCAAAACTGTGCACAGAGGCTTTTGCATATGAATGGCCTGGCCCTTTGCAATCTGAAACCTAAATTACTGCAGCTGGGTCAGAGAGCCCCAGAGCCTACAAAATAAGGCCCAAGACTTGATAGCAGCTTGCACTACTTCACAGCTGGGCCTCATCTGGGCACATCCAAACCCAAACAAAGAGGCAGAATCTGCAGATCTCTCTGTAGCCCCTGCTAGGTGGCCTCAGGCAGTGGCTGACTTTGCACCTCTTTGGAGATCCAAGAGTCAGTGTACCCAGTGGTCAGAGTGAGACCATCCAGATTACAACTCTTCAGATCCATGAGAGATACACTCAGGGGGTAGACTCAGCGAGCACCAAAGCCCTACTGAAGCAAGTCTTGCCCCATGAGGGTGTCTCTAAGCACAAAATTCTCCCATCATAGAGACAGCTGATTGGCCTGGAGGTCATTTTCTCTCAAGGATACCAACAACAATTAAGGCTTAATTACAATAAGTCTGTGCACACAGCCCCTAAAGGGGTGCACCAAGAGTGTCCACTCAGGTAATTAAGGAGGCTAAGCCACTGGGCCCTATAGGACACCTAGCACACAAAGCCACTCTATCAACACAGGGAAGCAGCCAAAATGTGGAGACAAAGAAACATGTCACAAATGAAAGAAATGGAGGAAAACAAACAACTGGATATAGAGTTCAAAACCATGGTTATCAGGTTACTCAAGAATCTTCTAGAAACCTCTAAGAAATTTAGTGAGACCCTCAAGGATATGAAAAAGGATCAACTAGAAATTAAGCATACACTGACTGAAATAAAGAATAATATTCAGGGATCCAACAGCAGGCTAGAGGATTCTAAGAATCAAGTCAAATATTTGAAATAAGAAGAAGCAAAAAAAAACAAAAACCCAAAAAACAACAACAAAAAAACACCCAATCAGAAAAGAAAAAAGAAAAAAGAATCCAAAAACATGTCTTAGGGACAATTTAAAGTAAGGAGTCTCTGGGACAACTTCAAGTGTACTAATATCTGAATTATGGGGGTGCCAGAAGAAGAGAGAGAGCAAAATAATTGAAAACCTATTTGAAGAAATAATGACAGAAAACTTTCCCCACCTGCTGAAAGAAATAGATTTATAAGTCCAAGAAGCACAGAGAATCCCAAAGAAAAGGAATCCAAAGAGGACCACACCAAGATACATCATAATTAAAATGCCAAGGACAAAAGACAAAGAGAGAATATTAAAAGCAGCAAGAGAAAAAAGGTAACCTACAAAGGAGTACCCTTATGGTTGTCAGCTGATTTCTCAACAGAAACTATGCAGGTCAGAAGGGAGTGGCAAGAAATATTCAAAGTAATGAATAGCAAGAACCTACAACTAAGAACACTCTACCCAGCAAAGCTATCATTTAGAATTGAAGGTCTGATAAAGAGCTTCACAGATAAGAAAAAGCTGAAGGAGAGAAACCAAGATGGCAGCATAAGGTAGACACCTGAATGCAGCCTACCGCAATAAATTTGAATTTAGAACTGAAAAACAGGGGAAACATCGCCCTGAAGCACTGGACATCTGGCTGAGAGGAGGCTCTACCATCTGGGAAGGAGAGAGAAGGCACACTGAACCTCAGGAACTGTGAAGGTGCTGTGAACTGCGCGTGCGAAAGGCAGCTGCAGACTTCCCTGCTGGCTTGCTTGCGGAGCACAGAGAGGGTGGGCTGAGCTGAGTTCACTGCTGGCTTACTCCCTGTGTGGCTAAACAGCTAACCGAGTGGCTGGCTTTCTTGTTCGGGAGGAAAACAGAACTACCCTATTGCTCTGATAGACGGCCCCAGACAGGGAGAGGCCAGACTGTCAGGCAGTGGGCAGAGATCTCTTGGAGGTGTGTAAAGCCAGCGGCCATTACTGCGGGACTCAGAAACCAGACCCTCGTAGGGAGGGGCTTAATAAAGCTTGTCTGCACCACCTGAGATTCTGCCCCACCAAGCAAGCACAGAAGCCCTTCTAGTGGCTAGCTTTTTCGTTCGCAGTGAATGGGACTCTCCTAGGGAGTGACAGACAGGAATCTAAAGTTTGTCTGCACCTATACCAAAGAGGTGCATGTGCCTGCAACCAATTGTGCGGGATTCAACAAAGCTTGTCTGTGCCACCCTGAGACTCTGCCCCATACAAGTGGAATACAGAAACCCTCCTAGCTGAGACACTTCTGATCCTCATAGCCAATTGGCTTGGAGATCAATGCTTCCCAGTGATACCAACAACAAGCAAGGCTTAACAAGAAGACTGCACACACAGCCCACAAAGGGCTACACCAAGACTGTCCACCTCAGGTAACTGGGAGGCTGACTCACTGAACCATATAGGACACCTTAGCACACAAAGCCACCTTACCAACTCAGGGAAGCTGTGTGAAAATGCTGAGACAAGGAAACAGATCACAAACAAAAAAAAATGGAGGAAAAGAAGCGACTGGATATCAAGTTCAAAACCACGCTTATAAGGTTTTTCATGAATTTCCTAGAAAATGCCGATAAAATAAACGAGACCTATGAGGATATGAAAAGGGATCAACTAGAAAGAAATTGTCTGAAATAAAAAATATTATACAGAGTCCTAAAAACAGAATGGAAGATAGCAAGAATCAAGTCAAAGATTTGGAACACAAAGAGCCAGAGGACACTCCTCCACAGAAGCAAGAAGCAAGAAGATAAAAGAATCCAGAAAGTTGAAGATAGTGTAAGAAACCTCTGGGACAATTTCAAACGAACCAACATCAGAATTATGGGGGTCCCAGAAGAAGAGAGAGCAAGATACCGAAAGAATACTGGAAGAAATAGTGACAGAAAACTTCCCCCACCTGGGGAAAGAAATAGACTTACAAGTCCAGGAAGTGCACAGAACCCCAAACAAAAGGAATCCAAAGAGGACCACACCAAGACACATCATAATTAAAATCCCAAGAGCAAAAGACAAAGATAGAATATTAAAAGCAGCAAGAGAAAAGCAGGTAATTACCTATAAAGGACCACCCATATGATTGTCAGCTGATTTCTCAACAGAAACCATGCAGGCCAGACGGGAATGGCAAGAAATATTCAAGGTGATGAATAGTAAGAACCTACAGCCAAAAATACTCTACCCAGCAAAGCTATCACTCAGAATCGAAGGCCAGATAAAGAGCTTCACAAATAAAAAAAAGCTAAATGAGTTCATCACCACTAAACCAGAATTATATCAATTGCTGAAGGGGGTTATTTAGGAAGAGGAAGAAGATATAGATAAAAATTATGATCAACAAATATGTAACTATCAACAAGTGAAACTAAAAGCCAAGGGAATTAAAAAACCTGATGAACAATATTAACTGGTGAATATAATAGAATCAGAGGTATGGAAGGGGAGTGGACTGAATATTCCTGGGAAAAGGGGAGTGGGAGGTGTGGGAAGAGCCTGAACAAAAACTGTGCTCCTATGGATGAGGACAATGGGGGGGTGGGGAAAGGGCAGAGGGTGGGGTGGGAACCTGGTGGAGGGGAAAAAATGAGGAACATTTGTAATAATATGAACAATAAAAATAAAAAATAATTTAAAATTAAAAAAAAAACTATAATTACAAGTTGAGTCATTAACACCATCAAATTGATGTGTGATTTGAGGCTACCCATTTTAGGTAATATTTTGCTTACTTAACTAGGTATCCATACATTCTTGGGTATGTGTATGAGTGTGTGTATATATTTTCATATTAATGTACTTGCCTGAAAATTTGGTCATTCACTCACAGAGTATTTATTATATAACTATTTGGTATATGCCATTGGGTCAAAGTCCTAGGGATACAAAGATAAAGAAGACAAAGTCACCACTTTTAAAAGACTTGTAGATGAATTGTGTAATTTTTAAAATATCATATAATGATAATGGAATTACATGCAATTGTTTGCCTACCGTATTTTCCGGCATATAAGAGGACCCCCTAATTTTACAGTTAAAACATAAGTTTAGGCCTATATTCGCTGTATAAGACTACCCCCCAATCCCGAGGCAACACCAGTTCTTTTTTTAATAGACCACCTCTCTGACTCTGGCCAATCTGAGCAGGCTTATGTTTTAACTGTAAAATTAGGGGTCATCTTATACACTGGAAAGTATGGTATTTGATTTTTAATAGCTATCATAGTTGAAATAAGATACCTAGTAAAGGTATATACATCCAAATGAAAAAAAAAAGAAAGAAAAAGCTGAAGGAGTTTATCACCACCAAATCAGTATTATATGAAATGCTGAAAGGTATTCTTTAAGAAGAGGAAGAAGAAGAAAAAGATAAAGATAAAAATTATGAACAACAAAAATGTACCTATCAACAAGTGAATCTAAAAATCAAATGAATAAAAAGGCTGATGAACAGAATAAACTGGTGAATATAATAGAATCAGGGGCATAGAAAGGGAGTGGACTGACAATTCTCTGGGTGAAGGGGGTGCAGGAAGAGACTGAACAAAAATTGTACACCTATGGATGAGGACAGTGGGGAGAAGGGTAAGGGCAGAAAGTAAGGTGAGAACCGGGTGATGGGGAGCTATGGGGGGGAAAAAAGAGGAACAACTATAATAATCTGAACAATAAGGATTTATTTTTAAAAAATAAGTGATTTAATTCAGGGCTACCTTATTTTCTCTTTCTGATTTGTTAAACTTTAATTATAGCTACTTTGTTGAAATCATTATAGTCTAAGCAATTGCAACTTTTTGTCCTGTTCTTTTTTTCTTTAAAATCTGGGAGAAAGATTTTCATATTTTCATTATAATTATTATCTATAATGAAACCAAAACAAAGTTCTTAAAAAATAAAAAAGAGGGCACACCTATGTTCATAGGAGCACAATTTACAATAGCTAAGCTTTGGAAATAACCTAAGTGCCCATCAGCAGATGAGTGGATTAAAAAACTGAGTACATCTACACAATGGAATATTAAGTTTTACCATTTGCAACAGCATGAATTGAACTGGAGAGCATTACGATAAGTGAAATAAGCCAGTTGGAGAAAGATAAATATCACATGATCTCTCTCATATGTGGCATATAATGATCAACATAATTTGATGGATAAGAGTTGATCCAGAGACAAATGGCAGGGGAGTGACAGGGTTTAGAGAGCAACCAAAGGACTTGTATGCATGCATATTTGCATAACCAATGGACAGAGACACTGTGGCAGTTGAGGCTTGCCCAGGGTGGGAATGGCTGGGGAGGGGGGTGGTCAATGTAAAACTAGACAATAAATAAGAGGGAAGAAAAACATTAGATTTTTTCCACATTCCTTTATTATTAACATGATAGGAATTCTTCCTGAAATATTTCATCTATGCAACAACCAAAGTCCTTTAGCCATGTGGAAATATTCTTGGAAGAAAAAAATATATAAACAAATCTTTTTTTAAAGTAAAATAGGTTTTGGGTTGCTCTTGTCATTAGCTAAGAATTTTATTAAAGAATTTGTAGCCAGACTTGTTGAAAAACCTATAAACATCTTACAGAACTTTTTTTTTTTTTTTTTAAATGGAAAATCATGCTCAGTGGAAAGCTTTGGGGGTTTTTAATTCTCAGTGGAAAGGCTTTTGGGGTTTTTAATGCAGCCATTGATCTTCCCTTCTTGAAGTTTAAAACTACAAGCCCATCTGTCAAAGCCTACTGAAATGCAAACTGCCAAAGGTCCGGCCACAATCTTACAGCCTATGAAGATTTCAAAATACAGTCTATGTCCTCCCCGCAAAAATATTTTCTGATGAATAACATTTAAGGAGTTTAAAAAAAAATTTTTTTTTATACTAGTGACCCAAAGACTTTGAAAAACATCCTCAAGAAGCTACTACAGGAACTTCCAATTTAATGAATTTTAACAGCTGTTTCTGCTACCAGGCCTATAAGTGGAGTTTGATTTCCCCTGAGGCGATTCCATTAATTTGTTTTTATTATTTTAGGATAGCTAATATGCTGTAGCTGCCTGGGTTCTGACCCTAGGAATCATGTGGGTGACGTGGTAATCCTGTCCTCCTCAGTGCTCCGCTGAGAGCTCCTTCTAAAGACCACCCAGGTAGGTGGATAGGGCAAGAGCTAGCATGTCCCAGGTGTCAGTGGCGCCCCACGAGGTTGTCCCCACTCTTCACTCGGGAGCACAACATTCCTGCCAAGAACTAGGGAGTTCTCAGGAGCGCAGAACACTCAGCAGTTTTCTGAGGTGGTAGAGGAATTTTATTTCCGCTCAGCTTTTCAAGTGAAGACCAAACCATCCTTCAGGTGTTTAAGCCCTTACCTGTGGGAATGCACTTGCAATGGGAGGTCAGGAGAGCTGTTCTTCCAAGGCTGTGTGGCTTCAAGAGGACTCAGATGTGACTGCAGATTCTGCATCAGAAACTTAAGAATAATAGCTCACGCCCTTTCGATTTCTTGGGGCAGTTTTATATAAAAGATGTGGAAACAAAGGTGAACACTTAAAAAAAAAAAAAAAGAAAGAAATACTGCTATGCACTTATCAAAGGTTTTCTTTTAAATAATTTCTAAAACAATCTAATATCAAGCTTACCTAAAAACTTTGTGCCTTATACAACACTTCCCTCTCCATACAGAGAGGATGAGGTCTGGTTTCTTTTTTATAATTTAATTGCAAGAGGTTAATTTCAAAGGGAAAGAAATTAAGATATTTCCTTGAAGAATCTGAGCACGTTTGGTAACCAGGAATTCTCTGAGTAATGTATTTCTAATTTAATAATTCTAGTCCATTTAGAAGATATTTATATGATAGAATAAGGCATAGTATGGCCAGTTCAATTCTCTTAACCAAATTAATTTGTTAGCTTCTAACATAATTAAATTAACAATGATGCATTTGGAATGCTAATTAAAAGTTCAAATGGTTGAATTAGTTTATTTTACCATAAAAACATGGGCTTTGTATTTAAAATACATCATACATGAGAGTATGTAAGGAAAGAATCAAATTGTACAGTTTGGCAACTTGTGGTTTGTGTTGTGTTATGTCTCTATCACTAGTCATTACTTGGAATTGCCAGACTGAGAGCATCAAACTTTAGAAGCCGAGTCACTGAATTGAAAATGATTTCTCAATGAGCAAAACAATGCTATTATTTTCATTTTTATTCCCCTGTATGCAAACCTGACTAAATCTGTGATTGTTGTTGCTGATTTTTTGAATTGACAGGTCTGGAAAGATGTGGATGTGGCTAGAAACTTCTCAAAATATACTTGTTTTATAATTTTAAGAACTATATACCCATGGTAGAAAATGTGAACTATCTATAGCTGTGTCCATATTTTACTATTCAACAAAGCATGAAGAAAGTAATACAAAACAAGTGCTGGAGAGGATGTGGAGATAAAGAAAACCTCATGCACTATTGGTGGGAATGCAGACTGGTGCAGCCACTGTGGAGAACAGTATAGAGTTTCCTAAAAAAATTAAAAATGAAACTTCCATTTGACCCTGTAATCCCACTTCTGGGAATATATCCCAAGAAATCAGAAATATCAATCAAAAAGAATATATATATACACCTATGTTCATAGCAGCACAATTTACAATAGCTAAGATTTAGAAACAGCCTAAGTGCCCATCAGCAGATGAACAGATTACAAAACTAGGGTACATCTATACAATGGAATATTACACTGCTATAAAAAAGAAGGAATTATTACCATTTGCAACAGCATGGATAGACCTGGAGAGCATTATGCTAAGCAAAATAAGCCAGTCAGAGAAAGATAAATATCACATGATCTCACTCATATGTGGGGTATAATGAACAACATAAACTGATGAGCAAAAATAGATCCAGAGACTAAGAAACACTGGACAGTGCAACCTCAGAAAGAAGGCATGGGAAATGAGGGTGGGGGTTAGAGATCAACCAAAGGACTTGTATGCATACGTATTAGCATCACCAATAGACATGGACATGGAGGTGGCAGCTTGTCCTGGAAGGAGGAAGTGGCAGGTGGCAGGGGTGGGGGCATAAATTGGGGGAAAAGGAGGCATATGTAATACTTTAAATAATAAAAAAAAGTGAACTAGCAAAAACAAACAAATACGCAAGTAAAAAAACACCCAAACTATTCAGAGCTAACCATTTCTAACACCTTGGTATAATTGTTTTCTTTTTTTTTAATTATTATTAGATTTTCTATATTTTACTATTTAAAACGAGTTCTACTATGTGACCTGTATTTTTTCCTTGATATTAAACATTATTTATTGGGTCATCTAATAAATATTTAGAGGGTCTTCAATTATATGTTTTTTATAGCCACAAGATATTCAACATGGTCCATGTTTTGTTGACTTGTGATCAATAAAGGTGTAAAGTTGGGGCTTTTTTCTTTCTGTTGTATGTGCTGTCCTGATTCAGCTCAGTGGCCTATCTGAATCATCTCAGCTGAATTTCTAAAGACTCTAAAGTTTGAATAAGTAACAAAAATCTGGAAGTATTGTCATTGCCATTGAGTTTCTGGGACATTCTTTATGTTAATCTCTTTTAATTTAAAGAACTGCCAGCCATCATCACTGAATATGGAAAAACTCTATAGCACAATAAATAAATACCGTATGACAACCAACTCTCTTTTATACAAATTTAATAACCTTAGGTCATTATATATTTTATTGAAAATGATACAAAGTCATCATGTCCATGCTTTCCTTTATATTCACATAAATTCAACAAACATTTTAGAGACCGTATAACACCCGAGACACTGAGCAAGAGGATGAATATGACAAGGATGAATGAATATGACATGATTTCTACTCATGAATGGCTCATATTCTAGTTAGGGACCTAGTCATAAATATAATTGCCTAGTATTTACTTGGTGCTCTACTAGAGATATTAATAAAGTGCTGTGGCAACTTAGGGGAATTATTCAACAGAAATGAATTCTGATTGTGGACTGGGAAAAGCTCAGAGGGATCAGTATTTGTTTGTCTTAGAGCCCCCTAGACAGACACCCTGATACCATGATATGAGGATTTATGTGCAAGTGATTTATCCAGGAAGTGCTCCCAGGAGAAACTTGTAAGGAAGTGGAAGAAGTAGGTCAAGAAGGAAAAGGAGCCAAGCACAGGGTGAGATTTCAGGCACAGTCCAGCAGAAGGCAGCTTCAGTCTGATTCTACGGGGAATTCCGGACAGTGAGTTCTGACTCAGAGTGGCCTGAGTTGAAAAGAGCTAGGTTTTTGTACTCCTGCATCCAGGGGCTGAAGGCTGCCCTGGTGGTGGTGGTGGTGGGGAGGGAGTAAGGGCAGGACATAAGCTCCCAGGTTCTCTGCCGTCTATTACCCTTTCATGCACAATGGCTCCAGCAGATTGAGGACAATCCTCTGAAGAGAGTCATATGTACAGGCTCTTAGAAGCAAAAGCTGAGAGGCAAGCGGGGACACACAGGGCAGTAAAAGGAACCTGAGAGGCTCCAGGTGGAACCCTGATAATATTTACTACAGTGTTGGATATTGAAAGGAAATAAGAAGAGTTTTAACAGATTTGGAAATAGAAAAGGGCATTCTAGATTTGTGCTGTCCAACCATGTTAACCTCTAGTCACATATGGCTAATGGCTACTAACCTGGAACATGCAAATTTCCATCAATAGAAAAAGTTCTACTGAATCGTGCTGTATCTAGACTGAAAATAGTATCAATGAAATCATGGACGTGTGAAAGAGCAAGTAGTTCAGTGGGGCTCTAATGAAGGGAGATGGCTGGAATACGGGATGTGATCAAATTGTAAAAAGCTTTGGAATTGTTGATCCTTTGGTAGTAGTAGCATCTAAAACATGCCTGTTGTTCAATGGGAACTTACTATTTTCAGGACCCACATTGAAAACATACATAAAAATCTGGCAGTATCCATTTGTATCCACTATTGCCTTTATTTGTGCTGTTATCTGAAGACTATGCCTCTAATCTGGTCTTCTGGCCTCTCTTTGCCTTTGGCCCGTCTTCAGCCATTTCTCCAACACTAGTTCATTGCCTCTTCCCTCAGCTCCAGGCCTAAATATTCAACCCCAATTCAACAGAGTTTTGACTTCCTACTTAGCGTTTTGAATTTCCTACCTTCTCTTATCAACTACTTCACAGTTAGCCCTAATTGGACATATGAAGAATTTGTAAAGACAGTGGGTAGAGTGAGGCAAATTAAGTTAATGGATTCAGGAGTCCTGAGCATATTGAGTAGACTGTGGGAAGAGTCAATGGGTATAGAAAATGAAAGGAACAAAACAGAGGAAAGATCATTAATGGAATAAGAAAATTCTAGGGAACAAGTTTTAGGAAAATACTTCCTTGTTTTTCTGTGTGTGGAAAGAATATAGTCCCCATCAATATTGTCTGCTATAAAAGGGAGACCAAGGCTACTTACTAGTATGTTAAGACCTTGTTCTTTATACTTCCTATAAAGTAAAATCTTAACTCTATCCTCTTAACCTACATATTTTCTACATATACATTTATAAGAGAAGAAAATGACAGAACTACAAGCTTAAATCATGAATGTTTTATTTTAAATAAAAAATAATTGTGGTAAAATACATATAAAAGTTACCATCTTGAATTTTTAAGTGTACATATGGTTCAGTAGAGTTGAGTGAATTCACATTGTTGAGCAACACATCTCTGTAACTTTCTCATCTTGCAAAATGGAAACACTGTATCTATTAAACAGCAATTTTCCATCAACCCCCACCCCCACTATTGGCAATCACCATTTGCCTTTTTTTCCCTATGAATTTAATCTACAATAGATATCACTTATTAGTAAGAACCATACAGTATTTGCCGTTTTTTGACTGGGGCTTATTTCACTTAGCTTAGTGTACTCATGGTTTATCCATGTTGTTGTATGTAACAAGATTTCCTATTTTTTTTTTAAGGCCAGATAACATTCCATTGTTTGGATAAGCTAAATAATAGTTCACTGTATGTATATGGCACATTTTGTTTATTTAATCACCTGTCAACAGATACTTGGGTTGCTTCTATCTTCTAACTATAATGAATAATGCTGCTGTGTATATCAATCATATAATTTTTAAAAATAGATCTTTTAGAATTTTGGGAGGTAGGATTTCTTGTCAGAAATTTCCTCATTTATGTTCTATTTCTGGGGCCTACATTCATCCTGGTCACAGATTCAGAAGGCTATTCTTTAAGATATTTAATATTTTTACTCTGCTTTCAGGAACTATTATTTAAAAAAATAATCAACTATATCCAATAGGCTGTGATTTCTATAGCAGGGGAAACTAGTCTAATAGATTTTAACATGATTCTCAAGAAATAAACATTAAACTAGAAATTGATTTCGGTTATCCTTTTTATCTACCAGAATATTCACTCAATCTGAACATATTACGGTAAGTACTCCAATGCTTATTGACTCTATCACAACTATAAAGAATTGTACTTTAAAAGATGTGAAACCCCGTTTCAATCAACTGTTTAAACACTAAAAATGGCATCTGTGTGTGGTAATCTGGGTAGTATGTCCTCAGCCAGATGCAAGAACAACATGATTTCAAATAGGTCCTTTCAGGACTGATCTTCACCCCAATCCATGAGGCAAATCTTTTTAGAAAGATGAAGAATTCCTCAGCCAATTTAGCCAAGTTTCACCAACCATAATTTTCACTGTTATGAATGCCTTCTCTCAGATTTTTGTTCCTTTTTTTGGAATTTGTTAAATTGCATGGTGAGGACTTTTTTGCACCACACACTCATTCAGTCACAAACCAACTAAAACCTCGCAATGTGTCTGTGGAGCTGATAAACAAGTTCACAAAAAAGCACAGTAAATTACAGAATGTCTTGATTTTCCACGTTACAGCAGTCTCTTCAGTGGGGTAGGAGGAATGTGTGATATTAAATGAAATAGAAACTATCCAGGCATTGAAATGCCTCATCATTTGGGGGGGAAATAATTTAGTCAATCCTATTAATGCCATTAACTAAAAGTGATTCTCAGTAAAGCTTGATTCACAGTTTTATTTTCCCAGCCCTTTGTGGGTTGTCAAGGCATTCAATACCTGGCCTGTTAACTCACCCTTATTTTCTGCTCCATCAAAGAAAATACAATATGCTGTCATTCTACCTCTCTGTTTAAACTTCTCAATGTGAAAAGCAGCAGGGCTGCCTTCCTGGAGAAAGAGACGGTTGGTTTTATATTTTCTGTATCTCAGCACTCTTTAAAGAAAGGAGTAAGACTGCTAGGAGAGACCAAAATGTGAAAATCAGAACCTGCTGGCAAAGCTGTGATGATGGCCAGCTAGCGTGCATGGCTTCCTACCCTAAATGTGGTCCCTGCATGGGTAATATCTGTTCCCTTTCATTCCAGCTCCTTCCAGAGGGATATAATTTTGTCACATGGGCACTATCCACCAAACCAGCCTGAACAGACGATGAGTTGTATGATTGTGTACATGGGCAAGGGCCTTGGGAGGAATTTGAGGCTGTGGTACACAGTGACCCCAAATGGGGAGAGATTTCCTGGAAACTGAACTTCAGCCGAAACCCAGGAGTTTAAAAAAGGTAAGAAAGTAAATGTCAGTTCATACCACTGGAATAAGTTATTGACAGTGGATTAGGGGAAAAAAAATCATAGTAATTATCTACACATCCCTATCAAGTAGGTCTTTTTGTAGATTAATAATATTTCTTCTGAGTTTTTAAATGGTTTTTCAATGTTCATGTTCCTGATGTGAAAACATAATATATTTTTAAAAATCAGCAAAAACATAAAATATAAAAAGTGTGATTGTCTGTTCAGTTTATTTTCCTACCCTCCTTTTTCGGGTTCACAAATCTCAGGGGGAATTCTGTAAATGAATTTTTTCACATGACTCTTACTGGCTTGAGAACTGCAAAGGAAAGATATTTGCTAAAAGTAAAGCATATTCTCGCATTTCTCTCTCCCTTTCTCTACTCTGAAACTATTTAGTTGCTTTCAGGAAATAATTTCTTTGCTTCACTTTGGCCAATGCAATTTATGACTCCTGGCTTATATATCCTTAAAAAATTCTCCTGAGAATATCAGAAGAAAGTAGAGGAATAACTATTATACAATAGAAGCCTTTTGTCAAAAGAACTGGATTCAAGGTCTAGCTCAACTACTTAGAACTTTGTGACCTTCGGTAAATCTCTCTGCCTTTCTTTGCAATTTAAGGGTGGTGATATCTGTCTCACAAAGTTATTTTATGGGTTATATAAGATGAGGGATGAGAAGTAAATTGTGACCCACCACACGAGTGTAAGACTTTATCAATATAAGATGTAGATAGGTAAGCTCGAAAGAGACAAAACAAAAGAATTCCTATTTTGGACTTTCAACTATTGAACTGATATGATGAATGCATATATGAATTCCCTCTTAGGAGCCTCTAGATAGTATTGTCCCAGGCATGATTTTATTAACCACCTCTTTAATTCTGTGTGCTAGCTACCGTTCTCCCCTTATACAGATGTGGGAAAATTTCCATCTGGGTTACTCTGGTTATATTTCTACTAGGTGGTAGAATCAGGATTCAAACCTTGGTCTGCAGGAGTATATGACTTGATAACATGCCATTGTAACCACAGTTCAATGCTGACTCTCTTCTAGCTATTTATGATATAGATTGTGCTCCCATGAATTCTGTGAAATATCTTGGGAACTCCTGAGGCAGTCTAATGCTACCACCACAGGTTCTGAGGGCTAATGTTATGAGAGAGACTTATATAATTGTTAAGACTCAGATAGTAAGCATCAGATAGTAAGAGGCGGCTTGCTTTGAGTGCTTACTGTAAGCCAGACATAGCTCTAAATAATGCTTATGTATTGCTCATTTAATTCTTTAACCCAACAAGGTCATCTGTTCTTTAAAATTTTATGAATGAACTAACTGTAGTGCAAAGAGGCTAAGTGACCTGCTCAGAGCTTGAGAGGAAGAAGAGGAACTTGAACATGGGCAGTCTGGCTCCAGAGACCCATGTTCCTAACCTCTACTCTGTGTTTCTCATGGTCTGTGAGATGAAAGCATATCCACAGAGCACCTGGTTCACATTACTTGATCCTAAGCAGTTGCCTTCAATGTCAATGTCATTGTTTGCAGTCACTATTTAGATGTGTAGAGAACATCCACATGCAGTGTCTCCAGGGTCACAAGATGCTGTCTTACACAATATATGTATCATTTTCCCTAAGGCCCGAGCATATGTGAAAATAAATCATGTAGAAAATATGGCTGAAATAAATCAATCCTATTCCCTTGCCTTTTCTGCTTCGTAGGAAGCCATCTGAGAAGAGTGGAATACATGTGGCCTTTGGAGGGAGACCTGGTTACAAGCAGACAAGCAAACTAGCCAGGGCAGAGTGTGACCTTAGGCAGGTAGCTTTACATCTCTAAATCTTTGTTTTCTCATTCATAAAGTGAGAGATAAAGAGATAATTTTGTAAAAATGTCTTTCCTAGAGTAGATGCCTAATAAATACTGATTCCATTTTTGCTTCTATTGGCATGCATTTCAATCACCTAACCATTTTTACCTTCTTTAAAAAAACACACACACACACACAAAAAGCCCCCTAAACCTACCAATTTATCTGAATTTCTCAGATTATCTGATGCCTAAGAGAGTTTTTAGGGCATTCACTTGTTTTGTGATCTTTAAGAATCTAATGATATAAGCAGTCACAGATGGCATGTTAGGCTCTGAGGGTGGTCCCATGATGACACTTAAGGTTGTTCTGATCATCTCAATAATCAGTTAGGTTAGTTGACATGAATTATCTTTAGCTGTCAAAATCATTTGTTTAGATTAATATTCTAGGTCCTGGCCAATAGAGTCATAGTGATCAGGGACTCTTTATTTTCTTTCCTTTTTTTCTTCAAATAAATATAGGGTTATAAAGGAATAATTCTGGCTGCTGTTACTGGATACACCTTTTATTTGTTTGTCTGTTTTTAGATAAACTGATATTTCTCGGCAGAGAATTTCTCTCCAGATCTATGGAAAATGTGCTGAATGGGGAAGAAGTATTTTCTGAACAGGAGAGGCTACTGGAAGTTTGAAAAAAGAGATTCCAATAGTGATTTTTGCAAGAATACAGACATCACTATCTCTTTAAAGTAAATTTAGAAAATTCTGGAGAAAAGAATAGTCTAATATAATCTGGTCCATGACTTTCTGCTCAGAAAGGATTACAAGGACTATATCTGTGTTAGTTCTGGCAAAGTCAAGAAAATTTGTTTATGGAAAAGACCCCAAGGGAGCTAGATCATTTCTAGAGTGAGGAGGAAAGCAAAGTAAAATTGGAGAACTCTCATGCCCTACAACATGCAAAGATGAAAAGGAAATAAAATTTAAAAAACCAAAATGGTAGAGAAATTATTATACTAACAGAGATGAAAGAGAGAAAGAGGCCTGCAGCCAAAGAAGATGTGCTTTATGCTAAACCCATTTTGCCTAGCTACAGACCACTGAAATAAAAAGTCAGAGAATTTCTGCGCAGCCTAATGTTGACATTAAGGCTCTTATCTGGTAAAGTCAATTTACAAACATAGATAAAATTATGTAGAACTTAATCTACAGTCATAAACCAGATAAACTTTGAATATTAACAAACTGAATTAGAGTCAAGTAGAAACAGCAGGCTTCCTGGAACATAGGAAATGGCAGACACCCAGTTAAAGCCAGTGCAAAAATGAAAGCACTGTAAAGATCAAGAAGTGGCAAAACCTCGTCATCTTCCCAGACAACCACAAGGGGAAAATGTTGACACCTTGAAGCAAAACAGTAATTAGACCTCAATACAGTGAGAAATTGTGGTGATGAGAGCACAGTGGTACTTTTGAGAGTAGGATTGTCCATGATCTATGGTGGAGAATCCCAAAGAAACTATGTTTCTGCAAAAATAAATAAATTAATTAATTAAAAAAAGTTTTTATTAATTTTAGAGAGAGAGAAGAAGGGAGAAACACAAAAGAAATACCAATCAACTGCCTTCTACACACCCCCTACTGGGGATTGAGCCCAAAACCCAGGCATGTACCCTGACTGAAATTGAACTGACCACCTTTCCATATATGGGACAAGGCTCAACTAACTGAACCACATTGGCAAGGGCTGCAAAAATGTTTTTAAAGGGAAAATTAAATTGTTTATAATATTGACTTAGGTTTAATTTTGGAGCATGAGCATTTCTCCTTCAAAAGCATAAACATCTCAATTCTCAGTATTTTTCACATAAAATTTTTAATGAAGATGGGCAACAAATAAGTAATGTGCATATAGGATTTTCATTGAGATTAATCCAGTTAAAATTGGAACCTTGAACCTGGCCAGGGTGTCTTAGGTTTGAGTATCAACCCATGAACCAGGAGGTCACGGTTAAATTCCTAATCAGGGCACATGCCTGGGTTTCAGGCTAAATGCCCAGTAGAGGGTGTGCAAGAGGCAGCTGATAGATGATTTTCTGTTGTCGTTGATGTTTTTATCTCTCTCCCTTCCTCTCTCTGAAATCAATAAAAAGATATATTTTTTTTAAAAGAAGTTTGAACTTTGAGTTATTGGTTTCCTAACATGAGAGTAGTAAGGCTATTTAACCAGTTAGGATTTTAAAAAACATTCCTTGGTCACAATTTTAGCTGTGCTTAAATATGTAGGGAAAATTGAAAGAGGAAAATATGAAACTCTGAGAAAGGTGAATTAACTAGAAAAACTTCCTGCTGTGTGAAGAAACTGCCCTTCAAAGCAACAGTTAGCTGGAAGATTCATCAGAGCTTTGAAATATTGCCAAAAATATTAGGATACCCTTTGGACTACTAAATCACATTTGATGACCCAGCACATTTAACACACTCTGTCAAAAAGTAGAATTGCTCATTTCAATATTTACTCAGTTGGGGAAACATTTATGACATGCATGAACTTTAATTTCACAAGACTCAGTTTATTCTGGTGAAAATATTAGTATTTAGAGATGCAACGTTACACATAAAAATAAACAAACCATGGTTTCTACTTACGTGAGGATACTATGAGGCGTGCTTGATTTGATTTTTTTAAAAACAGGCCATGTTAAACTTGGACAAGAATATACTTTGAAGAACATACTTTAGGCAGAGGTGTTGACTGGTAAGTACTAGATCTGAGTTTCAGATGATAGCACGCTCACTTCCAATAGACTTCTCAAAGGACAACCTGAAAGCAAAAATTGAATAGGTGTGGTAAATTACATCTGGCTCACCCTTAGAATGTTGGAAAGACTAAGTATGTTTTCAGTGAATGTTTATCTTAGCAAGTTTTCCATGTAACTGAATAGCTCTTGTAGCTCACTTAGTAATATCTAGGAAGTTTACTGCTATAGACTCAATGTTTTTGTCCCCCCAGAAGTCCCAACGATGGTAGTAAGAGATACGACCTTTGGAAAGCAATTAGAACAGACAGTAGAGCCCTCATGAATAGGGTTACTTTCCTTATAAAAGAGACTCTAGAGAGCTCCCTCATCCTTTTGCCATGTGAAGACACTGGGAGAAGATGGTCATCTTGTGAATCAGGAAGCAAGTTCCCATCAGGCCCTAAAACTGCCAGTGCCTAGATGCTGGACTTTCCGGCCTCCAAAAATCTGAGAAATAAATGCTATTTAAGCCAGCAGTCCGAATGGACAATGACAGTCCACAGTTTTAAAACCAACTAGCAGACACACTAAAATTCAATTAAGGATGCTTGCATTAGTTACTTAGAAATGCAAAGCAACATCTATTTATTTAGCTATCTATTTGGTAGTTCAGCAGTTCAGGCGAGACTGAGCTGGGCAGTTCTTAATGTTTGCTGATCTTGGCTGGTATAATGGGCTGAACTGCTTCATCCTGACCCCCAGCCTGTACCCTTTCAAATTCACATATTGAAGTCCTAACCCACAGTACTTCAAAATGTTACCATATTTAGAGATGGGGTCTTTTCAGAAGTAATTAAGGTAAAATGAGGTCATTAGTTTGCACTATAAAGTAATAGGACTGGTGCCTCATAAGAGGAGGAAATTTGGACACAGATGCATACAGAGGGGCAACAACATGAAGACATAGGGAGAAAAACATGTGAACATAAAGATAGCTGACTATAAGCTAAGGAAAGAGGCCTGGGACTGTCCCTCATAGACCTCAAAGGAAACCAACCCTGCCAACACTTTAATCTCAGACTTCTAGCCTCTAGAACTTTGGGAAAATACATTTATATTATTTAAGCCACCCAGTCTTGTACTTTGTTATAGTAACCCTGGAAAACTAAATCAGCTGGGCTGCCTCTTGAATCTTCAGATAGCTGGTGGGTTGGCCAGGCTGGATGGTTATGCTGGCTTCAGCTTGACTGTGTGAAAAAACTAGGGTCTCTCTCCATGTGTTTTCTTCTCCTCCAGCAGGCTAGCCAAGCTTGTTCACGTGGCATTTGCAGACTTCTAAGAGAGCAAGAGCAAAAGCTGTGAGATCTTTAGAGGCTTAGACTTAAAACCGGCACAATGTCTCTCTTGCCTTATTCTATTGATCAAAACAAGTCCCAGGGCCAGCACAGATTCAACAAAGAGGAAAGTAGACTTGCCTTCTGATGGGAGGAGATACAGGGTTCTGTGGCCACTTTTGCCACCTACCATAACAGCCACTTGACATTCTGGCACTAAAATTTTTCCACAGATCAGAAGGGTGGGTCAAAGTTGCACTCCAGTTTCAATTCTGGAAACCTCTTAACTGGAACTTTCTATCAAAATTATACAGAGGCTAATAGTCAAACCATAAGGACTGGGTTGTTAAACATGATTGATGCTTTTAAGTACATTCTGTCCCCATGAACAAATAGTCTATTTGAAGCAGATGCTAACACACAAGACTGGATCAGTGATTTAAAAAAAAATAGTCTTTATCCAACACACTAGTTATTAGATCTAATTTTTATGGATGGGATTAAGCAATTAAATGGGTCATACTGAATCATTACTTGCTCAAACTTGCCTTTCTCAAGTTCAGATTATTAAAAGCAGAGTAAATTTTCTTTAATACAATGGATTGTCTGAACCCTTTTAAAGTTATTTTACTGATTGATAATTATTTAATGAATATTTATTCTTTTATTGAATATGTGTATGTTACAGGCCTCATTACTTACAATACCCCAATAATACATCAGTAAACAAAATGGACTTGATTTTTGCTCTCATAGAACTTTAGTGAAGAAAAAGAAACCAAGTCAATAAAAGCACACATAAAAATATAATTAAAATTGTAAAAATTTCTATGAATATAACAAAGTGTCAAATAAGGAGACACTATTTCAATCAATGTATATTGAGTGGCTTTATGAGCCAGTTAATATGCTGGGCACTGGGAATAGTAAAGTGAATGAGTCAAACATGTGCCTTTTATTGTTGGAGCTTGCTTTCTATGATGACAGACAGTCCAAAAGACCAATTAGTTAATTAATTAAAAATAAAGACTTAGGACAACTTGTGACAAATGCTATGAGAAAATACATGGTCAAAGAAAAGGGCAAAAGTGAGGTCCTTTTTGGAAGCTGTGATCTGATAAGGCCTTAAGTAAAAAAATGATACCTAAGCTAAGACCTAAATAGGAAAGATGCCATCATTATAGGAAAAAGTAGAAAATTTCCAGGCAGTGCAAAGCCCTGAGGGGTGAAAGATCTTGACATGATGAAGCTGGAATCTTAATGAATCTGTGGCCAGTACTGTTGCAGCATAATGAGCCCAATGGTGCAGGAGCCAGACCAAGCAGGACCTCATAGGACAGGAGAAGAAGTTTGGATTTTATTCTAATGAAGTGGGAAGCCACCAAAGGATTTTAAGAAGAGAGTGAAATGACCTCATGTAAGAGCAGTTTGCTGTTGTGTGGATAATGCCTTGAGGGAATAAGAAGTAGGAGCAGTGAGACCAGTTATAAAGTCATTGCAGTAGACCAGGTAAAGCATGAAGGTAGCCCAGACCAGGGCCATGGGATAAAGACAGAGAAACAATGTGGTATTTTAACAGAAAGGCATGATGTAGGCAGGTCAGAAAACACTTCTCTAAGCTGGGTTAACAGAAGGAGTGACCCAGAAGTGAAAGCATGAAGCTTTTATTCACATTGTGAAGGCAGAACTGGATTTAAAAAAGACTTAAATTCTAAAAATGGTTATTGATCTCCCCTACCTCAAAACACACGTAATAATCAAGTAATTAAAAATTAAAACAGGACTATACCACACAATAGGTATAAGCAACTTCCACCAGATTAAAATTAATCCCACCATAAATATGTTTGTGCTTTTACTTTTGAAATTTCGAATATTAAATAATTTCAAGATTTGATGTGGGTGTGCTGAGTCTGTTTGTCTAATCTAGCCTTTAACAAAAACCCTGGGAAAGGAACATGTTTGGATGTTTTAAGCTGAGAGGTAGAGTAGCTTCATCCTTATAGATCTAGGGGCAGTAGCCTGAGGCAGATCATGAGGTGGTCTGCAAGCCAAAATGAGGACTGGATCTTAAGAACAAAGAAGGAGAATGTGAGAAAGCATAAGAGGGTCCTGGAGCTCAGTCAGGATGCCGCTGAACTAACTAATCCCTCTGAGAAATAAGTGTGGTTGGATTACTGGTGTTGATGGCGGTGGAGGAAATATTTCCACCAGTCAAAAGACAGGTCAGATGTTTCTGGAGGTCAATTCTGATCAGAAAATGAATAGCTTACCTGCCCTACTATTTTTTAAAACATTTATTTTTACAGCATTTCTCTATTTTGACTGGAGGAAAAATAGAGCTGAGAGTTACTTTATTGGTGCAAGTAAAATGTCAAAGGCAATGTATCGGTCCACTGACTTTTTCAAAAGAACTAAAAAATGTCATCATTTTTTTATATTTGGAAATTCACTCTTGCTTTGTTCTATTTTGACCTGTATGGTTTGCTTTTAAGATAATACTGTAACTACTCTAGACTGTATATCTTGCAGTGGCTTTTAACAAAAAACTTTAAAATTCTGACCTGTAATAATTCCCTTTTGACTATACTGAGTTATTTTTTTCTTTTTACACTTTTATTTTTCTTGACCCTTTTAAGCTATAAGCTCCTTTCCAGTATTTGAACTATCCAATTCTTTGGTCTAGAGGTTTCATATACTTGAGAAGAGCAACCCATTTATCTCTGTATTGTGGGCAAAAGCACAGTGCTCAGTCTTGTAGGATGGAATTTAGACCTTCCTGCCTTCAAGGAGGTTGCACGTGACTTGGGAGGTCAGTTGCCTCAAAATTGACACATACTGTTGTGAATATAAATGTATGTCATGACACAGAAGTAGGAGAAAGAAAGAGAAGAGGGTTTTTGTGCACAGAGCTATCAGGAAGGCCATGAAAGGAAGCTGATTCTAGGGGGTGCAGGTGGAGAAGGGTACTCAAGTGGAGGAAAAACCATGCAAAGAAGAAGCAAGGGATATTCAGAGATTGTAAAATGACCACATCCTTAAATGTGCCAAAATGTACTCAAAACGTGGTAATATAGAAGGAGACAAAGTCAAGAGATAAGCAGGATCAAAAACATACAAGTCATGTTATGGAATTTGGACTTTATCTGGCAGGTAGTCAGGTGGGGGCAGGAAAATATCTTAACATGGATAAGCTAAGTCTCATGGCAACATGATAAGACTGTGTTTTTCAAAGAGCACTTTGGCTATATAGTTGGAGCAAGTTCAAGTGCACTGTTGGATCACCTGGTAAGGTCCTATGGCAATAGAGTAGATGAGAGAAGACCAGGCCCTTCACTAAAGCAGAAGCCATGGAAATGGAGAGGCAGAGTAGGTTCAAGAGATTTACAAGATGGAATAGACAAGACGTGATGACTAGATATGAGGATTTGGGGAGAAAGAGTCATTGGAAAGATCCAGATTTATGGCTTAAGAGATGGGTAGGTAAATGATGGAGCTACCCACCAAGGTACAGAATACAGGACTGGTTGTGGGGGAGTGAGGCAAGTTGACAGTTAAAAAGGAGAAAAATCAGTCCTTTGGGATATTTTGAGTGTGGAGTGACTGCAAGCCTTTAGAGTAGAAGACACTGAAACTTACTTTTTTTTTTTTTAATTCCCTAAAGGCAGTTTTTCATAAATGTTTAATACCACTCATGCCTTTGTTATCCCTATACAGCATGTTCTCTATTATATTGTCATTCTCTTCACCCCTTAGAAAAATCTGTATTTTCTCCTGTCCTTTCCATCCCAGTTAATGGTGACATGTCCTACCCACTTAAGCAAGCTCGTTACTTTAGAGTTGATATAAATTCTGGGAATTCTTACTAGTCCCATCCAATGGACCACTCGGAATGTTCTTAATCACCTTCTCTCATCTTTACTGTGATTGGTCCATCACACCTGTCCACTGTCATATATATACGTATTCTCTGCCCTTCCCAGCCAGTTTCTTTCTTCGGACTCTCACAATGATTTTCTAATTGTTATCTCTGCCTATGTATTTCCCTGTACCATTTGTTACTCTTTTGCCAGAGCAATCTTTTCATAACACAAGTTTAATAATACAACTTAATTACCTAGAAACATTAATAATTTCTCAAAACCTAAATGGTCATACATAAATACTTTGATGTTTCATGTTTTAACCCAAACTTACTTTATAGACAATAACAAACTACTCTTCACTTCACAAATGATACCTAAGTTGACTTCCACTACTGTGATTCAAAGACACTCTGCTATATTGATTTTATGACTTTGCTTTATTTCAGATAGGCTTGGGACAGGTGGAAAGAGGGGCTCTTTGTCACTCTCACCACCAGCACACACACACACACACACACACACACACACACACACACACACACTGTTAGATTTGATTATAAAATTTATTAGCCAAGGATATGCTGTGGGTTGAATTGTGTTCCACTAAAAATATATGTTGAAGTTCTTACCTCTGGGATCTGTGAATATAATCTTATTTGGAAATTAGTCTTTGCAGATGGGACCACGTTAAGATGAGGTCATTAGGGTGGGCTATCAGCCAATATGAGTGATGTCCTTATGAAAAGGGGAAATTTGCACAATAGTCACACAGGGAGAATGCTATGAATGATGGAGGCAGAGACTGAAGTGCTGTAGCTACAAGACAAGGAATTCCAATGATGGATGGTCACCACTAGGAGGGAAGAGGAGACAAGGAAGGATTCTCCCTTTTAGGCTTCAGAAGGAGCATGGAGCGGCTGATAGCTTGGTTTCAGACTTCCAGCCTTCAGAATTGTAAGATGATATGTTTCTGTTGTTTTAAGCACCAGTTTTGTGGTCATTTGTTACGGGAGCCCTGAGGAAGTAGAGCAGATACCATATTTCGTGGGATGAAAGTGGTCACCCAGTGTAGCTTCTCTCAGCCTCAGGCATTTCTGGTAGGTCAGCTGCTCTGGTAGCACTGTCCCTGCATGGCAGAGGGGCCTCAGATCTGGAAAAAGTGCCACTGCTGCATTTTGTTGTGTAAACTTCCAGCACCGTCCCTGAAGAGTGTGTAATCCGTGGCCTTCCATTCAAGAAAATGTTTATATATGTTGCATTCTTATGGTACTTGATCAAAACCCAATGTTGACAAAGCCACAACTTCATCCAAAGGGAGAAACAACAGTGAGTGTCAGGCATCTCTGAATCACATTTTTGCCTCCAGCTCACTGCTCACTGGAAAGCCAATTTCCATGCAGACTCACTTTTTTATTAAAAACTGTAAAGTATTACCTTGTCTTATATTAAGAAAGTTACTCCTCTGTACTTTTCTGTGAAAAATATCTTTATTATTGAAAGTATTACAGATATCCTCCTTATTCCCCCATTGACCTCTTCTAAACCCTCCCCCATACACCCTCTAATCCTTCACCACACTATTGTCTGTATCCATAGGTTATCCATATAAATTCTTTGGTTAATCTCTTCCCACCCACCCACCGACCCATTCCTGCCTTTCCTCTGCAATTCATGTTTCTAGGTAGCTGGATCTGTTCTGTTCATTATTTATTTTGTTCTGTAGATTCCAGATATGAGTAAGATTATGTGATACTTGTCTTTCTCTGACTGGATTATTTTGCTTAGCATCTTTTTTTTATCACTTTATTTACTTTATCAAAAGCTATATATCTTATTTTTTTTCCCTTGGTTGATGTTACAGGAATGATATTAGAATAAAAGCAATGAAATTCAGATCTTACCTCAATAAGGACCTTGTGATATTTGACTCTACCAGCTCTATCCATTTTCTTTTATTTCATTGTCTTCTAGGATACACTGTGTTCTTTGCTTTTACATGTGTGGTTTGCCTAACCTGGAATGTATGCCCAATTGATTCCCACTAAAGAACTCCATCACTTCTCTACTTTTGGTCCTCAACACTGCCATGGGCACTGCACAGGCATGATCATGCTTGTGCTCAGAGCACTTTAGTTTAGGCTTAGAGAGGTTAGGAAGGGGTGGAGGTGGCATTAGAACCCAGATCTTTCAGATCATAGAATCAATGCTCCTGATTTTTTGGCCTCTTACCAAACTACTATAAATATCTTCTTTAACTTCTCTAGCCAAATATTCACTTTCTCTTCCAACTTCCTATAGAACTTGGCACTTACTTTTACAGTGATTTTGTATATTTTAATTACTAAGTTTGTAGCCCCAGTTAGGTGAATTCCATAAGACAAGAAATGGTTCTTTCCACCTATTTCAATAATTGCACATAGTAGGTGTCCAATACATATTTGATGAATGGATTACTGCATAATGGATAAATGCATGCCAGGATTTTAGAATTTCAACCTTTTTCTATTTGACTGTGAACTTCTGGGAGACAGAGATCTTGCCTTATAAAATTTTGAATCCCCATAGTTGAACAAAAGTTTGTTGGTAGAATGAATGATTTGGTCAATGAATGAATACTTGGAAAAAAATGATATAGCTGAATAGAAGTCCAACATGTGGCAGTTTTCCCTCCATATTTTACAAAGTTTTAGAGCAAGTGATAAAAGATCATATAAAAAGCCAAAAGTGTTTTTAATCTCTGTTAATCTCAGATTAAATTCAGCTCATATAGTTTTATAATGGGGATTACAACTTTATTTTAAGATCAAGAAAAACATGAAAACTGGGCAACAGTTTATTCTTTCTTCATTTATTTATTCATTCATTTACTCACTTATACTTGGGAATTGAGAAAGCACCCCAGAGTTGAGTAATTTACAGCCTTTTTTAAATTTTTTCCCCCCAACGGATGGAAGCCTGAGTTTGGGGAAGCCAATTGGACCATTGAGCTGAATCCCCAAAACAGCCACTGTGGTATTATATATGCCTTTGGGACCATAGGATGGGACTCAGACATTAGAACAATGGTTCTCAAAGTATGGTTTAGGAACCCATGGAAGTCCCCAAAATCTTCTCAGGGAGTCCCAGATCAGAACAATTCTTATACACTGAGACCTTATTTTTCTTTTTAACTCTCAGTGGAGTTTTCTAGGCATTCTGTGATATGTGATAAAATAACAGGTTAAAGGCAGAAATTATGCAAATCCAGCTACTAAGGCAAACGTTAAAAATTTTGTAAAAAACATAAAACAAATCTTTCTCCTCACTATTTTTTTGAAAATAGTTATTTTTTAAATAAAATTATGTCATCTTAATATGTAATAGTTTTATAGTAGTTATTTTAAAATTAATAAGTACTTATAAATGTTTCTGTTATAATTTTGAATACGACAAATATTGATAGAGAAAACCCACATGAAGGAAGGTATGTTGGGGCCCTCATTAATTTTAAGATTGTAAAAGTCTTATGAGACCAAAAATGTGAGAACCACTGAGTCAACAAACATGAACTCACAAGAAGCTTCCACAGCCCCTGCGCTTTCAGGAAGTATTGCCTAGAGAGTGCTTCCTTCTAGCTGTTGTGTAGGTTGGGTATAGAAGCAGCAGGTGAATCACTATACAATTTAGGACACCCCCACCCCAACTTCTTTTCAAGCATAGTCCTCTGCACACATTCCCTCCACAAGGGTGGCATTAATTCTGCTTCCCCGAAAAATATGCAGCTTGAACTGGATATTACTTTCTGGCCTGAGGCCAAACTCTGACCTCCATTCCTTCTACTGCAAATCCCTTACAGCCTTCTGTTGGCACCATGAAGCCTCAGCTCCTGCATACAATCTGTTCAAGGGCAAGTCATTGCAATCAGCTACTAGAGAGCATGCTCATTATGTAGTTTCTGAAATGTCATCTCAATAAAGGAGCCGTTCAGTAATGGAGAAAGGTAGAATGACTCTTAATCACAGTTGCAGAAATTTCTAATAAAACTCTATAATTAAAAAATATTGATCTGCAAATATTTTCCCATTTATTTAACTGCCCAAAACCAAAGTGCTGTTCACCTCTGGTCTGATAGCCAAGTAGCCTAGCAACATTTATACGTCCATTCAAGAAATATTTATTGACTGCCCACTCAGTGTTAGGTGTACTCTGTGAATGTTTATAAAATACCCAGCCTAGAAATTGTTGTGTATCCTGTAGCCAGTGCCTGATAAATAGTCACCGAACCTTGGCCTTTATAAAATTAAATAATGAGAGACCAGAACAAACTATGCATACCAATTTTATTGTGCTTCATTAATGAAATAACCTGTTTTAACTGGATCACACTAACAGTTAAATTGATAGCTTACTCCAATTAAGGTCCCCAAGGGGAAGCTAAATGTGTACATTGCAAAGTCAGTAACAAACTGGTCAGAGAAATGGAGAGTGCCCAGTGTAGGTTAACCCATGGTTAATGCCCATTGGCAAGATCAGGAAATGGAAGTAAACAGTGACATCTGACAAAGAGCTAAGATGGAAGACTATGTTCTTGTATTTTACTGGCTTCTTCATGCAACATGCTAGCTAGACACAAGCCTGGAGATGATTTATTATTTGCTGTCTCTGAGCAGATGGGTCTGCCTGGCATTGTGGCCTCAAATGAGCTCACTTAGTGGTACACTGTTTATATAAACTGAGCAAAATCTGAAAAACAATTTGACCTATTGAAGTACTGAAACTAAACAGGATTCTCAATTACCCTTATTTAAGGGAAATATTATAGCTGACTGATTAAATAAAATCTCTGATGTCTGGAGGAATTACTGGGAGGAAGAATCCATTATAGACAATCTGGGTTTTGAAAATAAGAAATTTTAGTCTCCAGTGAAGATCTAATGGTTTGTGTTTCTCTTGAACAGGTATATTGAATGATTTTTTAAAATATAATTTTATTGATTTTTTACAGAGAGGAAGAGAAAGGGATAGACAGTTAGAAACATCGATGAGAGAATCATCGATGAACTGCCTCTTGTACACCCCTACTGGGGATGTGCCCACAACCAAGGTACATGCACTTGACCGGAATCAAACCCAGGACCTTTCAGTCCACAGGCTGACATGCTATCCACTGAGCCAAACCAGTTTTGGCAATGGTACATTAAATGTTAAATGTTAAATGTTAAATGTTAAATGTTAAATGTTAAATGTTAAATGTGATACAGTTCAGGGCAGGTTTCTAGTGATTAAATGCCATGATGGACACATATAATAGCCCATATGTACTTGGTATAATACTTAAAAAGAGCCAAGTTTAAAAAAAACTGACATTACTTTGCAGGTAAAGTTGTTACTACTTCTAATTACAAATTAGTATTGTAACAGTCACATAAACAACAAGCAGAACAAACCAACAAGCAAACCCAGCCAGGATTAACAATCAGCTTACGTTATCCTAGCTATTGCTAGGTGGGTATGGTTGTTTTTTTTAAATTTAGAGCTAAGGCTGCATTTATAGAACTGTTGCCATGTGCTATTTCCATTATATGGCGTCTGAGTACCAAAACAGCGAACCCATCTCTAGTTACTGTACACAAGCTTGTCTGGGAAATGGAATTGTTTCTCAATCTTCCAGAACAATGTTCCCTTTTTTGCTGGAAGTTATACTTAAGTAGGTATTTAATGTCATTCTTTTATTAATTGATATCTACTGAATTATTACCACAAACTCATCTTGACCACATAGGTGTTTAGAGATTAATTCTCAACAGGCACGTGAGCATACAACTATAAAATAGTTTCATAGAAGCTGTGATACAGGCAAAATTCTCAGCCAGATTCTAACATCAGGGAAACAGGCCTGGGGAAGCCCCAGGTCATGTGAGTGGCTGTCCAGAGTCACAGCAAGGGAAGTGTACCTATTTGCTCCTCCTGCTCTCCTGCCCTGGGCACTCAGCTCCAACACTACACATAGAAGGTCATCATGGTCTCTCACCTTCTAATCTTCAAAATCATATTCTTCTCCATGAAGATTTCCCATTAGGCTATAAGCATCCTCTAGCCCTAGAACCCCCAAGCCAATTTAGATCCTGTGAGCTCTGAGCATGCATTGCTGGAGTGGCCAGCAGGAGAGGCATGGCTGCTCTCTGAGGCTTGCCACTCTAAGTGTGATTTGTGGGCCAGCGGCAGCAGTATCACCTGGGAGCTTGTGAAAAATGCAGTGCAGCATCTCAGCTTCTTCCCGAGCCCATCTAATCAGAACCTGTGTCACATTCTCCCATGCTCTCATGCTCCAGCCATAATGGTCTTCTTCTGTCCCTGAAGCTCACCAAACACCTTCTGGCCGCCTGCCCATTTGTGGTTCCCTCTGCCCCTGCAGGGCATGTGTCTCCTCTAAGTCTGGGTTTTGCTTCATCACTTAGGCTTCACCCAAATGCTCCCTCTTCAGAGAGGTCTTATCTGACCACCTCTAAGAAGTAGTCCTCCACACAACCAACTAAGTTTTATAGTCTCTATAATGCTTGTCAACATTGGAAAACATCTCTTAATTATTTACTTATTTCTTTTCTGTCTCTCCTTCCCCAGAATTTTTCCTTTATTGAAAAAATCCACTCCCATTCTCCTTCTCCCACAGAGGCAAACATTTCAATATGCTAATTTTGTGTCTTTTTATTTGTGTTTTTACAAAATGTATATTCTTGTAATTTATACATATTTTACTTTATGCAAAAGCTATTAGGTTATTTATACTAGTACACATCTAATGACATATCTTGCATTTTCTACTATTGATATATACTATATTTTTAAGGTATATAATTTTGCTTTGTGACTATCAAATCTGTTGTTTCTAAGTTTCGTATAATTTTCTATGGCATATATCCATCCTTCTAGAGATGGGCACCCAAATGCTTTCTAGCCCCCAACTATAACAACACAAAAGAAGCTTCAAAAATATCTTTGAATATTTACCTGTATAGATCTGTGTGAGAATTTATCTGGGACATATAGTATACTGAGAAATTGGGCTGTAAATATCTATAATTAGAATAAATCATACATGATAGCTCTCTATAATGGCTTCACAGTCTAATCTCTACCATTGACCCAGAATTTAAGTTCCATGAAAATAGAGCCTGTATTTATTTTGTTCCATTAGAACTCACTGTCCAAATATAAGAAAGAAAAGGTGAGCTCTGGCCGACTCAGTTACTTGTGGGTCATCTTGTGCACCAAAAGGTTGCTGATTTGATTCCTGATCAGAGCACATACCCACGTTGTAGATTTGATCAGTCTGGGTGTGTTAGTGGGCTTCTACCATGATGGGAGCTGTATCTAACCATTGCATGATACTATGCTGTGTAGCAAGAGTGTAAAATAACACACTTCATACTTTCTTTTTATTATACATAGTTATAGATGAAGATATATATTGGATCAAAAATGTAATTAGATTGAATTTTTAATTTTTTGTTTTATTTCTCCCATCCCCCATTTCTGGCAACCACCAATAATCTATTCTCATTTATAAGCTACCCCCCTCTTAGCCCCAGATTCCATATATAAAGGCATAGTATGATATGATTTGTCTTTCTCTGTATGACTTATTTTACTTAACATAATGCCCTCAAGCTCCATTCATTTTGTGGTAAATGGCAAGATTTCATTTTTTTTATTTTTATGGCTGAATAATATTTTAACATTACACACACACACACACACACACACACTCACACACACTAGTGGCCCAGTGCACAAAATTCATACACAAGCAGGGTCCCTAGGCCTAGCCAGCAATCAGGGCTGATCAGGTTTCCCACCTCTTGGCCTCCCTGTCTCCTCCTCCCCTCACTCCCTCAGCATCCTACCATGTTCCACACCAGCCCCTGGTGGTCAGTGAACATCATAGCGAGCGATTGAACTCCTGGTCTCCTGGTAAAACTCCTGAGGGGACAATTTGCATACTATTAGCCTTTTATTATATAGGGTACTACTGGCTCATATAGTAATTCTGTTTTTAATTTTTTTAGGAACCTTCGTATTGTTTTCCATATTGGCTGCAGCAATTTACAATACCATCAACAGTGCACAGAGTTCCCTTCTCTCCACATTCTCACCAATGCTAGTTAATTACTATGTTGTTTGTTTTTAGTTTAAAAATTATTTTATTGTATTGTATTTTTATTAATTTGAGAGAAAAAGAGAGAGCACTGACCTGTTGTTCTACCTATCCACTTATCCATTGGTAGACTACTGTCCAGGGAGCAAACCTGCAGCCATGGTATATCAGGATAATGTCCCAACCAACTGAGCTACCCGGTCAGGGCTTTGCCTTTTTAATAATAGCCCTTCTCACATTGAGGTGATATCTCATTGTGGTTTTGACTTTCATTTCCCTGATGATAATGATGTTGAGTATCTTTCATATACTTGTTGGCCATCTGTCAGTCTTCTATGAAAAAATGTCTATGCAGATCCACCCATTTGGATAGTTTTGTGTGTGTATGTTTTTTGTTTTTTTTTGAGTTGTATGAATTCTTTATATATTGAGTTGTATGGATTCTTTATGTATTTTGAATAGTCCCTTACTACATATATAATTTTTAAATATGTTCTCCCATTCAGTAGGTTGCCTTTCATTTTGTTGATGGTTTCTTTGGCTGTACAAAAGCATTTTAATGTGCTGTAGTTCCACTTATTTATTTAAAAAAAATATGTTGTTATTGATTTCAGAGAGGAAGGGGAGATAGGAATATCAATGATAAAAGAAAATCATTGATTGGCTCCCTCCTGCGTGTCCTACTACCAGGAACAGAGCTTGCAACCCAGAATGTATAGTCTAATTATAGACTGGGTTCTCTAGAGAACAGCCTGAGATAAAGCTCACTTACTAAATATATTTTTATTTACTTTGTTGAGTCAAAGGCTCATAAAAATTATTGATAAAGTAAACAGAAAGTTGCTTTAGAAGTCCAGTTACCTTAGAGTCTATTTAAATTAAGAGGAAAAGATCATAATGTTTTCACACAATACATTCTTGTTTTTTTTTAAATAACAATTGTGACAACATTAAAATAATTAAGGAATGCTGCATTTGTGAACCATACAAAACACTAACATTTTGGGTTGTACGTAATTTAAATAAATGTCTCAAATAGTTTTTGAAATACTGTTGTAGCCAAAATATAGAGGCATGTTTTAGATGGGCACAGAAATGTACTTTAGAAAGAAAGAAAGAAAGAAAATAAGAAAGAAAGGAAGAAAGGAAGGAAGGAAGGAAGAAAGAAAGGAAGAAAAGAAAAGAAAGCAAGCCACACTGGGACTTCTCAGTTTCTGAAAATCACTGAGCAAGAACAAGGACATTCAACTGCCATGCTGATTTTACACAACTTTTATGAAGTATCTTAACTTAAATTCAAGAGCAAAAGTTAAGGATTTCCTCCTCTATTTTTGATAAACATCTGCATGGTAAACTTAGATGACTTACCACTGGATTTTCCCTGGGGAAGCCTTTTATATTGTTTTATTTAAAAGAGGGCAGGTTCGTCTGACCAGCGTGGCTCAATAGCTGAGCATCAACCTATGAACCAGGAGGTCACAGTACAAATCCTGGTCAGGGCACATGCCCAGGTTGTGGGCTCAGGCACTAGTGTCGGGTATATAGCTGGCAGCCAATCAATGATTCTTTCTCATCATTGATGCTTCTCTCTCTCCTTCTTCCTTCTTATCTGAAATCAATAAAAATATATTAAAAAATAAAGGGCAGGTTTTGCACCTTTATACTGATATCACCAATGTTTGTGTTTCTTGGGATCAGGAAGATTCATATTCTTTACAGCTGGTAGAGAACAGGCTGAAGCTACAGCTAAGCCAGCCTCAGATTTCTCCAGTTAATTTCATGCATCAATTTGTGTAACAATTTCATTCATGTTGGTCTCTCATTCCCCCATCACCATTTCTGCAAGAATATTGTGAACCTTGTCGACATGAAAAATTAAATCCAGTTCACAGAGATTTTCAAAACACTTGTCTAATGTTTCCACATGTACTTGAATTAGATCTAAAATGCCAAGTTTACTCTGAAGAATCCACACAGGAGACAAAATATAATATTGCATAATGTCTACAAATCAGTTTGTTGTCAGATCCTCCGATGAATAATCCTCCTTCTTAATTAGGGGATGTTATTCTAAGGAAGCAGGAGTGAGAGGGGGAAAAGGGAAATGAGGGAGAGAAGAAGAAAAAGCAGATTCAAAGTGGTGGATTACCAATGTGTCCACAGCTTCTCTAGAAAACAAAGATGGTTGCTGAGTAGCTGAAGTACAGAACCACTGCATCTTTGAATAGCTCTGAGGTGAGTAGGAAAGCTGAGCAATTATCTGCTGATTCCTGGCTCCCATTTCTCAATGGTCAGTCGGCTCCACAGAGCATTAATTCCACTGTATTTCTGGGTTATTTGGGGCCCCTCCAAACAGCAGCTGGGGAAGCCAGCACTTCTGTGGGTCCAGTCAGGTCAGACCTGGGAGCTTGAACTACTGAGGCTCCCTCTGTGGTGGGTGTTATGCTGGTGTGATCTTCACTTCAGGGAAGGCTGAGGGTGGTGACAGCATTTGTCTGGGCTTTACAACCATGAGGTACTGCTGTGACCATAGTGTCTGAGAAGTATGCAGGGCTCAGCTGATCTGGGTGCATATACACTATCCAAATGAATGATTTTAGAAGAGATGGCAGTTGTGACTGTGGGAGTTGATGGCTGAAGCTGAGTGGAGATGACGGAAATTGGATATGAGGTCTAAGGAGTTCAGAGGTCTACATATTACATGGTTGGTCCTCAGTGACTTTGAAATAGTACAGAATGGTGGGATGCCAGACACTGTCTAATGCATAGTTAGTGTGCACCACTGGCTATATTATTTAATGAGCATACATAACCAGAAAAAAAATCATTGTATAGAAAAGTTAATGTAGATAAAAAAAAGAAAATTTTATTTACATATTGGTCCTTTATAGTAAAATTTACTATTTCCTGATTAATTAGACAAATTCTTAATTTCTGAGTTATGTCATTATTCCAAATAATTGTCTTTATTCCAGAAGGAAAATTAAAAATATATCTTATTTTTTTCTATAGTATTTCAGAAACATAAATACAGTCCTTCTAGGATACGGGTGTCGAACTTAATCAGAGAAGGGGCCAAAATCTAAAATCCAGCCTAAATCGTGGGCCGAATGGTTTACTGAACAGTCATAAACTGTCATTGTGATGGAAACGCAGCGGAGTGCAGTGATGACAGCGTGGTGCGGGCCACATTGCAAGGCCTGGCGGGACGGATTTGGCCCGAGGGCCTTGTGTTTGACACATGTGTTCTAGGAAATAAAGCATGGTTCTTTCTATACCTAGGATTTGGATGGCAATAGATGCTGTGAGAGATAACAGCAAAGATAAATCAGTGAACCATACCCTCCAGATGTTTACAGTCAAGCAAGGATGATAAGAAATCTCCATAGATAACAATAATACAAAGTAGAAAGTGGTAAATACCATAAGAGGATTGAGATATAGCCTAGTTTTAAGGGAGTTCTGAAGAAAAGGTGTACACCTAGAAGTAATGATAGAAGCTAGAGGGGAGAGGAAGAGGGAAGGAAGAAGAAAGAAAGGAAGGAAAGAAAGAAAAAAAGGGAAAGGGAAAAAGGAGGGAAGAAATCCTGGAAATATTTAGAATGAGTAAAAATGGGGGTAGAGGAAGGAGGATACTCAAGGAGAGCATGGGCAAGAGACTGGTCAATTCAAAATGGGGACACATGTAGGCTCTGGGTACTACCTGGAGGGGCTATGAAAATCCCCCAAATGTATAGTGAGTCAATGCCCATGGCTTATCCTCCTTCCCACCAGGGGTCAACAGGAAGAGATTTGGCAAAAGAGAGGCCATTATCCCCTTAGAGAGACAGGAAAATAGAAAGTGATGCTCCCAGAGCTAGGCCTGAAGAACTGTGTGATGTTAGTAATGAGCTCCATTAAGAGGAATTAGAGACACTGAGTATAGGGTTCTCACTCAAGTTTCTAGTATTTCGGTAAATAGGATTTTTGTTTTGAAGAAAATAGAGACAGTAGATTGAAGAGCAGAATGTTTTGGTTATTTCTTTTTTTGAAGAGTTGAGCTATCAATATGTATGTTCTGAAGATACAAGAATTAGTACAAAGTCCCTGCTCTGAAGTGCGATGAGGGAGATAGAGTTTAATAAGCATTTGTGATCTGGAGTGGCACACTGCTGTGGGATCACAGAGAACCACCATCCTGCAGAATCAGCGAGACTTCATGAAAGAAATAAGTGGTTTTGAGGTGAATAAAAGGATTGTTGGCTTCAATGAGGTTAGGTAGCAGAATAATTGTGGTAGAATCAATTGGCTCAGTTTCATAGCCATATCAAGTGATGCCAGCTGCTTGGAGGACAGGAACACCAAAGGCAGATGCTGGTATTTATCCTGGGTTATGTTGTGGCAAAATAACATATATGAAAGAAGGGCAGAGTGACCTAAGGTTCTAGCCCTAGCAATTGAAATGGCTGCCCACAGGGTCAGTGTGGTATAAGCAAGTCAGAAGACAAATGAAAGAAGAAAGGAGGGAAAGAAGCAATTGGAGTGAGAACCACAAGTGGGTGGTTTTGTCCCTTTCATAGCCTCAGAAATCTTCTGGTGACACATGTGGGAGAGCTCATCTATCCCTTGGGAAACTGATCTGGGGTTTGAGTACAAAGCCAGGTGTGAGGAGGTAGCTGAACAGAAGTCTGTGTGTGGGGGCAGTCCTCTGTGAGAGAATTCATCCCAAGCAAACATAATTCATGCTGGATGAACTTGAACTAGAACTTAATCTTCCAGGGGCTTGGGGGTCTGAATTCAGCATGGAAGCATAACTGTAACCTGCTCCATCCCTTCAATGCAGGTCCATGCAAGAAAAAGAAAGGAAAAACTGAGTGATATCTATAGAACACTGAGGTTGCCTGGGGAGTTGTCTGTGCAGCACGAAGATGGGCATTTTACTATCCCCTTTTCCACAAGCTATGTCTGAGCTTGAATATCATAAGAACCCCTGTGCTCTAATGACAGTGTTTGGCAGAGACCATGGCACCCGGTGGAGCTGGGGCACATCCAGAGGGCATTTTCATGTACACAGGTTCATACTTACCAATAGGCCCAGAGAAACCTTGTAAAGTGGGCCTGGAAGGCTGGTTCCTCAGTCATGGCCGGGAAAGACCAGTGGATTTGGGGCTCCTCACTGTCTCTGTAGAGGCAGGTCAAAATGTTTGGCTCTAGAATTATGTAGATTGGATTTGTCACATGTTAGCTCTGTGAACTTGATCAGGTAGTTTAAATCTTTGAGCTTGCTTCCAGAGTTACCTTTACCATCTCAGGTCCACAGAGTAGACGAGAAATTGAATATATGTCTTTAACATGTGGCAGAGTCAGACCACACACACACATAATTCCAATTCTGCCTGAAAGGTGCTTCTTCGTCACTCCTTGCTGAATCTTACTCATCTTAAATCTAAAAGTCAAATTTCAGAGAAGCCATCCCTTGGCCTCCATAACAAACTCTAGACTGCCTATCCAACATCCATTCCCACCATCTCCTTTTATTTGGGTATCAGCTCCTCAGGGAACTCTTGAAGACTTCGGGGATAAATGCTGAACTTAAGGCAACTACAGTAATCCTCCATCCATTCCTAGCCTTTAGGCCTGAGCATGGGACTTGGTTTGGACTAATGGCAGGTGAGAAGACATCTACTGGGAGCTTATGAGATAGATTTCCTCTTGAAACGAGACACACTCTGCTACCATTGGGCACTGGCAGGGCTGGTTAGCATAAGGAGGGCTGTTCCAGCCATCCTGGGAACCTGGGAGATGGGAGGGGAAAAACAAACAGCCTGGGCCTTCCCTGACATCACTGAGTTGCTGAGTTCATCAGCTAAAGCTTCTAGACCTTGGAACTTCTAGTCATATGAAACTATAAATGTCCTTATCATTCAAGAAACTTTAAATCAGGTTAATTATTAAATGCAGCCTCCCACATCTAAACTATGACCACATGTTTCTAACTCTCATATTTTCCTTCGGAGCATTTATCACATATACAATTTTTAAAAAAATATATATTTTATTGATTTTCCACAGAGAGAAAGGAAGAGGGATAGAGAGCTAGAAACGTCGATGAGAGAGAAACATTGACCAGCTGCCTCCTGCACACCCCCTGCCGGAGATGTGCCCACAACCAATGTACATGCCCTTCACCGGAATCAAACCTGGGACCTTTCAATCTGCAGACTGATGTTCTATCCACTGAGCCAAACCGGTTTCGGCTTCTTTTGTATTTATTTGCTTGATGTCTCTTTTCCCCCACTGGACTGTAGATTCTAAACTGCAGAAACCACAGGTTGATTTTGCTCACCATTACAACACCAGACCTGAGGCCTAGGATATGCTCAGGCACATTTTTCTCCTCCTTGTCCCCTGAGACCTCCTCCTTGTTCTCTACAATTCGGTGTGGTGCTGCTGACCAAGCACGGGATTGGTGGGAAAGAAGCTATGCTCCCTCTCAAAGGCTAACTAGTTGGGTGGCCGTGGGCAGCAGCCTGCACTACATCAATGGCTTTCAAGCTTTTACCTTCAGGAACAGTAAGAAAATACATATTCCATGGCTGACCAAATACATACATATTTAACTGAATTGAAAGATTTATAGAGCATGCTCTTACTATGTGAAATGTACTCTGGTATTTTTATTTCACTTCATTAAAAAAAAAAAAGGAGCTTTGACTCAATATGTCAAATTTGGGGACCCATTCATTAGCAACCCACAGTTCTTTCTACCTCCTCCTCTCCAAAGAAACTGAACTAAATGAAATGGATGGACTTTGAAAAATCTCTGATTTCATCTTCTTTGCTGTTAAATTTTATATAAACATCTATTATAGTTCGCTGACTTAAAAAGTCCATTGTCATAGTGACTTAACAATGACTTAACTAGTTTCCTGTGGACTTCTTCCCCGTCCCCATCTGTTCTGGTTGGGCTATTTTGAAGGCATCTGTTCTGGTTGGGCTATTTTGAAGGCTTGTATAAAATGGCATATGTTTATGAAAAGTATAATAGATACCTTGTATTCCCCCCCCTCCCCCCCCTTAGCACAAAAACAGGACCACGTTCTTCCTCCTCTGAAATTTAATGGCCCCATTCGACATGTTTACGCGGGCCTCCTTTCTATATGTTTTTGTATGTACCAGTGCCAAGGGTAGTTACCCTAGCCCCACTGCCACCACGTGGCTTAACACCCAGGAGAGTTGGGTTCTAACATTCTCCGGCACAGGGGAGAATAGACCCTCACTGTACTCCCGTTCCTCCACACCAAACTGCCCTTGTCCTCCTGGATGTGCCAGTGACATTCCTGGGGAAGGGGGAAGGGGGGCCAAGAGGAAAGGGAGAAAGCCACACGAAGGTCTCACAGCTCCAGAGCACAGCAAATAATGCGGTGGAGTAGACATATATTTAGAAAACCTTAGTGCAAGCCTCTGGAAAAAACATGTAATCAAAAGGCAATGCGGGGAGAGCTTGGGTGATCAAGAAAACTCCCTGCCAAAAACAAACAAAACAAACAAAACAAAACAAAAAGGAAGGAAGGTATTCAGAAGGAAGGTACCATTGCATCATGTGAATTGGCGACCTGGATCAAGGTATGGCTTCAGAGTCAGGGAAGAGCGCGTCACCCAGCTGCTGCTCCAGGGTCACATTATCTTGCAGAAGGGCGCTGGGGTGACAGAGGAGGGCACACCCCACACCCAGGATGGGATGTGTGTGCCTGTTTGTGCTCTGGGAGGGAAGGCGAGGTGGGAGAGCTGCCTGCAGGGAAAACAGGCTGGAGGGATGGGGTGGGAGGGAGGGGAGTGCGGAAAGAGGTACACCTCCCAGAACTTTCCTCTCCCCTGGTCCCACACACTGGAAATAGAAATAATAACAACATGGAGGGGGGGGGGAGGCGGGGGAATGCTAACAACCGCGGTGGTGTTATCTCTGTACTCAAGTTGCCTCGCTCTGGAAGGGATAGGGTATAAAGTGCAGATTGCGGCTATCTCAGCCGGACGGCTCCGGAGGAGTGAAGGTCCAGGCTGGTGTGTGGGTACGCGTGCCTGCGTGCGTGCGTGCGAGTGACCCCACTTTCAGGGAGGCGGGCTCCCTGCTCTTCCACGGCCCAAGCCCAAAGCCCGGGCTGACCCCTGCCCCCTCCTTTTTTCCCCCTCCACTCCTCCCTCTTTCCCTTCCCTCCCTCCTGAGCGCGACTCCTCTGCACCGGCCCCGCGGAGGCGCCTGGCGGCAGCACCCACGCCGCCGCAGCAGCTCCTGCCCTCAACGCGCCCACCCGCCCGCTGCCCGGGCTCCGAGGGGCCCCAGCGGCGGTGCCCGCAGCCCCGGGCCCGCGGGGCGCGTCCTGCCCCGGGATCCGGCGCGGGAGGCTGTCGGGAGGGCGGCGTGGGAGAGGACACCGCCGAGACGCAGGGGCGGCCGCTCGGGGGGACCAGCTGCGCACCTGGAAAGTTACCCGGCTGCCTGGTGAGGTTCGCGGGGTGGGGGTCCCGGGTTCGGAGGGGGAGAGGGGGCGCCGGGAGGGACCGGGTCGGGGACGCGCGCCGGTGGCTGCTGTGCGCGCCCCGCGCCTCCGTTCCGCACCCAGCAGGTCTCGTACCCGTGCAGTTGGCGTGGGGACGCGTGCAGGCTCGGGGTGGCAGCCTTTGGCGCTGTGTTAGCCAAGGGTGGCAGCCTTTGGTGAGCTTCTGGAGGCAGGGAAGGCTGCTTCCTTTCAAGCAGCTCGGCTGGGGCGGGAGGGGAGAGCTCAGTCCTTGGGGGTTTCTCAGGTTTCTAACAGTCAGCCCGGAGCAGCCCTGGCGTTCTTGCCCTAGGCTGGGGGCTTGTGCTGCTGTCAAGGCGTGCGCTCCAGACTGGGCGCAGCTTCTTGGAGCTCTGGGTAGCTGCTGGAGGACAGCACTCAGGCCAGGACTTTAGGAGTCCTTGCAAACTTGTGTGGGTGTCCTGGGGCACTCCTAGCACCGTGAGTGAGGCGCTTTCACATTTCTTGCTCTGTATTTCCAGGTGATGAAGAAACAAGAGCAAACACATAATGACAATAAATCAGCCACTTGGGGATGAGAGAAGACACAACAAGGGGCTTGATTTTGAAACACACACACACACACACACACACACACACACACACACGTACATGTGAGAATAGAAACAACGCAGGCAGCATTAACAGATAGAAAGGTCTGACAAATTCCTTGGTTTCCTTATTTTCATCTTGTCCCTGAAGTTCCCAGAGATTTTTTTTTTTTTTAAAGAGAACAACATACGCCTGCCCTCTCCCACAGTTCCTTAGAGATTATTGTCTCTTTTTTGCAAGTTTCTTCTTTGCTAGGTGATCATCCCACATATATACAGCATCTGTTGCCTAATTTCCTACAGGAGGAGCTCATATGACTGGAGAGTTCTCTTTGGGGAACTGGAGGCCATCCTCTCCTTTGGAACATTGTGCACCTAAGAATAAAAGCCATAAAAAAGATAGTGCAAAGAGATCTTTCTCTTTTATGGGAAATACTCCACAGTTCTGAAGTCCTTACAAGTGAAGCTAATTCACCTCAGAGTGAAGGCATTTGCTGCCTGATGATTGCCCAACTCTTTTGATCCATATTGCCTTGCTTCCTTAGGCCAGTTATTTTCAACCCCTGTGCCACAAAGATACTTAAAACATGCAATATTTTTTTAAAAACAGTGTGTTTAGTCAGTTTTTTTAAAAACATTGTGTTTACCTCTTTCCCGTTAGATTGTAAAATTAAAAAAAAAAACACCAAAAACGACAACTGCAAACACAACAATAGCCATCCTTTGCGAATGAATCACAATTATACTTATTTTTTGTCAGATCAGTAAAATATATAATACATTTTTGGGTGTGCTGCAGAATTTTAGTAATTAGTTTATGTTTGCCTTGGGATGAAAAAAGGTTGAGAATTCCTGATCTAGACCATTTTCCTATTAATTATCCCCTTTTCCCCTGTGTTTTCATTTTCTCTATCTTCACTGGTTCATTATTGTGGCCTTACAAAGAACTCTCGTTTCCACTGTCCGAAAAATCCCTACTCTGAGCACCTGCTCTTCCCATGGTCCTTTGTCCTAACTCTTTCATGAAGTCTAAATTCATTGTTTTCCCCTCTTATCTCAATTTTTTTTTTACATGTCTGTGGGGTATGAATTGCAGCCTGCTCACCTCTTGAAAATGTTATCCTCATTGGCTCCATGATAGTACTTCCTAGATCTCTTAATTGTACAACCATACTTTCTCCATCTTTGTTGTTTCTCCTCCTTGTCCTATTTATCTATAGATAATTGTCTAAGTATGTGTCCATAACCATAGAAGTGTTCCTTTCTTCTCTCCCTGAGTCATCTCATTTTTTAATGGGTCTTAAATTCTTACCTCTGTGAAGAGACCTCTCGCCTTGACCTTTCTTCTTGGTTACTATCTGCAGACATTTTCACCCTCATGACTCAGAGACACTCAAACTCAACATAAGAAGATTCATTACTTTTTATAAATCATGCTCATTCGCTGGACTTTGGTCCATGTCACAGTACCTAGCCCATACATTGTACTCTATTCATTTTTTTTTTAATGAATGAATGAGTTCACAGTACTACCTTCCTCCGAGCCTTTTTATTGTATAAACATTGTTAAAACATTGGAATCATTTTTGACTCCCCATTGAATTACCACATTTAGAGATTCTGCTCCTGCAGTATTCCTCCCACCATTTTCATTCTTTCTTATTAATCCCTCCAGATCCTCTCTTACTTTTACCAAAATAATAGCTTTTTTTTCTTTTTTTCTCCCCCCCCCCCCCATCTGTAGTTTCTCTTTCAAACTTCATATAAACCTAGACATTCTTCCTCTCTTCGTTGCCAGTCTCCTGGGCACTTTCATCTACTTCTTCAGTCTCTACTTCGGACTCACTTATTGCTACATATTTTCACTTCCCTTCTTCTCACTTTCTAGTCCTTAATTTCTTACTGTCTATTGAACTCCTCCATCCTGAAATTTCCACAGGTCCTTCAAACTGAGGGTGTCCAAAATTAAACTTACCCTTTATTTTTTTATTGTATTTTTTAAATGTATTTTATTGATTTTTTACAGAGAGGGATAGAGAGTTAGAAACATCGATGAGAGAGAATCATCAATCAGCTGCCTCTTGCATACCTCCCAGTAGGGGGATATGTCCACAACCAAGGTACATGCCCTTGACAGGAATCGAACCTGGGACTTTTCAGTCCACAGGCTGATGCTTTATCCACTGAGCCAAACCGGTTTCGGCTAAACTTGCCCTTTAAAGTCTGCCCCTCACTTGAGTTAATGATATCACCTCTTACCCATCTGCCACAATGGAAACTTCCAAATCTTTATTGTTTCTTCTTATCACTCCTCAGATTCTATAAGCTACAATCTCCTGACCTACATCTATAGAATTACACTTCTCTGTGTTTGCCCGTTTATCTGATACTGTATCACCGAAAAGTAGTTGAATAGCATGGCACCAAATTTGGCAGTGAGAATATAGGCTATGTGGCAGCTATAACATCCACTGTGAACATTCTGCTGGGGAAAGGGGCACTTCAGAAAGATAGTCAGCCTCTGGAGTAGCTGGAACTGGTTCAATGAGAAGCTTGTCTGACTGCCTAACAAGAGAAAATTTACTCTCCAAATCAGATGCCATTGACAGAGAAAACATGCAGTAGATTCTAACCTGAGTCCCAGGTCAGTGGTCACAAGATCAGATAGACAGGTGTTTTAATTGTGGCAGTGATAACGGAATTGCGTTATTTCACATAAGGAAAACTGTGTGGTTTGCTTCAGGGAGGAGAAGTAGGGGTTTATATATTCGATGACGTTTAATTATTTTCTAAAAGAACTCTGGTGAAACCAAGTTAAGCATAACACCAAATGTATGTTTCGTATGTTCTTGGGAGACTGTCTATAAAAGCCTGTATAATCACTCCTCTGCTTCCAGGCTACACTGCCCGTATCATGAAAAAGAATCTATTCTATTTTTCATGATTTAGTGAAGGGAAGGAAATTTCAAAGTTATCTGTAGCCATAGATTTTTACCAATGTCTTATGATAATGTTTTTTTCTCTTCTGGCTACCATGGAGATGATTCATTTTTTCTTTAGTTCAAAAAGTTCCAAGCATTAGAATAAGATTGGAACTCTGGCCATAATCTGGTCCCATCACCTCCTACTTGGATTGGTGCAATAGCCTTTTACATTTTCTTCCTCTAAACTCTTTTCACTCCATTCCATATTTGTTGCCAAGAAAGTTATTTTTCTAAAGGCCAAGTATGAACATATCACTTGAAATAAACTTGACCTACAATAACATCCTCATACCATAACATGGGATATGATGACGTTTTTTCAGTATCTTTTTCAGCTTCATTTCTCTTCTCTTGATATGCCTGGTGTATTTCCACCTTTTTCCTGACTATGCTATTAACTTCTTTGCATTCACTCTTTAACACACGCGCACACACGTGTGTGTGTGTGTGTGTGTGTGTGTGTGTTTGTGTGTTTTTAATAATAGCCTTTAATTTTTAGAGCAGTTTTAAATTTATAGAAAAATTATGTAAAAAGTACAGAGAGTTCTTATATACTCCCCGTGTGCTGCCCTTTCCCCTATTTTTTATTTAAACATATTTTATCAATTTTTTTTTTTTTTACAGAGAGGAAAGAAGAGGGATAGAGAATTAGAAACATCGATGAGAGAGAATCATCAATCAGCTGCCTCTTGCACACCAATTACTGCGGTTGTGCCTGCAACCCAGGTACATGCCCTTGACTGGAATCGAACCTGGGACCTTTCAGTCCGCAGGCCGATGCTCTATCCACTGAGCCAAACCGGTTTTGGCTCCCCTATTCTTAACATCTTGTGTTACTGTGGTACATTTGTTATAATCGATGAACCAATATTAATATATTATTATTCACTAAAGTACGTATTTTACAATAGGATTCATTCTTTATGCTGTATATTCTATAGGTTTGGAAAAATGTACGAAGACATGTACCCACCATGAGCACATCACACAGAATAGTGGCACTGCCCTACAATTGCCCTGTGCTCACCCATTCATTCCTTCCTTCCTCTCCCCAGGTTCTTGGCAACCACTGCTCTTTTTACTGTCTTCAAGAATTTTCATTTCCAGAATGTCATATAGTTGTAATCATACAGTACATAGGTTTCTCAGGTTGACTTCTTTCACTTAGTAATAGTCATGCAAAGTTCCTCCAGGTCTTTTTATGGCTTGATAGTTATTGCTTTGCATACTGAATAGTATTTATTATTGTCTGGATCTACCAGTTTGCTTATCCATCTATCCATCTGAAGGACATATTGGTTGCTTCTAAGTTGTGGCGATGATGAAAAAGCTGCTATAAATATCCATGTACAGATTTTGGTGTGTTTTCATATCAGATGCATAAATACCAAAGAACATGATTGCTGGATTATATGATTATTTAACTTGGTGGGAAACTGCCAACTGTTTTCCCAAGTGGCTGTGTCATTTCACATTCCCACTAGCAATGAATAAGAATTCCTGCTGCTCCACAGCCTCTCAATTGTTAGGTGTTGTCAGTGTTCCTAATAGGTGTGTAGTGGTATCTCACTGTTGTTTTAATTTGAGATTACCTAACTACATATATGTTCAGTATCTTTTCATATCCTTATTTACCACATGTGTATCTTCTATGGTAGTGGTTCTCAACCTTTCTAATGCTGCGGCCCTTTAATACAGTTCCTCATGTTGTGGTGACCCCCAAACATAAAATTATTTTTGTTGCTACTTTATAACTGTCATTTTGCTACTGTTATGAATTGTAATGTAAATATCTGTGTTTTCCAATGGTCTTAGGCTCTACAGCAGTGGTTCTCAACCTGTGGGTGGCCAGGGTTACCTGCTACTGTTTTTTTTTTTTTTAATTTACATTATAGTTCATTTACAGTAGCAAAATAATTCATCTTAGTAGAAAATCATATTGCAGGCTCGATCCCCATTAGGGGGCATATAGGAGGCAGCCAATCAATGATTCTCTCTCATCATTGATGTTTCTATCTCTCTCGCCCTCTCCCTTCCTCTCTGAATCAATAAAAACATATTTAAAAAATAAAAAAATAAAACATTAAACCCAAGATTACTTAGATTTTCTTCTGTGTTTTATAGTTTTGTGTTTTATATTTAGGTCTTTGATCCATTTTGAGCTAATTTTTGTGAGAGATTTAAGGTCTGTGTCTAGAATCTTTTTTTTTTTTTTTTTTTTTTTTTACATGTAGGATGTCTAATTGCTCCAAAACAACTTGATAAAAGAACCATCTTTTCTCCATTGAATTGCCTTTGTCAAAGGTCAGTTGACTGCATTTGTTTGGGTCCATTTTCAGGGTTCTCTATTTTGTTCCATTGTTCTATTTGTCTATTATTTCATCAATACCTCTGTCTTGATTATTGCAGCTTTATAGTAAGTCATGAAATCTGGTAGTACCAGCACTCTGACTTTGTTCTTTTATAATATTGCCTTGGCTTAGTACATATTTTTGAGCAATATGATTTTCTACTAAGATGAATTATTTTGTTGGATAAATAATGTTATAATAATAATAGTAATATTTAATATTTATTAAACACATACTAAATGTCAGGCACTGTGCTAAATTCTTATTATGGCTTATCTAAGTTAACCCTCTAACAGCTCTAAATAATACACTGAGTGGCCATATTATTATGATATCTGAATGCATAATAATCTGGCCATTGAGTATATATATATTTATTAGAGGTCCAGTGCATGAATTCGTGTATGTGTGGGGTTTGGCCAACCTGGCCAGGGGGAGGGGACATGGGCAGTTGACCAGCCTGCCTGCTGGTCGAACTCCTGGTTGAGGGGACAATTTGCATATTAGCCTTTTATTAGAGAGGATTTACACTGAGTGGCCAGATTATTATACAGTCAGAGATCATAATAATATGGCCATTCAGTGTATGCAACAATATTTTATCTGTCTATTGATCAATCTATGTGTTTTTCTCTCTCTTCTATTATTGACACTCAACCTTAAAATCATGCCCAAGGTCATATAAATATTAAGTACAAGTGCTTGGATTGGGACTCTGTCTCTATAACCTTAGCCAGCATTATACCATGTCTCATATTTACAGATATGCAAAAATGTGTGTGTGTATTTTTATATCAGACTCCAGATGGGTAGAGCGAGAAATAGATCAAAGTCAAGATGTTGGTTTCTAGCTGCTTTAGGACCGGAGGAAAAACAGACAACAAATCCTGATTCCTCCCACCTTGGCTGCCAGGTGTCAATCTGCCTGCAGGAAACTCACAAGAAAGTGTTGCTTTTGCCCTGAGTTTTTTCTAGTTACCTTTTATGCATGACATTTCCTAAATAGTAAAGTAATTTAATAATAGTGGAAAATTTTGTATAGTTTTCCTCTCTTCCTGCTAAATGCCACTTCTCATTCTGTTCCTCTCTCTTGTCCCAGACTGCAGAATACCGCTTTCACAGTGAACCATGTCTTTTTGTGTTGCCTTTAAGGATAATTAGGTGGTTCCCTTTGGAATAAGAGGCCCCATGAAGGCATTGCAAAGGAGGAATCCCCTTGGGCCTGCAACCTGGACTAGGCCATTCCTGAAGCTTCCTGGTCTCCATCTTTTGGTGGGCTTCCCTTAACAGAGAAGGTTTCTCAGGTGTTTGCTTCAGAATGACTTATTTTTCCTTTTTTAGAGAATTTTATTTGGAGTGAAAATATAGAGCCCATCCCAATGATTTATTTTCTTAATGCAAAATATAATTCAGGCAGAGTAAGATCCCTCAAGAGAATAATTTGCATCTTTAAAGACCTCCTGTCTGGAAGATCTCTAGTTTACTAGACTATTGTCCCACTCAGTGGTGATCCTTTCTGGGTATTTCCTTAAAGGAGACACTAGGTGCCTTGTCTCTTCACTTAGAAGAAGAGCTGCCTGGTGCTTATTACATGTCAGATATTACTCCTCATGCCTTACTAACATACTCTTCATAGTAACACATATGAGATGGATATAACTATATGTATTTTCTAGATTAGAACACCAATAATTCTATCTAAGTAATTCATAGAAGGTTGCATAGCTGGAGAAGGCAAATTGTTTTCCTACCCTGGATAGCCACTCTTCATTGCCCATCTTAGATCCTGGTCTTTATCTCCAAGCTCATTTCTTATTACTTTAGGTGCTGCCTTCTGATTAGAATGACTTTAACAACCTATAGTTGCTAGATTGATGGGGCAACATCCTGTGGTTCATTTCTCTTGGTGGCTAGCAATACATATTTGAGAAGTAGCTTATCTGTCTTAGTGACTGATAGAGGAAACAGAGTAAATCAAATTAGTTTTTATGAAATCAGACACCCAAAGCCTTGGCTTGAGGGACAAAAAATTGAAATGGGTGAATTCACTAAGAAATCAGAGTACTGAGCCATTTGGTAACTTACATATCCTAAATTAGTGACTTGAAAGATGAGTTGCTCTCATTTCACCCCTCTTTGGAATTGTAAATAACTTGAAAGATTTATACAGCTTTCAAACTTATTCCATTAAGACCAAATTATAGTTGATGTTTTGGGAGAATTTAACATCTTCTACTTAATCCTACTCCAGGTTTGTAAAATTACTGTTGGATTGGACAGAATGTTTTGAATGCCATTAGCAAAAATAATTCTAAGTCTTTTCATATTTAGAATTATAGAATTGTTTTCAGTGTCAAATTCAAAGGCAAATTCATGGAACTATGCCCCTGATATAGTACATGACAGGTCTTAGGTAACAAAAAATTAGTTGTTAGTTTACTGTTAGATTTAAGAGTTTTTGTGTTCATTTTTGTTTTTGTTTCCTTTTTATAGGGCAATTCCTTTCCCCCCAACTACCTTCCTTCCTGTAAGGTTTGAGGTGCAGGAAATGAGTCAGAGACCACCAAGACATATTAAAGGAGGTGTATTCCCCAGTAATGAGCAGGACTCATTACGGAGGTAGAGAAATCAGAATTAAAGGAGGGGAGAGAAGAGAAGAGAAGGGAGGGACCCAACCCAGCTGACTCCATAGGCAGAGAGAGAACAGCAGCACATGGAAGGGAGAGGTTGGGGGAGCCTTTTGAGGGGAGGAACAAGAAAGGGTGGGACCCAGGGCGGAATAGGAAGGGGAGTGCTCTAGGGCACTTCGGTATGCGCTGATTGGTGGTTCAATGTCTCTGGGATGTCTCTATGGCAGATTCCAGTAATGTCATAACTCCGCCCACCAGTTGGGGGGAGGAAGGATCTCACACTTCCATCCCGCCTTGGTTTAGTAATGCTTGTCCATGTATCAAAAATGTGCATAGAGAAGAAGGCTCATAGCTGCTTGCTAAAAACGTGCACACATTAATTTTGGATGCCTTTGGGAGCACCCTTCTCATGCCTGTCAGTCAGGATCTCATTCAAGGTTATTCTTAGGTCCCAGTCTGATGTCTTCTGAATTGCTTCTTCAGGAGACAAGGTTATCCAGGGCTACTTCTTTGAATTCTAGTAGTATCCTCTCTGAATTCTCATCTCCTCGACCTTTTTATGTATTCTGAATTACTAAGAACAGTAAATGCTGCCAAGTCAACAGATATTTAAAGGTTGCAATGTATATAGGCAATTCTCTGGAGACTAATATTCATTAATGACTGCTTGGAACTTGACTTCTATGAAGAATATTTAAGTACCACAAGATTACTTTTATAAGTACTTTTATTTTCTGTCTGTACCATCCATCATAGGCAACCTACATTGGCCATTTGGCTGCATCTGTTTGAAGCTTTGGAGGCTGTTTTACATCTTTATGTCTCTGTCTTTATTGTTGTGGCGGTCGTGATTATTCTAGTAAAGCCAGGGAAGTCAATGTAAGAATTTCATTTCTCTCTGAATTTGAAATTTGGAGGGAGACAGGGGCAAGAATGTGTGGGTTATATAACTTCAACATTTCATCTATTCTGATTAGATGATGAGAGGAAATTAAACTCAGTTTATAAGTTTTATAATGCTGCTTTGGTTATGGCTATCAAAAACTGCACCTGCGGAAGTGTGAAGTTTACGTAGGTAGCCTAAAATGACTTAAAAGTATCCTAATTAATCAAAGCAGTATTTTCCCAGTCTCACCCTTTAGAGTTCTTTTTGAGTTTGCTCACTTGTGCTTATTATCTGCAGATGATTTATTTTCTGTTTTCACTGAATTGACTCAATAAGCCTGTTACCCAATTTAGCCTCCACTTAAGCAATGATATTAATGAGATCCCAACTTTGTGGTGCCCATCGTCTGTATTTCTAATAATGTTAAAATAAGTGCATAGCTATTGAACTACAAAATATTTCTGAACCAACTAGCCTCATTCCTCATACTTCTGATCTGCTTTTCACCCACTGGATATGGGGCCACTTTGGGGCCTACACTGAGGATATTCTTAACAGGAAAAAAAGGAGCCTTGTACCATAGGTCGTCATTTATGGACAACCTTGGCTTCAGGATAAAAAGTAAAGGATGTAGGAAAATCTTCGTACCTCTCTTTTACCTTCTAGTAATCACAATCCAGAAGGTTTTGTTTCTCCTCCTCCTCGTCCTCCCCCTCCTCATCCTCCCCTCCTCTTTTACTTCTTCTTCATGCAAAACTTAACAGGTACCCAGGGCAGGAGAAAACTGCTAATAAAGCCACACCAGCTCTTCCTCTTTCTGCCCTGCAATTCAGATGTGTTATCTTCTAAATGCAGGGAGGGTTCCTTAGTGTAGCCTTGCAGGGAGCTGTGAGACTTGTGACATTTCCAAGTCCCCGCTGCTATAGCTGCTCCTGTGTGTTTTATCTCTGCCATGCTTACATCCAAATCGCAGCTCTGTTGTGATGCTTTTGTGACTGCTGTCCAGAGAGAATGACCAAAGAGAACAGCAGGTAATACAGGCCATTTCTGCAAAAGACCCAGGTGTGATACTTGTGCCAGCAAAGGGACAGAGTACAATGAAACCAAATGCCCACTCCTCCTCCTGGAGGGATAAAAGGAACGGATCAATGACTTTCCTTCTGGAAGCATGGGGGAATTTAGTGTTTATCAAACAATGATGACATCTGTGCTTCTATTTATGAAACAGATGGGAATAAGAGGGAGTGGTGAGGGGGCTGTTAGGTCGTGAAACTCCACTGGGTAATTCCCAATTCGGTGCCCTCTTTCAGGTTCTTGAGCAAAATGGGAAATGGTTCGGTGAAACCCAAACATCCCAAGCATCCAGATGGTCACTCCGGGAACCTCACCTACAATGCCCTGCGGAGCAAGGTGACAGAGCTGGAGAGAGAGCTGAGGAGGAAGGATGCCGAGATCCAGGAGCGGGAGTACCATTTGAAGGAACTGCGGGAGCAGCTGTCGAAGCAGACCGTGGCCATTGCGGAGCTCACGGAGGAGCTGCAGAACAAGTGCATCCAGCTGAACAAGCTGCACGATGTGGTGCACATCCAGGGTGGCAGCCTGCTTCAGGCCTCTCCAGACCCGGTGCCTCTGGAGGTGCACCGGAAGTCCTCGGGGCTGGTCTCTCTCCACAGCAGGAGGGGAGCAAAGGCTGGGGTGTCTGCCGAGCCAACAACCCGAACCTATGACCTCAATAAACCCCCTGAATTTTCCTTTGAGAAAGCAAGAGTCAGAAAGGACTCCAGGTAAGATGTGCCCACACTCCTGTGACTCCGGTAGCCTTAATATTATGAAACACTAGAGTGTTATTCATTAAGCCTTGTCAGTGGTAAAGAGCATTATTACCCTTTCAGATTTGGGGATAAACTTACTTCTAAAATGGTCTTGCTTTGCAATAGGGTCTCTCTTAAAGGAGGACTTTTCTTTAAAGAATTGTGCTTGGACGTTGATTCGTGATATGTACAACTGAAAAACTGAGTTTATGAAACTTATTTTCATTATCTTGACAACCTTATGGGAGTGAAAAGGTAGTTCTCCCTTTCTATAGGAGTGGAACTTAAAAGTGTACACAAATTACAATGCATTATGAATATGCATAGCAAACCCATTAACTAGCACTTAGTATGCAAATGTTGTGAAAATGGAATAAGCTGAAGCTTCAGAACTGGATGAATTCATTCATTCACCCGTAGTTCAGATTGAGCACTATGCTACTTTCATGCAGCCACTGTTAGATGCTAAATAGACATCAGTGAATAAATAGACACAGAGCTTTTCTCAGCAACAGATAGTATACATGGAAACAAGTTAACGCTGTCTAATGATTAATTGGGATAAGTGATATGAAGGTTATAGTCGGTGGTATCTGGGGTTTGAGGAAGAGAGGGGCAAAGGGGCAACAGAATTGGGATTGCCCTGGAGGCCTGGCTGAGGAGGTGACCTTTAACTGAGACCCAAAGGAGGAAAAGGAATATGATCGAGGTGGGAAGGACGTTTCAGGCATTGGGAACAATAAAAGCTAGAATTAATTATAAAGATAAGTTTTGTTGTTTTTTTTTAAAAGGAACATGTACCACATCATTCTTATATGTGTATTTTGTATGTGTATAGGTGTGTGTGTGTGTGTCTGTGTGTGTGTGTGTATGTGTGTGTGTACATTTCTCTTCTGGTTCAAGTTTGAGTTTCCTAACCAGGAAAGATTGACTAGAAACATCATGAATTAGGGTTTTCTTTCTGAATTATTTTTAAGTGAGTATTTATTAGTTGAAATTAGATCTTTTGCCTTGATAATGTCTTGGCTGAGCCTGAATCTCTCTTGAAAAATGCAAGATTTGTGATATTAAAACAAATTTTAATCTATTCACTGAAACAAGTAATATAAATCAAGATAAAACATCTGACTTAAATGAATAAATGATTAATTTTGACAACAGATAGAAAGGCAGGTTAAATTCATCAATTTGTTGACTCTACTTGACATATAGTGAATGACTGATAAAGTATTTTCTAATAAAACAAATCAAGCTGGAGTATTAGTTATATTATTCTGTGGCTGAAAGAAATCTGATAGTTCAGCAGAGTGTTTTTTAATATATTTTATTGATTTTTTACAGACAGGAAGGGAGAGAGATAGAGAGCTAGAAATGTCGATGAGAGAGAATCATCCACCAGCTGCCTCTTGCACACCCCCTACCGGGAATGTGCCTGCAACCAATGTACATGCCCCGACCAGAATCGAACCTGGGACCTTTCAGTTCGCAGACCGACACTCTACCGCTGAGCCAAACCGGTTTTGGCAGCAGAGTGTTTTTAAGCCAAGATTTTTAATTATAGTTGGTTTAGAAATGTCTTATTTATTTCCTTTAATAATTACTTATTTTTAATGGTGCAAATTCAGAAATTATAAATTTTACAAACTTACGCTTGTTTTTCAAAAATTGAATATCATCCGGTATTCCCTTCTGATATGTCAGAGATATATGCACATTTGGCAATATTAAATATTATGTATTATTACTAACTAACTAAGTATATATATATATATATATATATATATATATATATATATATATTAGTACAGAAGCACAATATATAATTTACCCACACACAAAGAAATCTTTCAAATAGCAATGGACTTGTGTATATGGGAAAAGAGTGGGAGAATTTGAAGTAATTTGTCTTCTTTCACCCTCTCCCTATATATACCACCAGATTTCTTCTCTTGAACAAAGATTATGTTCAATTATTTTGTTCCAAAGACTAATGTCCTCCTTGAAGCAAAACATCATTCTCCTGGTGTTAGGAAACTGAGTAATCTGGGATAAATATATTTCTTTGTTATAACCAGGCAAAGAAAATTAGCAGTTATATACAGTCTATTCCTGGGCCAAACCACCTGTCTAGTGAGTGGGATAAGAAGAGCGAAGACATTATACCTCTTAAATAAGGTTTAGCAATGATTCTCCTCATCATCAAAGCAAGCCAAGTGGGTATAAATCTATGTTGAGGTCATGATGAAGAAACAGGCTCATTGATTCCTTAATGATTAAGTCCTCAGGAAACCAAACTAGGTAATTCATGCCCTAATATTCCATATCTGCTTTTATAGGGTTTTGTGGTTCTAAATTGGAAATTAATTAGACTAAGGGAGCCACTCTTTTTTGTTGTTGAGTGCTTTGTATCTCATGTGTGAAGTTTGTGCTTTAGTTTTTCTTACAAAATCTCTCTCTCTTTACCTCTGTAATAACTGACTAAACACAGGTGATATCATCAAATTTTCCATTTTTTTTAAAGTGCTCAATATTGAAATTCATTTTCCATTTTCAAACAGTTTCAGTTTTAGAGAAAATCCATGAGTAAACTTTAGATATTTTTATATATCTTATATACAGCCTATGAACTATTGTGTAAGAAACAATTTTCTAGAAGTTAGGTCATTTTAAAAGATGGGCGCATCATTCACTGATAAAGGGATGATGTCAGTATCCATTGGTTTGGTTACGTGTCCCAGCAGTACTGTTAGATAATAGAGTATTTAAGATATCCATCAAAATAGTTCTTCATTTATTGTTAGGGTCACATGCTTTATTTGTTCAACTTTTATAAACTTTCCTGGCTGAATTTATGACAAAATTCATTTCTATTAATATGTGTTCACTACATTTTAAAACTATATACATTTTTATTGATTTTAGAGATGAAGGGAGAGGGGAGAGAGATAGCAACATCAATGATGAGAGAGAATCATTGATCGGCTGCCTCCTGGATGCCCAGCAACCTGGGGTATAGAGCCCGCAACCCGGGCATGCGCCCTGACTGGGAACCATGTCTTCCTAGTTCATAATCTGATGCTCAGTCTCTGAGCCATGGCTGCCTGAGCTCCACTACGTTTTGCATAAAGTCTCTTCTCCCATCTGCATCTGAAAGCTAGAGAGGCTTTCCAGTCTTTTTCTCCAAAAGGATGTCTCTGACTAATACTTAACAGTGAGCAAGAGAGGGGAGACTCAGCCCTCGTGTAACCCACAGGAGTAGGGAGATAGGAAGTACTGACAGAAACCAGACAATAACCTTTGGGGAAATGGTAGATTTGCAATTTGAGAATTCAAATTCAATAATTCACCAGAAACCCTACAACCCATGACATGGCATTCTGTAAGACTGCTGAGCCCCTGATCAAATGTATTATAAATGGCCAGTCAATCTCACCAAGTGCCAGGCAGCCTGCTCACGCCAGCTGTGTTGTCCTCTACCCATCCAGTGTACCTGTAGGTCCCAAAGGGGTCACTCAAACTGTATACATGGTTACTTCTCCTTGCTTTCTTTCTATGAAGGAACTTGTGTCCTCTACTGTCTCTTGCAAAATCCAAGGATCAAGTTTTTAAGAGCAGGTTCTAGAATTATTCAGTGTTGTCCAATAGAATTTTAGAAGTGCTGGAAATGTTCTATAAACTCTATTGTCCAGTATGGAAGCCAATGGCAAAATGTGGCTGTTGAGCACTGGAAGTATGTGGCCAGTGTCACTGAGGAATTCAATTTTTAATTTTAATTAATTTAAAGATTACCAGTAAATAGCCTCATGTGTCTGATGGCTACTGTATTGGATATTGCAGTTTTATGTTTTTTTTGTTTGTTTGTTTGTTTTGTGTATATGTGTGGTTTGTTTGTTTTACCATAACCACTATCCCCTGAGATCAAAACAATGATTTAGTGAAGTTTGGGAAAAGTTTATAGACAAAATAAGACCTATGTTTGGTTTTAGGACAAATCACAGAAAATGAGTGCTTGCCTGTCAGACTGAAGTGGGCACAAAGTGGAATCACTCTTAAGCTGCATTAAACCTTCAGTGTAATATCATAGGAGTTTGTAGTGCTTTGGCATTGTTCCCACTGACCATGGCAGATCTTCCAAAGGGTGCAACTATGTGGGCATGAGGCCCATTTCTATGACAGGTACTCCGCCCGCCTTCCCGAAGTATCCTAAACCATGATGAGTCAGAGCACTACAATCTACCTGTGTGATCCCTAGTTGAAATTTATTGTGAACATAGGGGACTTCAGAGATAGAACCTTAGAGATTATTTCAGGCTACCCCACTTACGGGAGAGTGAGGAAGCAGGTGCAGGGGAATTGCAGAGCTAAGATTAGAATCCGAGATTTTGACTTTGAAACCAGTTCTTCCCCTTTACAATCCCAACGTTTTTAGACTGCTCACAAAGCTCTAAGGTAAGGCCAGAAGTCAGGCCAGCCTGGGCACTAATCTGCTTTATTTTGACATGCTCTATGGATTGGTAGGAAGAATGATCATGCCTCCTGGCTTCTTCCAAGCAGAGCTGACCAAAGCTTATCCTAACCCTAACCCTAACCCTAACAGTGCATTAATATTTGCCCAGTGTTGGGTCCTCAAAGCTCAGGATGTTGTGAACAGAACACAGAGAATGGGTTTAATCCATTTTATAGCACACATTGTGATACATACGGAGGGTCTGAGAACTATCAATGGCAGAGGAAGGGGAGAAAGTTCAGATAGCATTTCTGTTCATGTCTGAGTCTGCCTTGAGGCCAAGAGAAGCCTGTTTTCAGCGGTCAGCCTTTTTACTGAAATGACATTTTTTGTTTATGTAGACATCATTTAGCAAGCTCCACCACCAGCAGAGCAAAATTAGGAGCTTGTGCTGGAACACAGGCAAATTAATCAGAGACATCTGGCAAGTTGCTGGTCTGCCTTTCCCCTAAGAACGCTTGAATTATCATTTGAAACTATTGTTCTTTGGGAAAAGAAAGATAAAAGGAAGATTTGCCATCTGACTTCAGTCACTGACTGTTTCAGAAGGCCAATGCTGTCTCTTTGTTGCTGCCACTCCAGGAACAGAATAGGTAAGAGCAGAAAATGCCAGTGAGTCATCTTTTTAAATAAGTCACAGAGGCAGAGTGTGTTTGTTACTATTTGTGCTTTCTTTCTGAAGTGCTGCTGAGCATTTGCATGTGCATTATAGAAATGTAGCTCCTTTATGGAACAGGAGTGTTATGGAAAATGGTAGTAGTTATAATAATAATATTTACTTATCACTAGTTCTGTGCCAGGCACCACTCTGAACACTTCATAAATATTGATCATAATCATCCTTACAGCAAACCTATAAGGTAGATATTATTATCAACCCCATTTTATATGTGAGAAACTGAGGCATGCAGAATTGATTAACTTGCCTTAGGTGACACTTTGATATTTTGATATTTTTAATGTTGGAACCAAAATTAAAACCTGCTATTTAAAGTCTCTTCTAACAACTCCTGTATACCACTTTTACAAGAAGAAAAGTAGAGAAATCTTTACATTTTAGCTGGAAAGCCTTGGAAAAATTAAATATATAATTTGAAATAGATACATTTGAAATTTCTTTTTATGGGATGATTACAAATATCTTCCTGCTGTTGTTATTTCTCCCTGAAAATTATGCATCCAGAAAGTGCTACCCTGGTATAAGTTTGCAATAGGGAAAACTTTTGCTGCGGGCTAGAGAGAAATAAACTCCCCCCCATGATATGGTGACTTAGATGTGGCTATCTGAGAGGTTCTAAATATAGATTTTACATAGTTAAATTAGTGAAAACTTTAAAAGTGCATAGACGAAGACTTAATTATCAGTTGGACAGTTAAAAAATTCATACGTATGCTTATTGATGCTATTACCTTAACCTGAGTCTTCAGCAAAGCAAAGAAATGAAGATACATAAGGGAGGAAGAAGAGAAAAGTTCAATTGTGTGGTGATTCCATAGCCAGAAGCTGTGGGTGAAGTTAGTTGAGTGTCTGAGGGAAGTGGTCAGCGTGTTTGAAAATGGAAAGTTATGTTTCATAGCAATAATGTGTATGTAGACATCAAGGTCAGAACTAGCTAGCTACTTCGGGATGGGGTGAGAAAATCAAGTTCGGGGTTAACTGCTAGATGTCTGTTGTTTTCATTACATCATCTCATGGAGGCTGGGAACTGGCTCATTGTCTAATGAGGAAGGTGTTGCTTTTCTGTTGTACCAAAGGTGAAATGAAAGCTTACAGTCAAACAGCTTGCTCACGGTCATGTCATGCTGTGGTAGTTTCTTTTTCTTTAAAAAAAAGAAAAAGAAAAAAAAAATATATATATATATATATTTCTTTATTGATTTTGAAGAGGAAGGGAGAAGGAGAGAAAGACAGTAACATTAATGATGAGAGAGAATCATTGATCAGCTGCCTCCTGCACACCTACTAGGGATCAAGCCAGCAACCCAGGCATGTGCCCTTAGCCGGAATCGAACCCAGGACCCTTTAGTCTACAGGCTGACGCTCTATCCACTGAGCCAAGCTGGAAAGGGCTGTGGTAGTTTCCAATCTGAGTAGGCTGATGTCAAAGTGTGTTCTCTACCATAGTGTACACACTTTTATGGGTGGTGCTGCCTACAGTGTGACTAGCTCCCCCTTGGAGTTGGGCAGAGAGGTAGGGAGCAAGGAGAAGTTGAAGAACCTGCCTGAAATTCAGTGGCAGCTGCCTTGACATCTTGAAGTGAAATAGACTTTGTCTAAGTCCTCTCACTTCCCGCCCTGTCTTTTCTTCTTTCTCACTAAGACCCAAAGGCCCTTGGGCTCCCCTCATTCTGCACTCTCACCCTATCCCCCTCTCAACCTCTCAAGTTATCTTCTGCTTGGTTTATAGCCATCCTTTGCTCCTCACTTTATCCTCAAATCTTTCAGCCCGCCAGTTGTCAGGTGTTAGGAAAATGTTTAATTTTTAAGCCTCAGAGAACACTGGGGATTCGAAGACCTGTTGTTTTGAGAAACCAATAGTCTACATGCTCACAAGCATTCCATGCCAGTTCCCTGCTAGATTCCAGGAAAGAGTGCCGTCGAAACGGTATAGTTGAGAAGACAGTGGCCTTTTCCTCTTTGCTTGTCCAATCAGAAGGAAGCATTGTCACTGACCTTTGCCTCCTAGTAATTGGTGCAGTGTTTCCAGGGGAGCCTCCCTTTTCTTTTCTGGAAGCCTAGGCAGCTCAGCTCATGTCCCCTGACTTTTATAGGGTTTAACCTGCAATACAATTTTCAAGAAGGGGGAAAAGATCTGAAGCCAGGAATAATGCTTTTCAGTTTTTAGATTCTGAAAGTTCCTCCTATGTGAAAGATACACTTCTTGAAATTTTTATCCTTTGGCCAAAGCTATTTCCTTTCTTTAAAGTCTCATCTATATAATAAAAGCCTAAGTGACCGTTACGGCAGAACAACCAGAATGACCGGTCACTATGAAGCACACTGACCACCAGGGAGCAGACGCTGAACTCAGGAGATGCCCCCTGATGGTCAGTGCGCTCCCACAGGGACAGTGCTGCTCAGCCAGAAGCCTGGCTCACAGTTGGCAAGCGTAGTGGCTGGGCTGTGGCAGGAGCCTCTTCCATCTCCACAGCAGCACTAAGGAGCTGTGAGCTCAGCGGTAAGGAGTAGGGAGCAGGTGGGCAGTAAGGAGTGAGGTATATCTGACTGCTCGCTTAGGCCCGATCCCAATGGTGATCAGGCCTAAACCAGCAGGTGGACATCTCTCGAGGGGTCCCAGACTGTGAGAAGGCACAGGCCGAGCTGAGGGATCCCCTCCCCCAACTCCAGTGCATGAATTTTGTGCACCGGGCCTCTAGTTTTAAAATAATTTGTCTCCTCTCCTTTATGCTGACTCCCCCCTTAGAAGTATTTGTTGTAGAACTTTCAGCATAGTCTTGCTTGTCAGTTTTTTTTGAGATCTACAACTGGGAATTATACATTTTATATATAATACATTCGAAAGTGTGAATGATAAGGAACTCCAAATTCCTTTTAATCCTTCTAGGAATATTTGTTTATCATGCCAAACTAATTTTAATTGGTAAATTTCAAGGATCAGTTTTGGGGGTTTATAGATCAAGCTCAGGGAAACAAGAAAGAAAGATCTGCATAACTTCCAGTTATTTCTCTTCAGATGAGACCCAGGTTAAGGCAATAGTATTTATAGTTCTTTGGAATAGAAATTCAGAAAAACCCAAGCATATTAGTTTTCTATTGCTCCATAACAAGTTACTGCAAATTTAGCAGCTTATAATGATACATACTTGTTATCTCAGCATCCCCATGGGTCAAGAGTCTACGTATGGCCATTTAGGTAATCTGCTCAGGATTTCACAAGACTGCAGTGAAGGTGTCAATTAACTGTGTTCCTTTCTAGAGCTTTCTAGAAGAGATTGTTCTCTAAATTCACCTGATTGTTGGCAAAATTCAGTTCCTTGTGGTTGTAGGACTAAGGTCACCAGTTTCTTGCTGATTGTCAGCTGGGGCTACCCTTGGCTCCTAAAGGCTGCTCAGTTTCCTACTCTGGTCCCTCTTGCAGGCCCTCTCACAATATGGTGCTTACTTCTTCACGGCCAGCTAGGGAATCTCTTTATAGTTGGCTAAGATGAAGTTTTATATAGCATACACTGAGTGAGCCTCCCAATATCATTTCTATATTCTGTTGATGAGAAGCATGTCACAGGTTCTATTCCCACTCAAGGGAGGGAATGTTAGAAGAGCATGACCCAGAGGAGCTTTCTGAGAGTTCTGTACACTATGCCCTGTGGCTTCTCTGATGTGAAATTCCTGGCTAAGATTCTTGGTCATGCCATACATAAAAATACCAGAGGCTTAAACACACATGTTTATAGCAGTGTCATTTACAATAACCACAAGGTGAAAGAATGGATGAACAAAATACAGTATATACATACAGTGAGATATTACTTAGCCTTAAAAAGGCAGGAAATTCCTTCCTGTTTCATGCTACACATTAATAAACTTTGAAGACATTATGCTAAGTGAAACAAGCCAGACTCAAAAAGACAAATATTGCACTTTTCCACTTACAGGAGATACCCGGAACAGTCAAATATATAGACATATGAAGTAGAATGGAGGTTTCTAGGGGCTGGTAGGGAGAGGGGGGCAGGGAGTTATCATTTAACGGGTACGGACTTTTAGTTTGGGAAGATGAAGAAGTTCTAGAGATGGATGAGGGCAATGGTTGCAAAATGAGAAGATACTCAATGCCACTGGACCATGCACTTAAAAATTATTAAAATGATACAGTTTCTGGTATGTATATTTTACCACAATTAAAATAAAAGCCCAGAGTCCTGGGGCTGACTGGACACACACCCCCAAGTGGGAGGAGAGAGAACAGTAATATTTTTCTCTTTTCTGTATTTATTAGTAATCTTCAAAGAAGAATGAGATATGACAGTCTTGTGACAAACATTGATTATTGTTAATTAATGTTATTCCTAATTACTTAATGGTAATTGATTTCTTGATTAGTCTTCAGTAGAGGTATGTTCCTTCCCAGTGCTGTGGAAATACAGAGAGAAAGGACAGCTTCAAACTCCCTCGTATTTTATTGTTTACAAAAAAAATTATTTTAAAAAATATATATTTTATTTATTTTTTACAATAAGGAAAGGAGAGGGATAGAGAGTTAAAAACATTGATCAGCTGCCTTCTGTACACCTCCTACTGAGGATGTGCCCGAAACCAAGGTACATGACCTTGACTGGAATTGAACCAGGGACTCTTCAGTCCACAGGCCAACACTCTATCCACTGAGCCAAACCAGTCAGGGCAACAGCTGTAATACTTAACCTCAAGTGGATACTATGGGCACCTGACCAGTATAAAAAAAAAATACTGATTTTTGGGTCCAGCCCCCAGGGAGTCTGATTAATTTAGGTTGAGGTCAGGGCCCTGGATATCAGGATTTATAGAAGCCCTCTTGATAAGTCTAATGTGCAGAGACCATTGAGAAGCATTTTGTTAGAGGAACAGGTTTTCCTACGGTTGAATCCAGAAATATCCAGTTTGAGGGTTGGAGAGCAATACTCCTCACAGACATTTAAAGAAACTATTTGCCATTTCTGTCTAATTACCATACAGCACAATGATGGTTATGCATATCATTGTGTGTGTCAGATTAACTTCCTCGTATGTTTTGATGGCTTTCAGCATTTTATTATTAAACTCTGCTCGTCGAAGCTCATGGGAATAGGATCATCTGCATACGTTTATGAAAGGGGAAGAGAAATGTTTGTTGTAAGCACGAAGGAACAGTAAACATGATTAAATTACAACCACACTTAATTAATGGGCAATAGGGCAAGAGAATTGACAGGAGAATGTCATGCTCATTTTCTGATTACCCAGGGAATGACCTCATCTTTCTCATGCTAGTTTCTCAAATTATAAACTTGTGCATTCATTAGGTGTGTGTTTTTCTTGTTTGTTTACCACTCAACACATTTTTTGGGGGGAGAAGGAAATAGATGCTTATCCTGTTTATTATCTGTGCCTTGTTTCCTAGGTGACCAACAGTCCCACTTCCACTCTTGTCTCTGTACCCATGATTTTTAAACTAGGAGAAAAAATGTGCAGGTCCTTTAGCATTCATTTTGTTGAGTTCCTATTACATGCCAGACAATTCTAGATTTTTGGTAATAAGAGGACGAAGAAAGCATGGTTATGCTCTTGAAGATCACAGGTTGTTTTTTTTTTGGGGGGGAAGGGTGGGGGGATTAAAATTTATTGCAGTCTTGTGTGATGAATCTTCCAAGGTGTACAAAGGAAGGAGGAAGCTTCCTTGATTTAGTCAGATCGGAGAAACCTCCATCGAAGAGATGACCTTGAGCTGGGTTTTGAAGGAGGAATGGATGGCAGGGAGTCCAAGTAGCCTGGCACAGTTGTGAACCTGGGGTACCTTGGGCATGGAGGGGCGCTGGCTGGGCAGTGGGCTAGACTGTCAGGAGTTTTACCAACACTGTGAAGGAGTCTCCATAAATAAAGGCAGATGTCAAGAATAGGTTATTTTTCTTTTTTGTTAATCCTCACTAAGGATATTTTCCCACTGATGTTTAGCAAGAGTGGAAGAGAGAGGGAAAGTCAGAGAGAATCATCAATGAGAGAGAAACACACGGTTGCCTCTTGCACGAGCCCAGACCAGAGCCTGGCCCAGGGAGGAGCCTGCAACCAAGGTATGTGCCCCTGACTGAAATCAAACTCAGGACCCTTTGGTCCGCAGGCTGGCGCTCTATCCACTGAGCCAAACCAACTAGGGCAAGAATAGAATTTAGAGCTGTTCTAACTGGAAGGTTTTTAAATTGCTGGTAACTTGCTGACCTAAACAGGAATAGCTGTCCTTTATGTAACATATTTTACATACCAGGTGCCATTCTTAGTGCTTTATATTGTTCACTAATCTAATTCTCATAGAAATCCAGTGACTCATGAACTGTTATTATCATTTTACAGCTGAGAAAACTCAAGATTAAGTGATGTGCACAGGGTCCCGCCATTAGTAATGGCAGAATGAGGAATCAGACCCTAGTAGTTCAGTTCCAGATGTCGTGCCTTTGACAAGTATTATTTACAATATGATTTCTGGGACATATGTAATAAAGCTATGAAATGTCACAGAAGTCAAGTTGCCTTGGCCTCTGTGCTCACAAGAAATCCCAGATAGATAAGAGGTGTTGGACCCTGCTTTGCACTAAGCCTTATGCAAAGAAGTCTGCAAGCTGCATGCCATGACCCAACAAAAGCAAATAGTGAGAACATAGGCCTCTAACACACAGGGCCTGAGAAGGAAGATTGAGGGCCCAGCATAACAAGACCTGCCAGTGGACTTTGATAAATTAAACTTCCTGAAGCAATTTAGAGGACAAGAATTTATTGCTTCAAAGAATGTCGATTACGTACATTGTGGGTATAAAAGGATTGTAAAAGGATTACCTGTGCTTCCAGTAATGGGTACACATTGGAGATCCAGTCCTATTGGAGGAACTTTGAACTGAGCAGAGGGGCTTGACAGTTTGTTTCTCCATGGTTTCAGAACTTTTCCCATCCCACAGGAAAGTATTACTACCACCACCAACTATTATCACTGCCATTTATTAATTATTTACCGGCACCTTACCTTAGTTAATGTGCATAGTATTTCTATAATTATGATCACCATGCTCTATTCATATTGGAGAAATCTGAGATTCAGAAAGGTTAAGTGAGCCCTAGCTGGTTTTTCTCAGTGGATAGAGCCAAAATGTTTAGCAATTTGCTTATAAAGCTGAAGGGACTCAGGTTTGATTTTATTCTAGTCAAGGGCATGTACCTCAGTTGCAGGCATGATCCTGACCCAGTACGGGTGCCAGTTCGCCAGTCAATGTGTCTCTCTCACCTTAATGTTTCTCTCTTTGTCTCTCTTCCTCCCATCCACTCTCTAAAAATCAAAAGAAAAATATCCTTTGGTAAGAATTAACAACAGCAAAAAAGGAAGTTAAGTGACCTGACCAATATTACAGCTAAGAAGTGTGGGACAGCCAGCTGGGTTTTAACCTGGGACTTTCTGACTCCAAAGCCATACACATATTTTATTTTTTATTGAAAGTTTTATTGAAGAACACAAATCATAGAGTGAATGTACCCATGTAGCCACCGACAGGTCAGGAAATAGAACATTGCCAGCTGTCAAAAGCCCATTTTGCTCCTTCCCAATCCTACCCATTATCTCCACAAGGCGAGTCACTATCTGTGCCAGTGTGATCAGAGATTACCTTTTGCCTATTTTAGAATTCTATTTTAATGGAACTAGGAAGTATGTGCTCTACAGAGTTTGGCTTCTGTTGTTTATGAGATTCACTTACATTTTGTACATAAGCAGTGGTTCATTAATTATCATCATTATGTAGTGTATGTTTCATAACTATATCACAATTTATTAATTTACTATTGATGGGCATTTGGTTGTTTATCAGGTTTAGCAATTTTTAATAAGGCTGCCATGACCATTTTTGCAAAATATCTTTTGGTACATTATTATGATTTATGATGGATATATACCTAGGGTGGAAATGGTGAGTGGTATACTTTATCTGAGTTCACATTTAATGTAAATTGGCAAATCGTTTTCAAAAATGGCCAAACAAATATATACTATCACCAGCAATGTATGAGTATTAAGTTACTCTACATTCTTGCTGTCATTTGGCATTGTCAATCTTTCTCATTTTAGCCATTCTGGTGGGTATATTGTGGTATCTTATTTTGGCTTTGCTTTGCTTTTCCTTAATAATTAACAAGGGTGAGCACTTTTTAAAGTATATATTTTCTACTGATGTGTGCTTTTCCCCATATATATGTATATTTGGATTTCTGAACTTTTTGTTCAGTTCCAAAAGTATTTTTGTCTATCCTTATGCTAAGAGTATGTTCTTTTATTTTGATTAATAATTTTTGATATCTACTACTTTATATCTTCCAATTTTGTTATTGTTTTTCAAATTGTTATGACTGTTCTTGGGTATCCGTATCCTTATAACTGTAAGAATTCTAGAGTCAGCTTGTCAATTTTTATAAATTTAAAAAATATTGATTAGGCTATCATTGAACCTGATCAATTTGAATAGATTCATATCATAAAAAATTTAGCTTTCTCATTCATAATTGGAGCAGATTTTATTAATTAGATTAGAAGTTAGTTAGATTTTATTAATATGTTCTACTTTCCTGTATAGAGATCGTACATATTTTGGTAGCTATAATCTGATATAATTGATGTCTTTAGTACTTTATAAAATGATAGCCATTTCTAAAATTTCATTTTTAATTGTTTGATGCTGAGATATAGAAACACGATTGAATTTGCTTATTGACCTTGTATTTAGTGAAATGCTTAAAAATCACTTGAACAGCACAGGTTAGGGGCACTGACTCCCCTACACCGTAAAAAAACAGGATATAATGTGTGACTCCCCCAAAACTTAACTACTAGGAGACTGGTGTTGATTGGAAGCCTTCCTGATAAGATAACATATTTGCCATATGCATTACATACTATATTATTGCTATAAAGTAAGCTAGAGAAAATAAAATGTTATTAAGAAAAACCATAAGGAAGAGAAAATACTTACATTTTAATGTTTATGGGGGGAAATTGGCATGTAAATGGACCCATACAGTTCAAATCCATGTTGTTCACAGGCCAACTCTACTTCCATGGTATGTTAATGGAAGTTAAGCACCCCCTCCAAAAAAGAAAAGAAAAGTAAGAAACAAATAAAAAAGTCACTGAGCTTTGGGAAACATTAAACAGACTTGCTTACTGCAAGAGTTATTTGAACCTTTAAAGTCATGCATTATGAAATCCAAAATTTGTTTAAACTCAGCATACATTTGCTTATAAAGGACCAGTACTTCTTGGAACATATTTTGGGAAAGTGGGATATGTCAGCGTTGAGGAAACATTTGCTGAAATGGTACCCTGGCATGAAAGGCCCATGAAAGCTGGGGCTTTGTGGGTATTTTCTCAGTGTTTATTAATTTAATGAATTGTTGGTTTTAGTGGATGAAGGAAGAATTAGATCAGGGTGAAGTCAGTTTTTGGCAGGATTAATCTGATATCATGGTATAAGATGGACTGTAGGGGAATGAGGCTAGGAACTAAAATACCCAAAAAAGAAGTTTTTAAAGTTGTGCAGACCTTAAGGGTGTGTGTGTGTGTGTGTGTGTATATATATATATATATATATATATATATATATATATATTTTTTTTTTTTTTTTGTACTGTGGTGACATTCTTAAAACTAGAAACAAAAGTTGATAAAAGGGGTGTTTGTAAAGATAATTGACAAGATTTGGTGATAGATTAGATGAAGGAAGAAGGAACTTCTCAAGGTACTCAAGAGTTTGGATGGTTGATGATGGAGTAACTGTGGGGATAAAGCTATTTCTATGTGTTTCTTTCAGGTAGCTTGCTGAGCTGATGGATGTAGTCATGAAGGAAGTGTCTAATTCCCTGATAGTTTACCTTGTGTTTGAGAACTTTCAGTGTAGAAAATGATTACAAGTTTTTAAACAGTAAAACTAGTGGTGGGAGAGAGTTTGAATGAAAAATACTGATAAAAACCCCTCCCCTATTTATTGAGTGAGAACAAATGTTTTGTGCAAAGATTCTGACTTAGTCCACAAGCCAACATTTTTTTTTTGCTAGTTCATAAATTCTATGGTATCTGCATATACATATAAAGTATGCTAATTAAAACATTTTAAATTTTGGTAATTATGGTTGGATAATTTATTTGTAGCTACTCTTTTCTAAAAGAAAGACCATCCTAGGATTATCGACTAGTGAACCTTGGATTTTTTATATAAAAAGGCTGTGAGATTTAAAACGTAAGTTGTCTAGTCTAGACATGCTAAGAGGCAAAACTTAGGCAAACCCAGACTACTACTACCACCCTTTATGTCTGCTCAAACCTAACAAGTCCCAAGGGAGCTGACTTCTCCAGCTCAGAAGAGGCAGTGGATGGAATGAAATCAACACAGACTTCAGACCCACAGACTTAGATTTAAAGCCTAAAGGGAATAAGTTGCTTCTTACCTCTTAGTCTACTTATTCATAAAATAGGTATAGTAATTATCTCACAGGATAGTGGTAAGGATTAAATAAGATGTAAAATAACTAGTACAAGAGGCAGTATGCATACCTATGCACAGTTCATCAATGAATGAACTATGTCGTTGTATTTTAGATATACCATCTATCTACCAACCAGATTTACTTTCCATCCCAAAAGTCATGTGTCCATTAGCAGTGCATCTAGTGATCTGGAAAGATGCTACATTTGTGATGAAATAATTAGGAGTGATAATAAATTTGATATAATCAAGATTACCAGAAATATATTCAAAAACTATTCTTTACATGAAAAATTTTAAAAGATTTTTCATGTAAAGAATAGTAGTTATAAGGGTCAGGTGTTGGTGGGGCTAGAAAACAAATTTGTCCTGCTGGAAAAGTTTTAAGTACTTAGATAGTTATATCATTCAATTCAAAATGAAATGAATCTAAACAGTGGTTTTCCTTCATTGTAACTAATACCACTTTTCCATTATACAGTGAGAAGAAGCTCATTACAGATGCTCTCAATAAAAATCAGTTTTTGAAGAGACTGGATCCTCAGCAGATCAAAGACATGGTGGAATGCATGTATGGAAGAAACTACCAGCAGGGGAGTTACATTATTAAGCAAGGAGAACCAGGAAACCACATCTTTGTGTTGGCAGGTGGGTTTCACAGATTTTTCCAGTTATTGTATAACAAATATTTTGCCTATTGTCTTTTGATTTTTGCAAACATTTATAAAAAAAACAAAAACAGTTTGCAGGAAATGTAGCAGATTGAGATCATGAAATAGTAACATTGTTGATCTATTGTGCTGATGATAAGAATATTTGCTGAATGCTTTCTATATGTCAAGCATCCTGTTGAGCACTGAACAGAGAAACCTCATTCATCTTCTCATCAGTTCTGTTACTGGTTACTGATGTTGCCTGTATCTCCATGTTACTAATGCTGACTCTGTCACAGAGAGGTTAAGTAACTGATCCAAGGCCACACAGTTCCTAAGTGGTGGAGGTAGGATGCAAACTTAGGTGATCTGATTCAAGACCATATTTTAATCACAGTGTCACTCATTCAATAAATACAAAAAGCTGTTTCCATTAAAAATACTATTGTTGACATTTTTTAGGTGTACCAGGAAAACACACAATTATTTTGTCAACAAATCAAATGGAATGCTTTGAAATTACAACTGGTAGTTTTAGAGCCATTTAATGGTTTCTTTCATATTTGATTACTTGAACATTAAAGGATTTATTTCTCAAATACATATTAAATGTGTGTCTTATAATGGTATACAAAAACTTCTTTTAGATATAGAAGCAAGAAATTATTGGAGTAGGGTTTATGGATATTAAACACTCTGTCAAATTCAGAATTGCCCTAACTTCTTCAGTTTTAGGGGGGAAGCTAAATTGGTTCCCCAGACAGAATGGTAACCTAGGATGTGCCCGTGGCCTTCTATTTTTCATTACAGTTCATGGCAATCCAAGCATTGAACTTAAAATTTTCTTATTTTAAATTACTTTTATTATAAGCTCACTTAAACTTATATGAACATAATATAAGGTTATACAAACACAATATAAGCACATTTCAACAAAAATGCCAGAATAAAAGTATAGGCTGAATATTAGCTAAAATTACAGACAAAATAAAGTTGAGTTACTAGCAATGTAATGGATGATGTTTAGTTGACTAAGTCACTTTTCACAGTCTCTAAGTTTGGCATGTTCTAATGAAGAAGTGCTAACTCAGTGATCTTGCTACTTCTTTGGCTATGCTTTTATAATTATTTACTTAGGGTCTTAAGTGTGGAGCAGAAGTTGCCTATCCAAACAAATTAATAAACATGTATTATTCTATTTAAAGTATGTGAAAGATTGGTTTCATATACTTTGATTCCTTAAACAACTCAGTCTCATAACTATTGACTTATTATTTGCCACCTATAATTTTATAGGTATCCTTAAAATTCTACAGTCACTCCCAAGTCATTATTTTACCCAAGAAGTAAATTATAGTCTTAATTTATTCAGCCTTCATGTTTTGGGGGAGAGGTGATCCAGAGTAATTTTTCCCTCTTTCCATTTTTTTTCTTGGCCATTTTGTTTCTACTTTAGCAACACTAAAACATTCTGGAGAGAAAAATTAGGTCATTAAGTCAATAAGTATTTATGGAACCTGCTAGAAAAGGATGAGAAACTCATGTCTGCCCATCTTGCTCCTTGAAAATAACTGATGAAAGGCTCGGGGAGAGAAGTGTTGGAACAGAAGGCAGCATCCATACAGCAACTCAAACCAGGGCTATAGCACCCATGGAAATGAAAATGAAACAGCTTCTTCTTTGAATTAATTACGTGCTATCTAAGGACTGAATTGCCTGATTCAATTGATTGAGCAAATTAATTTTTTAATTAAAAATCTGCCCTTTATAAGTTACAGCATGAGTAGCAAATAATAAATGATGTTTAGCTTAAACTTCTGATAGTCCATATATTGTCAGTATTGCTCAAGTCCAATGAGACATAACCTTAGTATAAAAATGAAATGCATTAAAGTCCATGATACCAATTTGGCAGTACCATTAAGTGGTTTCAGTGGAATGGAATTTAGTTGTAATGAGACCTTATTAAATTTTTTATATCTAATTTGTAGGCTTTGGAGCCTAAGCAGAGTTTGTTAGTAGAATATACATTCTATCAGAGTAGTTTCTTTTCTGTTCTGTCCACTCTATCTCTGGCACCTGGACCAGTTCCTGGTAGTACATAAGTACCAACAGAAGATTTGTTGAATGAGTAGATGAACAGAGACCAACAGATCTACTTAAGTGATGAATTAGGACAAGGGAATTCTTCGAGTAGAATAACCCTGCTAAGAATATAGGTTCTTTTGCATATTATTTTAGTTATGTTAGGTTTTATGTACATTTCTTCAAAGGGAAAGGAGCGTAGAATTTCCAGGGTTAAAAAAAAAATGGTGAGGAGGTACCTGAAGTGCTGCCTCTCCCTTCCTCCAACCTTTGTCTAAATAAAGATCAGTTTCACACACTTTCTTCTACACTTTTTCTTTATAAGATGTCATTTTTAGTCATTTTCATTTTATCACAAAATTGAGAGGAGATATTTCCCATATGTCCTCTGCCCCCACACATCCATAGTCTCCCCTATTATCCATATTACTAACCAGAGTGGTACATATTTTGAAAAATTATTTTTACTTTTTCCCCCAAGAATGGACCTATATTGACATATCTTAATCACCCAAGTTCATAGTTTACCTTAAGATTCATTCTTGTTGTTGTTCATTCTATGGGTTTAGATAAATGTATAATGGCATGTATTGTTCATTATAATATTTTAGAGAATATTTTCATTGCCTTACGTATCTTCTGTTCTCTGCTCATTCATCTCCCCTCACTCAGCCCTGACATCCACTTATCTTCTCATTTTCTCCAAAGTTTTTCCTTTTCCAGAATGTAATACAGTTGGAATTGGTGGCTTTCACCTGGTAATATGCATTTAAGATTCCTCCATGTTTTTTTCGTGGCTTAATAGCTCATTTTGTTTTAGCACTGAATAACACGCTATTGTCTGGATGCACCACAGTTCAGTCATTCATTCACCCGTGGAAGGGTATCTGGGTTGCTTCCAAGTTTTGGCAATTAAGAATAAAGCTGCCACGAAAATCTGTGTGCAGGTTTTTGTGTGGTCATAAGTTTTCAGTTCTTTTGGATAAAAATATCAAGGAGCATGATTGTTGGATTGCATGGTAAAAGTATATATCTAGATTTGTTAAGAAACCACCCAACTGTCTTCTGAAGGGGCTTAACCCTTTTGCATTCTCACCAACGATGAAAGAGAGTTCCTGTTGCTCCACATCCATGTCAGCATTTGGTGTTGTCATTTTTCTGGAATTTGGCCATTCTATAATAATAGGTATGTAATGACACCTCGTTGTTTTAATTTACATTTCCCTGGTAACACTTGATGTGGATCAGCTGTTCATATGCTTGTGTGCAATCTATACATCTTCTTTGAAGAGTGTCAAGGTCTTTGGCCCATTTTATGTGTTTTCTTAATGCTGAATTTTAAGTTCTTTCATATTTTTTACAATAGTCCTTTATAAGATGTGTCTTTTGCAAAAAAATATTCTTTTTTCAGCTTGTGATCTTTTTTCAAGCATTCTTCTTAGTGACTTCCATTTATTAATTCATTTCACTGAATGAGGAGCTAGACAACTCCTGAGGCATAGTAAAGTAACTTACTGAAGGACACAGCCGATGACTAGTCAGAGCCAGGTAGTCTGACTCTGGGGCCAGTGTACTTATGATAGTGTGGACAGCTGTGGTGTGTTTCCAAGACATAAAGTAATTTGTGTTTCTTGTACAAGAGAAATTGCTTCATAGATTAGAGTGAATTTAAATAAAACACTTGCCATCCACTGCTTCAGAGAAAGGACATTGCAACAATGATAATATTCACAATAGCTAACACTCATATGGCATTTACTATATGCTAGCCTACCTACATTAAGTTGTTTATATCTCAACAAGTATATGAAGTAAATATTGTTTTTCCCATTATGGACAAGGAACCTCAAGGAAAGAGGGTAACTCTCTCAAGGTGAACAGTTAATGGTATGTGGCATAGCTGGTTTCAGTCTGCATTCTTAACCACTTTATTAAAATGAGAATCATAGATATAATAACTGTATGCTTTATGTACTTTATTTTGTTTTAATTTTTGGAATCCGGGCAGATTTTTATTATTTGTGGGTTTTGTTTTTGTTTTAATTCTGCTTGATAGAGGGCCGAGTAGAGGTGTTTCAAGGGGAGAAATTGATATCATGTATCCCTATGTGGACCACGTTCGGGGAACTAGCCATTCTATACAACTGTACAAGGACCGCCTCCGTGAAAGGTAATAGTAGTTGGAATGCTGTAGTTTTGAATTGTTACACAATGTTAAAGTTAATCTGGTTGAGTCACTATTGCATCTGGTTTAGTCTTTTGCCTTCCATTGTGACCAATATGCTCTTATTAATAAAAATGCTATGCTCTTAAGAACATTTCTTTTGAAGCACTTGTCTCAATAACTCATATTTAAAAGAACTTTCCCAGTAGATACCTGTATGTAAAATATGAACACAGCTTTCAATATTTGCCACTTCACTTTTTTTTTTGCCTTGTAGACATCTGCCTTTGGCTCCTCTAGAATGTTTAATTTCAATTTTCTATGAGATTCTGACTATATTATAAACCAGAAAATTTAATTAAACTAATGAAAATGTGTGTGTGTGTGTGTGTATCAAAAAGGATGTCAATTAATTAATGAAACTTTCCATGAATGAATTGAGATTATTTTAATTGCTTCTCTTTAAAGTTCTTGTTTTGAATGTATTCAATCTTGAGTTTTCTTCTGAATTACTTGGATGTGATGTTTCTCAGTGCTTGAGACTGGTTTACATGTCTCAACATTGCTGCAGTATTTGATAAAAATACAGATTCAGGGCTTCGTTCCAAAAATGAATCAGAATTTCTGGCAATTCAGGCTTAGAATGTCAAGATGATTCTAAAGTTTAGTAAATCAGAGCTTTGGGGTTTGATCTATTTTGTAGACTCTCATTACTTCTTTTTAAAAAAATTTCACAACCATAATTTCATATAGAATTTTTAGAGCTGGTATTTCTGTTCCTCTTTCTTTTTAGATTTTATTCTTGCTTTTAATGTCTTTCCTGTAAAAAAAAAAGTCTCAAAAACTATCTTCCATAATATCTTTAAAAATTATTTGTATACATTTTATGTAATAGTAACCATAGAAATCCTTAAAATATATTGGACTTTACCAACAATGTCTGAATACCATAAAAAGACATCAAAACACACTCCTACACCCGGAGATTTTAAACTTTCAATTAACTCATTGAAGTAGCTATAGACTGGCTGGCTTCTTTTCTATCACAACACAAATCTGAAATACATCCTGATGATTCAGTGCTTAATTGGGAATTGCAAACTAATTTTAATATCATCCTAAGCAAAACATAATTAGAAAGGAAATCTTTTGCTACTCATTTCCAAACCTGGTTCACAAGAAAGCCAAAAATGATTTTAAAAAATTGCCCACTATTTATATCCCTGCCGCCCTCCATTTGCATGTTGAAATAATGCATTTTTCAAGAAATACCATTTTATGAGACTATATAAAATATTTATTGATTAACATTTTGTAATGTTTCCTTAATATGGGGCTAAATAAAATTTTTATTACTTTCTTGATTTTTTTTTCTAAAGCTATTACCAATGTTAAAACTTGGGCACTAGATCGAGAGGTATTCCAGAATATCATGAGAAGGACAGCTCAAGCTAGAGATGAACAGTACAGAAACTTTCTCAGAAGGTAAGGCTAACAGGTGGAAAGAGCCAAAGACGGTGTCGCCATTTTGTGGGTCTGTTGGTTTTACCACAATAATTATTTCACTGTAGATTCTCTTACTAGTGTTTTGCACATGATGCAGCCAGAAGTATTCCTGTGCAGTAAAGGCAACCCTGTATATTTAATTCCCATTAAGCTCATGTGCTGACTTTTGATTTATTTCTCCTACTAATTTGCCCTTGTATATATATTGCCATTGTATATTGTATAGAAAACTGTGCAGAAGAATCCTAAAATATTCACCTGGGTTGCTCAGTTGACTTTGAAAGATATTCTATAATTTAGAAGAAAATAACAAACAATAATCTTTCTAATAACGGCATTGCTTAGAATAATCTTGAAATTAATGTATTTTACTATTATTACTTGATTTACTAGAGACATTTAACAATACATTTTTTTTTATTTCAGAGAGGAAGAGAGAGGGAGAGAAAGATAGAAACATCAGAGATGAGAGAGAATCATTGATCAGTTGCCTCCTACATGCCCCTACTGGAGATCAAGCCGGAAACCCTGGCCTGTGCCCTGGCCAAGAATCGAACCATGACCTCCTGGTTCATAGGTCTGACACTCAACCATTGAACCATGCAGGCTGGGCTACTAAGGACTTTTTATTTTCTCATTTGCATAGCCACACCATCTTCCAGATTACTATATTTGTAGCAAACTAACATGCCAAAATGTTACAATGCTTGCCATGATGGGATAGATCCTTGAAACACACTCATTTTGTGAGCTGTTCTATATGCCACACTATTTGGATAGGTAAATTTATAGAGAAAGAAATACTTCTGAGTCAGAAAAAAGTCACTTATACATTAAAATATGTTTTTGAAAGTGTAAGTTCTTCATTTAAACTATTTTTGTGTCTTTTGTGGGAGTTTTGACAGCCTCTGAATCTGCAATGCATACTGTAATGAATTGTTACCTGTGATAATTGGTCATTATAATAAAATGTCTGGTAGTTCCCCCAAAAAAGAAATACCAAGTTCTTTTTAAGTATGGTGCTTTTGCCTTGCATAACTGGCCTGCAGAGTCAATGATTTTAGGGCTCTCCATGGCTCAAGTATAGTGAGAACTCAGTAAATATTGAATGAATGCATTGCTGATCAGTAGAACATTGCAGGCATTAAGGTTTCTTTTATAGAATCTTGCTGATTTACTCTCTCAGAGTCAATAATGAACCCTGGAAGAGAGCTGCAATCAGGACAAGTAGGTGCCTTATCTTTAGGCCAGCCAATGCCTTAGTGTAGGTGACCTCAAAATTCAACAACTGACGGACAAAGGTTAGCACTTGAAGTAATGAACCACACTTATGCAAGGGCAAAAAAAGGGGGGGAATAAATAGTTAAACCAGTGCTTGTGGGTTGCACTTGAATATCTAAGATAAAACCTGAACCAGTAGGCATAGCAGTTCATTCACTTGGAGTCTAGCAAGTTCTGGCCTAGTGAAAGGAGCACAGAGAATTTATTAGTACATATTCCTTCCTTTTCTATTTTTTCCATCCTTCCTTCTGTTGTCTTACTCATGCATTCATTAAACAAATACTTATTGCTGAGCCCTAAACATGGTGGATCAGTGGTGATCAAAGTAAACTTGATCTTTGCCTTTAGTGAGGGGAGACAGACAATAGATTTCCTCACCTCTCTCTGATGGTATTGGCTTTCAGGAGAGAATTTTCACTAATGCTATAGATCCCAGTGTGGAGCAGAAGTAGAATTTTCACTATAGACATGAGTTAATCGATGTCATGTTTTTGTTACCCTTTTACCTTTTAATCAATAAGGAGATATGAGAAAAATACGCTTATTTCATAATACACAGCAATCTCTTTCTTTTTTATTTATATATTTTAATTATGAAGTATGGGATGTATATAAAAGATACAAAGTATATATGTAATTTATAAAAAAAAAAATAACAAAATGAACACCATAGCGCCTTCTGACCCAAGAAGTACAAAGTTAGTCATGTTATTCTCATGTGCGTCACCATGTCATTTCTAGCTTCTCACATCCCCCTCTCCTTGGTGTAGTATATGTTCTGAAGTTTAATACTAATCATTCCCTTGGCAGTCTTTATTAGTTTTCCTATAGATGATTTAGCCTATTTTTGAACTTCATAAAAATGATATTATTTTTGCAACTCAATTTTTTACTCAATACTTTTTAAAGATATAATTTTATTAATTTCAGAGAGAAAGGGAAAGGGAGAGAGAGACAGAAACATTAATGATGAGAGAGAAACACTGATTATCTGCCTCCTGCATGCCTCAAACTGGGTATCAAGCCCACAACCTGGGCATGTGCCCTGACCAGGAATCATCAACGCTCAACCACTGAGCCATGCAAACTGGGTTACTCAATATTTTTTTCTAAGATTCATCCATTTGATTAGCTCAATTATTTCTTTTATAATAGAGTTTTGATATCTATTTCCACTGCAGTACACTGATCTCTCCCATTGGGGGGTGTTCCAGTGTTTGGCAATGACAAATGATTCTGATGCAAACATTCTTATACGTTCTCCTGGCTATGTGCCTCTCCCTGCACATGTGCAGGGTCAGTCTAGAGCTCTTTTTGGAAAAAAATCAGATCTAATCATGTACTTTTGAGTAGCATCATTTTTTTCTTAGGCGTGTCAAATTTTATATGGTAAGAAAGACATATTTATCTTATAGAAATTTTATCAACAGTCCTGAGTAAAAATGGTTAAAGTGGAGAAGAAATTTCTCTAATAGAGCAATTTAATTATTTCAATTATCAATAGTTAACCACACTAGTGGATTTTCTTACTTTTTCCCCAAATAAGTTTCTGTATTCTATTTCACTTCCTGTATATTATTATTTGTAAAAATGTTTCTATTACATGCCTCTGGCTATCATGAATTTTAAGACAATATAATATAACTAATTAGAGATAATTTTCATGCTAATTCCAACCCCTTACCCCCTGGATTCAGTCTCTAGTAACTGCAAGCATTTGGACTAAAATCTGATCCTCCTCTGGAAGCAGAGCTTCTCACGCATGCTAATAAAAGACTGAGATATGGAGAAAAACACATTTTCAGCAGTGATTCACTTTGAAAACCAACAACACTTGTAAAATGTTGGTTCCCCCTCCCCCCCAGACAATATTTGATTTTCCCCTTTATGGTATCTTATTTTTATTTGCCTGTGATAAATCTCTGTGATTATATGTATTTTATGTAATTTTAAAATACTTGAAATTTAGTTGTTTATCTGTGACATATTTGGAGGTTTACTTTGGAAAAATTAAGGTGCATTTTTAGATACAGGTAAAGATATTTGATCTACATATAGGTGTAAATTTATAGTTTAATTTAGGAAGATGAAGAAATTAATGTCTCTTTTTAATTTTGAAGTGTATCCTTGCTGAAGAACTTACCCGAAGACAAGTTAACCAAGATCATTGATTGCTTGGAAGTGGTAAGAAACTTTAAAGCAAAAAAATACATTTTATTAAGAGATTGTAGTAGTCCTTATTCGCACTATAAATTAATAAAAAGGAAAAGATGGTGGATCGGCAGTCTACAGTGACCAGGGGCCATTTTCTATTGTGAAAAACCATGAGGCCCATTCTCACTAAATTCTGGGGCTGGGATAGCTTTAGGTGACTCTTCTGAAATGTATAAAGCATTGGACTTGAATGTGTAAAGCATATTTTAATCTTTTTAGTATATTTTATAAAACTAATCTGCATTACTCAACCAGTTAACTACCACGCATTCAAAATGTTGTCAAACCCAGAGATGTCACTAACAAGTCTGTTTTTAAAATTGGATGACCAGAACTGATACGGGAGGTTTGTGGCTATAGATCTCCATGGCTTGTGGGAAGGTCCTCCGCTTGCATCTATAGATGCTTATGGCGTACAAAGGGTCAAGAGGCATTTGTTTTTCAGCAGTTCACTTCACAGCCCATTCAGAGTTTTCATGGTATAAAGGAGTTGGTGGTGCCAATTAGGAAGTAGTGCAGAGAAAGAGGGTACTGGGGTGTTTGGTGATAGCTCCTGGGTCAGACCCCTAAACACTCCATGCTTGCACACTCTAGGTCAGGAAAATACTTGAGGAAAAAACTGCACTTATGAAGCACTTTATCTATTTTAACATCTAAGGGGGGAAACATGGCATGTTGGAATTTGTTCAAACACTCATATTAAGCCTCACCCAGATGGTTGGTTCTAGTCCAAGACTAGCCAAGTCTTCGGGTGACTAATACTTTTGTGACACGTACCTTGGGATCTAATGGTATGCATTATGTGAAAAAGTCTTCAGATTTCAGATGAACATTCAAAGCAAATAATCTTTCCTTAACTGGGGGAAGGAGAGTGGGGGTCAATTTCATTGAAACCAAAATGGTGTACTAGGAATTTAAAAGAAGGTGAGGAATAATTAAGGAGTTACACGCAGATTCTAAGTCAGTGTTTCTAACCTTTCTAATGCCTCGACCCTTTAATACAGTTCCTCATGTTGTGGTGACCCCCAGCCATAAACTAATTTTGTTGCTACTTCTTAACTGTAATTTTGCTACTGTTAATGAATCATAATGTAAATATCTGTGTTTTCCAATGGTCTTAGGCTCTATGGTTCCATAGGTTAAAAACCACTAGCAGGTCGCCTAAGACCATTGGAAAACAGATAACTACATTACAATTTATTAACAGTAGCAAAATTACAGTGAAGAAGCAGCAAAATAGTTTTATGATTGGGGGTCACCACAACATGAGGAACTGTATTAAAGGGTCGAGGCATTAGAAAGGTTGAGAACCACTGCCCTAAGTGATTATAAAGCTGTTTTCAGTTGGAGACACAAACAAAACACAACCTGCAAGCCTGATTGTTGACAGATTCATGCCTCTGTCAATTGCAATACACAATGTAAACTAATATCTGCCGAGAAGGGAGCACTGATCATTGCATCCTTAAATGTAAGTGACACCAGTAATGTTTCCATTTGAAATTCATGGACCCCATCCAGCAGTTTATCAAGGACAGGCCATGATGACACAGTGCCCGGCCTTGTGTCCTCAGGGCGTTCAGTTATGAAGTCATTTTTGAGAGGACTGCTTGCCCTGTATCTTTGGGGATTTTCCAGTGTAACATAACCCAATCACAGATGTTACAAATTAATAACTCATCCTAATTTCTGAGAGTGTTGTGGTGGGTTTTTTTTTTTTAAGCTAGGAGGCCCTATATTTTTTTGTTAACCCAGAAAAATCTGGTTTTAATATAATCCTAATAGAGTCGATTCACCAGAGGGGAATTCCATGCTGACAGCAAATATTAAAATTTAGCATCATTAAAAATAAATGGCAAATTAGACATATTTATAGCAGCCACAGGCAATAGCACAGAAATATATGGATGAGGGGCTCAAGTCCAGTCTTAATTAACCCACAGTTCGAGTTTGAACGGCTCATCTTTTGAAACACCCTAGAAAAGCTTTATTATTCCGTGTCAGCATTTGCAGACAGCAGCGTAGTTTATAAAGAGCTCTTTATTCATACCTGGCAAGCCAGTGGGACCCTGTAGCGTGTGAAAATTCCCAAATGCGAAAAAAGTGATTAACAAGGGGCAAGTGGGATCTATGTGGCTCTAAGAAAAGTACATTATTTTCCAGCACAGCCAACATAGGCGACAGCCGATCACTAAGGCATTGGTGTGATGACAGAGCGCCCGCTGAGCTCTAGGACCAGGTGTCCCACAAACAGTCCATAACCTTTGAGAAAGACAGGCTGACTCTGGCGTGCTGTTTAGGGGTTGATTTGGGAGTTTTTACAGGGACCAGGAAGGAGCATCAGGACTTCCTGTCACCGAGCAGTTGATCTGATGTGTTTGTTGAGGCTTGGTTGAACTCCTGAACCAAATGGCCCCTGTTTTGTAGTTCCAGCAGCATCTCTTGCGTCAGCTTAAATCACCCAGAACGTTCAGCCCCAGAGGTAGACATCACCTTTCAGCTTCTTGTCATGTTCTGATGGGAAAAGGAGAGTGGGAATAGTATCAGAATACTCACTGGTGTGCTCTAAGCATTAATTCACGGACATAGTAAAACACAATACAGATTCAGAAAGCAGTGTGACTGTTAATGGTAATAAAAGTGATAATGCGCCTTCTGTACCTGGCGGTTGTGCAGCATGGAAGATAAGAGCGGGACGAGCTTCTGCTCCCACACATGGTGATCAATCCAGAGAGTATGGGATGTGACCGTGGTGGATGGAAAAGTCAGCTATTACTTTGTTACAGACCTTTGGTATTTGACCCAGTGACCTTCTGTACTGTGACTCTGACATGCCATCTTTCAGGAAACTGGAGGTGTGGTGAGGGGTGGGGTGCTGGGGTATGAGGAATGTCCTAGTCCTTACCCAGATCACTCACGGCACTGCTTAAAAGACAGACCCCAAGGTGCCAACTCACACTTAATGAGTCAAAAATTCTGATGGAGTAAGGGCTCAGAAATCCACATTTTAACTATGCAAGTTTTATGCTTGTTTACTCGTATTAAAGTTTGAGAAGCACTAGCTTAGAATTATGAATAGGATACATGTATTTAGAGTTTGCCACAATCTGCCTCTTCAAGAATTTTCCTTTTTATTTTCTAATCATTTAAAAACAAAACAAAACAGAAAACTCTTGTCTTACTTATAGTTCCCATTAACACATACATAAGCCAGAAGTTTTTCTCACTTTAATGATTACACCCAGAGCCATAAAAAAAAAGTTGAGAAACTGGATTTTGCCACAATTTATGATCCAGTTAGTTAAGGTGGGGCAGCTAGATGTTGTAGAAAGTTTACTAGTCCAAGGTCCTGAGATTAGGCTTTGTCATTAGCAGCTGTCAGTTCATCTTGGTGGGCTTCAGGGTTTTCTCATCTACAAAAGTAAGGTGGTGGGGGCCACAAATCTACAGGCTCTGTCAGTCTTTTAATTACAGAATTCTATTCAGTTGACTTACCCAAGTCAGAGGGATTTCTTTTGGTTTTCATTTTTTAGGCTCTGGTCCCCTGGAAGTAAGCAACCAGGTACTAATTTAGGATTGGTAGGGTCCACTGATCATGGTGTATTTGCTTTAAAATATCTCAGGTGTTTTAACTAGTGTCCTTGTGCAAATGAGAAATTGCTGGTAACAACCCAAACAACTGCATACAGTTTCTTAAGCAACCGACTTGGGTGCATATTCACATGGTGCATGGAGGGTATGTGTGTGTGTGTGTGTGTGTGTGTGTGTGTGTGTGTCCTATATCTGGTTGTATATAATTAATTCTACAACTTAGTTTCTAGCCACACCCTAAAGATTCTAAGGAAATCATAGGCTTGCTTTTTTTGTCATTGTCCTTTATCACCTTGGTTTTTTTCTTCTGGTTTTATTTATTTACAGGAGCTTAGGCATTTTGCTAGACTGTCATGAATGAGCTTTTTTTTTTTTTTAACAGGGAAAAAATATTTTTATCTTTTGCTGTTTGTATAGTTTTCTTCTGACTTTGACCTCTCTCTGCCCTTGAATTATTTCCTTATTTTTTTCTCTTGTCATGCACTAAATAGGTACTCTCTGGATTTCTAGCACCTTCTTTTAAATCATATTTTCTAGACTATGGGACACAGTAGGTCATAAAACCAATTTAGAGGAACATGTTTTATATCAGAGTAATGATTATAAATGCTGTTTTGAATAATACAAATGTGTGTGTTTGTGTGTGTGCATGTAATCGCTTACTGTAAGTTAGAGTGAAAAAACGTTTGAAAACCATTGGTCCATAGGACAAGGTCTATGGCTTCTTGGTCCTCTATGGACCCCTTTCCAATGTAACCACAGGACAGTAGCCACACTGTTTGCATTTCTCTTTTGGGTCTTGGTGACCACCCTGGCTAGACTGGCTGCTTTCCCGGCTTGACAAACACTGGCCAGTCTGGCATCATAGCCAGTACTTACTACCATACTAGTATATTTTTGGTCTGACCTACATCCACTACCTTTTCTGATCTATGAAGTTACTGTCAACACACTGGGAGGTATTATTTATCTTCCTCCCCTGGTTTTGGGTGACAAAGAACCAACCCTGGGGAAAACACCAGAACAACAACGCTCTTTCTCAGTGATTCCTTTCCAGATGCTTCCTTTTAACTAATGAGGCTGAAAGGAATTAAGTGGTGGATCCTCACATACCCAAACGTCTTATCGTAATTGAAGAACAGCCCAACAGCACTTCAGAGATTCTCCTCGGTCCTCTGCTCTGTGTGGGGAAGAAGCCTGCCACATCGACCAGGACCCCAATAGGTTTAGTCAAGAGCACTGAACATCAGCTATGTAATGAAGGTGTCGGGCTGCAGTGCTGGGTCCCTCCCTTAACCGCCAAGGGTCATAATCCTCTCAACTGTGAAATCTAGCTCGAACAAAGAAGCTAGAATGAGAAAGATTAAAGAATTGGAGTAAGCAAACTGTGATTCCAAATACTCAAAATACTATTTTTCCAACTAAACTAGAAGTTTGTTACTTGCGTACATAGCAGTCTAAGGATGATGATCTCTGTTGGAGCCAGAGAGAATTCAAGAACCCAAGCTGGTCTCTGCCAAGCTCTCGCCATGCCGTGCCATTATGATTGAGGGGAAAGGATGAAGTCACATGCCTGAAATGGTTCTTGGGATTTAGAGAGGGGGCACAGTCACTTCTGTGAGGATGCTTTTAGCCACGGGTTAATCACATGCCCACAGCTGGGGAGTACAGTTCACTGTGAAAGATTTTGAGGATCAGCTTAGGGCCTCTTTCACAGGAATTAACAGTCGTCAGGTGCCTGGCATGTACCCACTGTGCCACCAGGTGCTGTAGATACAACGTCTCACCTAGTTCTCAGACAGCATTAAGTGTGGTAAGTAATGGAATCTTAATTTTACAGAAAAGTAAACAGATCCAGAAGAATTAAGTCACAGCTCAAACCATTATCTTCCTCCTTAATATGGCAAACTTTGAGTTTTCACTACTCAGTTTCATTACTGAAGTTTCGGATGCTTTTAACACTTCATAATGAAAATATTGTCTTTAATTGGCTTATTGTGGTAGACAGGATGTACCCCAAACATGTCTAGACCTAGATCCTTGGAGCTTGGGAACATGTTATGATTCATGGTGATAGGGACTTTGCTGTTGTAATTAAAGTTCTGGACCTTTAAATAGGAATATTACCCTGGATTATCTAGATGGGCCAGGTATCATTACATGAGCCCTTAAAAGCCGAGAACTTTCTCTGGCCAGAGTCAGAGAGGTGCAGCAGAAGTGGAAGTCAGGTTGCAGGTAGAAGAATCCCATGTGCTGTTGCTGGCTCTGAATTGTAGGGATTTTGTGCAAGGACTGGATGGAGAGAGACCTCTGGGATGGCAGCCAGCATGGATGTGGGGACCTTATCCTGAAACCACAAGGAACTGAATTCTGCCAACAACCTGATTAAGCTTGAAAGCAGACTTTTCCCCAGGAGCCTCTAGAAAGGAATACTTCTCTGCTGATACCATGGTTCAGTCCTTTTTTTTTTTTAAAAAAATGTATATTTATTGTTGAAAGTATTACTGATGGTTCATGGGCCTTGGATGGAGGAGGTATGCATCACTTCTGCGCAGATGCTTTTAGCCAGGGATTAATCACATGACCACAACCGGGAGGTTGAGAAGCACAGCTTACTGTGGAAGATTTAACCCCCCTCCTCCCCACTCCCGACCCCTCCCTAAGCCTTCATCCCACTATTATCTGTGTCCATTGGTTATGCGTATATGCATGTAAGTTCTTTGATTGATCTCTTCCTGTCACCCCTTACCCTCTGAGGATGCTCAGTCTGTTACATGCTTCCATGTCACTGGACCTATTTTGTTTGTCAGTTTATTTTGTTCATTAGATTTCACATACAAGTGAGATCATGTGAGAAGCTTCTACACAGCAAAAGAAATTAATATCAAAATGAAAAGGGAACCCACTGTATGGGAGAACACATTTGCCAATGATGTATCTGATAAGGGCTTAATATCCAAAATATATGCAGTACTCATACAACTCAAAAAAAGGAAAATAAACAACCCAATCAAAAAAATGTACAGAAGACCCAAGAAGACACTTCTCCAAAGAGGGCATACAATTGGCCAGCTCAACTTCATTAATCATCAAAGAAATGCAAATTAAAACAACAATGAGGTACCACCTCACACTGCCAGAATGGCTATCATCAACAAATCAACAAAGGACAATTGCTGAGGAGGATGCAGAGAAAAGGCACCCTCTTGCACAGCTGGTAGGAATGCAGACTGATGCAGCCACTGTGGAGAACAGTGGGGAGTTTCCTCAAAAAATTAAAAATGGAACTGCCATTTGACCCACTTCTAGGAATATATCCTAAGAAGCCTGAAACACCAATCAGAAAGAGTATATGCACCCTATGTTCATAAAAGCACTATTTGCAATAGCTAAGATATGGAAACAGCCCAAGAGTCCATCAGTAGATGAGTGGATTAAAAAGCTTTGGTACAAGTACACCATGGAATACTATGCAGCAGTAAAAAAGAAGAAGAATCTTTTACCTTTAGAGATAGCGTGGAGGAACCTGGAGAGTATCATGCTAAGTGAAATAAGTCAATCGAGTTCAGTTTTGAGAGACACAATGCAGAGAAACCCAGTTGAACCACACTGTGGCTGAATCCTCTGACACAATAAATGGGTGTTGTTTGGCTGTTTCAGCAGCAATAGAAAACTAAGGTGTTTCTCTTTTCCAAATCTTTGAAAGTAAATATTCTTATTTGAACTTTATGGATTGATGCAAGTGAAACGCACAAAAATCTGTTTGACTTCAAATACTGCCCCCCCCCAAGATGTTATTCTTCCTCCTATGAGAGGTTGAAATATATTGTAAAATGTACATGCACACTAATAAAAGAGAACTATGCAAATTGACCATACCTTTGTGATGCCCACCAGCCAATCAGGGGCGAGTATGCAAATTAACCCAACACAGATGTTGGGTTAATTTGCATATGCAGGCACCAAGTGGCTGGGGGCGTGGTGGGATGCTTGCATCCTCACCATAGCAACAACACAGTTGTTCTGCACCACCCCAGCAGCTCCTGGCCTCTGGGCAGCGAAAAAGGTGGAAAGGCGGTTCCAGGCCAGAGTGAAGGCAGAAAGGTGGCTCCTGCCAGAGCAAAGGCATTGCCAGTAACCAGGGGAAGGAAGGCCCATTCTTGCATGAATCTTCATGCATTGGGCCTCTAGTAGTAAATAAAAAGGAATGTTTATGGGTATTAGGAGTGATATTGATTCTGTAACTGTAAACAGGTTTTAAGAGTAAATGACCAAAAAAGATATTGAAATACAGTAGATACAATAGTTTTGTTTGAATTTTAAATGAGAGACAGCTCTTATGTGGTTAATATGCCTTTTTAAAAAATTAAACAAGCCCATTTATGCTTGTATAAATGATTAAGCGATCCATTTTAGTTCTCTGACTTTGAAACAAATCACATTAAAGCTAAGTATGGGTGGACAGTTTAATCCATCTTTAGTCTTCTCTAAGAGACTAAATTGCTCTTTTTGTCTGGCAGGTGGATGAATTACTTTTCCCTGCCCAAGAACTCTTTGATTATGTGCACATACAGGAGGGAAACAAAGATATAAGAGACAGTTAGATATTTCATGAGGATAACCTTCTTTGGAGAACAGAATTTACATGTAAAAAATTCTAATGTTGGTCTTTTATAATGATAAATCTGTGGAAAGAATTCATATGAAAGAGCTACATAATATGCAGATAGAATTTTCCTAGTCTTTGCTCTTCAAATAATTAGAAATGGAGATTGATAGTCCTAATATCCATTGGGAATAATATTTTCAATTTATTAGGTAATCATTTGTTCTTTTTCTAAATGCTAGACTGAGTTTCAGACTGTTGCAGATCACTAAACAGTTTATATTTAGATGACTTGGGTGAAAGCCACCTGTGTATCAGTGATTATTGTTCTGCTCTCATTTCTCTCCTAGACTGCAGGCTCCGTGCCTGAAATTCAATCCTCCTGGTGATTGTTTTCTGTGAAAGATAAGCATACATGCAGATAATATAGTGAAAATCTCCTTCTCCACAGTTTATTACTGCAATCTTTTAAAAAAGATTTAGTTACAATAGCAAAAATAAACAAAAAAAGAAACAGGTGTTTCTTAATTCTTAAATGCTCATTTGAATTTCTAATCAACCCATAATTACTATCTTGAATTGGAATAATTCTAATCACAACCAAAGCATATTATTCTCATTCTAAAGCCACTAGGAGTTCTATTTCATTTATGTCTTCATTGATACATCTCCCCTGGATCTAACCTGTGCTTTCCTCTCACCCCAATAGGAATACTATGACAAAGGAGATCACATTATTCGAGAAGGCGAGGAAGGAAGTACCTTTTTCATTTTAGCCAAAGGAACGGTAAATATTAATTATAGCTTACTTAAAGTAAATGAAAAAAGTCCCTTTAAATCAGTTTGCCACAAATGCAGCTCTGCCCTGCATTGCAATATAAGAAACTATCTACTTTGAATGGGTAAAGGTGTTTTTCTGCTCAGTCCTGGGGGGCTCCATCCAAGCCCTGGGTTTGGGGGTACAGGAACTTGTGATTGTGATGTGTTCCAGCTAAGAGTAACTACCTGGTGACCTTGACACGGCACTTGATATTTTTGGACCTCATTTCATTGTGTATAAAATGAATGGATTTTTTCTAAGGTTCCTTCCAGCTATTGATGTGTGATTTTCCATCAGTTGAAGGGCCAAGAACAGGGCTGGAACAGTTTCCCTGACAAGCAGCAGGTAGTGAACTTGGCAATTGAGGACAGATATGGTCAGAACTCAAGCTATAGAACAGTTTGGCTCAGGGCTTCATTCATACATAATAGTTTCAGTTCAATTTAGATGCTGATGAAAATTATATATAGTCTTTTGCTTTACCTATATATTGAGTGACTAACATATTCCCAGTTGCTCCTATGTTGACTCTTTTCAATGGTCCTCACAGGTAAAAATCATTTGTCAGATACAGAAGGAAAGAAAATCTTGAGGACCTGTTTCTATAAACTGTTGGAATTTTACAATTGCTCTTTCTTTCATAGGAAAGGTTCATCATTAGATTCAGGCACTGCCCTTTGTAAATTGTTTTGTGATTGAACTTTGAACTGGGCCCCCGTGGGGAAAAAATATAACAAAATTGTTTTAAACCTCAGAAACTCTTCAAAACTCAGAACCACTTTTGTCATTTTTCCACAACTTGGACCCCATGCTTGGAAAGAATTCTGGCTAATAAACATTTCATTAAAAAAAAAAGTTTTTTAATTCGTGGTGATTTAGATAAATGCTCATTTGAATTTCTAACCAACCCTAATTACCATCTGGAATTGGAATAATTCTAATCACAACCAAAGCATATTGTTTTGTTAGACTCTGCCATGGGGGTTCTTAAACTTGTCGGGACTACAGAACACAATGACAAATGAAAGATTGCAGACTCTTCCCCACATCACATTTTTGTCCAGTTTTAGAGGGTTCACAGGATTAAGCAAGTCTGTTATAAATACTTGATTAAGAACTCCTGATTCTCAGCTCTATTCTTGAGTAAATTGTCAACTCTATTTGGCATTTGAAACAACGTTCCCATGGAACCATTATTATTTGCTTTGATATCTTTAGGAAGGAGTCACTAGATTCACTTTGGCAGGTGGGGTTTGAATGGAGACTCTTGCTCTAACAGGGGGTGAAGGAGTGTGATCATGTTAAATCATGGGATTTCTCAGTCCACAAAAACTTCCTTGTTCTGTCAAGTTTATAGAGAACTGGATGGTCTGGTTGAGTAAATATGTCTTCAGATTATCCTTTCTTTCTTTTCTCTCTTTTTCATTGTTTGGCATAATTTAGGTAAAAGTCACCCAGAGTACAGAGGGCCATGATCAGCCACAAGTGATAAAAACACTGCAGAAAGGAGAATATTTTGGAGAAAAAGCTCTTATCAGGTGAATCCATGACTTTGTATACCATACTATAATAATTTTTGATTGTTTCATATGTGCAACTACATGTCAAATTGAGCTACCAAAATAATGGCAGCCAATGTCCAGAAATTAAAAATTATAAAATACTTTTTTTTGTCCAGGAAACAGGTTAGAAAATTATGTTTGCTAGTGAAAACAAGGCTTTCCATTAGAATTTTTAATTGAAAAAGGACTCAGAGAAAAAGATTAAAGAAGTCAAAATTATAATTTTCTTTTAATAACAAGTTTTATATTTCCTGGGTTTGAAATATTGCTGTTTCCCCCTTTTAAAAAAAATTAGACAATGACTTACATATTTTGTGTACTTTTTTTCTTTATTGATTAAGGTATTACATATGTGTCCTTATTCCCCTTTGATCTCCCCTCCCCCATTTTGTGTGCTTTTTAATCATCATGACAAAAGTTCTATATTTGTAAGAATTTTTATCGACTTACTTTTCAAGTTTTAGAAACAACATCAGTAGGGTATTTGGAATTTCTACCTAAACCTGAGGCCTCAGATATATAAATTCATTGGGTTGATCTAATTTATGGAAGAAATGTTTGTAAAGGTTAATCAAGTAGGTCAGGGGATACTTTGTACTTCCTGGAACCCAGAAAACAACTTCAAGTCTGAAGAACTGCATTTCTGTAAATGTAAATCCCATATAATAAAAGCCTAGCGACTGGATTTCATAACAACCAGAATGACCAAACAGTCACTATGACGTGCACTGACCACCATGACACAGACGTGCGATGCAGGAGCTTCCCCCTGGTGATCAGTGCACTCCCACAGTGGGAACGCTGCTTGACTGACCAGGATGAGTGGCTGCTTGCTCGGCTGACCAGGGTGAGCAGTGCTCCCACAGGCCATGCCCCCCACCAGTGCACGAATCCCATGCACCAGGCCTCTAGTGTTTCAATAATAGGGAAACAGTTCATTTCGTTTATTTGTGACAGAATGCTCTCATGTAAATAATTATGTAATGTCACAATCCAAGAATTAAATCTCTTAGTTCTTAAGATTCTTATTTTTCTCATACCTCAAACCAGAACAATTATACTTTGAAAGTGCAGAGAACTTCATAAATGTACTAGAGCCAAAAGGAAATGTGCTGCTTTTGTTTTGCTGAACCTGAAATAATTTATGCTGTACGTTGCCACTAGCCAATTACAGTGTTTTTCCATGAGAAACATGGGACTTTATATTTAATATAAATCTCCAACTCCCCAACGCATTTGAAACTATAAAGCTAAAATCAATGAGGAGAGTTGGATACAATTTTTTTTTTTTTTTACATTTTTGTGCATTTTTATGCTGTCCCTTCTTAGGGCCACTGACTGTGACACAAAATTCCTTACATTGTGTGTATTTCCATAACTCGACACTAAATAGTCCTGGGAGGTCTTTCAGAATTTTATATGCAAAAGTTAATCCACAGCACTTACACAGTTACTGTAAGAGAATCGTGTATTTACAGACATCTGATACTTACAAAGAGTCTGCAGAGAGTTTCTAGTCAAACGATGACACTGACAAATGAAAAAGATGCCATACTTCTTCTTTTTTTTGAACTCACAAATCAAGTAGTTGGCCCATATCCAGAGTCTACATATCTCATCTCCAGATATGTACATGCAAGTTGAGTACAAACTCTCCAGCTCCCAATCCAAAAGCTAATTGAGCTGCTTTCACTGATGTCTTCTATCAAGGACCCTGTAAACTTGGAAGGGACTGTGGGTCATGTCAGAAAATCTCTTGATGTGAGCTATCCAGGTAGTGGGCTTCTTTGGAATGTACAGTAGAAATGGGATGCCAAGCTTCTGTCCCACTATTAAAGGAAGATGAAAGAACCATGCTTCATGTGATGCCCCTTTTAACGAAGTCGCTTAGAGTAGTCTCAGTATACTTGCTACTCCAGGCTACTTTAATGATTTGCAGAGCACTGGGTGCCATATGGGTGTGCCTTGTCTTCCCTGTCTTTAGCTTATAACTAATAGAGGGAGGGAACTAATCAAATAAAAGTCTCTAAATACATTACCCAATGCTTGACCCATTGATCTTCATTAGGTAGCTAAATTTACCCTCATTAGATTACATGCCGGTAATTCATTGTATTTAAGCTATCGATTATAAGATGCACCGTTATATATTATACACTTCTAAGAAAGAAAGACCTTGCTGTTAATTACAGTATGACTCATCATTAATTGTAAGACATACTCCAGTTTTAGAGATATTAATGGAAGGTGAACATAATAGATTCTATAAGATGAAAAAGTATTTTAGTATTATTTAATTCATTGGACAATTGCATTAAAACACTTCCTTTGGGTTTTATTATTGATTGGTTTGTTTTATGTTAATTACTTAAATGTTTTTCCAATACATTTCTCCAATCAGTCAATTTTGGTTTCGCCTGAATATTTGCAGCAGTTCCCATCTGATCAGAGAAGAGCTTTTTATTTGGCAGACATGAGAGCAGAGTAATATTCTATACCTAGTTGTTGTCACTGATTCCTCTGTGCACCCCCTGTAGTTATTGTTTTGTCACCTGAATTTCTTGTATACGTAACCTTTACTGGAATATATTTCTAACCTTTTTTTTTTTTTTTTTTTTTTTTTTTTTTTTTTTAAGTATAGAGTATAGCTGATGATGTTAAAAAAAAAAGCATAGTCTTTGGAAGGTTTAAGTAATGGTGTTTTATACAAAGTGACAGATTCTTTAATAAAAACAGGCATTTAATTTCTAACTGCCTTTCCTGTTTTTGTCTGTAGTGAAGATGTCAGATCGGCGAACATTGTTGCTGAGGAAAATGATGTGGCATGCCTGGTTATAGATAGAGAGTGAGTATACTGGTTGGAGAAGGCAGGCTACTGTCACCTTTGAAGACGTGGCCTTCTGTTACTCCAAGGGCCTGTCTGTCTTTTCTTTTATCATCCCTTGGAAATGCTGGCCAATCTTCAGCTACAAGTACATTCTATTAAAATTCATGGGAAGGAATGTGCCTTCTGATCTGAATCTGTCTGTGGTGGTGGCAGATGCTGGAAGACCAAATATTTTGTGTGCAAAGTTTTTACATAAATATCAGTAATAGATTTAAATTCTGCATCTTCCAGAGAAATAAGTTCATTAGTCCTCATGGAATTTTCTCCACATCACATAGTAAACAACTTCATAATCTATTTCTATAACGCTCTAAAGAGCTAAAAATATTTTAAGCAAAATGTATCTCAGACAGAATATAAAATATTCATTAGCTATATATGCATTTCCAGATAAGTTTCTTTAACAATTGTAGTAATTTGCAAGTGATGTGTGTCAATATTAATCTCTAAATGTCTTAGGTTATTTTTCAGAAGGAGTCTCATTTTATGTCCTTAATTCCCTTCAAATCATATTTGAATCTGGCCTCTTGTGCCTCATTAATTAATTGAAGATTTATTATTTAGTTATAATAAAGGAAATTCAAACATACCAAAGCTAGGTCTTTCTGTAAGAAAAGTCACAGTGTAGTCAAAGAAATAGAGAATACTCATATGCAATATCAACAAAAATAGTAAAATAACAAGAGGTATCAAAAGGGAATATGTTGTAATTGATTGCTAATCAAATACAAAATTTGTTGAACATAAAATGTTAGAGATTTAGAACTGGAAAGAACTTTAAGATATTTTAAAAAACAGACAAAATGGTATTATGAACCTCATAATACAAGTTCAACAATGATTTATTGATGCTTTATTTATACCTCTTCACCACCCCTCCCTGCTTCCTCCATACTATTTTCAAGCAAATTACACACATACTGTTATTTCACCTGTAAATTTAGTAGCATCTCTAAGAACTAAATATTATTTATAATGCATGACCACAATAACATTAGCATGCCTAAAATGTTAACAATACTAATTTTTATTATTTTTAATTGACATATAATTGGCATATTAAGATTACATTAGTTTCAGATATACAGCATAATTTTCAATATGTCTATATTGCATAATGACATATACTGCAATATAGACATATATTAACATCCACATATAGAACAGTTTCACCCTTACAGATAGGAAAGGTGAGTCCCAGATCAGTTGAAGAATTACCCAACAGTGCCATCTGTGATGGAGTTGGGACTCCTGCCCACATCTCCCCATTTCTTTCAGCCTTCTTTACACCATGCCCAAAACTACACCAAGTGGAAAACTACAGACATGTTTTCTCTTCTCAAGGATAAGTTCTTTGCTTCATAAACTCAAAGGATCTTCTATACAACTTCTAATATAATAACTATTCTTCATATTATGGTGACACTATCCTACATTAATTACTGAAAAACAATTTACAAAACCTTGAATAACCACAGAAACAGTCTTTTAAAAAAATATATTTTATTGATTTTTTTATAGAGAGGAAGGGAGAGAGATAATTAGAAACATCGATGAGAGAGAAACATCAATCAGCTGCCTCTTACACACCCTCTACTGGGGATGCGCCCACAACCAAGATACATGCCCTTGACCAGAATCGAACCGGGGACCTTTCAGTCTGCAGGCTGATGCTCTATCCACTGAACCAAACCAGTTTCGGCAGAAACAGTCTTTTATGAGCTTAAGAAGAATGTCAAGTTGCAATGGTAACTAGCAACACAGGTTTTAATTCAATTTAACTTAATTTTCATTTAGAACATTCAACCAAACAGTTGGGACTTTTGAAGAACTTCAAAAATACCTTGAAGGGTATGTGGCAAACCTGAACCGTGATGATGAAAAAAGACATGCGAAGTAAGTGGAGGACTATTTTCCTAAGCAGGATATGGCTATAGCAGTTAACAAGAGGGACAAAAGGGTGTGTTTGCTATTGTAGTAACTTTTAGTGTGCCTTCACTAGAAAATTTAGGGGGATTCTTTTAAGTTGTCTTCCACAAAGAAGATACCACTTACCACTGGTATGATTATTTCAATCTATAAGTAGCTTCTTATTTGGGATGATGAGTAGTAGTGATGGGGAGAAATTTCCTGATGGGGGCCTTGGAAAAAAAGATTCTTTACATTATCTGGTGACTTAATTCAAAAGTCCTTAATTCACAATCAATGCCTCTGTTGCCCATTAAGATGAAGCAGGAATGCCAAAGCAATCAGCACTTTGTGATTTCAGGTTAAAAACTAGCAGAATAGTCAGAATTAGTTCAAAATACAAGGGAGCTATTGCCTCAAGGCTTGTGTGTGTGTGTGTGTGTGTAGGAAGGAATAGGGTAGGGCTCTAAATGTGGGGAATTTTCTGTTTATTAGGAAAATCTACTTTGTAAAACTACATTTATTTGAAAACTTTTAGCTAAAACATTTTGTGGAATGAATACTTAAGTACATATTCACCAGATAGTACAATTGAAGCAGAGGGTCAACAGTTGTAGAAAACTGACATTTGAGTTAAATCAGAGCATTCAGTCAGGGCCTCATAAAGTTTTGTATTTTTTTGTTTGTTTGTTTGTTTGGGGGCAAGAGATGTATTTGCAACTTTTATGCCAAAGACCTTTTATAGTAATAATAATTTATGAATATTTAATCCAGTGCAGTAAACCTTAAATAAAAGAAAAAAAATGAGAAGTCCCAAGTCAGATATAAAGTAGGAAACACACTTTCTATGTTTCACAAAGTAGTTATTCTTGTTCAGTCATAGAAAGCTTTGAGATCTGACAAAAATAGCAAAACATGCAGTGATTCTCAGTGTGACATTCTCTGGTATGTATGCAACAAAGAAAATGGCTCTCGGGTTTTATTTCCTCTGACTCTTCTCTTTTTAACAGCTTCATTGACATACATTTTAAATACCACACAATTCACTCATTTTTAACTCTCATTGATCCAATTTGATGGTTGTCTATTTTTTATTGTGTGTATGTGTGTCAGTTTTTTGTTTGCATATTCTGTTGTCTCCTCTCACCCCCCCGTGATAGAATCTGATCCCTATACAAGTTGGAATAGCCTTTGTGGCACCTGTAGGCAGGAATGACTCAGACATGAGACTGTGTGGGAGTGCAAGGTCAGTGTGGCAGGACCCCTGCTGGCCCAAGGTGGTGTGTGTAACCTGTCACTTCTCTTGAGCAGGCGATCCATGTCTCACCGGAACCTGTCCAAAACGCTCTCTCTGGAGATGATTCAGCTGAAGGAGAAGGTGGCCCGATTTTCCTCATCGTCCCCCTTCCAGAACCTTGAGATTATCGCAACACTGGGCGTTGGTGGGTTCGGAAGAGTTGAGCTTGTAAGGGGTTTACGTTTCAAGCATCTGAGAGAAAAGCCTTTGATTTTTTGTTCTGTTTTATATTCCAGTGTATCTTGGAGGAATGATTAAATTGTTACTGCTCTCTTACCTGTTGCTTTGAATTGAGAAAGTACACTTTTCAGTCTGTATGTTGTATAGTAGCAGGTGCATGCTAGTAAGTAACTTAAGAGCCGCTATTTCAAGCTTCCTACATCACATCCTTTTGTGAATTTTTTTTGATGATGGTAGTTATTGGAGAATGTACCAAGTAAGCATTCCCAAAGGTTATAAAACCTTAAAAAGTGTATTTCCTAACAGGAAAATGTGTGTGTATATACACTAGTGATACATGTACTGTTCATATACTAAAGAAAAGAAGAATGTCTCCTGAGTAAGTGCCAGAGAAACAAATTCATGGTTATAGTTCTGCCCCTTAAACAACTTCACTACCATGTCCGTCTTTGGCCTTTACTATTTTATTTTTGGTTTGCTCAAACTTTTCTATCAGAAAAAGAAAAAAGAAAAGAAGAAGAATGCAAGGGGGTGCTTGAAGAGCAGCCTTCTGTAGTGTTGATCAGGATGGCTGGGAACCCATGACCTGATTTTGGCTGCCTCTTCCACATCACCACCTCTCCACGCTTCCAAGCAGTAGCAGAGTGGTACTGTCATGTCACGTGCTCTGAGGAAACTGTAGAATAGAGATCAGAGGTTGTATTAGATGCATATGGCTGTGAACTCTTGGCAATTACCAAGCCCTTCTCTGCCCAGCAGATTTTTAACCATTCTCTGTACATTAGCCTCCAGGAACTATGCTGACACATCCGTCTGCTGGATAGCCCTGGGCATGAGCAGATCTGCAGTGCTGCCAGGAGACTGGATAGCACACTTCACACCCAGTCAGTACTTCACCTCTGATGGGTGAGGAGGGAGAAACAATCTCCTAATAGGCCAGAGAATATTTGTAGCGTTCCTCCACCATATGGAGTGAGGAGGGCCATTCCCATCTGCAGTGATAATGTTCGCCAAAGACCTTGGCAAGGGGATTGCATTAACAGCCCTGAGATCCGTCTTTCCTATAGTTAGATAATTATAATTGAAACAATATTTTCACTATTGATTTTAAATCATAGGCAGTACTAATGGCAAATGCCAGAACAATATGGGTAGCAACTATTTCTTTACAATTTTATTACATGTCAGTCTGTTTATGGAGTTTTAAGCTCACCTAAAAAAATACCTATTAAATTTTTTTATTTCCTTTTAAGGGAAAATGCTATTTGTCCATGTAGAGCAGTGCTCTGCACTAGAGCTCTGTGTGCTGCTGGAGATGTTCTGTATCTGTGCTGCCCCGTAGGGCAACCACTAGCTACGGTGGCTGCTGAGCTTTTACAATGGGCTAGTGCAATTGAGCAACTGAATTTTGATTTTTAATGAATTAATCTCATGTTACCAGAGGTTGTTAAATTGGACAGTGCAAATTAGATCTTGATTCTGTATGTTTTGTTTTGGAAAAAAAAAATCAAAGAACACTTCTCATGAAAGATTTTCATGAAAAGACTTCTAAACATTAAAAATTCAAAATTGAATAGATTTCTAAACATTAAATCTAACTGCAGTTTTTCTTTTTCAATACAAACATTTTAGAGCCATGTTCCAGCTATGTGGACTCTTGTGGAAATTACAACAAAGTGGAAGTGTGTACCCCTGAATAAACTCAGTTCCCAGAGGGCTAAGTGGCTACAACTACCATGCTGTTTTTTTCATAGACTGATAATTTTAACTCTCCTTACTGAACATGTTTTATATAGATGTCGTCAATCTTTCCTAATAAGTATTGAGCAATCTTTCTCTTCTTATGAAGGTTAAAGTGAAAAATGAGGATGTTGCTTTTGCTATGAAGTGCATAAGGAAGAAGCACATAGTGGATACTAAGCAGCAGGAGCATGTGTACTCTGAGAAGAAGATCCTGGAGGAGCTGTGTTCCCCCTTCGTTGTGAAGTAAGTTGGCATTCGGCTCCCAGAACTGAGGGTGGAAGGCCCTTTCCGTGAGTGTTTCTGTGTAGGAGGGTGGACAGAGGAGAAAGCGGAGGCCCCACTCTGAATTCTACATCCCACTCTCAACAGCAATACATAAAATGTTTCAAGTTTGAGATCTGGAGTCAAACACCCAGGTTCTTTTATTCTTGAGTGTCAGGAAAATGTGGTGTGTGTGTGTGTGTGTGTGTGTGTGTGTGTGTGTGTGTGTGTGTGTGTGTGAAATTAGGTGAAATGCTTTGAATTGATTATTTAGGCCAGACCTACTTCAGACTTTGCTTCCCTCAGGGAACGTGCTGCTGTTGAATTTCTGCTGGAAGTGGCATTTGTCTAGGCTGCCAAGGAGCAACAGACCGTGGCTCTCAGGATGCCTAGATGCCGAAAGTTCCACCTCCTGATAGTTACTGTTTTGTCAGTAGCTATCACCAGAGCTTGAAAAAGAAATATGTTATTCTAGGCCACCGCCATCTTTACTTGTGAAATCATGGGTTATTGGTGTAAGCCAGTTTGTCTTTTCATGTATGGCTTTAGTGTAGCTTTGGTGATTTCTGGGTGATATAAAGTGCCCCTTCAAGAATAGAATTTATACTTTTTGATCAAATACTTTGCAAGAATCTTCCTGCCAATCCATACCCCCCCCCATTTTATTTCAGTATTAAAAAAGAAACATGACACCAGGCAATGCTGGTAATAGGGTCATCCAATTATATTTATATTAACTATGCTCCCAAAATACATCCCCCTTTTTTGTTAACCAATAATTCATTAGTAAACTATGATGAATAGCTTTATTGCATAGAGTAGGTTTTATTATTTACTCATTTTCAGCTCTTTATAAAGTTCTTGGCATGGAATAGGATAGTAATTATATTAAGAATAAATATTAATGACATTTATTGAAAATTAACATGTCAGGCACTCTTCAAAGCAATATATATTTAATATACATATGAAGTGAAACATTTAAAAAGTTATATTTTTATATATAATATATAGACATAAGTATATATTGAATTAATATGTGATCAATAATATCTAATCACTATATAATCAAATGAATATATATTCATTTGATCATCATAATAGAACAATGAGATACATGTTATGATTGACCTTATTGAAGAAGAATAAGAAAAGTGAGATTGCATAGCTATTAAATGGCTGATTAGGGATTCAAGCCTAGGCAGCTGGTTGCAGAGCCCACACTGAACCCCTGTACCAGATTGTTTTTGCTGTCTATGCTCTACTATCTGCTGTAGCCTGGGCATGATGCTAGGGAGAAAAGGGGGTCTTTTGATTAAGACCCAGAAACTACTTTCACTAATATAGAAATACAGTTACCTGCTTGGGTTTCACATCAGGATTGAGGCTGTCATTCCCTCACATTCTGAGGATTGTGGCTCAGCTCCTCTCTGGCAATTGCTCTAGGCAAAGAGAACCCTCTTGCCCATGATCATACTCTCTCTCCAGGTATAGCCTGTGTTTGTGATGGCAGATCTTGAAGCTAGGGCTTTTGTTTATTTCTTCCTCCCTGAAGGTACTGTTCCCAAGTATACTCCCACTAAACTTCTTGCAAACCTCTATCTCAGAGACTATTTCCCAAGACCAACTACAGCATGTAAGACATGAGTATGAATGAGTCTTATGCAATACAAATCTTAAGGGAGGAATATGCAGAGGTCTCTGGGTGTGGGGAAAAAGAAGCCATATTTTGTAGGTGGGATAATGAGCTGCTTTATGAGGAAGATGGCCTCTGAGCTTGGCCTTGAGGAATGGATAATACCTTTACAGTGAAATTGAGATTAAGAAGTTGTCTGTATGTAGAGGGAGGACAGTCTACGTAAAGGGGCCAACATGAGCAAAAGCAAGGCAGCAGGAAAGACTATGGAGTATTCAAGTAGAAAGCCAGGGTAGCTGTAGGACGCTTGGAAGGAGAAGAGGACCATTGTTCAAACTGTTACTGATTATACCCTTAAGCAACCTGAGAAAGATTTAAAACCAGATTTCTAATAACCATGTTTTTATGTCTTCACAGATTGTATCGTACTTTCAAGGACAATAAGTATGTATACATGCTTTTGGAAGCCTGCTTAGGTGGCGAGCTATGGAGTTTATTAAGAGACAGGTAATGAACAAAGATTTTATAAATAATAACTCTTGTCTACTCAAAAAGTGCTCTAAAGGATGTTATATTCATGATCATTTAAAGAGACATGAAGAAAGTCGTTATATAATTCTAAGAAAATAGTATCACTTTGTTAAAATAAGGTACTAATAGTGGTATTTTCTCAGTCAATATTATAATCGTGTCATAGAAACCCTGTAAAGTTGTTATTGTCATTCCCACATTAGAGATGAAATTGTCCCAGGCTTGGGGACAGTGTGAACTATCCCTAGTGACATGTTTAGTATAAGACAGAGTAGATACAAGCCCAGAGGCTTCTGACTGCGAATCTCTAGAATGGAGATAAAGGAAGGAAGGCAGTGGTGAAGCTTTTTCAGCAAAACAGAGTCAGATATCTGCAAAGAGCAGCTTTATAAAAGGGATAGTTTTCATACAATCAAAACCACCATTTTTTTCTGAGCCTCACCCGATTTTCTAGACAATGCAGACTTTCCTAACCAAAAGAGTAGAAAGTGTAAACTTTGCCTCCAATGAGTTCTGTGTTTATTGGGGAACATAATATATAAAATTTAAAAATATTTTGTTGTGTGTGAAAACTAAATATGACAAAGAAATTGGCAGTTTCTAATCGAAGGCAAGTTCAGTATGGTAGACATACTGACATAAGCTTAGAGAAGAGGAGAGAAAGAAAAACATGATGGTAAAAGAAGGACTTGAACCAAATTCTGAAGATGACCAAATGTGGAAAGGCAGAGAGGAAAGGTGATTAATGTAAGATACAGCAGGGGCATTGGGATAGGATTGGATCTCTTTCTGGATGATGAACAGCAGACTTTGAGTAAAAAACAAAGGCAACAGCAGAGGAGATGGGTGGTAGGTTTTTACTAATGTTGGGTTTGAGGAGGGAGGGTTTAATGCCAGGCATTTTGAGAATTACCTGGCCAGTGGTTCTCAACCCTGACTACACATTACAGTCATATGGGGATCGTTTTCAGAGTAAAATGCTGGGCCCTAACACCAAAGACTAGGATTCAGTTCTTATGGGATAGGGTCCAATAAGGCTAAGCATCACCCCTAGGTAATAAGAGACCATTTGAGCATCTGAGTAGAACATGTTGTGTTAGGAATATATTGTTGGATGGATCTGAATGGGGAGAACCTGGTAGTATGAGGAGGCTTGCAAAATGTCTGCAAAAGCATTTGCATCTTCCATCCTTGTTTTAACAGGCAAATTGATTTAGAAAATCTAAATCTATTTTTTTTTTAAAAAGGGGAATTTCTACTTCCTATTAGGCACTGCACCTGATCTTCAAAAAAACACTGTTGAGTAAGTAGTAAACCCGTTTTATAGGATAGGGATCTGAGGATCAGAACAGCTAAACAACTTGCACAAGGATGCAGTGAGTGGAAACAGCAGGAGTCAAAGACAGTCTCCTTCACCCCAAAGACACATCCTTCTATTATACCATGCAGCAAATCACCACCACATTTTAACAATTCAGTATGTAAACTACACACACAGTGCTGGCAGTGGGCAGCTCAAATATCATCAAGGTGCCCCAAATAGGAAGAAGTTATGGTTACATGCTTTACAAACAGGAAATGAGCATGATCAACTGAGTCATTTTTTTTAGTCAAGCAATCAATTACAGACGTCTGGTTCAAGTTGACAGTTGCATTTTCTCCAGTGTTGCATTTCTCCATAAATGTAAAAAAACAAACAAAAAAAAACACATCTTTTGAAAACTTTTAATTTTATATGTTCATATGTAATTACCGGAAACAATTATTTGGATGTGGATGTTTTGATTTTAGTGAAGCAGTCCTTATTTGCATTTAGTATCATCCTACATTTCTTTATGATCAGCAGTCTAATTCATTGGCAGTGAAAGTACTTTTTAAAACACATTTTATTGATTTTTTATACAGAGGAAGGGAGAGGGATAGAGAGTTAAAAACATTGATGATAGAGAACCATCGATTAGCTGCCTCCTGCACACTCCCTACTGGGGATGTGCTTGCAACCAAGATACATGCCCTTGATGGAATTGAACCTGGGACTCTTCAGTCCAACAGAGCTGATGCTCTATCTATTGAGCCAAACAGGTTAGGGTGTGAAAGTACTTTGTTTTGTTTTGTTAATCCTCGCTTGACGACATTTTTCCACTGATTCTCAAAGAGAGTAGAAAGGAGAGGGAGGGATAGAGACATCGATTGGTTGCCTCCCACAAGTTCCCCAATTATCCTGGGATGGAGACTGCAACCAAGGTATGTGCCCTTGACCAGAATGGTACCTGGGACCCTTCATTCTGCAGGCCAATGCTCTATCCACTGATCCAAACCAGCTAGGGCAGTGTAAAGTACTTTTCAGTTTTGCTGTCCTACAAAGCATTTATGTTGCATCAATTTACCAAAACAGTAATCGATGCCTATAACAGACAACAGAGATGTATTTCGGGATCATTAAGAAGGAACATGATTTCATTGCAGAGGCAGCTTTGATGAACCCACCTCCAAGTTCTGCGTGGCTTGTGTGACTGAAGCATTTGATTACCTGCATCGTCTAGGTATTATCTACAGAGACCTGAAGCCAGAAAACTTAATTCTGGATGCCGAGGGCTATCTGAAATTGGTAAGACAAATTATCTGACTTACAGTATCATGCTAGTATTTCCAAACACAGAGTTCTGTGATAGTTGCAATTTCCCTTTAATGTTAATATACCTGTTGTTTTCACTTTGGTGGATTGGACCTTTGAAACCTTGGGAGCAGTGTTACAAACACACTCTTTATGGCCTAGGAATTAATGTTTTGACCTATATATATAAATATTTTAATTTTTTCTTTGTTGATTAAGGTATTACATATATGTCCTTATCCCCCATTGTCCCCACCCCAACCCCCCATTCATGTCCTCACTCCCCAGGTGTCTGTGTCCATTGGTTAGGCTTATATGTGTGCATACAAGTCCTTTGTTTGATCTCTCCCACTTACCCCCACCCTTGACTCCTCCTAGGGACTCACATTATAGAATGCCTTTATAATTGGATTTTGTTAGTATTTTTAAAAAATAATTGTAACTAACTTTTAATAGATTCTTGCTATATACAGGGTGTGGCTATAAAAGATAAGGAAAGAAAATAGACAGGATCCTGCCCTACGATATCCACTGACTGTATAGGGAGAAAAGATACTACATGTATAAATATGGGTAGTTTTTTGTTTGTTTTGTTTTTTAATCTTTCTAAATGATTTTAAAGTACACCCAGGGTTGAGGATCATGGCATTATATGATGGCTCCTTGGGGACAGAGACTTTTCTTGCTATCCATCTTTGTAATCCTCTAATGCCTACCATAAATTCCTTTGCATGCCACATTAAAGAAGAAAATGCTACAGTCACATAAACTGTTTGCAGTAAGAAACTATATTAAAACTGGGCAGTCATAATTTAAGAGAAGTCAAGGCACTTTGTGCCTTAGGAGGTGACCTTGTCAAGATGAGAGACCCAGGCTGAGTTTTCCTGAGTCCATTTTGTCAGTTCCACAAGGACATGAAATCATTTCTGAAGTTAGCACTTATAAGAAATATTAAAAGTTTCTCACATCAGAACTCTTACATATGGGCACTATTATTTAATGAGTAGTGACTATGTATAAAGCTACTGTGTGCTAAACATTTTGCAATTAATATATTTAACACTTGATGACATAGGTTTTCTCATCTACATATTGCAGTGTATAATTTAGTCTTAGGGATTACATTTGTTATCTGTAATTGCTAAGCAATTTCTCTCTCTAGTAAAGGAGTAAAACAAAAGTTCTTTCATGTGAAATCTGGCTGCCTTCCAAGAAACATTTTGATCCATTCAAGGTTTATCTTATCCATGAAAGACAGCTTTGAGAATTGGTGAGGTTCTAACACAAGGCCTCAATCACTCCTCTTCCTCACAATGCCTTCATTGGCTATGTCTCTCATAGCTCTTTAGGGTAAGCCTTTGGGATATTCTAGAAGTAAAACTACCATGAGGGATGCAGATATCTGTTCAATTCATTTTTTTTTTTCATAGCTCTTTTTATTTTTTTGGGGGGGGGTATTTTTTTTATATACTTCTTTATTGATTTTAGAGAGGAAAGGAGAAGGAAAGAGAGAGAAAAAAAAATCAATGATGAGAGAGAATCGTTGATTAGCTGCCTCCTGCACACCCCCTACTAGGATTAAAGCCTACAACCCAGGCATGTGCCCTTGGTCAGAATCAAACCTGGGACCCTTCAGTTCACAGGTTGACGCTCTATCCACTGAGCCAAGCCAGCTAGGGGGCCATAGCTATTTTAAAAATATTAGATAGCATTGTAGTATTTGCAGTCATAAAGATCAATAAATATCTCTCCTGTGTGACCATTGTTATCCATTCTGCTAACTCATTTGCCAACCAGCTAAATGTAGATTAATAACTAAAGCCTTTAGAGATTAAAAAGTATGTGTTGGACATTTCCAACATATATATCAAACTAGATTTCCAGCTATATATCACACTAGATATCCTGAAATCCTCTCACTACAAAATGTCTAAAATTACTGGGTGAAATATGAAAAGCAGTACTATATGCATGGCTGTTTATGAGACAGCACTGGGGTTCTCTTGAGGCTGGGAGCCAAGCTTGAACAGTGGCATAAGATAGAGCTCAAACATTGAAGCTGCTATCTTGTGGGCCCCCATCAATTCTAGGTGGCATGGAGGTTTGATTTTATTAGCTTCACCCTCTGGGAACAGGAGACCAAGTTTTGTGCTTGAGCAGTGTGAGGAGTTGAAACAAAACTTTGCAAGAATCATACAAATTACACCCTCAGGGGAATAGAAAACAAGAAAAAAAATATCTGATGTATAAAGACAGAATAAATGCAAGAAAACATGCTTTTCTTGTTATTGGGCCTTTGGTAGAGGAACAGAAGAATCTTTTCTAAGAAATCTTGGCCACATGGAGGTTGGGTGCCCAGTCTTCAAGGATAGAAAAACCCAAGCAAGAATAAGTGAAACTTGATCCATGTTGGTAGCATGCCCAAGTTTCCAAGAATCAATGTACATTCTTCCTGGAAGAATATACTGTCAGCTCAGGACACAAAGAACTTTCAGAGATAAATTTCTAGAGAACATGAGTTCACATCTACACTAATAAAAGAGACACATGCAAATTAATCATCACTCAATGGGGCTCCCAATCACCCTGCTGTTTGTCCCACAGATCATCCCTGATCGCCAGCCAGGCCTAGGGACACTACCCGTGCATGAATTTTGTGCATCGGGCCTCTAGTTCCATGATAAAAGCTTATTAAATCTAGCTTTTCCCACCAAAGTGCTTAACATATGTTGGTTCTTTTCCCTTAAATATCTTCTACCTCATCATCAATTCACTTATTATGGGAATGTTCCCTTTGAAACCTGTTCTGGTGTCACCACAGATACCCATGACCTTACTAAATTTTAATTTTCTCTTTAATAAGAGGATAATAGTTCCTAGCTCACAAAATTGTAACACTGTTTTTTAAGAGTATAAATATATTATTTAAACTGATGTTAATAGCAATTTTTTAATTCATACTTTCTTCACCAAACATGTGTTGAACATCTGCTGTGTTACAGGCTCTGTAGGGGGTACAAAACGAGTAAGATATAATGCCTCTTCTCAAGGAAGGAGCTGGTCACGCAATCAGAGGATGTTGCCCTAAGGGTGTGATTGTGGAATATAAATAGTGTTAAAGAACCTCATGGGAGAAAGAAATTGGTTCTATAAATATTGCTCAAAGAGGTGGTGCTATATCAGATGAGCCTCCGATCCCCCCCCCCTCCCAGTTTGTTCATGTGCATGCCAAGTTTCTCTTCATCTTGCCCACATTCTACTAAACACTCCAAGTATTTCAGATGAGTCACCATGCCCCCACACCGATTCCTGAAGGATTCACCCATCCCATTCCTTAGCCTCCCTCACTCTCACTTCCATTCAGGGGAAGCCATCCACTGTTGCCTGTTGGCAGGCAGGATGAACAGATTCCATTATACCCTTGTCTAGACTTGGGCAAAATAAGTGCCCTCAAAATGCCACATAAATATATTTTTTTGGAATGTTATGTCTCCATCAATCAAATATATTTTTTTGGAATGCTATGTCTCCATGAATCATTGGGCTGTATTAGACTGGTCATTTTGATTCCATTTTTTTTAAAGTGACCAGGAGAACTAATATCTGACAAATTTACTGACCCAGAGAGAAACTTCTGGGAAGAAGCTAATACTGGACACCAGCTCCAGGAAGCCACATGCTAATTTTTCTATTTCGGAAGGATGCAGTCATCATTGCAGATTTAGAAACATCTTAATACCTCGTTTCTTAAAATCTTTGGCGACTTCATGTTTTTCCAGCATACTATAAACTACCTTTAATAATGAGGATTTAATAGAGACAAGAAAAACACCTGTGTGCAGCTTCTCCGGACATTCTTCCTGAGAGCTCAGTTTTGCTAGTAGAATTTTTCAAAGGGGTATGGTTTTTCTTGTCTTCTGGAATGACTCCTTTAAAACATTAGCCCTGCCTTTCACACTTAATACTGTAATGGCCTCCTAGGGAAAATAACCTAAAGCTCTTCCTGTGGCTTACCAGTTTACTACGTATGGCCCAGCCACACTGGTCTTCTTGTCTGTCCTCAAACTTGCCATGGGTGTTCCCAAAGGCTAGGGGCTGTGCGCTAGCTCTTCCTCTGGCAGAATCACTCTTGCTCAGATTTTCACTGAGCTCTTTCCTAGTTCTCTCATATTTCTGCTCCAATCTACTCAAAAGTTACCTCCTCAGAGAAGTATTTCCTGATCGCCCTATTTAAAGTACAATCCAGATTGCTTTCTGTTGCTAACACTGCTATAGGTTTCTTCATAGCATATGTCACTACTATCTGACGTTATTATGTATGATGTTACGTTTTTATGTTTGTTCTCTTTCTCTTCAATGTATGCTCAAGGAGGACTGGGGCCTTGTGTATATCCTGACGCTTGCTACATAGTGGTACTCAATAAATGTTTGTTGAATGAATAAAGTAGAGATCTTCCATTTCTGTTGCCCAGAAGGGGGACGTTTAAATAAAAAGACTGAAGCTTTGTGGTGGTATCCTTCATTGTACAAGACAGAGGTAGTGTGAATTTTTACAATCAACTGAAGGACTTGTATGCATGCATATAAACAACCAATGGATACAAGACATGGGGAGGAAGGGGGCAGGTGAAGGCACATGCGGAGGGGGGGTGTAGGGGAGGCTGGGAGGATGTCAAGAGAGGGAAAAGGAGACATATATACTACTATTTGCAATGCTTCAAACACTAAAAAAATAAAACAAAACAACAACAAAAAAGAAACTATACAGAACTGGACATCAGAAGATCTGGGCATATTAGGCAAATCTAATATAAATAGATCTGCATGTCAGTTTCCTCTGACTAAATATATTAAAGTTGATAAGCTCAAAGGATATAAAAAAAAGAGGTAACTTTTCATAACTCTTTGAATCTTCTTTAAAATATATTTTTTATTGATTTCAGAGGGGAAGGGAGAGGAGCCGGGAGAGGGAGAAACATGAAAGATGAGAGAGAATCATCGATCGGCTGCCTCCTGCACATCCCGCACTGGGGATAGAGCCTGCAACTCAGGCATGTGCCCTTGACCAGGAATCGAATCATGACCTCCTGATTCTTAGGTTGATGTTCAACCACTGAGCCATGACGGCCAAGCAAGTCTTTTTATTTTTTATTTTTTTAAAATATACTTTATTGATTTTTTTTAAGAGAGGAAGAGAGAGGCGTAGAGAATTAGAAACATCAATGAGAGAGAATCATCAGTCAGCTGCCTCTTGCACACCCCCTACTGGGGATGTGCCGGCAACCAAGGTAAATGACCTTGACCGGAATCGAACCCGGGACCCTTCAATCCACAAGCCGAGGTTCTATCCATTAAGCCAAACCAGCTAGGGCAAGCCTTTAAATCTTAATGGAATTATTGCCATCTCTTTGGGCCAACATGCAGATATTACAAAAGCAAAACTAGCTGCTCAAATTAAAATATACAACTTTTAGAGCTAGAAAAATTCTCCTAAATATCTAATAAACTTCCAATCTCTATAAAAGGGGAAAAAATAGCAATGAGGAAATGAGTTGAAAAGCTGTTACAAAAAAAAAAAAAAAAAGGTAATATTTCCACATAGGCATACATTAAAAATGCAATTATAAGCATTACTTTCTTGGTTCTTAAAGTTGAGTCTTTATAAAATTACCTAGGATTTTCATAATGGCTCTTCCTCTGAGGAATAAGTAGATATGCTAATCTCAGCTGGTTACAAATTTTAATTTCATAATATCCCCAGCCATCTCTTACAATCCTGTGAATCACTCTATGTATTGTAGCTGAAGAAAAAAGCAAAAGCCCACTTCTGATTAGGCTGTTTAAATTCCCTTTTTCTAATAAGGAAATCCTCGCTGTGATGTGTGATAAATACTAAAAAGTGTTAGTAAAAAGGTAAATTTCTAAGATTGATGTGAGGTAAGATTTTAAACGTTACTATCTGGATGAATAAATGAGGGCTGAATTTTATAGTTCACTGATTCAGACTTTTCTAAGTGAGGACCTATTTTGATATGCTGGCCTTATTTATATAGGTTCTTAGCCAAGGTTGCTGCCATACTATTGAGATAGTGTGGGTAATGAAGCTATTAAAATGTGCATCTTGAAGCACAGGTATAATTTGTGTGACTATTTACTTGAGGGAGGTGGAGGGCAGTTTTATTAAAATAATATCTGTACGTATTGGAGATGAAAAATATGTGCTAAATAACCCCTGTGGGAGGAAACCAACTGTTTGCTTTGCAGGGCAGGGTGTCAGTCGTGGACACTGCCCTGATTCAGTGAGTGGGGCTTCTGTCGCCCCAGCCTTCTTTCCTGTCTCTGTTCTGTGCACAAAGTCCATTGAATAGAGTCTCAGAGAAGTGGAGGGGCCTATTCTGAAAAGGCAGAGGAGGGCAACAGCCATTCATTAGCCTGGGAAAGTTTCTAATCATCAGTCAGGGCCAAGCTCCGGTGCCACCTCCTGGCATCTTCCCCAACCTTCTGCCTCATGCTCCAGATATATGATCATTGAGCTCTCTTGTGTTTGTATAATCTTCTACTATATCATGTATAACATGGTATAACATTAATCACATATGGGTAAGTATTCTCAACACACTGAGCTTCTCGTAGGCAACTCTGTATCTGTATGCTTATTCAAGAGCCTGTCCTATACTGGGTGCTGGCTAAATTAATATTATATTCAGAATAAATAAGTTAATGCAGGTGCTACTCACCATCACCACTGAAAGGGTACAGAATCTAGCCAAAGGCCAGATGGGATGATTCTGGCTTTTTCTTTGGATTGTCAAAGTTGAGAGGGTGCAGACATTGTGCATAATGGTTTTTAAAGACTGTCAAGAATTTTTTTTGGGGAAAAAAAGAATTTTAAATCCCCTTTTTTCAACATTAATCCTTTTCCAAACTCTCAATTCTGATATTATTTTTTCCTCTCTGATGGGCTTTCAAGTCAATGGCTTCCCCCTTCTCGCCTCTTCCCAATGAATGCCACCATTGGTTTGAAAATGACTTGAGTCCTGCTTGCTCTGAGCTGTACACATGTTGTTCTGATCTCTCCTTGCTAAAGCTTTCCTCTAGGGATTACGAGTGCAGATGTGTGTCCAGTGTAATTAGATTTACACTTGGCCCTATAAAAGAATAAACAGCAGGGTCAGTGTGTGTGTGCGTGTGTGGGGAAGAATGAGAGAGAGAGAGAGAGAGAGAGAGAGAGAGAGAGAGAGAGAGAGAGAGAGAGAGAGAGAGAGAGAGAGAGAGAGAGAGAGAATGAGTGTGTGTGTGTATAGGGAAGGATGAGAGTGAGGAAGATTGGGGAAGTTAAGCGAACTCTTAAAAGGAATGTGAGTTTTATGGTCTCTGAAAATTTCCTTGACATTTTTTTCCAGGTTGACTTTGGATTTGCTAAGAAAATAGGATCTGGACAGAAAACATGGACATTCTGTGGGACCCCAGAGTATGTAGCCCCTGAAGTCATTCTCAACAAAGGCCACGACTTCAGTGTGGATTTCTGGTCCCTGGGAATTCTAGTGTATGAGCTCCTGACTGGCAAGTAAGTCCTTTCAAATTGTGTTCTGCCTCTTCTGCAAAGAAGTGCCAAAATAACTAATGATTTAAGAGCATAACATTTTGGAATGTGATGCCTTTTCATCTCTACATTATTTCACACATGGTATGCTTGATAGTTTATAATATAGAGAAAAGATACAGGAAGGTAAAAGAAAGGAACACAGAATGCTATGGTTTATCTAGAATGGCAAGCCCTGTTAGTATAGATAACATATTAAATGTGTGAAGGTTTTGATAATTCAGCATAAGATTAAGAAAAGGAATTAAAGTTGTAGGCTATATTATTGTTTCATGTTGTATATTTTTGTAATTGATAAAGTAGTAATTATGTTTCAATTGAATTCATTGATCAATTAAACCAAATTTAGCCATGTTCTTCTATCTTACCAATAAATCATTAACCAGAAATGCTAAGAGAAAGCTACATTGCTGGAATTAAATTTCATTCCCCTTGTCATCTGCTTTCTAGAGGTGCTAATTAACAAAAACATGACACAGCAGGGGTCTTAGCAATTAAAATTGAATTGTCATTCCCAAAAAGATTAAGGGGGTATATTAATGAATCCAAGATTCCAAATATTCAACATGCACACACACATATTTATATGTACACATGCGCACCCACATACATATATAGGCTATATGTAATATCAACTCATATTTGTAAAATAAATTAGTTTACAGAGCACTTACCTGTGTGAAAACTTGCATGGAAGGTAAAGCAGAACTCTTTATCACCATTTTACAATTTAAATTTTGATTATTTTATGATTTAGATATTATAGATTAGAACACCAGGGCAGTGAGCTATCTGTATAAGACTGGGGATTTCATCCCAGATCTTCTGACTAAATGTGATGCATTTTTCATTACATATATGTCATGCAGGATAGTGCATGGACATACCTACCAGATTTGGATCAGTTATCTTTCTAATTCTGTACCTCCACTGTTCATTTACTGATTTGATCATCCTTATAAACATTTATAAGCAAATATTCTCAGCCTTAATTTCAGGAAGGATTTGCATGTGGAATGGCATAAGAAAATACCAGAATGAACCCAATGATGGGAGTTCGTCTCAACACATATTTTACAAAAAGAGTTTTACAGAATTTTCTTGAACTTTTTACATTACAAATTTTAATGTCTAGTTACCTATGACTATATTCTATATCCTTGTCAACATGCATTGAGCAAATGGGTATGAAAGATTATATTATCTGTAATAAATTTCAAATATTAATTGCTTAAAATTTTGAAGGAAAGAAGGGAAGAATATTCAGATAGTCATTCAGAGAAAAAGTTGCTTAAGGTCTTGAAAAACAAGGAATTCTATTTCATGAATTTGTTTTCTCATCCATGAAAAATTTGTTAGCTGCATTTCTAAGAGACACATGATATTTCCCTTACGTCACTGAAGAATAAACATTTCAATCTTCACAAACTGGGATAAATTGTTAAAGGTGAAGGAAAATAAAATGAGGGAATAGAGAAGAGGGGAGGAAATCCCAGTAATTTGGAATTGCTAAAGTGCATTGAGCTATCATAAAAAAGTTGGTAAATGTTTCCAGGGTAGAGCACAAGAAAAATTAATTTTATATGCCCTGAATTTCTAGATTCAGGAGGTAAATGAAAAAAATAACAAAAAAAAAAATCCAATATAGTTGTAAATATATAAACGAGTTGAAAATATTATAGCCATGTTTTTTGCTTCCTACCTCCTTTTCTTTTCCTTTTTAAAAAAAAATATATTTTATGGATTTTTTTTTTTTTTACAAGAGAAGAAGAGAGAGGGACAGAGAGTTAGAAACATCGATGAGAGAGAATTATTAATCAGCTGCCTCTTGCACATCCCCTACTGGGTATATGCCCTTGACTGGAATCGAACCTAGGACCTTTCAGTTTGCAGACTGATGCTCTATCCACTGAGCCAAACCGGTTTTTACACCTACTTTTCTTTATGAGCGAAACAGATTGTTGAAAATTAGCACACTGACCTGATTACAAGTTTATTATACAGAGTGGAGACTCTCAACATCAAAGAGTTCTCAAGCATGACTGACAAACAGCAAGCAGTTCATGAACATCATCTTTCTTTTTCAAATATTAAAGGGCACAGTAGAATAGATTATGAAGTGTTTATTAAAGCAAAGTGTATGCATTAAAATGGTATTCAATTCAATTCCCAGTTCTTTCTTTCTCATCTTAGCAACTCTTCCCTTGAAATACTCTCCTCACGGGACCTCTCTCTCTCTCCCATTTCTTTCCCATACTTGTGGCTCCATCTCAGTTTCCGTTACTGGGTCCCCTTCATCATCCTGACTTCTAAGTATTGAGCCACTTGTGGTTTTGATCTCTCTTCCATCTGGGTGATCATCAAGCTCCACAATCCTAAATACTGAATGGTAACTTCTCAGAATCATACCTCCAGCTCTAACCTCTTCCATAAATGTCAGACTCAGAAATTTAGCTGCCTGCTTAGCATCTCTATTTTATGTTGAAACATAACTCTTCATTCCTCCTAATGTGCTCTGCACCCCTACAAACCATCCAAATCATTCTTTTCTGAATCAATATAGCTCCATTCAGTAGGTCAAAACACTAGGCCATCATTCCCAAATTCTTTCTTTCTACCTTACATCATCTTCACCTATCAGCCAATCCTGTTTGCTTTGCTGTCTAAATAAATCCAGAATCCAGCCACATCTCATTACTTTCACCACTACCATCCTAGTCCAGGCTGCCAGGCCTGCCTTCCTCCACCACTATCACCATCACAGTTTATACTCCACACATTAAAGAAAGAAAGAAAGAAAGAAAAAAAAAGGTTTAGTATGGCTGCTGTAAATTAGATCATTTGACTCACAATATACCCCAGGTACTTATCATAGCCCAGAAGATCTATATAACATTGTGACAATCTCCTAAATTCCTTTCTCCTGCTTATTCTCTCCACTGGCAACACTGCCCTCCTCACAGCTCCAAGAACAACCCATACCCATCCTGATTCATGGCCTTTGTATTGCTGTCTTGGAATTTTCTGACCACCGCTAAAGGTGTGGTTCATTCACTCCTTCTCTTCATTCATACTTCTGCTCCACTGTCAACTTATGAGACACCTCTCTGTTGTCCCCCACTTTTTCTTTTTAGTGATTATCAACAGGTGAGCAATTACTTGTATGTATAATTTGTTAAGTGATGTGAAATTGATGAAATTATTTTCTACCATTTCTCCAGACTTGTCATAGAGCAACTAATGCAAGAGAAAGGAGGAAGAAGGAAAGAAGGGAGAAAGAGAAGGAGGGAGGGAAAGAGGGAAGGAGAGAGGGAGGGAGGGAGAGAGGGAGAGAAGGATACAGGGGTAAGGGAGGGAGGGAATAATGAAGGGTGGGAGGGAAGAAAGTCTTAGTTGTACATCTATCTCAGAGCCTGGTCCTAGTGTCCTATTTTGTCTTTTCTCTAGCCCACCATTTTCTGGGACTGACCAAATGATGACCTACAATTTGATCCTCAAAGGAATTGAAAAAATGGATTTTTCCAGAAAAATAACAAGAAAACCTGAGGATTTGATTAGGAGGCTTTGCAGGTGAGAATGACACTAGTAGAAACCTCTTATTCTTGGGAAAGTGTGAAGATTTCTTATTTTTGTCTCTGCACATTTTAAGTTAGATATATATTTACTTTCTGTACTTTTCTCTGTAGTTAAATCATAATTAAGGAAAATTCTTTTCAGTGTTGCAGTCTATACTGGAAGTTTAAATTTACCTTATGTTAAAGAATCACAGAGATTTAAAATTTTCAGGTTACTTCAGGAGTCATTCTTATCTGTTAGAGCAAAATGGAACCACTAACCTTAGATAATAAAAGAGTAATCCTATATAATAAAGAGGTAATATGCAAATTGACTAACACTCCAATACACAAGATGGCTGCCCCACGTGGTCAAAAATGGCTGCCCCCATGTGGACACAAGATGGCCACCACAAGATGGCCAGCAGGGGAAGGCAGTTGTATGCAATCAGGCCAACAGCAGAGGGCAGTTGGGAGGGGCCAGGCCTGTAAGGGAGGGCAGATGGTGGTGAAGAGGTCTGCAGGAGAGGATAGTTAGGGGTGACCGGGCTGGCAGAGGAAAGCAGTTGGGGGTGACCGGGCCTGTAGGGAAAGATAATTTGGGGAGACCCATGCCTGCATGGGAAGGCAGTTGGAGACAACCAGGCCTGCAGGGGTGGGCTGTTGGGATGGGATAAAACCTGCAGGGGAGGGCAGTTGGGGGGACCAGGCCTGCAGGGGTAGGCAGTTGGGGGTGACCAGGTTGGCAGGGGAGCAGTTAGGTATTAATCAGGCTGGCAGGGGAATGGTTAGGGGGTAATCAGGCTGGTAGGCAGAAGTGGTTAGGGAAAATCAGGCAGGCAGGCAGATTAGCAGTTGAGAGCCAGCAGTCCTGGACTGTGAGAGGGATGTCTGACTGCCTGTTTAGGCCTAATCCTAAGATTGGGCTAAAAGGGGAGTCGGGCATCGCTTGAGGGATTCCAGATTGGAGAAGGTGCATACTAGGCTGAGGGACAGCCCCCTTCCCCCAACACCAGTGCATGAATTTTGTGTATCGGGCTTCTAGCTAATTTATAATCTTGTTATTTTGAGAGAAAAACCAATGGTAATTTTTAAGGGTTACTATATGCGCTCTTTCAATTTTTATTTTTTTTTACAAAGCACTCTTCTAGCCTTATTTTATTTTATTATTTTTTTTTATTGAGGTATAATGGGCATATAATATTATATTGGTTTTTCATGTACAATGTAATGACTTGATATTCATAAACATTGCAGAATGATTATCACAATAAGTTTAGTTATCGTCTGTCACCATACAGTTATAAAAAAAAATTTTTCTCTCTTGGAATGAGAACTTTTAAGGTTTACTCTCTTGACAACTTTTAAATATTGGCTACAATATTATTAACCATAATCACCATGGTGTAAATTATGTCATCATAACTTATTTATTTTACAACTGGAAGTTTGGACTTGATCTCATTCACCCATTTTGTCCACCTCTACCTTACTCCCCTCTGGCAACTTCTATTTTGTTCTTTAAATCTATGGATTTTGTTTTGTTGGTTTATTTGTTTTATTTTTAGATTCCCCATATTAGTTATATCCTACAGTACTTATTTCACTTAGCATAATACCTTCATGGTTCATCCATGTTGTAAATGACAAGATTTATTTTTTTCTTTTTTTTTCTGCCTAAATAGTATTCCATTATATATATCTTCTTTATCTGCTATCCATTGGTGAACATCACATCTTCTTTATCTACTCATCCACTGATGGACACTTAGGTTGATTTTATAACTTGGTTATTATCTATATGAATAAAAGGCTATGTGACCGTCCATAGATCCATCTGACCGATGGGTACATATGGTGTGCATTAGCAATTTAAAAATAAATGTTGAATTGTGCATGTGTGATGCATATAAAGTTCTCACTGGTGCCAAGTGCACGTGTTTTACTTTTATAATCTATATTATATATTCTATTTTGACATGTAATATTTTGCAATAATGTAATTTTTGCATGAATCTTTCTTCTAATTAATTTCCTTTCAATGTGCACAAATCTATGCACTGGACCATTAGTAAATAATATTATAGTGAACATAGGAGGCATCTGTGATTTTGAATGAGTGTTTTTATTTTCTTTGGATAAATACCTAGAAGTAGAATTGTTGGATCATATTATTATTCTATTTTTAATTTTTGAGGAACCACCATACTGTTCTCCATAGTGGTTATACCAATTTATATTTCTAAGAGCAATGTGCAAGGGTTCTCTTATCTCTATTTCCTTGCCAACACGTTATTTGTAGACTTTTTGATAATAAGCATTCTATCAGGTATAAAATGAAATTTCATTGTGGTTTTGATTTGCATATCTCTGATGGGTAATTATGTTGAACACCTTTTTATGTACCAGTTGGCCATCTGTATTTGAAAAACATCTATTTAGATTTTCTGCCCATTTTTAATTGCTTTTTCTTTTGCTATCAAGTTGTATGATTACTTTATACATTTTGGATATTAACTCCTTATCAGATATGTGATTTTTAAATATTTTCTTTCATTCTGTAGGTTGTCTTTTCATTTTGTTGATGGTTTTCTTTGCTATGTAAACACTTTTTATTTTTATGTAGTTCCATTTATTTATTTTTGGTTTTGTTGCCTTTGCTTTTGGAGTCAGATCCAAAAAATCATTACCATGAGATTACTACCTACTGTGTTTTTTAAAGGAGTTTTAGGATTACAGCTTTTACATTCAAATCTTTAATCCATTTAGAGATATCTCTCTCTGTGTTTGTGTGTGGTAAAAGATAGTATTCTTTTGCATGTGGTGTCCGGCTTTCCCAACATCATTATTAAAGAGACTATCTTTTCCCCATAGTATATTCTTGCCTCCTTTGACATAAATTAATTGTTCATATGTACATGTGCCTATTTCTTGGCTCTCTATTCTGTTCCGTTGATCTATGTGTCTGTTTTTATGCCACTATTACACTGTTTTGATTAATGTAGCTTTGCAATATACAATAGTTTGGTGGAGTTATTAGGGTTTTCTACACATAAAATAATGTCATCTGCGAATAGTAACTGTTTGACTTTTCCCTTACCAGTGTGGAGGTCTTTTGTTTTTCTTTCCTAATCACTCTAGTACTTCTAATGCTATCCTATATAATAAAAGAGTAATATGTAAATTAGCCATCAATCCACTACAAAAATGGCGGCGCCCATACCAGATGCTGGCATCATTGCCCCGGCAATGGGAGCCCAACGTATGCTTCTTGGCCGAGGAGGGAGAGGTGGGGTCTGGCCAGAGGACTGGGAGCCGGACTCTGAGCTTGCATCACCAGTGGCAGCGCGAGCTCTATGTCAAAGCCATGGCCGTGAGGCAGGAGGAAAGGAGCCTCTGGGGCGAGAGCCCAGAGTCCGGTGCCCGGAGACCACACCCCGGCCTGCCTTGCAGCGGGGGAGACGGGGGCGGCAAGGGGCCTGTGGAGCCCCCAGCTCAGCATCCCCGCGGCAGGGGAGGAACCAGGAAAATGGATCTTTCCAATTCCTGATGCTGACAGAGTCCTATGGATACCGGGGTCCTCCACCTGCAGTCTCCAGTCACAGACTTGAAGCCCTCTGCCAGCAGTCTAGACAAGACCATCATGGCGCCTCCGGGGGTGGGGTGGGGGGTGGGATTGTCCAGCGGGCCCACTATAGACATCAAATCACTGCCTCTGATGCTGCTCCCCCACCCCCCACACACTCACAAGTATTGATAGTATTGTCCAAAGAGGCGACTCCTGAGGCAAGGCTCCCATGGCAGCTGATGCTCACCATGCCAGGTGTGGAAGGCAGACCTTCATGCCCAAGCCCCTGAGTACCGGAGCTGCAGGGTATCATAGGCCAGGGCCCTGAGGAGGCCCCAGGACAAGCATCTTCCCAGAGACTGTGCATAAGAAGGCGAGGAACCTCTGGCTAGGTGCGGCCGGGGTTGAGGGAACTGTTCAGCTAGCTTTTAGGTCTTTTTCAGGGAGAATTACTGCATATGTAGTTGTAGATTCGGTGAGTCCACGGGAAGAGTTGAGTTTAGGTTCTTCCTGCACCACCAACTTGGACAGCGGCCCTGGCCTTATTTTCAATTACTCCCAAATTTCTATCTACCATTAAAAATAATTTATTGGGGAACAGAAGAGTTATATAATTTTGTTTGAATTTTACTTTGTTGCTGTTTCCCCCCTCCACCCTTGCACAGTTGAACTTAAAAAGCATGAAAATTTAATAAATACAGAACTTGAAACCTAGCTGTGGGTTGCCAACAGAAATTTCTGCATGCTTCCAGCTGAGGTGTAAATGATTCTCTAAAGCTTTATCTGATTTTCTCAGCAGAGTTGGTAAAATAGCCCCCTCCTGTTCTTTTACATATTCATTTATAGTGCATTTAAAGCACTAGTAGATCTATAGATATAGATAGAAATATAGATATGTACATAAAGATATAAGTATAGATATATGTTTATGTTATATGTTATTATTATAGATATAGATGTAGATATATTCCTAACTCTAACTTGACAGTAGCTCCCCTAGAGTATGTGCCTCTTAACCCCTTCTACCCAGATGCCTCGTCTATGAATATTGTTGAATACGTTAATGAAATAATAAAGAAATGTTAAATTTTAAAATTTACTCAATCATAACTTTTATTAACCATCTTTTAACAATTATTACTTTAGGCAAAATCCAACAGAAAGGCTTGGAAATCTGAAGAATGGAATCAATGACATTAAGAAACACAGGTACATAGTTACTTCTTTGCTCAGAAAAAAATATAGAAATTTATAGAAAACTGTGCTAATCTTGAAGCTTCTCTCAGTAAGCTACAAGGGTTCCTTTACACACTCTCAGTTTTTCTTTTTTGGCATTTTACAATAATTTGTGTTTTACTAGATGCAGTCACAATAATCATTCTCAAAATGATTTTTCTAATGCTGGAAATTCATATCATAAGCTTAAAACAAGTTATAAAATCATATCCTCAAGTTATAGCAACTTAGTTTTTTATCTACTGCAATCTTTATTTTAATTTTAAAATCAGCTTAGTTTCTGTAAATGAATTGTTCTAATTTTCACATTTGATTTGTAATTAAAATAGAATATAGTTATTGTTGATATTCAAGAGAATTGATCAGCTAAATTAACCATTAAGCAGTACTGCATTTCAGTTTTTATTAATATTATACATTTATTTTAAGTGTCATTTTTCTTTCACCATCTTTCCAAATTCTGAAGCCTCATGTTGTGTTTTACTTTTTGGGTAAAGTACATTGATTTCCCAAAAACAATATTTTGACCTTATGTAGTAATCTCACATGGACCTTTTCAGTTCTGTGAATTTCTAAATCTCTCCTTTAGAACCGTAGAGAACTTCCATGAGATAGCCTTTCTCAACTGGTTATATGTGGAAGTTCAAGCCTTTAAGATTTTTGTTTCAAATCCATACCTTGCTAAATTCTCTAGTCCTCAAGATGTTTTAATTTTGCTTATGCTTTACAGATATAATACATCACCTATTGCTAGTATAAAAAATAAATATGAGAATTTCATTATTGAAAACCTTTGAACACACTGATGTGTTCACTTTCAGAAATGAAAACACCTCTCAATATTACATTCCTCTCTGGATATTTTTACTGAAGACTTAGGGTACATCTACTCTGTGTGAAAATAAAGGGGAAATGCTGCTGGATAAAAACACTATTCATTTTTCTAACATTGATGATGCAGCTGCCAACCCTGCTCTATCTATTCATGAACTTTCTTGAAAAAATGCCATGTATTCAACATTGTAAAGAGGGAGGGAGGAAGGGAGAGAAGGAGGGGAGGGAGGGAGGGAAGAAGGGAGGGAGGGAGGGATATCTGTGGATTTTATAGACATTAAAATGTTTAGAGTATTTTGTTGTTCTTTAGATTACCTTTGGATTACCTTCAGTGTAATGTTTATTACTTGTCTTAGATTCCAATGTACCATTTTCATACAAGCTATTACCACAACTTTCTATCGCATTATAATATGACACATGGAACACACCATTCATATGGAACAAATAAGTGTTCTGCCAATTAAAGTTTTCCTTTTAATATATTTCCCCTCATTATTTGATTAAAAAAGCATCTTCATGTTTTTCTTTTTTTCTTTGGGATAATTGGGGAACAGAGTGATAGAATTGTTAATAGATTTCAGGGTGTTTTTTTTTTGTTTTGTTTTATTTTAATTTACCTGAGGCTCATTTAAATGTAGCGTCAAATTGTGATTGAACACACATGCTAATTGATGCCAGAACATTTTCTCACCTTAGCATCGTAATGAAGAGTTTTCAATTTTTTCGTTGTATGGATTAATTTGTTCTCTTTTTAAGAGGCAGGATGTTGGTTTTTTTTTTTGTTTGTTTGTTTGTTTGTTTGTTTGCCACGTATCTGTATAGTCAGAGAACAATGTGTAGGGTAGAGTGCACTAGTAAGATGTATCAGATTTACACAGTGCCTTATGGTAAGCCCAGAGGGGCAAAAGAAACCACAAAAAAACCACATACACACCCCACCTTATTTTATTCTACTTTCATAGTTTTTTGTTTGTTTGTTTGTTTTAAGATATAAAGTTGGGGGAGGGAGTCCTGAAAAATAGATCTCTCTCTGCCTTCAAATAGAAGTAGTAGTCTAAAATCTTCCACAAGTCCCCAAAGTATATAGCTTCTCTACCCAGTTTATTATTCTCAATATTAAAAAAAAAAAAAACTTTCTAAAATTTGCCATCAGATTTTTCCATTCTTCTCCAAAGTAAAGCTTTTATCATTTTCTTGGAGAACTATTCATTTTCACTTTGTATTTAAAAACAATGCAGTATGTTTGCCCATTGTCTTTAATCATCTTTCTTAAAAATAAAGTTTCTCCCTTCCCTGTTTATGGGCTAACCTATTAAACTAGGCACCAATTATGTCTCCCGACACTTCTCTGAGAAAAGAGATAATATACTTGTAGGGTACAATTAAATCTTTCCCGTTGGTAGAGGAATAATTTGTTTTGAGTGTCTTCTCATTATCTTTATTATTTCTAGTCTTTAAAATTACTCTCAAGAATAGCTTCAACAAGTCTTCTAAAAATAAAGAAGCAATTTCTGTGCTGTCGCTGCTAATATTTCTTTGGTGAATATTTTTCACACATGAGTACATGCTGGCATGTGCACTACTTAAAATTTGGTTAGTGTCAAAAGGCCAAGTGTTAAGTGAATAGCCACTCATGTCAAATAAATAATGCCATAAGTCAAATTGTAACAAGTACTCAGCAAGAAATGCATAGGCTCTTTGATACAGTAGAGTTAACAGTAATGATTTTTGTTAATATTTATCAAGTAGCTTCTGGGAAGAGAGCATTGTAAAGTATGTTAAAAGGAATTGTGTCAGTGTTTAGTGTCAAATGAAAAGAATCTGCAGAATGGGAAACCTGAAAATCCTTAAAATGGACCATTAGTATGTGCAAAGAAGCCGATGGGTGGATCAAGGAGAGGACGTCTGTGGTTTGGTAGCGAGAACAAGGGAATCCGTACAGCTGGGATTGCTGCTTGACTCCCACTCTTTGACTAGTGTCTCAGTAGCTTGTTCCAAAATGGCACTTTGGGGTAAGAATGACACCTGAAATGGAATGTTCTAGAACCTGTCCTCGCTGGTGTTTTTTCTACTTTTTTTCTTCCTAAATTTAGGCATGCAGTGGGAAATCCAGTCAAGGATTGAACCAAAACCCACTCCAGGGATGAGAGAGACTGAAACGGATAAAAGAGTATAATTTCTGGTGTGGCCAATAGACAGAGAAATGTGTCAGCTCCTGAAGCCTCACACCCCCACAACCCCAGTCCCATGCTCTCCCCCGTGACCATGCTCCACATAGTGGTCAGAATTATTTTTTGAAAATACATCTAGATTGTATCATTTACTTAGAACTTTTTATTGGCTTCCTGTTATGCATAAAACTCTAGTTCCTTACTGTGTCCTACAAGGCCTTACATGGTTTGGCCTCTAGCCATTTTTCAGACATAATTTTTTCCTAGTTTTCCCTGAATTCACTACACTGAAGTTCATTCCATCCACTTGGAAGACTCTGGCCACAGATCTTCCTATGGCTTCCCTCTTCTTTTCATTTTGGCTTTATTTCAAATATCCTTTCTTCAAATACCACTCTCACTAAAACAGCCTCCTCTAACCCATCCCCATCCCCATCCCCGTCATTATTGCTATTTTCTCTTTAATTTTCCTAGTATTATTAGTACCTAAAATTCACTCAAGTATTTATATTGTTTCCGTGTGTGTGTGTGTGTGTGTGTGTGTGTGTGTGTGTATGTTTCTTTCACCTTTCACCAAAATCAAAGCATCTTAAAAGCAGGGCCTTTGTTTTTCTTTCTTTCTTTGACGTCTTGGAGCAAACTGACTTTTCATTAACATTTTGGTTCATAACTGATGCCTGACCTGACATCGGTGTCCCAATAGAAAAGATCAGTGGATCTAGAACAGTAATATCCATGTTCCTTATAAGATTCCAAGAGACCAAGTACATTGTGTCTGAGTGCTGTGTTTCTAGCCCACAATGCTTTACATGTGTCCTAAAGACTCAATCAGCCTTTTTAGATTAGTGATGTGGAAGCAATAAATTAAAAAACTTCATCTGGCTATCAGCTTGATTCCATTACAGATTACTGTAAAGTACTTTTTAATCTTGGAGCCTCTTAGATCCATGTGAGTAGGAGTATTGCCACCACAGTGTGACATCACAAGACACTATAGTAAGAAGTCCTGTGTAAGTATATTCTCTTGTAGAGTGATTCAGTTATTCAAAAGACATAGTGAGGTCCTGTTCTGTGTCAGTTGTTAGGGACACAGAAGAAAAGAAAGAGACAAAAACCACTGCCTCCTGGAGCTTGCATTCTAGTGAGAAAGACAGAAAATGAATAATATAATTAAACTAGAGGCCCAGTGAACAAAATTAGTGCACTAAATGGGTCCATCAGCCTGGCCTATGCCCTCTTGCAATCCTAGAGCCCTTGGGAGGTGTCCAACTGATGGCTTAAGCCTGGCTCTTGGCTGAGTCGAGCTCCCCCAGTGGGAATGCACTGACCACCAGAGGACAGTTCCTGTGTTGATTGAGTGGGATCGGGCCAAAACTGGCTCTACAACAATCCCCAAGGGGGTCCTGAATTGTGAGAGGGTGCAGGCTAGGCCAAGGGACCCCACTGGTGCTTCATCCAGGCCAGAAAGCGATACAGGAAGTTGGCCAGCTGGGAAGGAACCAAGAGAGGGCTCCAGGACATGTCTGGCCCATCTCTCTCAATCCCGATTGGCCAGACCCAAGCAGCAAGCTGTCCTACCAGTTGGAGCATCTTCCCTCTGGTGGTGAGTGTACATCATAGTGAGCAATTGAGTAGCCTTAGCATATCATTAGCATATTAGGCTTTGATTGGTTGAATGGATGACTAGATGACCAGACACTTAGCATATTAGGCTTTTATTATATAAGATAGTGTATAGCAGATCATTATTTAGCAGTAAGTGCTACGGAGGAGGAATAAAGCAGAGAAAGGGGATAAAAAAGTGTGTGGAGGTTGGAATAGGGAAAGGCTTGCAAAATTAGACATATGGCTAAAAAAGATATTGCTAAGAAGATGATTTCTGAGAAAAGACCTGAAGGTGTTGAGGGAACAAACCATGTGGAAATTTTTGAAAAAAGGCAATCTAGCCATAAGGTCTTAAGTGCAAAGGTTAAAGTAGGAGCATCCTTAGCTTATTGAAACAATGGTGAATAAATAAATGAGCAAGGAAGAGAGAAGAGAAGTACAGGACAGTCGTAAGGTGAGAGACAGGTGGTGGTGGAATGGATGGTTTTGTAAGGCCTTATGGCTTATAGCAAAGGCATTGTAAAGACTTGGCCTTTCACACTAGACTAGGGTGTCGAACTCAATCAGAGAAGGGGCCAAAATCTAAAATCCAGCCTAAATCACGGGCCGAATGGTTTACTGAACAGTCATAAACTGTCATTGTGATGGAAACGCAGCGGAGTGCAGTGATGACAGCGCGGTGCGGGCCACATTGCAAGGCCTGGCAGGACGGATTTGGCCTGCGGGCCTTGTGTTTGACACATGTGCACTAGACTGATTACGGGGCAGCATTAACTGCTCTTTGGGGTTAGTGGGCATGGATTTAATGCAGGGGTAGGGAACCTTTTTCTTCTGTGGGCCATTTGGATATTTATAATATCATTCACTTAATATAATTTACTTAATATAAATTTATGTTGCTATGCAAAAAAGCTCCTAGATTAATTGAATTTTAAGTTTTGCCTGTGGTTGCCTTGGCAATCTCAGACCAGATGATTTTGCAGGACAATATGGCCCAGGGGTCAGATGTTCCCCACCCTGATTTAATGTGAGGCCAGACAACCAGCATGGTCCAGTATTTCCCTCCGACCACATTGCTGGCAGGGAACAGACCATGAAATGGCTTGATAGATAACTAACATGCTAGTAGTTTTCAGGCAAGTAATATTTCTTTGTACTTTTCTCATTTCTCAGGTGGTTAAGTGGTTTTAATTGGGAGGGATTAAAAGCACGGAACCTTCCATCACCTTTACGAAGAGAGGTATGGTATCCACTGTATTGTTCTCATAATTTTTTGTAGGAATTTGATTTTGTAAACAAATTTTAGGTGCATGTGTTTAACAGATTTTAGATTTTTTAAATATTTTTTAAAATTTAAGTTGAAATGTAACTGTTGTGATTGAGGGACTAGCTAGTATTTCTTATTTAATGAACATTATCTCAGCTCTCAGGAATCAATTGCATATAAACCCAAGTTATCAGTGTTAGACTGACAGATGGCTCTAGAAATAAAGTATGAATCATATAAGTAATTTGAAATCTTTGAATAGCCACATTAAAAGAGGTAAAAATAAATAAGTTACATTAATTTTAATTAATATTTAAATTATTATCACTTTAATGTATAATCAACATAAACTATCAATGAGATGTTACAGTTTTTTTTTTTTTCATACTAAGTTTTTGTAATCCCAAGTGTATTTTACACTTTCAACACATGTCAATTCAGACTAGCTATATTTCAAGTGCTCAGTCACTACCGGTGACTGGTTGGACAGCTTAGCTCTAGAAAAAGCAGGACATTTGCTAACTTGGGGGGAACACTGCCTCAAAAATGACCTGGATTAGCACCCTACAAACGGTGTTCTCTCTGGGGAATTTTGGAGATCTATGTCTCCCCTTGTGTATTTTTAGATTGACATCTGAATTTTGTATTGTATATTTAAATTATTATGGAGAATATAATTTTTAGTATGTTGAAAACATTGACATTTTAAAATATAGCTCTACTGTCACTGTATCCCTTTAAATATATCTACTATATCATTGAGATTTGATACCAGTCATTACAAAATACAGACAGAAATATTATTCTCTCTGAATTCATATTTCCACATTTCCATTTAAGTTTCCTTTCAAAATTTTATTCTAAGGTAAAATAGTTTTATGCTTGGCAACCTTTAATCAATCATTTTTTTTAATGACTTTCCATTATAGTTTTATAAATTTTAAAGTTCCTGTGAGCACCAAAATTTCTGTAACAACACAGATATTTCTTCTGGATTCTGTTATTACATTTTTATAGCATGCAGTATCAAACAACACAAATATATTATGAAAATTAAAATGATTACTAACCTATTTTGATAAAGAAAATATTTAATGTGCCTATGGATATATTTTATTTATTTAAAAAATGGACTCAGACTCCACATCAATTTTATTCCTTTTTACAACTATGTAGATGCAAGTGTTAAGAATTGTGTTCCCATAAATGCATGACACCCTCTCCAAAGCACATTATGCTCTATTATAAATAGTATTTTTAATGCTCTATCAGCTGATAATTCAATTAGGTTCTTACATTTGTTAGAAAGCAAAGAATTGGAAACCACCTAATTTGCAAAAAAAAAGCCATTTCATTTTTTCAATGGGATCAATAATATTTTAATTGTTTCTTTGTTTGGCATTCTGGAAATGTTTTATGGTCAGTTAACCATATAAAAATTCAAAGTTGATGAGAATCTAAAAAGTAGAAAGATTTTGATTTTTTTAAAGTCTCTGATTTTAAAATATTTTTTATTTTGGAAAAAAAATAGACATCATTTCTGTCACTTTTTCTGTTGGTAATAACTCATCAGGACAGTTAGCTTCCATTGAATGTGTAGTCCAGTGAGCAGATCCATTTGGTGCAAAGGGGAGATCTCAAGACTGAGATCTTACATGTAGCTTACCAGTAGTTGCAGTTTAAAATCTGTATTCAGGTATGAAAGCACGATCCATATGTAAATGTATACTTAGTCAACATCACCCTCATCTTTGCTCTAATCCTTTCTCCTTTAGCTCAGTGGACCCACCGATCACAGCTACTTTGACAAGTATCCACCTGAAAAGGGAGTGCCTCCAGATGAGCTGTCGGGCTGGGATAAAGACTTCTGAAAGAAAAACAAAGAAAAACAAAAAACAAATGATTACTGCCTATCTACTAAGAAGAGAACTATAAGCACCAACAATCCAATGCTGATTATTTTTCTCTTTGGGGTATTATATCTTTTGGAAGACCATGGGAGAACAGAAATCCCTGCCCACCTTAGGGATTGTGGGTGAATGCTAGTGGGTATGGAGGTGGTTCTGAATTATAATGTCTTATTTAGATGCTGTGAATTGATCATGTATTCTATTCTTTGCTTTTCTCAAATGTTGTAGACTATCCTGTTCTCTCCACAGTCAGAACCATTTTTGTTGAAGGGGCATAGTGTTCTCTGCAATCTATTGCTACATCATGATCCATACTCATCTCCTTTGAGTCCTAATAAGGTTTAAAAAGTGTCTTGCCTTTGAGCAAGTAAGGCATCCAAATAGCATCAAGAACAAGGGTGAATTTTGGAAGATTTCCCCTGCTCTCAACAGGTCCATGTAAGCATTATGACATCTTAAAGTGGCAGTTTATAGGAATCTTGGTAGTCAAAAAAGGCTCTTGACTTCTACTTGTGTTCAACCTAGAAATGTATCAAGGTGCTTCTGATATTAGTCTAGGGAAAAGCAAGTTTGAGTATTTAGTCAGTGGTATTGCACCCTAAAATAAGTGAGTTAATTAATCCAACAAGGTAATTATATTTCATTAGGGAAACTTAGAAAAAAAAAAGCCAAAAATATTTTTCATTCTCCTGTGACCAGCTGTGATACCTCAGAGACTTTTCAAAACCTTGTTAAAGCTGGTTTTAATGTGCAGTTAAGTGATGGATTTTTGGAAATGTTTTTATCTTACAGTCTAAGGTTGGTGTTTGTTTTGTGTTTTTTTTTAATAATCAAAGTAGAAATCATGCAGGAAAAAAGGCTTTTCCTTCCCATTAAATATGGAGGAGAATAAAGTCTGATAGGTAAGGTTGCTGACTCTTTGAAACTCTGAGATATTTTAGGCAGTTCTATGATTGTTGCTATTAATAAACCAAGAGTATAGACTAACCAGAGTTAATTTTTAATGAAGATGCCATTAGTAAATGTTGATGCACTGTAATCATTGCTGTGTTAACTCTTTGTAAAGACGTCTGAGTCATGATGTGTTTATAATTTTAGATTATTAAGGCAGGCAGGCTGCTGAGGAAGTGATGGGAATGTAAAAGCAGGAGCGTAATCTAGTTTCTGCCCTCCTCTTGCCTCCTCCATGCAGTCTTCCAAATAGTAGTTTCAATAGCATTAGACACCAGTACCTAAGTTTTTCACTAGTAAAAGTGTCTTTGTATCAACTATAATCACTTCCTCACCTTCCTTCCAAAATGGATAGGAAGCAGACTGTCTCTGCATCTTTTTGATCTGGCAGAGCAAAAATATGGGCTAAGTTATTGCATTATTCAAGCTTCTGATTGTATTTTTATATGCAAATGTCCTAAGGAAAAAGCAGCCTCTACCCACATCCCACCCATATTTTCTTCATTCAAAGAAAGTCAGCTACATGCTTCCTGAAGAAATAAACCAGATAAGAGAGGTCCAATCCAGGAAGGTGCATTCTTAATAAATTGAATTTCCACATTTAGAACACTTTTGCTGAACCAAAGAAGTTTTGTTTCCTGGAATAGTATTTTTAAAAACTATGTATTGTACATAGAAAAACCATTTTTAATAGGATTGACATAACCTGCTTAAATAAATTTCTAAGATTTTTAAAAGATTTTTATTTGCATTTGGTTTGTAAGTACTGTATGTTTTACTGTGTATATATTTTTAAATTACCCACCTAAATGTAGGTAATTTATGTAATGGGTGGATATTAAAGTTGTACAGTTATAATAGCAATGATATTCTCAAAGGAGATAAAAAGTTGTAATTCAATAAAGACCCACATATATACAAATAAAAACCGACTTAGACTACTACAAGTATTTTTCTTGTGACTGGGCATGTCAATATGTAATATTCATGTGTGATTTTATCGTGTTTTAGAAAGATGAAGAAATGAGAGATTGAACCATCATATAATCCCAATTCCACTGTTTCCTAGCTGGCCATCCTTGGGGGGAAATGACTTCATTTCTTTGAGTATTAGCTTTCTAACCTGTAGAAAAAGGCACAGTAAAATAATACCTACACTTGAGACTTGTTTGGGGATTAAATAAAATATCTAGAGAGTGTTTGCTGACACATATGAAATAATCAATGCTACATAGATGGGAGCTACTGATACTATTTACTATCTCTAATAGAATTAAAAGGGTCTTAATCATTTAGTCCTGGACCTTAGATATCATATTTATCTTGGTACGAAATTATATTAATTAAATTCAATATCACCCTTTTCTTTTTCCTTTAAAGCATGAAGTAAAGGTGGATGATCAAACATGAAGAGTTAACTTTTACTCAAATGAAGTGCTTAATTAAGGGCTTGCTAAATATTTAAGTTTTATTTGTTTATGAATTAAGGATATATATTTCTTTTTTTTTTCTCCTTAGGACGTTCAGAAAATGATCCTTCTATATACAACTCATTATATTCCTAATGGTTAAATCACTCTTAATCTCTCTTTTCTAGGTGCAAAGTTAATTTTTTATTCTTAAGCTTCTCCTCTGTACGGTCAGTTTTTCATAATTTTTTCTAAATTTAAAATGTCTAGAGGGAGGAGAATGTAGTGGTGAAAAGTAAGAGATCTGGTATCAAAAAAACCTAAGTTTGAATTCTAGCTTTATTCAGACTTTGAAAAGCAAACCATATCTTTAATCATCTGTAACTTGAAGATGTACATGGAAAGCTTTGAAACATTGGCCAGCATCTGCGTACTTATAGGTCATTAAAAATAACCATTTAGAAATAAATATATTTAATTTTGGCATAATAATAAATCCATGTATTTTATTGCCAGGCATTGTACAAAGAATATTATCTATTATCTCATTTGCATAAAACTCTAAAATAATTATAAACACACTGACTATTGACTACTCCCAAAGCTAAAAATAGACCTCAAATATGCATTTTATTCACACGTGAGCTGTGATGCTTTTACGTGGCTCCATTCCAGTCACTATGGCTATGTAGCAAATTACCCCACATCTTAGTCACCTAGAACAATTATTTAATTATTATTCTAGATTCTCTGGGGCAGAAATTTGGACAGCACATGGTAAGGGTGGGTTATCTCTGTGCCAGAGCAATAGGGTAGAAATTACTCAAAGAGTAAGCTGATGGCTGGGAACTAAAATCATGTGAAGGATTGTTTACCTATATATCTGGGACCCAGGCTGGGACTAGTCAAAGCCTAGAACAGCTGACCAGGGTGCCTAAACAAATTCTCTCTATGGCTAACGTTCCTCACAGCATGCTGTCCTTAAATTAGACTCCTTTTGTGGTAGCTTAGAGCTCCAAGAGCCAAGTATTCAAACCATAAAAGGAAGAAGCTGTATTATCATTTATGACTCAATCTTGGAGTCGCCTAACATCACATCTGTCATATTCTGTTGTGGAAACACAAGCCCTCCTCCCCCCTCCAGGTTTAAGGGAAGGGAACAGAGACTCCACTTGTTAATGAGGAGAATTTCAAAGAATTAGCAAGCAAGCCCCAATTTCCGGCCACCAATTATTTGTATTACTGCCATATGCAAAATAAATTCATTTCTCCCATAGAGCCTCCTTAAAAATATATCATTATACATCAGGGTCCAGGAACTTGTCATATAAGCCCATTCAGGTGTGGATGAGGCTTCAAAGGTATAATTCCCTGAGTACATTCTTTTAGACCTGAAAGGCTTCGAACTAGGTAAAGTCATCTAACTTCACACAACAGTGAATGGGGAGGCAATCAAAGGATAGCCACAACAAATCCTTGCATTTGTGAAGGGGAAGATGAGAGGCACAAAGTGGTCATTGGTCCATAGAATTCTAAAATTTGGTCTGATACATGTTACCATTTCTCAGTCATATGCCTTGTGAATTATTCTCTAAAGCTCTGAACTCCACCTTGTAGAATATTGGTTCTGCCCTCTGGGTCATCGTTACTTTTTAAAAAAATAAGATATATAGGTGGTATTTATAATTGAATAGACCTCTTAGTCTGTTTTTTGCTTGTAAATATTTGGTAGTAGAGATGCCTTTTCTAATTCTATCCCTTATTCCAAGCTGATACATTTTCTTTAAAAACTTTGTGAGTTTCCTGGGTATGAATTCATGATTTACTTCATTAATAAAAAACAATACTCACAAATCTTTTCTGTGAAGATGCTGTGGGAAAAACAATTATTAGTTGCCTTATTTTTTTTTTAAAGGATATCCATAGCACATGCTTAAGGTACTCAAGAAGGGCTTTGCCTGTTTGAAAGGATGTGATAAGCTTCCATGATCCCTGCTTATGGTATTCATGTCCTTTTATAATCTCTTCTCCTTGAGTGTTGACTGAACCTAATGACTACCCTCGAAGAAACCTATTATAATAAAAGCATAATATGCTAATTAGACTGGACAGCCGAGGCAGAGGTAGTTAGGGGTGATCAGGCTGGCAAGTGAGCAGTTAGGAGTGATCAGGTAGGTAGAGTGGTTAGGGGCAATCAGGTAGGCAGGCAGGCAGAGTGATTAGGGGCATCAGGCAGGCAGGGAAAGTAGTTAGGGGCAATCAGGCAGGCAGGCAGAGTATTTAGGGACAATCAGGCAGGCAGGCAGGCAAGCTGTTAAGAGCCATCAGTCCCAGACTGCAAGAGGGTGCAGGCCAGGCTGAGGGACACCTCCCACCTATGCACAAATTTTGTGCACCAGGCCTCTAGTGGAACATAAAAATGAACTGATATCACTGCTGAAACTAGGTTCTGTCCTACTGCTTCTGTCCTACTTACCCTCTCTTGGTCTCTCATTTGCTTGCTCTGATGGAAGCCAGTTGCCATCATGTGACTTTCCTATGGAGAGGCCCATGTGGCAAATATCTGAGGGAACCTCTGGCCGACAGCCAGTGAGGAACTGAGGCCCTCTGTCACATAACACATGATGAGCTGAATCCTGCCAACAACCAAAGGAGGGAGTTTCAATCCTCCACCAGGTGGGCCTCCAGATAAAACTGGAGCCCTGGTCAACACCTTGTGAGAGGCCATGAGCCAGAGGAGCCAGATAAACAACTTCCAAGCTCCTGACTCACAAAAACTGTGAGATAATAAATCTTTGTTGTCACCCAGTTGGGAAGGAAAGGCAGACATGAAGTGGGGGAAGCAAGGGTCAAGTGGACACAAGAGGACAAACTGGAATTCTTGAAGAAAATCACGTTTGTTATGGCAAACCAGAACCCATGAGGACAAACTGGAGCATAGGTCTACCTACCTTAGTTTCCAACCTTGGCCAGATGGGCAGCTTGCGGAATAAGTTCGCACCTTTCACATATTCCTAGCTTCGGATTTGTAGATGCTGAAAGAGCAATCTGGCTGGAGCTGGAGGAACCGCAGACCCGGCTGCTGCCCTTCACCAGCAAGATGAGCCAGCAGATCAGCAACCACATTCATGAGCTGTAATAGTGCTTGGTCTTTCACTTGACCTCCAGAGTATAATTATGGCTGCTCCTCTCTTCTGCATTTCAGGTCAAACTTCTGTGTAGCAAAGCCGAACTCAGAACCATACAGAGAAGGAAATTCTAGAGACTTATTTCTGGCTTAGCTAAGTTGGCACAGTACAAAGTCACTCAATTTCAAAATTACTAAAACATGTAGTTATTCTTATGTAATTTATTTAGTTTTGATTTTTAAGTAATGAGATTTGCTTCTTTTCTTTCTACCCAAAACTTATCAATGTGTACACAGAGCACAAACTACGTGACTCAGTTGAAAGTAGCATAACAATCTGTCTCAGGTGATTTATAGGCCGGCTCTAAATTGAATTAGAGCTGAAGTATTTTCAATTTTGGAAGATATAAAACCAAGGTACTTCTGTTTAATTGTTGATTACTAAATTAGAAATGGTATAATGGAAAGTAGCATGCAGTTTGTTTTAATAAGTATAAACTTCTCATGAGGAAAAAACATATAGACATACACTGAGAACAACAACAAAAAGGGCAAAAAAAAAAAATGATGTGAGAAAAGAGAAATAGCAGCTACCCATTCCTGCTAATTTAAAATTCAGGAGGATGCTCAGATTGCTAAATGGATATAATAGTAAGAAGAGTGATCTGGAAAGTTGCCCTCTTCTATATTCTGCTTGGTTAGCTCCTTTTAAAGTCTGTGTTCAGTTTTGCATTTAGGAAAGATAGTCAAAAATTAGAGTATATCCAAGAAATACCAATTCAGACCATCAGTCAAGAAAGTATGATAAAAATTTTAAAATATATATATTTTTTATTTTTGAGGCTCCCTAAGGATCAAAGGGAGGAGAATACTCTAGAGTCTAGAGGATAGTGAATGTGAAAAAAATATTTAATACACATCTTAATTGATTCATTCAATAATTATTTATTGAGAACTGTTCCTGGCACTGTTGTATATGTTGAGGATCCAGCAAAGGGACAGAGATCAGAGTCCTAAATATACCCGTATTTATTAGGCAATCAGGTTAACAGTGATGATCTCTGGGGCGTGTCTATCATTTGTCTACATTTTCTATGTTTTAGACATTGGATTTATATTTCATAATAAAGAACAAAATTTACTTTAAGAAAAAAATCTGAATCAGAGAGATAAACTATATGCCAGAAAGATCACTAACAAATTTAATTCTATCAAATCACTTTATAGGCAGCAGACTATACAACTCTCAGGCCTCTCCAACATTAAGCCAATGAACTTAACTTCTTCAGTCAAACTTTAAGAGATTCTCTTTGTTCCTTCCCTCTCAATTCTGATGTATTTTCACATGATCAAAGGAAGCCTTCTACTTGATAGCAATAGGCAATTTACTTCTTTAGGTATTTTAGCTGTTTCTGAAAAACGTTTAGTTCTGCTTTTGCCAGACATCATCACTTTTTCCATCCCTCTGCCCCATTTTCCTTCACCTCAGGCCAATGCAGAGTATCTCCAGACAACAAATTATCTCTGCTACATGAATATGCATAATTGATTAATTAATGTTTGAATGATTCTCTCAATAAATATCTATGCAACTCCTTGTGCCAGGCATTGTTGTTCAGCAATGAGCAACAAAGATGAGATCCCAATCATGAAGCATATAGTATACAGTTAACCCTTGAGTAATGTGAATTTGAACTAAGTGAATCTACTTATTCTCAAAATTTTTAAATAAATAAATAAATTTAATTTTTAATTTTCCATTGGGAGTCCAAGGATGTAGAAGGCCAACTGTATGCATTGATCAAATTTTGTTATTAATGGGGATCCTGGAACCAAGTCCCTGCCAATAGCAAAGGTTGTGAGGGAGTCAAAAGTTATTTGGGAATCTTTAAGCTGTACAGAAGTCAGTACCCCTAACCTACCACTGTTCAAAGGTCAACTGTAATTGCAAGATAATGACTATAGTAGGTAAATGAAGAGCATAATAAAAATCCCAAAATAAAATGTGGCTCTAGCTGGTTTTGCTCATTGGGTAGAGCATCGGTCTGCAGACTGAAGAGTCCCATGTTCAATGCTGGTCAAGGGCACATTCCAGGGTTGTAGGATCAATCCCCATGCAGGAGACAACCAATCAGTTTTTCTCTATCATCATTGATGTTTCTATCTCTCCTTCTCCATTCCTCTCTGAAATCAATAAAAATACATTAAAAAATAAAATAAGGATATGCATAGAAAAAATATATTAAAAAAAAAACTATCTGTAGCTTATCTCGTCTCCTTTGAGCTTTTACTTACTGGATAGTGAGGCAGAGAATTAAGTCTCATCCAATTTAAGCTTAATCCAATCAAATGATTTAAACAGCCTAAGGCAGGGTTCTCAAATTTTGGTGCTCTCAAAGTTTGATATCCATCTGTTCATCCCATTTTGAGGAGCTTGGGTTGCTATGGGCTTTATTAGCTCCCCAGGAGGTTCTGATAAACCGCAAGTGTGAGAACCATTGTGATATAAAACATTTAGTCTTCCTTCGATAAACCTGCTCTGATTTTCAATTCACTTCTCTTCCGATTACACCCTGGAACAAGATGGAGGACAAGCCAAGTTTCCAAAGCCAGGTATTTACCTAGGACTTAGTTGCTGTTTGTTGGCCTAATGTTTATGGCAGAAGTTTATGACCAGAGAAGCTTGCCATCAGTCCTCTGTGGGGCTGAGACAGGCCCCAGACCACCCTGGATTACTCCGCTTCCTTGATGATTACTATATATATAGACTTTCATGGTCTGACTATGGTCCTTTCCAGCTATAGCTGAGACCTACTTTGCAGAACTTACTACAAAGTCACCTGTTCCCTACTAAAGGAACCACCACTCATAAACTCCCTAGCCAGACCTTTAGGGAGTTATAGATCCTTTTGTTGTTGATTAATTTATCTTTATTGTTGAAAGTACTACAGTTGTTTTTTCCTACCCCTCATTGATCCCTTCCAACCCTTTCTCCAACCTATCCCCACTGCCTATGCACTGTCTGGCACTATTGTCTGTGCCCATGTGTCTATAGTTTATGCTCATATGCATATAAATCCTTTGGTTAATCTCTTCCCACCCCATTTCCTGTTTTTACAATGAGGAAGCCAGGGACTCAGGATTAGGTTAGCTCAGGGCTTTAACTGGGGGCTGTGCTGTGCCCCATGGCTACTGTGCTGCTTTGCTCCAGTCCAGTGGTCAGCAAACTCATTAGTCAACAGAGCCAAGTATTAACAGTAAAATGATTGAAATTTCTTTTGAGAGCCAAATTTTTTAAATTTAAACTTCTAATGCCACTTCTTCAAAATAGACTGGCCCAGGCTGTGGTATTTTGTGGAAGAGCCACACTCAAGGGGCCAAAGAGCCGCATTTGGCTTGCGAGCCTCAGTTTGCTGACCATGGCTCTAGGGCAGCCTGTTATGAATCCCAAACATGGCAAGCAGGGTCTTTACCACTTCCCTCTCTTCCCACAGTTTCCTGAAGGTAGACGAAAGGTCTGGCTTCCTCCTTTTTCTCTTCTATCTCCTTACACACCTTAAGTTCTCTGGTCTCTTCCACAAAGCCTGTTCCTTTATAAGTTAAAGGAGATAGAATAATTTAGATAATCCTTTCTCTGGACCAAAGCTTGGCTTTTGAATTTCAAAGCTTAATGTTACCTAAGACTTTCTCAGTACAACCCTACTGGAACTAATGCTAATCAGCAGGTGGATGATCTAGAAAAGAACCAAGGTATTTTTTCAGGAAGGCAAAAAAAATCAGATCATATTAATTTCCACTTGCATAAATAAGTAAACAAGAAGTTTTCATCACAGTGACAAACTCTTTTCATGCAATTAAACAGGATAATGTTTGGGAATGGGGCTGAGAAATAAATGGCAAGAAGTACTTTCCTGTCCCTTGTGAGATTTGAGCTGAGACCTGAATGGCAAGATGGTAACAGCCTTGAGACAGTCTATGAAAAAATGTTCCAGGCAGAAAAATCAAATGCAAAAGCTGTAGGATATTAATGAATTTGGCATGTTTGAGAAAAAGAAGTCTTGTAGATCTCCAAAAAAATGTGAAAGCTCAGAGAGAAAGTGGGGCCAGATGACAAAAACCTCATAAACTATGGTAAAGTGTTTGGCTTTTATCCCAAATAAAATATGAAGCCATTTAATTTTTTTGTTTTATTTTGCTTTTGGTGCTGGGAAGTGATTTGATCTGATTTATATTTTCAAAAGATCACTCTGGTGCCTGAGCTATCTGTAATGGTGCATAAACCAGGGAATAAATAAGTAAGTAGACTGATGAATCTCAGAGGGAAGATGGGGTGGGGGGTGAGGTGGGAAGAGATTAACCAAAGAATGTATATGAATATTTGTATAATCCTTGACACAGAAAAGAATGTGGTGAGAGCCAGCAAGGAAGGGGGTTGAATATTCAGAATGGAAGGACTCAATGGGGGGATCGAAGGGGACATCGGTAATACTTTCAACAATAATGATAACATTTTTTAAAAAAGAAAGTAAGCAGTTACATTATTTAATTCAGGGGAAAACTAATGGGAGTTGACTCAGACTAGAATATCAAATGGGTCTAGGAGTGATGAGTAAATTGGGACTGTTTTGAAGAGGTAACACGAGTGAGACAAAGAGAGGAAGCAAACAAGGATGGTTCTTGGGGTTTTCAACAATCTATGGGAGCAAAAATATATATACAGGTATATGTGTGGGTATATATGTGCGTGTGTACATATTTAATTTAAAAATATATTTTCTTCCTCTAATAACTGTGATCTGAGCTATTTTTCAGGGAGTATTGCCAGATAGTGGTGATTACAATGCACAAGGTTAAAAAAAAATAGGAAAGAGACCAACATTTTAAGCACTTACATGCTAATTACAGGCAGTGTGCTAAGTACTTTACAAGTGTTAACCCACTTGAAATTTATGCCTTAGCTTATGAAGTTCTTGTATCTATTATTTAATAGATGAGGACACTTGACCCTGAAAGGAAAAATAAGTAACACACTTAAAATATTTATCCAACCAACGTTTTTAAAGGACCCACTAAATGCATTATATTCATAGTTGATGGTCCATGCATTATTACCAGTATCAAGACTCTTTACTGGGGGTAAAACAAGAGTTTCAAATCTTCCTTGTGATGGGGTATATTTTCTGGATGTAAAACTAGTTCAAATGAAAGAACTTGCATTTCATGCACTAACTGTGATCAAACATTTTCTCAAGCAGACACTGTACCAGGGTGTCAGTCAAAATACATATTTGTCTACATGTAATATTAAAATGGTTTTAGATGGTGGAGTGTGACAAGGATGAGAATGTTTTAAACTTAATGTTTATTTTCTCTATGTTAAGTTCAACTTCTACTACCTTTTTATTCTGGAACAAAGCAGAATTGGGGATACCAGCTTTTTTATGCAACTACTTTAACACTAGTCTTCAGTTGCTAATTACATTATCTACATATGGGAGTCTAGAGTACTCTTCCATGGAATAGACCCAATCCACAGACTCCAATGTAGTTTTCATAATCCTCCTTGGTTAGCCTTTCTGCACTTCTATTTTTTTTTTTCCAAACTCAACCTCAAGAACCTTATAATTTTGACATAGGACTTACTGACTCTTTTGCTTCTATGGCTTGTATTCATGGTGTACAAGAATGAAAATAAATTGAACAAATTATTTTTAATGTAAGAAGGATAATAAGTATATATTCAAAAGATTGTTGGCTACTTAGGGAAGTCACCGACAGAATCATGTAATGAAACAATTTATTCTTTACTCTAACTTCTCTCTAGATGAAAAGGGCAGCCTAACATTATATGGGAATAAATAATAAATCCATAGAAGCCAAGCCAGAAAATATAGACTAGTAGGAATAGTAAGTGATTATTTTTGGTTCAAAATAATGTGTTGCTATCAAGAAAAAAGTATAAATTTTTTGTTAAACTGGGTAGATGTCAAAATTGTGAAGCAAGTGTGTAGCTTCCCAAGGAGATTATTGTAGGCATGAGGACATTAGAAGAGTAAGTTCTATGCTTGCTAAATATGGGATTAAGTAACCCTACTCATACCTTCTTCTTCTACCACTTACCAGATTTTGTTCATCTTTTTTTTTTTTTTAAATACATGAATTAAAGTTCACTGCTACAAATAATCTTTCATCAAACTCTGGGCATTTATATTTTCAACTTCCACTGTGTTAGAAGCTTTTGTACTTGTTGCTAAACATGTCTAAAACACAATTCCTCATCTTTCATTCCTCAAGTCCTACTGCTCTTCCCACTTTTCTATAGAGAAGGCCAAAGAGCTGTCAAATTCCACTTCAATGGCCAACTAGCCTATATAAAGATATAACTATAAAGTCAACATATTTAATTTAATACTTTATTCAGGACTCTAGCCTTTTCTCTTTTTTCATTCTTAGTAACTCCTGTGTTTTAAATCAAACCTTCACTACTTTCTTCAATTACCTTGGCCCATCACTCTTTATAAATGACTCCACTGTCTACTTAATTTTTAATATCACTCGTGTAACTAACTGTAACTCCAGGTCCCTACCTTCAGACCAGACCTTACTTGCTGAGCTCCAGGACAAAATGCCTCTGGCTGGAGCTCAGTTCAAAACTTAACTACTTCTGCATCTCCCATCTCTGTTCAGCCTAATACCATCTCTTGCTTAGATTATTTGAACTCTTTTAGAATTGTTCTCTTTGCCTCCAGCCCAAATTTCTGTCAGTTGCTATTTGTATTTTTGTTGGAGTGTTTTTCCCAAAACACACATTTAAAGATAGGAAAGCAGTTTGTCTAAATTCATTTTGCTTAAAAATACTTCAACCAAATTAAAATTAAGTTTTATAATAAATTAAATTTTGGAAAAAAGGTCTTTAGATTCATCACAGAGGCACTTTTTTGTGTGTTCAAAAGTAGATTGGGGGGAAAACCACCAGACACACAATGCAATAAAACTAGACCAATAATAGGATAACCCCCAAACAACTGTTGAGTATGAAATTAGATATATATTTTTAAATTGACTCTGAGTTTTAAAGATGACTTTGAAATAAAAGGATTATGGTAGAAATCCATTTCAAAAGGTCATGGTAGAAATCCATTTCGAATATACTACAAGGAGCCAGAAACATGTGTTTGAAGCCCTCAACTGTGTCTATATTTGACTCTGGGCCCAGTGCACAAATTCGTGCACCTTGAAAGAAAATGTGGGCTGTGAGTCTGCAATGGGCACAGGGGTGGCTCTCGGCCCTTCCTCTGCACCACCATCTGGCCCCTCCCACCACAGCCCCAATTCTCCTGTCTGCTAGTAGTCCTGCTCCCACTGCGGCTGCCAAGGGCTGATGGTGCCTCCCTGCTCATACCAGCTGACAGTGCAGAGTAATTGGGGCTAGCTCTAGCAATGGGTGCAAGTGGGGGCCAGCACCATTAGCCTTGTGAGTGGCAGATGCTGCCCTGATCTCTCCTCAGGAGCAGGGGGAGGTGGAGAAACCCTGAGGAGTGATCAGGGTCAGTAGCCTTCGCTTGCATCCTCTGATGGCACCTAGCAATCAAGGCTGGAGCCAGGCACTCACAGTGGGTGTGAACAGCAGCTCTGTTGCCAGCAGCCGGTACAAGCCTGGCAGGCGCCAACGGCGGGTGTGAGTGCTAGATGGGACTTTGGAGTGTGGGAGGAAAGAATTTTTAGTAACCACCATAGGCTTGCCCTGATGAAAGTGACTGGTGCCCCACCTTGGTCTGCACCCCACTCATCTGCTTCACCATTCACTGTGGCTGACACCCACCATGCTTCATGCATGCCCCCAGGTGGTCAGCATATGTCATAGCAAATGGTTGTTTGGTTGTTTTGCTGTTCTATTTGCATATTAGTCTTTTGTTATGTACGATGGGTAAGGGAAACACAGGTGATTGCTGAGAACTGCAGTTCACTTCAAGAAGCTGGAAAAAAAATAAATCCACAGGAGTTATAAGAAATTATTTTATTGATTAATACGTTACTTAATAAAAAAAACAAACATTAGATCCTTACTGTAGACAAATTTAAGGAATGCAATCTTTAAATTTTAATGAGACCTTCAACATTATCCAATATTCTGACCATCTTAATAACTGTAAGACCCAATATGCCCTAATAAATTTTGCCCAAGAATTTTCAAATTTATGAAGGAATGCGAGAGAAAATGTAATTCATTTTTGTACAAATGAAGCAAATAATCTTAAATTTTAAAAGTAGGAGTGCTCAGGGTTATAATTGGCATTTTTTTGTTCCATTTGTCTTCCTCAATAGTGTTTACATTTGATGGCAGGGAAATGCAGGTGGCTGCTGAAAACTGCAAATTTAAGAAATATTCAAAGCATAGAAAAGGATGCAACTATGAAGTTTGTCATGTCTCCTTTGAAACTGTCACAATAAGCACTTCTGAGTATTATTTTCTGAAGAAAAAATTAATTGAACATGAGATCAAAGAAGAATTTCATTCTAGAGTCATTCGGCATTCAATCCTTTAGATTAATTTAAGGTGAAAATATTTCTTGACCAATCCCCCCTTCCCCGCCCCCCCCCCCTTTTTTTTTCAGTGTAGCAACATTCTCTCACCAGAATCTAACAGCTCAGAATGCTTTTTGGACAGGACTGTCAGACTAAGGACAGGGGTGCCCAGAATACCCTTTGTCTTTAAAAACAATCATGATAAAAGAGAGAGGGGTGGTGTGTGGCAGAGGGAGGGGTAACCGAGAAACACCTAGATGCAATTTTAAAGTTCCACTGAAGAGCCTCATAATAGATAATGAGTTTACAGAAGAGAGAAAGACAGACCCTTGGATCTCCAGCCTTATCTAGTACCATTTCTATTGGAAACAGGGTTAACCGGAGGTCACTGGGTGCATGTGGAAGCTAGGATTCACTTAAAGCTGCAGCCCTGTCTCTTCAGGCTAGTAACTGGACTCCACCTAGTGGTCAGAATAGCAAACTGGGGTCTGTCCTCTTACATAGAAGCTTTAAATCAAAGCAAGTAGACCAGTACTCTTCTTGAGATTTGACTGCTGCTGTTAGAAAGTCTGCAGATGGCCAAGACCGGTTTGGCTCAATGGATAGAGCGTTGGCTTGGGGACTGAAAGGTCCCGGGTTTGATTCCGGTCAAGGGCATGTACCTTGATTGCGGGCATATCCCCAGTGGGGGGTGTGCAAGAGGCAGCTGATCGATAACTCTCTCTCATTGATGTTTCTAGCTCTCTATCTTTCTCCCTTCCTCTCTGTACAAAATCAATAAAATATATTTTTTTAAAAAAGAAAGTCTGCAGATGACTAAACAAATTAACAACAAAACAGAGCAAAACAGAGCCTCCAGGTTCTTGGTTAAGCAATTAGTTCTAATCACTATTTAATTACTATTCAATTAACTAAAATGAATTGTTAAGTACAATAAATTAAAATTGTCTTGGTAGAGCAGCAAAGTTTAGAAAGGTTGATAATCACCAGTAAGAATGGGCCATACAGAAAATGGGCTTTTATACACTGCTAAGGGGAGTGTATATTGCTACTCTATCTGAATAAACCTTGGCAATATGAGCTAAAATGGAAAATATTCTGTTTTAATGGGTATATCTAAAAGAAACAACTGGATGGACAACTACACAGCAATCTATTTGTAATAATTTTCATTGAAGTATTTTAATATATTTTATTGATTTTTTAGAGAGAGGAAGGGAGAGAGAAAGAGAGCTAGAAACATCTATGAGAGAGAAACATCGACCAGCTGCCTCTTGCACATCCCCTACTGGGGATGTGCCCGCAACCAATGTACATGCCCTTGACCGGAATCGAACCCAGGACCTTTCAGTCTGCAGACTGACGCTCTACCACTGAGCCAAACCAGTTTCGGCTTCATTGAAATATTTTATGTAATAGCAAAAGAAACAGCAAAAGACAACAAACCACCAATTCTTAATGTTTTGCTATCTGGGAGTTGTGAAATAATTGGAGTATAGCCATGTAAGAGGCTATTATACTCTAATGAAAAATTGTATAAATCCCCATTTCTCCCATAAACATATTTATGTTAAGGCGAAAATAGCTTGCAAAGGCATATATAGAGTATGCCACAATTTTATTAAAACAGTAAATTGTGTATACATAAATTACCATGGAAAAATACCCAGAAAGATATCAATTAAAACATTACTAATGGTTGTCTCTTGGTGATGAAATCACAGACAATTTGCACTTGCTTTTTATACCTCTCTCTGTTGTTTGTATTTTCCAATAAATCAACTAAGCAATTTTTATTAATGATAAAAATAAAGCCTGAGCAACTGGGGTAAATTTCCATGAAAATCTCGAACCACCCCTTCCACAGTGTTTCCTAATCTGAAAGTATAATTTCCTGCTTCAGTTTATAGTACTGCAGAGGTAAGTAAAGGGGCTAACAAAAGAGATGTATCTTTTTACAAACCGTAAAAGTTCCATTTCACTGGTGAAAAGTTCTCTCTTCTCCTATCCCTCAGGCACCATATTAAGGCTCCATATGGAAGCAGGTAAAAAGGAACCTTGCAAAGGCACAGCCTCTGAAGGAGGTAGGCCAATGCATCCTTTTTTTGTTTGTATTACTTCCCCCTCAACCCAACCCCCACATGCTGTGGTCAGAATAGGGTGTCAGAGCTAAAGAAATAATCACTGAGGCTAAGCGCAGACAAGAAAAGAGAGAGTGAGCAGGCTGAGAAGATACAGGCCTCTCATGGGCTAAGTGATGACCACAAACCTCTGTCTCTGCACTTACAGTCCAGGTTCTGATTATCTTCTACAGAGCAATTAGTGCACTGTCTGCAGCTTTCTCTGAGGATAGTCTCCTTTAGTCAAACGTACTTCAACTGCTGCTCCAAGGAACCAGAAACACGTGTTGGAAGCCCAGCATTACCACTTAATATCTATGTAATTGTTGGACAAGGAACTGAATTTTTGATTTCCTCATCTGCAGAGCAGGGATTATACTATTCTCATGAAGAGTGAGGTGGCATAAGCAGAGCGTCTAGCACTATGCTTGGCACATAGCATTCCAGAATTAAAAATTAAGCCATTCCCTATATATTAAAGCAAAGCAGATATTATCCTCCACTGAACATAAGTTGGTTGACCATATAATTTACCAATAAATGAGATTGCTTTTGAGAGTGAAGGCAGGGATCTGGGGGTGAGAGGGTGGGGAGGACCTTTATATATGCAGATGCAAGATATGATCCGAGAACTGACCTGGGCAAATTGAGATGGATGATTGTTCTGGTTTTCAGGCTCTTAATTTGATCCTCTGGCACGGTACAATGTTCACAATGGTTAATCCTTTTCTATCAGCACTGGATCTGGATAACTTTCCAATGGAAAATGGGTTGGGAGAATCTGACCATTCTCTGAATACACATCCATAATGTACGGATGTGGCATTACTATTATTTGCTTGCATGTCAGTGTTCCCCTGTGTGTTATGTGACTTTACATCCCTGGTGCCTTGCATATTGTACATGCTCTATAAATGTTTATTGAATTTATGAGCAGATGCCCTGGAGCTATTAGTCTCAGATGCCAGGAAATGGCTCCTGCACTTTCAGGGTGGTTCCTGGCAGTGAGCCCAGCTTTCGAGTAGTTGGATAATTGCACTCGGATGGTCAGTCCAAGGCAACAACAACCATCTCTACTGCCTGTTGGGTAAAGAATAGAGGTTGCTGACTGCTGTTCCCCACAGGGTGTACTGGTGGGTAGGATACTACTTGGTCTTCTGAGCATCCTATTGTATCACTCTTCTTTGCCACCAGATCATGTGTTGTCCACCAGATCCTGAGCTCTTTGAGAGAAAGCACCAACCAACCTTATCTATGCTTGTATTCCCAGCTCTTACAGAACTGTGCCCAGCACAGAGCTCATTCAGTATCTGTGGGATGAATAAATAAAAATGGTAATAAAATATTTTAAAAGGATCAAAATAAATGGAAAGAGTATTGTAACTTGCCATATGACTTTAGAAAATTCACTTATCATCTTTGGGCTTCATTTTCACTATCTATAGGATGGGAATAATAATGCCTCATAGTGTGGCATCATGTATGTCAATCATCATAATAAAGTTGTGAGCACTCTTAGTAGAGTAAGTCTGTCAGTTATAGTGAATATACTATTGACTTTGGATACAGATGAATCAGAGTTTAAATGGAGTCTACCTAACTTTTATTAGCTGTTAGATATTGAACATCTGCTTAGCTTCTATAAGTCTGCTATGAAGATTAAGCTAGCAGTTATGAAAATAAGTTGGTATTGTCTATTGTCTAATGAATAAAAGATATTATTATTATTCCCTTCTCATTTTTAGAATTTTATGATTTTGTTCCTATTATCTAAAAAACTGTAAAATAAGAGTACTGTAACATTTGTATTCTCCATTAGAAAACTAGGAAAATTTATTAGGTTTTGATTATTGGGAATTGAGGATGAATTGATAGATACTGTGCATAGAAACCAATAATAACTAAGGGTTGTGTAATGCTTTATGGTGCACAAAGTACTTCTACAACCACAAGATTCACAATGATGGAATAAACTATGGGCTGTTTGTAGGTTTCCATGCGTTGCTATGGATTGCATTTATTCCTCACCATATTACTTGGGAGTTCCCATGAACACACAAAGCCATGTGTAACTCATTTACCTGGCTGATTTAAGAGGAGTTTGATAGCTTCCAAAAGTTTCCACTCTCTTTCCTAGCCAGAAAATCAAAATGCAGGTGCATCAGAGAGATTGGAGGGAGTTTAATGTAGATTTGTTGGGTGGGGGAGAATATTTGGAGAAACACTTGCTATAAATCTGTGTGTGTGTGTGTGTGTGTGTGTGTGTGCACGTGTGAGTACACAGGCATCTCTGTCTATATACCAAACATGAGGAAAGTGCTTCCTGAATTCAGTGAGAGAGAAACTAACAAAGTGAAGCATGACCATTTATTTTGAGCCATGGAAGAATTTCAAAGCAAGTGCTTCGAACTGTTTTTTTCTCCAGTCTTTAGAAGTCTCTTATTTGCTAAGTCTACTAAGTAAATAGGTCCACCTATTCTCAATCAGAATTTATGAACCCTTCTCAACCATAACACTTTATATGTCCATATGCTACTGTATTATGACCTTGATTACTTTTCTTAGCGCACAGTTTCTATTTTAAAAATCTCACTCAAATTATTCAGTGTTTACTCAGAACTGGTCTTTAAGCATGAATAAATAATTCAGGGCTCATTTTTATGTATCCATTCATCTATGTAGATGGGATAGTGAGAAAAAATTCTATAGCTACATACACATTTTGAAAACAGAAGTAAGCTATATTTCACACTCATAATTCCATTCTTAGTCCAGAGGCACAAACACTTCCAGTCAGCTGACACACACTTTTGTACCCTAGAAAGTTAAAAAAAAAAATGTTAAGGGTTTTAGAGGGACAGAAGTCATTCAGAAAGCAAGTATATTATCTGGATTATAGAGATTGAAGATTTCCCCCCTGAAACTGTGGCTTTTCTGGGCAAATGTTCAACATCACACAGCAAAGCAACTGGAAAGTCTGCAGTTTGCAGCTTGTGTCTAGTTTATACCCACAACTTTCTATTTTACCCTTGAAAATAGCTACCTTTCTGACACAATTATCTCTTAAGCATTTATGACTTATTTTGAAAGCATTCTATCTCAGAAGAAGGACTGATGAGAAGTTTGGAAAACATTGTATCTTTTTATAAGGTATAATTATGTAATTGTAATAATATTGTGATATTTGCATAACATATGATTGTAACTAATGCATTTGTCAAACCATTCACTTGTAGAAAAAATAATGAACAATTATTGTCAAATAGGAATTGAAATGACTGTTGGTGAGAAACAGGATAAAATGGTTTATCAGTATTTAACTCTATCATCTATCTATCTACCTACCTACCGGTCATCTATTATTTCCAAATGTTCAGAAAGACCAAAAGACCCTTTTCTTGCAAGGATGGACTGAATGACTTAGGAATAATGTGAACAATTTACTCTTATCTCACAAAGTTGTTTAGGCTGAAAGGAAAGGTGTTGGGGGCTTTCTGCACCATGTAATATAGTGCTGGAAAGGGTAACACAGCTGGCTTTGGTGATTAACACCTGTACTATAAGTAGCAGGTGAGTAAAACCTGGACCCAGTGCCAGGAGAAATGACCTGAGGCAGCTTTAGGTTAGAGAGTAATTAACATAATTCTTACAATAAGAGAGGAATATGCTAATTATCCATCATGCCCATAACATCACTATTGGATCAGCAGGCTGAGTCCCCGCCCTCTGCTCAGGCAGCTGCAAGGCCCAGGATAGGATAGGATACAATAGGAAGGGATAAGGAAGGAGAGAGAGAGGAAGGCAGGCCTGCATGCAGATAGGCCTAGAGGAGAAACAGAAATACAGAAAGGGAATAAGTGGGGGAGGGACAGGACACAGATGGACAGTCCCAGGCCCTTCAGGCAGAAGTGCTCCGGCTTTGCAGCAGCAGCACCAGGGCTGTGTTGGCCTTGGCCACCCTAGCTTGGCCGGGTGTCCCGGGCAGGAAATAGGAGCAGGACAGTGGTGTGTATGTGTGTGTGTGTGGGGAGGGGCAGCAAACACCTGGACGAGAAACACCCCCAAAACGTCACTAATGAAGCCAGCCCTCTTGAGCATCCTGTGTGAGATCAAGGAGCAGACAGGCCTCAGCATCCGAAACTCCTGGGAGGAGGAGCCGTGGACCCCCAGCTTATGAGCTTGGCAGAAGGTGTGGCTGGGCCTGAGAAAGAGGAGGTTGGGGGGACTCAGAAGCAGCAGCTTCTGGGGATGGCATGTCCCTAACAACTCCATGGAACACTCAGAGGAACGCAGCACACTTGCCCAGATCCTCTACATCCAGCACTCGGAGCTGGAGAAGTATGAGCAGGCACGGGACGAGTGCACAACCCACAACTTGCTGAGGGAGCAGAGCCGCAGGAGGCCTGTGGCACCTAAGAAAGGCGAGCATCATCCACCATAAGTCTATCTTGCCGATGCAGCTCAAGCAGAGCACCTGTGCTCCAGGTTCCTGGATACTAGACAGAAATGCCGGAGCTTCAGCAAACAGGCCACTGAGGTCCTAAAGGAGTATTTCTATTCCCACCTGAGTAACCTGCCTCCCAGGGAGGAGGCTAAGGAGGAGCTGGCCAAAAAGTGTGGCATCACTGTCTCTCAGGTATCCAACTGGTTTGGCAACAAGTGGATTCACTATAAGAAAAATATTGGAAAGTTCAAGAGGAGACAAACATCTGTGCCATCAAAACCACCATGTCTGCCACCCAGAGGGGCCACAGCCGCACCAGCTCCCCAACACCCCCTTCCTCCGCAGGCTCCGGCAGCTCTTTCAGTCCCTCAGGATCCAGAGACATGTTTCTAGGGATGCCCGGGCTCAATGGAGATTCCTACCCTGCTTCCCAGGTGGAATAACCCCAACACTCAATGGGCCCAGAAGCTACAGAGATAACCTCAAGGGAGGCCAGATGTGCAGCCCTAGGGAAATGAGAGCAGACAACCAGGAGGCTGTGGCCCCAACAGTGACATCCCCAACAGAAGGACCAGGGAACATTCATCCTCACACTTCTAACTTGTCTCACCCCTCAGGTCACAGGATGGGGGCTTACAAGATGACTCATGATGGAGAAGAAAGGCATTCAGAGGACAAGCCCCAGGCACAGGAGAAGCACAAGATGGAGAAGGGCAAATGGGGCCGCTCTACCCCAGCCGACTCAGAGGTAGCTGACTACATGACAAAGAGAAAGGGGTCTCATAAGGGGAAGGTAGGGTCTGTCTCTCCTTTTTATCCTTCTTTTCAATCTTTTTCTCTCCCCATTTCTTACACAGAAACACACCCAGAATGCTATCTTCCAATTCCCCGCTCTCTCTCATAGACACATACACAAGTATTCTGTTTCTCTCTCTCATAGACACATACACAGCTATTGTTTTTCTATAGACAAATATACATTCTCTCAGATATATATACGACTTCTGTTTCTCTCTCTCTCTCTCTCTCTCTCTCTCTCTCTCTCTCTCTCTCTCTCTCTCTCTCTCTCGTTTCACCCATTCTCTCTCCCTCACTCCTTATCTGCTCTGGGATCTGTGGAGACACCAGCCTTGCTCTACCTACCAGAGATGCCAAAAATGGGGACACAACTTCTGGACAAATGACCTGGCCATGCCCCTGGGTCTTCCCCTCCTTCCCCCTCCAGACAGCTTTATTAACTCATTTGCAGGTCATTGTAAACCAATAGAATTTCTTGGTGGAAAAAAAAAGGGAAGGAGAGAGGGAAGAACTTTATAAAGGAGTCAGTACACAGCAGAGTTAAAGAAGGAAAACGGATGTATGAGTGAACTGTAGGAGCTATAATGAAAGTATAGTTTTGCACTGGAGACATATTTTAAAAGTAAGAGTCAGAAAAAAAAGATAAATGATAGTGAATAATTAGGCATTTAGATAGATAGATATTAAAGGGTGAAAGTAAGAGAAGAATCTATGGGAAAGAAAGGATGAGAGAGACAGGAGGGAAGAAAAGTTTTAAAGGGGAGCTGGTAGAGCTTAAAAGGAGAATGGGAAAAAGGAAGAAATGGGGGAGGGAGCAAAACAGGTCTGAGAGAGGAAGTGAAGAAAAAAATTTAGGTGAGAAGGAAGGAAAAGGATAGGGGGGCAGAGGTAAAGAGATAAAGGGGAAAAAAAGAATGTGAAGAGGGAGGGAAGGTAGGAGAAAGATGGGAAGAAGGATGATGGAACAGAAGTAGGAAATAAGGAGGAAAGAAAAGTTTATAAATGATGAGTCAGGCCGAAACTGGTTTGGCTCAGTGGTAGAGCGTTGGTCTGCGGACTGAAAGGTCCCGGGTTCGATTCTGGTCCGGGGCATGTAGGTTGGTTGTGGGCACATCCCCGGTGGGGGATGGGGTGCAGGAGGCAGCTGGTCGATGTTTCTCTCTCATCGACATTTCTGGCTCTCTGTCTCTCTCCCTTCCTCTCTGTAAAAATAATAATAATAATAATAATAAAATATATATTTTAAAAAATGATAAAAAAAGACAGATATAAAGACAGTAAAGCAACAAGCAGACTATCAGATTACAGCGGGAAGGGGAAGGAGATCGGGGGGGAGATAAGAGATTAACCGAAGGACTTGTATAATGCATATAAGTACAACCAATGGAGAGAAAACTCTGGGGAGGGCGGGTATGTATGGGAGGGGGGGGCAATGTTAAAATATGTACATAGATAATAATTTAACTTAAAAAAAATAAAAGTATTTGAACAAAGAAAAAAAAAAACTGATGAATCAGTAGGAAAAAGTGTTACATAAAGGAAAGAGAAAAATTGTGTGAGAGAGAGAAGCCAATAAGGAAGTCAAATACAATTGTGTGTGAAGGGGATAGGATTAAAAAAGAAAGTTAATAGGGTGACCAGGCTGGCAGGGGAGAACAATAAGGGGGATCAATAGGGCAGGCAGAATGGTTAGGGCAGGCAGACAGGTGAGCAGTTAGGAGCCAGAGGTCCAGGATTGTGAGAGGAATGTCCAACTGCAGGTTGAACATCCCCCAAGGACTCCTGGATTGGAAACGAATCCCATGCACTGAGCCTCTAGTCCCATGTAATAAAAGAGTAATATGCAAACTAATTATCACTATGCCACATCCACAAGCCATGCCCACCAGCCAATCAGGAGCGAGTATGCAAATTAGCTCAACCAAGAAGGCTGCCACCACAGAGTGAGCAAAAGACTTGGGTTTCCCTGGCAATGGAGGAAGCCAAGCTTTCCACACACCCAGGCCTCCACTCAATGCTACAAAGGTTCAATTATAGAAGTTAAATAAATCCCAACAAACATGGTGGCAGCCATGGAGCTGGAGAGAGCAGGAGGCTTGGGTTGCCTCCAGCGATGGAGGAAGCCAAGCTCCTACAGCCCTGGCCTGTCTTGGCCTCCACTACAAAATTTCAATTATAAAAGATAAATAAATCCCAACAAAAACTGCTGTGGCCATGGAGCAAGCAGGAGGTTTGGCTCTGCTCAAGGCTACAAAGTTTCAATTATAGAAGATAAATAAATCCCAGATACTAGGGCCTCCACTTGAGTCACCAGGGGGGCGTGGCTGGCCTGCAAACCACCGTAAGCACCTCATCCAGGCAGCCCCACCCCCCAAGGGATCCTCAAAACCTGATCCGGGACACCCTTCAGGGCAAACCAGCTGGTCCCCACCCGTGCACCAGGCTTCTATCCTATCTAATAAAATAATAATCTGCAAATTGAGCATCCCTCCAACACACAAGATGGCTGCCCCCATGTGGTCAAAGATGGCTGCCCCCATGTGAACACAAGATGGACAGCAGGAGAGGGCAGCTGGGATGGACCATGCCTGCAAGGGAGAGCAATTTGGGGTGACTGGCCCTGCAAGGAAGGGTAGTTAGAGGGAAAAAGGCTGGCAAGGGAGTGGTTAGGGGGTGATCAGGCTAGTAGGCAGAAACAGTTAGGAGCAGTCAAGAAGGCAGGCAGGCAAGCAGTTGGGAGCCAGCAGTCATGGATTGTGAGAGGGATGTTCGACTGCCCATTTAGGCCCGATCTCCCCCACCCTCCCTCCCCCCCTCCCCACCTCGAGGGGTCCCAGATTGGAGAGGGTGCAGGTTGGCCTGAGGGACATATACCCCCATGCACAAATTTCATGCAGCGGACCTCTGGTCTTAAATAATATAGGTTATAAATGATATATGTAATAGTTTTTCAATTTTAGTCTGCCATGAAGGTGCTGCAACTTTTATCACTTTCCAGAGCCTGCTGTTGACCAGAGATCTCTCCGTTGATAGTGCACAGTTCAGGTGAGGGACATAAAACAGACAAGCTTTTTCTTCAGAGTCAAAGTGAAACTACTTCCTATTAATCCTCTATGTCAGCTTTGTCCAAGAGAACTATCTGCGACGATGGAAATGTTTCCTATCTGTGTGATTCAGCAAAGTAGCCTCTCGCCACGTGTGGCTACTGAGCACTTGAAATATGGTCTCATGGACTGAGGAACAGAATTTTCATCTTATTCCGTTTTAATTTAAAGCTGAATAGCCACATATGGCTAGTGGCTATGGCATTTGTACAGCCTTGGGTTCAAGCTCTTAACTTTCTCCTCTGAGGGTATTTTTCTGAATGTTTTAGGATTATCAGGTGCCAGACCTTTAAAGCCTAAGCCAGTACTAAAACGCATGCTCCTGTCACTCAAATACTGAGGAACCTCTTACTTAGGGTCCCTCCATTTTTGTCCACTACTGTTTATGTTGATTAATAAATAAATTACTATTCAGGACCTCTTATCTTTAATGCTGGTTATAATAACACTTCAAATTCCCAATAGTTCAAAACATTTTTTTCCCTTTATTTCTCCCTCTCTCTTTATTTTTTGAGTAAGAGTCTTTATAATCAAGTTCATTATTTTTCATCAGAAGTGCCTAGGACTTGGCTTTATCATTTTCCCCCATAAATTAAATAAACTTTAAAAAGTCAATTTAATAAGTGCTCAATGTATAGATTTAATTGTTCTACTCTCCACTTATTTTTTCTTTGTATCCTACTTAGGGTTTGTAGACCATATGTACCTGATAACCACTCTCAAGGCCACTGAGCCTTCTTACGAATTCAGATTTTATTCCAGAGAGCTTCAAGAGAACCGAGAAAATATAGTAACAAGATGCCAGATTCTTTAAGATTTTTAAATATAAATAAAATATGAAATTTGAATTTGAATTAATATACTCATGTCCAGGTGATTTCTCCCTTGTTCTCAAAGCATGGGGTCATTTTCTCATCTCTTATAGGTACTTCAAAGCAGAATGCAGAAAAGGAGTATGCCTGCTCTAAGACAGAGATGTCTCATCTTTATAGTGAACTCTAAATCTCAATTCTGTAATTAGTTGGGGTGGGTAAAATTTTAAAACAACCCCTATAACACCCTGCTGGAGGAAATGATGGCATAAGAGGCAACTGTAATTTTAAAAGGTTCTCAGCCCAACCAATCAAACCTGAAACTTTTCTTTGTAATATGTTGTTATCCCTTGGAAGTGTTACAAAGTGAGCTTCAGATCAAAGGAAGTAGAAAGCACAGCTCCAAACTCAGGTATTTCTTGATGCGGGTGTATGCCCTCTAGCCAGGCCAGCCATCTACCTCTGCGTTATTAAATCACGCCAACATTACTAATAGTTCAGAGTTTCTTAGTTCATGTTATTGATGACAGGGTATGGACTCCAGCTTCCATAGAGCATTTGTCTATGTGAATATTTTAACTGCCAACATTTTGATATTGAATCATTAATTTTTCCCATTTCTAACAAATAAGATGACTTAATGAAATTACATATGCTGGATCCAATATGAAAAGTCCACTTATGTTCATGTGTATGTATATCGGTGTTTATAGTGATGGAAAATATCCAGAAAGCTGGGCTGAAATCCCATAAACACCAAAATGTTTCTCTTAAATAAGTCCATTTTGGGAAAAGCTCTGTCACATGGTTCTTACACATAATAACCTCTGGACTGCTGCATTCACATCTGGCCTGAGCCCTCATGAGGTGGGGACTGGTTTTTACTGTAACCTGATGGCAATTAGCCCATGTTTTTTAGTCGGCAAATGCAGTTGGCTCATATTTTGAGTCAATGGGTTGGAATATAACCATACTTCTGCCCCTGCTCCAGGGACATGGCAGGGGTGGCAGCATCTGTGTGTGTGTGTGTGTGTGTGTGTGTGTGTGTGTGTGTGTGTGTGTGTGTGTGTGTGTGAGAGAGAGAGAGAGAGAGAGAGAGAGAGAGAGAGAGAGAGAGAGAGATTGTGTATGGTGCTAGGATGAAGGAAATGTATAAGAAAATACCTGCTCCTGCTACTCCATGATTTAACTTTTTCTAGAACTGGACTTCTTTTGCCCTCAGAGCAGTATTTCAATGCTCCAGAAGGAAATGAGGACAAAATGTAAAAACCAAGTTGTCCAATATTAAAACTGACAACATTAAGAGTGGGGGAGGGTGTGCTTCATATTCTAACCTTGTTAATTATCAGTTCGACTGTTTCACAGAACAGAGTCCTCACTCCATACAGATGGCAGCTTAGATACCCAGATAACTGTGGCCATGGGCTTAAGACTGTGGTAGGCAAACTGCAGCTCCTGAGCAAGATGAGTCTCTTTGGTCCCTTGAGTGTGGCTCTTCCATACAATACCACGGCCAGGGTGAGTCTATTTTGAAGAAGTGGCATTAGAAGAAGTTTAAGTTTTAAAAATTTGGCTCGCAAAAGAAATTTCAATTGTTGTACTGTTGATATTTGGCTCTGTTGACTAATGAGTTTGCCGACCACTGACTTAAGAGAAACCAAAGGTGAATTTTCTTCCCACATCCTCTGATGTGCCTGGAGAAATTGGGCACAGTAAACAGGGCAGGGAAATTCTTACAAAAACAAATTCCAACAGCTACATGAAATGATGGCTGTACATTGCATTTGCTTCTTTTAGATTCATAATAAATGTTCATTATAGTTTAAAAATTGATAGGAGACCTGGCCGGTGTGATGTTCAATGGTTGAACAATGACCCATGAACCAAGAGGTCACAGTTTGATTCCCTATCAGGGCACATGCAGGGTTGCTGCTTGATTACCAGTAGAGGGTGTGTAGGAGACGGCTCATTGATGTTTCTCTCTCATCAGATGTTTCTCTCTCTCTCTTTCCCTCTACCTTCTTTTCTCTCTTAAACACACACCCACATAAAAAAAAATTAACTGATAAAAGATAATTCATATTACAATTTATGTTAGGGGAGTCACTTTCACCCCATTCCTTACTTTCCCATAAATGGGCTCAACTTCTGCTTGCTTGCTAGAGGGAAGAGTAGTAGAAAACACATTCTGTTTCACCTTCTATTGATGGCTCTTTATTCTCTTTCAAAACTCAGAAACAGAAACTGAAACACCTTCAGGAATCAGGGCAGTTCTTCTTACTCTGTAAGGCCCAGTGCTCTATGGTGTCTGATTCATTCTTCTCTCTCTGAACACTGGGTTTTAAAACTTTTTTCACATGCCTGGTGGAGAGTAGTTATAGCCTCACCCAGCTTTGCCAGCTTCTGTCAGATGCTCATCACTGTTCTGTGTGAAGGAACCCATCTCTGTTGGAGCCAGTTTTTAGAGGAGGATTTGATGTGTAGACATTTAAATAGGAATAAACCACACCATGTCTAAATGTCCTTATGCTTGGAAAATAGAGAGACTAGATTAGATACTAATAATAATTGATGGTAATGAAGTTGTTACTCTGTTTCAGGAAATTGGCAAAGTAATTTACATGGACTATTTTATTAAACCTTGTAACCAGCCTATAAAGCAGGAAGTTGATTGCCCCAATTTACAGGCAAGATAAATGGGGCATGGAGAGGTTAAGGAATATTCTCAAAATGATCTCTTAAATGCCTTGTAGTTCCTAAATGCGATGGTTTTTAATTAAGCACCACAATATAAATAAATCTAACAGGGATAGATTAAATGAGTGAAAATAATATAAAAGCATATTTTATTTCTTAACCTCAGGTCATTTTTTAAAAGTGAAAGTTCATAGGCAAAAAAAAAAGAAAAGGCCAAAGACATCTCAATGATAATATTTATTAAATTTAAATGCTTATCATTTAAAAAATAGTAACAATGACTGATTAAATAATGTTATATTGTTATATTTAAAATAGTGAGTCAGGCATCCAGAAAACAAAACAAAACACAAAATATCTCCAAGTAGGAAATGTGGAGTTTGTGGTTCAACAAGAAAGAAATACTGAGAGAGAGAGAGAGAGAGAGAGAGAGAGAGAGAGAGAGAGAGAGAGAGAGAGAAAGAGAGAGAGAGACAGAGAGAGACAGAGAGAGACAGAGAGAGACAGAGAGAGAGAGACAGAGAGACAGAGAGAGAGAGAGAGGAATTATTAAAGTTGGATTTCTGAAGTTTGGAAGACATAAATTTTTCCTCATATGTGTGTATTTTAATGTTATCCTACAGTGTTAATCATGTTATGTTGAGAGTAGATTATGATGACCCATTCATGATACTTCATTCATTATATCATTTGAATTTAAGAATATTCAACTCTGGGGAAATGTTCAGTTAAGCAGTCTTTATTTTCATACGGTATAATAAAAAACTCCCCATTACTGGAGGAAAGGATACAGATCAGCAAAGCTTATACATCAGTAGTGAAGCGTCCTTCACAGTTTCACTGCAATGCGCCCCTTTAGTGGATTTGGTGAAAAAAACCCACAAAAACAAATTTCCTTTTGCATGTAATAACCAGAGTAAAAGAGCTTGTTCTCACCATCTAAGGATGAAAATTATTACCATTATAGGAAGGCAACAATCATTAAATAAATTAAAAGCATCTTTAAAGTTTTTCCATATACATATATAATATATATTTTTAAAATTGCCACTCACTGTACAAGCATTAAATTCTCAACTAAAACATTTACAGAAACTAAATGGAAAGCTGAGAGGAAGGCTTGGTTTTTAGAAAAGGGAGACCATTTAGTTACCTACAAACTACATTAAAATACAATTCTCAAGGGGAAAAAAGGCTACACTGAGAAGTCAGACCTACCCAAGATTTATTATTTAATCTCATATTTAATCTTACATATCAAGTGTGCATAGCTGTTCTTTAACCCAATAAGACGTCAACATCCAGGCATTAGTTCCTTGTTAGCACAGAGAACAGTGAAAGCAGAAAGACTAAACTGAATAATGTGATTATATAAAATTTTTGTCAAACTGATAATGATATTATACAAATATGATTGTCAATAAAAATATTAAATGGGCAAGAAGAGGTTGGTTTTTTTTTTCAGAAATATTAAGGTAAAAATCTTATCTTATTGATTAAATGATCACCAGTTAATATGTAGCTAGGTAAATGTAAAAATGCATCTGGAATATTGTAATTCTGTGATCTGGGGAACACAATCTTCCAGTTTTAATTCTATTACCCCCAAATCCTGAAATTGTATAATATTATTTACACAGATTATGATTTTAAAAAATACATTGAAAATACTATATTGACACTGTCAGCCCCTGAATTTGAATTCAAGAGAGTGATTTATGAAAAAAAAAATCATTTTTAAGTGAGTATTTGTGCCTGTGTATCTCACATCTAGAAGTGGGGGTGGTTGGGAGTTGGGAGAGAGAGACAGGCAGGGACCAGACAGAGACAAGCAGAAATTGGGAGTGAGAGGAGGGGTAGAGGGGTAGAAAGAGACAGATGCATGGCTTAGGAAATGGCATTATACCTTTAATTTCTCTTTTCACCTCTCCTGCTTTTATATCTAGAAATTTATAAAAAATATATGTAGTAGTTACATAAACACTAGTACCTAACCAATTGTGAAATAATCACTTAATTTTCAAACTATTTCAAGTAAATTTTTATTAATTAAAGTATCAACTCATTTATTTCACCCCCCACTACTGGAAAGTAATCTTCCTGTATTGTTTGGGATTGAAACGTTTCCTGTTGATACCATAATATGTCCTCAATGTAATAGTAAAATGATGGTTACGTGGCCACCCAAAAATAACTACTAGTCAAAAACTATTTTGATTGCCAAGAGACTATACAAACTCTTTCACTATGCTGCAATTTGTCATATAAATTGGCCATTTTAGGGCTTCATTAGTAGTAAGTAGGCACCAATTCCAATTAAGAAAGGCAATAAAGAAACATCTGGATAGAAGAAGACTGAGACATAATACTGGGAATTTCTAGAGGTTTGGTTGAAGTACTTCTAGAAAAAAACTAATTAAAAACTTTATCAACTCTACCAATGAAACAGAAGTTTTCTTTATTGAAAAATGGTGTGACAGGGATATGGTGGCCACATGCTGGCTTGCTTCTATATATAATTTTGCGTCCAATTTTTTGATAAAAAATTTTAAAAGGAATTTCATCACCTAAGCTCATTTTAAATCTTTAAATGTTATGCTACCAGAACAAACAAATGAACTGTAATAAACAGTAACTCAAGCACCAGGACTTAATTTATTATTTAGAACTAGCGTGTCTCCCTCACGAAGTTAACACACATGGGCACCAACCTCTGTGACTTTCCAAAGTATCAGAGAGCTGCTTCTCATGGTACTTTTCTTTAAACGGGTTTCCAGTAAGATAGAAGCATCACTTATGCAGGGAATTCCACCCTCCCAGCATGGAGGCAGAGAATGCTTTGCGTCTGGTTTATGAATCGAGATATTTGCAGTGTTTTAAGATCTCATGGTCATTCATTAAATGAAATAGCTAATATTATAAACCTGACTTTTCAGTACCAGAAGGGCTTTGCAACTCAGCTAGACAGCCTCTTCATTTTAGACACTAAAGACACATGGCTAACACAGTGAATTTTACAAAGTTGATGCTTAGTAAACGCTGATTAAATGATGAACCACCATAGACAGCTATAGTCAGAGACACAACAAAACTCCTTGTCTTCTAATACTTCACAGCCTCTGAAATAGCTTAGTTGCCTCTCATCAGGTGAGATTGAACTACGATGAGCATTAACTTAGCCACAGAAAAACATCAACAACAAACCATGGTGTGTAACCATTCCTAAATGTTTTCACATTTTTAAATATAGCCAGTGAAAGATTTTTGAGACAATAGACAAGGTCAAAAGTGTAAAGGGGAATGTTTTTGACAAATGGAAATGGGGGGAAAAAGTGTTTATATATTTGACACCCTTTCTTGATGGATAATTTTTAGTGACTTTTGCTGAAGAATAACTTCCACTTCTGAGTCAAAAGCCCCATGTGAAAAAGTGCCTGGACCTGAATAGGGCCAAAGAATGATGATGAATGTGTGATTGCAATAAGTTGTTCACTTAAGGAAATCTTCAATATCCCATAAGTTTTTGAGCCTCAGTATCTATTGATTCCTTTATAGGAAGTAAAAGCATAGCAAAAGAACTAAAAAATTTAATGACTTCAGGAAGGATTTTTGAATTCAATTTGAAAGAACGAATGAAAGCACTTGTGAAAAGGGGGTATAGAAGAGGAATTACATCTGGGTTTTGGAAAATTAGGCTGCTGCTTTCCTTTTCTGGGAGGCAATGAAATGAAAACAACTGTATTTCCAATTAAATGGCTGGGCCAACGGGTAACTCTCTGCATATGCTCTTGGATCAGTCTATCCTTTTTTGGTAAAGTTCTCATAATTGAATGGTGCTTGCCAGAACATTAAAAAAAAAAAAAAAACCATCAAGAATTCTGTATAGACTGAATTATAAAACCATGTTAGGCGAACCTTCCCACAGAGGGCATAGGCACCTGGCAGCATGTGCGCGCGCGCGCGCGCGCGCGCACACACACACACACACACACACACACACACTAACACTCAGCACACACACACAACTCATCACATGGTGCCATGTGCAGAAAAGCACAGGTAAACAAGAGTCTTAAAAATTCTTACCATAAACATCAAAGATGACTGGATTATTTAGCACTTACTGAGTTGCTCAGGAATGTAAGGCGATAAGCCTACTTCAAAATACGAAATTATTTTATTCTCTATGAGTAGAGATAAATGATAAGCTATCGTTGTTTTTCCAATCTAGTTTCAAAGCCCCGTTATAAAAATAAATCACCATTTCCTCTAACATTTCTAAAAACAATTTGAAATATCAATTTTCTTATGTGATTAAAAAATAAGAAATAGATATCCATATTTACTAAATTTTTGCTTTTAGTTACACTCAGAAACAAATACAGTCCGGTTCTCCTGGGTGGAAATTGTCAGTCTATTTGCTCATTCTCCTTTAACTATTAATAAATCTTTTAGAATTAAATGAGTTGGCAGTGCAAAAAAAAAAAAGTCCATAAAAATAAACTGATTGAATTTAAGCATTCAAATGAGTTCTTTGCCAGGTTATCTGCAAGCACAAGACTCTACTGTCATGTTAGGATATACTTTAAGTACCACGTTCTTATTTTCATCAAAGAATAAGATGCTGAGTGAGGACATCTTTTCTGGCACACAACAAGGCTCAGGTATTCCGGGAACGACCCCCACAGCCCTCACTATGCTCTGGATGGTAGCATGGTTTGAAGGCTTCAAAGACTAGAAAATAAATGAGAGAAGAACACACAAGTTAAATAAAACTGTTTTTCCACTCCCCTCTCATCCCTAAAATACATACATTATGAATTTCTTTTTGACAATTTAATATAGCCCTGGCATCATTACTTATTCAGCCAATCTCCACCACCATAACCAAAGTGCTTATCATTGATTAAGTGCCTGCTGTGTATCAGGCATGTTATATGCAGTATCTCTATTCCCACAACAAAACTAACATTTCTTACATTTTACAGGTAAAGAAATAGACTCAAAAAGCTTACTTTGAGAAGCCTAAAGTCAAGTAGATAGTAAGTGGTAGAGTGAGGATTTGAATCCAGTTATCTAAGCAAGAATCATTTAATTAAAAAAAAAAAACTTAGTCCCCAAATGGAATTAATATATACTAGGATGTTTTCAATAATAGGCTTGCAACAAAAACCACTTGTTCTAAATCTTATGCTAATCTTAAAGATCCCCAAAAGCACCCTATTTAATATTGATGCATTATTGCTACTACTATTGTGATATTTAGACTTTGTTGTTAAAATAAAATAACTGTGTCAGGGGACATTGATTTATTTGCCACCAGGATTAATGAGATGTAAATTACTGCACTATGGACTTGTTCACCTCTCCTTAGAAGCACAAGCTGGGGTTAAGAAGACCACACCATCGGCCACTGGGGGTCACTGTTGCTCCATTGGTTCACACTTCCATGTGGTAGGGTTAATGTTTTAAGAGTGGGTCATATCCTAGGGGAATAATTTAGGGGATCTATGGTTTTTCCCATGGATTTCAGAAGTTTTACCAAAGAAGCCTGGGTAAAATCTATTCCTGAGAAAATGCCAAGTTAGACCATTATCATCCATGTGAAACATGTGGTTTTGTTTAGAGAGTGCCATACAACTCTGCTTAGAACTGGGAGGCAGTCACTTTTCCAAGCCCTGGATGTTTAAGTACTGCCAGAGTGGTGGGAACTTCATGAGAAATGCCACGCTTTTCAACGTTAGTTCTCCCCAATGTCTTTTTTTTATGCAGGTGAATCCAGTATGGTGTTAAGCACATTTTGAAACAGAAAATTGGTAACTTGCCAGAGATCACTTGTGAATTCAGGAGTAGGATTTAGGCCAAAACTCTGACTTCCTAATTTCAGGCTTTTGAACCATGTTTCTCATGGCTCAGAGGCACCTATGCCCCCAAATAATTGGTATTTTTCAATTTCATGTTCCTAAAACTCCCAGTATGGGAAACTGGAAAAAGTTAAAAGGTTAAGGAAATATACAAGTCTAGAGAAAAATAAATCATATAGAAAGATGACATACCATGTATTTTCTAAAGTAATTCTTTTGTCAAAGAAAGACATCTGATTGGTCTCATGCATCTTTCAATTTTAATGAAAACAATTACCCATATGTTAGACTTCAACTTTATTGTGAATAGGCATACATTTTTAGAAAAATTAGTCTTGATGGGCAACTGTTTCTTACTCTCTCTTTCTAGATATTTTAAGTATATGTTAAAATGAAGACTACCTTTCAATTAATTAGCTTTGCACAGAGAGGTATTTCCTCTTTAAAGAGAGGAAGTTCATGTTGTTCTATTTGGCATGTCATGCGCTCTCCAACATCAATAAAATCTGTGTAACTGACATAAGCTGCAGTGGGTATTGTACAATTTAGGTCAATAGGCCACTGTTTATTTCACCGGTATTGGTAATTCCCCAAGAAAATGTTTGCAGTCATTTACTTTTCTCTATTGCTCTATTACCCATCAAGTAATCCAAACAGCTTATGATAATGCCTCTGAAGAGTTTTTTGATGGATAGGTTTTCCCAACACTATTCTGTGATTATTAAGTGTTTTAATGGCTTTTATAATATTTACATTTCATAGGAAGTGGATCTACTTAAGTAGATGAGGCCTTGTGGAATGTTATTCCTTGGTGCCTGGGACTGGGCATGCTCAGGCTGAATAAATACTTACCAAGTGAATGAAAAACTTATAAGAAATAGCATACCCTCCATTTTATCTATTTCTATGGAAATAATCCCCAACAACAAAAACAAAAGGTTCAAATGACCCAGAGTAGATATGGAAAATATTCACGGGTGTTCCCTAGGAACATTCCTATCCTTTTAAAAATGAACTCACAAAAGACAGATTCAGAAACAGTGAGCAGTCTTTGGTGGGCTCACAGAATTCAGCACTAACCCATGATCCTAGGCTTATCAGGAACCACTCAGTTTTCCTGGGAGTTTACTTTTTTTTCCCCCCTCTCACTGTGGAATCCTCTTATCAAGCTTCCATTGGAATGATTATGTCACCCCAAAAAGATCTATCAATAATTTGCTCATCTGAAGCATATGGCCATTCTATCATTTTTGTTTTTTAGTTCTGATCATATTTCTCATAATTCCTTATGTAGTTGAGGAAATATATCAATCCCAAACGCAAATCAGTGTTATTTCCCTCCCCAATCTCCCTCCCCCCTCTTTTAACTTGATTTTAGAGAGAGGAAGGGAGAGAGAGAGAGAGAGAAAGAGAGAGAGAGAGAGAGAGAGAGAGAGAGAGAGAGAGAGAGAGAGAGAAGCTTTAATATGAGAGAGAAACATCAACTGGTTGCTTCCAATACAGGATCGAACTGGCAATGTGGGTGTGTGCCCTGACTGGGAACTGATCCTGCCACTTTTTGGTGCACAGGCTGATACTCCAACCAGCTGATCCATACCAGCCAGGCTCCAGACTCCCTATTTAATGTGGATGAAATATGACTTCATTAATTTAAGTGATTCTTTTTTTTTTCTTCCTTAGGTAACTCAGTACATCAAAAGTTAGGATTTTTAGAATTCATAATTATGAGCAGTGATTGGAATTGGAAAACTCAGAAAATCAATTGATGGTGTGTCATTTTGAATTCATTAAATGTGAATTTCTTTCTTTCTTTCTTTTTTATATAGTGTATAGGCTGTTTGGTTCAAAGTAGTTAAATTCCTTGCTGCCTAATTCTGTGTCTTTGCTATTCCTAGCTTTTGCACCATTCCATGCAAAAATAGCTTCATTCCTCTAATCCTTGTTGGTTCTCTGGGATCTCTGTCAGCAACAACAGTTCAATCATTTTCATCTGAGATCTCTGTTTTCCATCTTCGGGAAGGTGGTGAGAAGAGAAGCAAAGGCACACGGCTTGGCTTTAGCTACGCGGGTATTTTTCATCTCATGGCAGAATTCCAGGGGCCTCTCCCTGGAAGAACAGGTTGGCTGTAGGGGCTAGAAATCAGAAAAAATCCAAACTGCCATGCCTGTGAATGAAATCTGCAGCGGTCAGGCCCGCTCGCACCTGCCAAGCTGTGTATGATGTCCTGGAGTTGAATTTGATTATAAATGCATTAGCAGGGAGAGTATGTCATCAGCTACGAGCCTTCATTCCTGACCCGGGCCATGGGGCTTTGCTCCACACTCTTCCAGTCCAGCCCACATGGGTGTGATAGCCCAGAAACTATCTAATTGGAATCAGCGAAAGGGCAAAGCCTGGAATTTGGGAAAGGCAGAGCACAGCTGTTCTGAATTACAGAACAGGTTGTCGACTTTTGCAGACACAGAGCCCCGCTGCAGAGAGAAGGCTTTCACTCGCTCGGGAGGCCACAGAGAAGGAGGGCCAGCAGAGGAGTCTGGCCTGGGAGGACTTTTCTCTGGGGCAAAATGTATATCTGAAGTCTGAAAGTTTTTTGGCGCTTTAGTCATTCCACATGTGTTTGCACTGATCTGGTCAGAGGCCTCATTTTCCTCTGTTGCTCGGACTATATTTCTATTTAAACAGCTCACTCTGGTGACCGTGTTGGACACCGTGCTGATAACAGCGATGCTGATTAATTACCCCTAATGGGGCAGCTTCACGTTGCTTTATGTTTCCCATCCTTTCGGTGACTGTACCGCTTGAAAGCCACAAAGCCTTAAAGGGAGCCACCAGAACGCGTTACAAGTTCAGCAGATCCGCGCTAGGTGATGAGAGACTGAGAACTCCATGTAACAGCCAAACTTCCACTCTCCACTTGGCAGAGGCAGGCTGGAGCTCAAGGAGAAAACTCCACACTTATCCCTGTTATGTCTCCCTGGAGTTCTGATGCCATTCCAAGTTTTGACAAATATTATGATGGGTTCAGTTGCTGCAATCGATGCTCTCCTGATTCTATTATTCTCCAAAGAAACATTACTTGGAAGAGCTCACGGGCTGTTGAACCCACAGAGAGGATCCTATTTTAGGCCTTGTGGTGTTTAAAAAGGGACTAGAAACATTTACAAAACTTTCCCTTGTCTTACATCTTTTACTCTCTTGATCCCTTTCCCTGTGGGGTCTTTCTTCAGCCTCTACAAGTAATTTTCTGTTCCTCTCAGTCTCAGCAGTGGCCATTAATAATAATATCAGTAGCAAATATTCAGAAAGCGCCTACTATGTGCAAGGTGCTCTAGCATCTCTTTTTTTCGTGGTGTTTATTATGTAGATACCATTATTATCATTGTTATAATTATTTATTATTGTATCCATTTCTCAAATGAGAAAACTAACATACTAACACATCTGGTAAGAGGGGGAAACCAAGGATTTGACTTTCAAATTTACTTCTCACTCAGAGCATGACTTCTGGGCCATCAGCATTAGCAACATCTTACAAGCTTGTTAGAAATGCAGAATCTTGGGCTCTACCCCAGAGCCACTGGCACAGGTCCTGCATGTTAACATGATCCCCAGGTGAGCTTCAGGCACATGAAGGTTAGAAAGCCCAGCAATGACCAAGCATGCGCATTTAATCATTCTGCTGCACTAACATACTTCTCTCCTTAAACATGGCCCTGCTGTGCTTAACTTGGCCCTCATAAGTGTTTAAATTATTATCCTTCCATTCACTGAGAACCATGGTAGACTTCTGCTGAAGCAATAGCAAAGTGTTTGAACAGTTAAAAGCAGGCAGAGCCAAGAAGAAATGGGGTAATTTGGGGGGATAGAGACCAGGCCAGGTCTCCAGAGTTAGGGGTTGAAAAGTTAACCGACTCCACATTATCATGGCTCCCTAGGCCCTGAAACACAGAGTCAAGAAGGCAGAGGAAAACTCCTTCTCCATGCTACCGGAGAAATAACATCTATGAGAGTGAGGCCCACTTAGAACCAGTCACCCTGGGTTTAGAGACAGATCTTGAATTCATTTCATCTCTCAACACCACGGAGCAAAGCATTCTGTAGAATATTCAGTGCTGCCTGCTACATTTGGAACTTTCATTGTGTGTCTTAAGTACTTTTCCAATTCCAACAACTTTAGTTTGATCAGTGAAATGTCCTTTATGAATATTAGGGAAGACAAGGCTTTTCTATACTTGTAAAGATATATAATATTTACTTTGTGTTTGGGTTTACAAAATATGGAATCTACAAAAACAATTTCTTTGGGAAAGTCTTAGAAGATGTAGTAAGCTTGTCCTTCTGACACATTCTATCTTGAAAATGGAATTTCAATCAAGTTCCTGACCCTGAGGCTGACATGGCTTCGTTCAGTCTGTGGGTCTTTTGCTTTGAGTGAATGTAGGTTTAGCATCTCAGTGATCACAGGACTGGAATATGAACATGCTACTTCAAGAGTCTATAAACAGAAGTTGGTTATTCTTTGAGGTAAAGGACTTTTTTTTTCTGCATTCTTATCCAACAGTGAAAGTTGATTCACTTCAAGTTTTGAAAAACAAACACAACATCTCTATTCTTCTTCTGAATTCTATTCCTGGAACCACTTTCCATTGTAAAACAGAAATTCAAATTGTGATAAGCTGAGAATGGAAGTGCAGCAACAAGCTTACCTGAAGGCCAGAGGGCATCACTGTTTTTTACTGGCTATAAATTCAAAAAGAACAATCACATGAACTTGTGTGTAAGATGGGGGCAGGGTGGGGCTGGGGAGGCTTCTGAAAATATATTTGTCAGAATACTGAAGACTGATATGAAGAACTACAGTCCCCATTGATTTATAAACAGACACAGTTAAACTCTGATTGGTAGAAATGAGTCTTGGGAGAAGATCCCAGAGTCACTGTATCTTATTCTTCCTTTCTTTTGATGTGTATTAGGGAAGCAAATGCAATAACCATCTGGTGGATTTCATGAGGTGAGTTTACCTGGCTCAACCCTGATCCTGACCCCCATGGGGACAATTCATCTCAGAAGAGACTATTTATCAAAAAATATTCTGCATCAGGACATCAACCCAGTTAGTCCTTCCCTATGTTCCCATGACAGCCACTCATTCTCGAATACCCTTTCCAAGATCAGCCTTCTACCATTTGGGATTTGTTAACTGTAGGAAGGTATAGATTCTCATAGCTGAATAGGCCATGTAGCTGAATATACAGTGTTTGGAAGCAACATACATGCACACACACACACAAAAATACATATTTTACACATATTTTTTCTCATATCCTTCTTTGTACCAATACTGACTTCTTATTACTTTAACAACCATTAAAGAAAACCAAAACATAACTAAATTACCTATTATACTTTAGAATGCAATAAATAAGCACCCAGGTGGATATGTAAATGAAAACACACAACTTAGTTGGTGTGTCTTGCTGACTCTATGGAAACAGGAAGAACAGGACAAAGAACAATGGCTACCTTTGGCATGGGGAACTGGCATGCTCCCGAGCAATAATAGGCATCAAAGGACTTGGGGGAGATAATCCATTCACTCCAGCCAATATCCGCAAAGTCCACCTTAAGGTATCGCCTGGCACAATTCCGAGGTTCAATCCATTGCTTTCTTCTTGCCTTCTTCAGCGTCTGTTCATCAAACTGGAGTGTCTGGCTCTTCTGGTGAGGCCCCTTTCTCTGTTTCTTCTTGTTCTTACTCTTCTCAGGGGGCTGAGTCTGAAGGGTCTTGTATGGCTTTCTCTCCTCCCAGACCCCATCCTCCTTATACTGATATTCTGCCCCAGGAAGCTCATTGTTCTGCAGAGGGAGCAGGACCCCAGTAGAACGCTTCTTCCTCCGTTTCAGAGAAAGGGCAGCCCTGATATGGCTATCCAATTTGGGCACAGCTCCGGCGGAAAAGCTTCGGTGACCTTGTAAGCTTGATACCACACTCTCTGGCTCAGATATGGCAGCATCATTGGCATACACCAAGATATAAGGGTCAGGAAAGGATAACATCTCCTTTGGTGGCTGGTGACCTTTGGAGGTTATGTTAAATCCTAAGAGGAACTCCTCACTCTCCTTAGCCTTCCTCAAGAGTTGAGTGATGTCTTTAGACAGCCAAGACACAAGGTCTCGATGAGGCCTGCCCAAATCTGCTGAAAGATGGCCCAGGAGTTGACTTTGGTCTCTGTTGGATTTGAGGATCCATGCAGTGATATCGACCTGAATATGTTTTCTCTGGGCATGATGTGAGCACTCTCTTGATCCTGGACAACTCAGGCTGATGTTAATCAGCTCTCCAATATAGAAATACAGTATGGCAGATAAAATGTTTTCAGACTTGGTAAGAGAAGTCAAGTTAAAAATATGCAGTCCCTTGCTTTCAAGGTTTCCTAGGAAGGAAAAAAGAAATAGAGAGTAAACAGGAGCAAACAGGACCCTTACCTCACACCAAGTATAAAAATTCACTCAAAATGAATGAATGACCTAATTATAAGAGCTATAATCATAAAATTCTTAGATGAAGACAAAGGGGTAAAATCTTCATGGATTTGGCGATGGATTCTTAGATATGACACCGAAAGGCCAAGAACCAAAAGGGGAAAAAATAGATAAATTGATAAAATAAACTAGACTTCATCAAAATTAAATTAAACACTTTTGTGTGTCATAGGACATTATCAAGAAAGTCTGTACGATCTAAAGAACAGAGAAAATGTTTTCAAATCATATAACTGATTAAGTCTAGTAAATCTAGTATCAGAATATATAAATTACAACTCAACAACAAAATGTCAAATAAGAAGAAGCCAGGGAAGCAATGAGAAGTGGCAGTTCATCCCAAGTAAACCCTCTGAACCTGTTCCCAAAGCCCCCTTTTCTCTGACTTCTTAGTGATCCAAAGCAGCCCCACCGAATCCCTTTCCTGCTACCTAATCCCCCTTTCTTGTTTCACTGTCCCCAGCTTTAATAAATGACCTCTAAAATTCACCTGGACTCCTTTTGTGAATTTTTTTTCCTGCTCAAAGTCAAGAGCCCACACAATATTGGTCCATCCTAGAAAGATCTGCTAAGGACCAGGTCCCCTTTCCAGTAACACTGGACCATCCAGAAGGCATGCACCCTGTCTTACCCATTTTAGACTTCGGACCTCTGCAACTGTGAAACAATACATTTATGTTGTTTTAAATTTTAAAAAATTCAAACAGAACAATAAAAATGGACAAAGGGATTGGATAGACATTTCTATTCAGAAGATCTACAGGTGGGCCAACAAGCTCAACATAAGTAGTAGTTATTAGAAAAATGTAAATCAAACCCACAATGTGGTACCATTTGACACATGCTAGGCTGGTTATAATAATGAAAAACAAAATAAGAAGTGTTAGCAAGGATGTGGAGAAGCTGGAATTCGTTTACATTGCTGCTTGGAATGTAAAATGCTTCACCTGCTGGGGAAAATGGTTTGGCAGACCTTCAAAAACTTAATCATACAAATATCATGTACCCTCATGATTCCTCTTCTAGGTATATAGCCAAAATAACTGAAAACAGGTACTCAAACAAATACATGTACATGCATGTTTATAATAGGAGAATGGCAAGGACAGAAACAGCTCAATTGTTTCTGATGAATATATCCACACAATGGAATATTATTTAGCCATATAAAGGAATGATTCATGCTACCATGTAGATAAACATTGAAAACATTATGCTAAATAAAAGAAGCCAGAAATAAAAGGTGGTGTCTGGTTCTATTTATATGAAATATCCAGAATGGGTAAGTCCATAAGACAGAATGCAGATTGGTGTTTGTTAGAGGCTGGAGGTGTGGAAGAATGGGGAGAAATTGTTTAATGGGTGTAGGATTTTGCTTTGGAATAATAGCAACATTTGGAATTTAGATAGACTTGGTAGTTGCACAACTTTGTGAAAGTATCAAATGCCATTGAATTGTGTTTTATCAACTATCTTTTTTTATACTTAATCAACTTGGTTTAATATCATCATTATTATTATAACTAGGGGCCCAGTGCATGAATTTGTACAACTTGAAAGGAACTGTGGGATGCAAGGTTGCAGTGGGCACAGGCATGGGTCTCAGCCCACCCTCTGCACCCCGCCTCGCCCTTCCTGCCACAGCTCCTGGTCCCCTGTCTGCTGGCAGCCCCCCTCCCACTGCTCCCACTGCCACTGATCCTGCTGCCACTGCTTCCACGTGATGATGGTTCCTACCCCACTGGCACCTGCTGATGTTGCAGATAAATTGGGGCTGGCGCCAGCAGCAGGTGCAAGCAGCAGCTCTGATGCAGGCAGCAAGTGCAAGCACCAGGTGGGACTGCAACGTGTGTGAGCAAATAATTTTGAGTAATTGCCAGAGGCTCACCATGATGACAGCTACCAGCGCCCTGCCTTGGTCTGGTGGCCCCCCTGATCACCTGCTTCACCATCTTGCTGCAGCCCATGTGCCCCCTGGTGGTTAGTGCACATCATAGCAACTGGTTGTTTGGTTTGGTTGTTCCACCCTTCAATCTATTTGCATATTAGCCTTTTATTATATAGGATGATATTGCCTCTGCCCTCCCTCAGTGGAGAGATTTGCCATGATCTTTTCTCCTTTAAAATATTTATTTATTTATTTATTTATTTATTTATTTATTTATCTATTTATTTATTATTAAACTCATCACTCACTACCCTCCCCTTTGACAACCACCACCTTATTATCTATATCTATGGGTCTGTTTCAGTTTTGTTTTGTTTATTCATTTGTTTTGGTTTTATAGATTCCATATATATAAGCGAAATCATATGGTATTTATCTTTTTCTGTCTGACTTATTTCATAGCATAATACCGTCCAGCTCCATCCATGTTGTTGTAAATGGCAAGATATCATTCTCTTTTATTGCTAAGTGATCTTCTATTGTGTATATTCCACTATTAATTATGAGGCTACCAAAAATTCTTCCTATAAGTTTGGCACAGTATTGTAATAACAAAGTATTGTAATTATCTGAGGCAGTCTCATTACAAGCAGTGGAGGAATGAGACTCACCTTAATTCAAGTGCTGGTTAGACACTTTAGACAAGCTGGTGTGCTCATTTATAAAATGAAGACAATGCCTACCCCTCCTGTCATTAGAATTAAATGAGATGTGTGTAAAGCAGTTTACAAAAAGTCTAATAAGTGTTTCTTAAATATAATTTATTGTTGTTATAAGTGCTGGTTTAACTGTATTATGGGGATATCTTCTACCTGCCTCAAACAATTTAGTCTGCAGGATAACAGCAGGTAAGCAAGACCATATATATCAATATTTAGATAATATATCTGAAAAAATAAGCTAAACATTCAAAAATGTAATAAAGAATTAATGCTGCTTAGGGTTTGTCTAAAGATTGACATTCCATGATGATTAAACTGGTCATTTGCATTTCCAGTTCTTCAAATCCAAAAATGAGAGCATGTAACAGAATAGGACATTGATTAGTGTGGACAGAAGTTGCTTCCTTCTCTTAAGACAGCCTAGAGGTTAGACTCAAGAATCCAGTCCTGGGATGGGTCACAGAGCCCCTCCTCTGTGCACTTGTTTCATATACATATTTGTTTCAGAAACATACACGCAACCATGAAATTATGTTCTTGATCAAAAACATATTTCAGTAAAAACAAAATATTTTTATAAAGACGTCGGAGCTTAAAATGAATTCATTGAGTCCCCAAGCACAAGGGAAGTGCAATGAGAAATCTATTTTACTCATTTTTAACCTTGTGTGAAGGAAGAAAGAGGAAACTGCCATCTGTGCACATGTGCACACGCCATGACACGAGGATAATATTTTACAGACCTCCATGGCACCGGGGTTGTTCAGAGACTCTGGTCTTAATTCAGACCAGTCACCATAGCATATAGTTTTATCCAAACTTTGTGTAGCAGATGGGCATTTAAAGTGGAAGGAAGAGAATTCAGCCTAAGAATATTGCAATTGAATGGTTGCCAAACAAACACCAGGACAGAGAAGAAATGTACTCTGAGGGGGTATGGGTGGTAGTGTCTTCATGGGTAAATTAATGGTGATCTTTCCCCCCACATTTTGCTTCAAAATGTTTTCTCCTTTCAAACATGTTTCCAGACACCTCGTGACCGGCTGCTAACCCGCCTCCACCTCTGTGTCTAATCTTCAGTATTTTCCCATAAATGTCTCCAAAATCGGAGACATGGCCTCTTCTGATGGTTTTCATTTTAATGTAGAACATTGTTTTAAAGTTAAAGCCCTAGAGCCCAGGCCCAACTCCACCTAGCCCAATATCTGTCATCAGGCAAAAAACCTGAGCTCTTGAAGTCTCAGTTTGCTCACCTGTAAAATGAGTAGATTAGTATCAACTGCAGAGTTGTGAGAAGAAATTGAGAGACTGCAGGTATAGCACATAGCACGTAGAAAAAAATGCAACTATTGTTAGCTAGCCAGAATTGCACTGCCCAGTATCAGTGATTGGCCACTTAAATTCTAATTGAGAGGTTTGTAAGTATAAAATACACACTGGATTCAGAAGACTTAGTACAAATTGAATGTAAAATATCACATGAATCTATTTCTTATTGATTAGATGTTGAAATGATATTTGGATAGGATATACTGAGTTCAATATTGTGATTATATTCATTTATAATAAGACATTCATGCACTTGGCAGGGGGTGAGGGTGGGGGTGGAGTTCCCTCAGCCAGTCCTGCACCCTTTAGCAGTCTGGGAGCCCTTGGGGGATAACCGACTGATGGTTTAGGCTGCACCAGACATCCTAAGTACTGCCGTGGAGTTGGGAGAGGCTCCCACTACTGCTGCTTTGCTCGCCAGCCATCAGCCTGGCTTGTGGCTGAGCAGCCCTCCCCATGTGGGAGCACACTGACCACGAAGGGGCAGCTCCTTCATTGCACATCTGCCCCCTTGTGCTCTTCATAGTGACCGGTCTTTCCACTGTTCAGTTGATTTGCCTATTACCCTTTTATTATCTATACTAGAGGCCCTATGCATGAACTCCATGCAAGGGGCTCAGCCCCCACCATGGCTGCCTTGGCCCCCACCATCGCAGCTTCATTTAGAAGGACATCTGGTCTAATTTGCCTATTATGCTTTTATTATTATCATAATAATAAAGAGCTAATATGTTAATGGTCGGGATGCTGTAATGTGTAACAGAAGAAGGCAGTCACAGGAGGCTGCCTTCACATGCATGGCGGGGCGTGGCTCTGGAGACAGGGCAGAAGCAGGGAGGTGCCCTGAGGAGGCAGGACCATCCTGTGCTGGGAAGGGTGGGCATGAAAGCCCTCCCCTCACCAGTCCTTCACCACCCACTGCTTGCACTCAGAGCGCCCCATCGCCCATCTGCCAGGGGAAGGAGCACAGCCCAGCAGGTGGAAGGCTTCTACATTCTCCTCTGGCACCATGATGGGATGGAGCTGTGGTGTTGCTCTAGAGATGGGGCGGAAGTGGGGAGGTGCCCAGAGAAGGCGGGACCAGCCCAAGGCGACTCAAGGAACTGAGCACAGTGCTTAAAGTAGCCAGAGAAGGCCAGAGGGGTTGGGGGCTGGGCCAGGTGTGCTGGAGCTCTGTGTGGAGAGCTTCAGGTATCAAGGCAGGTGGCAGGTGGGTGGGTAGAGCCACGTGATTTTGTGTGCTGGGCTCCTAGTTGATATATAAAAGCCAAGCAACTGGAACACCAGAGCAACTGGGACAACCAGTTGCTATGATGCACACTGTGGCCAGCCAATAGGCTCAATCAAGGGGAAGCTCCTCCCCTAGGCTGGCCCCAGCTGAATTGGGGTTGGGGCCAGCTGACCAACTGCCTGTGGCTCCTCCTCCCAGCAAGCCCTGCCTGATTGGCCCCCTGATCAGGGGTGGGGCCAGCTGGCTAACCTTTCCTTCCACCCACCAGCCTGGCCCAATTAGCCCCCATGTGGGGGGTGCTGTTGGACCCCAACCCATTCATGAATTTGTGCACTGGACCTCTATCATTTATTTGTGCACTGGGCCTCTAGCATATAAATTATATATATTAATTTAATTTCACTTAATTTTTTTGTCTTCCTCCCTTTTCTGGCACAGAGCTCCTAAAACCCTTAGAATTTCCTCAATGTTGAGAACCATAAGGTATCTTTTGTTATATGAATGAGGTGACTTTAGGAAGTTAGTAAAGCTCTAGTTTGGTTTCCAGGGGAACTAATCCAGTGGTTAAAGGATTAGATCTTCTAGTCCTACTCCCTGACCTATATGGAGAGGAGAAAGTTATCACCAGTGGCTGATGATTTCATTAATCATGCCTATATAATGAAACCTCCATAAACCCTCCCAAAAATAGGATTTGGAGAGCTTCCAGATTGGTGAACACGTGAATATTTGGAGAGAAGGGGTTATAAAAGCCTCCAATTATGTAGCCAGTTGGTCAGAAATATAGGTAACAACCTAGAGTTGCAGTTAGTGTGTGAAGTGGAGGGTGGTCTTATGGGACAGAACCCTTTCTGTGGAATCTGATGCTGTCTCCAGGTATACAGCATCAGAATTGAGTTGATTTCTCAGAGGCTCTGCTTATTGGTGTGGGGAACCCTTCCCTCTTCAGAATTGGGTGCAGAACATTTTTTTAAATATATTTTATTGATTTTTTACAGAGAGGAAGGGAGAGAGATAGAGAGCTAGAAACGTCGATGAGTGAGAGACATCGACCAGCTGCCTCTTGCACACCCCCTAGCGGGGATGTGCCCGAAACCAACGTATATGCCCTTGACCGGAATTGAACCTGGGACCTTTTAGTCCACAGACCGACGCTCTACCACTGAGCCAAACCGGTTTCGGCTGGGTGCAGAACATTTTAAATATATTATTAAAATTAATTTCTCCTGTTGCTTTTCATATTTTTAAATGTGGCCACTACAATTTTAAAATTACATATGTGGCTTGCATTTGTGGCTTAAATTAAATTTTCACTGGACAGTGGTTGTCTAGAATAACCATCAGTTTTAGTAGTCATGTAGTCAAAGGAAAAAAAAGGGTCATATTTTTTCCTCCAAAGGCAGTGAAAAATTGGGATTTTGCCAACCCTAAATATGTAAACCAAAAAGTAAATTGGACAAAAAAATTCCCTTCTTGGAATGCAACATACTTTCCTTATCAAAGACTTATTAGATAAAGATAATATTGGTGATTGCTTTTTAATTTTTCTTCCAGTAACACCTAATTGATTCCATCTGCAACCGAAAGTCTAAAGCCAACAAACCGTTCTAAAATGAAGTTAAATGGGTCAGTAAGCAATAGTGCTTTCATGGCATAGAGATTATATACCCAGCTTTGTGTTATCTGTGTATTACACACAAACAGACACTACAATCAACAATAGGAACCAAAGCAAAAAAAAAAAATGTTTTCCTTAAAAATATGCATTTTGAACTACTGGGTGCTGGGACCTGGGCTGGGTCTCAGGGCTGCACAAATGCCAGCTGCTAACCACATTGTGAATTGATAAGCAATATGCAGGTAGCTATGCCATGATGATGCTACTTGCTGTGAAAGGAGTTAACTAAGCTATTAGAGCACAGAGGAAGGATCAATGAACTTTGCCCATTAAGGAGAAGAGGAATTTTGCTCATACCCAGGGAAGAGGTAATTCTGAACCAGACTTTTAAGAATGAAGGAAAAAGGGAGTGCTGGGGCAGGGAATGGGAGAAGCACATTCTAACAGTATGCAATGCTGGATATCTGGGAGCTCATGCATAAGCAATATTTCCAATGTTTTGAATAGGAACTTATAAAAATATTCTGTATTACCTAGTTACCAGAAGTCATAACAGATATCTAAGCTGCCTACATTCAGAAAAGGAATGGTCAGTAAACATTTAGCTCCTAAAAGAAGGTGTCCTATGCCCAGCACTTGAAGCCTTTGCTCCCACCATTTCCACCCACGATAGGGGGCTCACTATCTCTGCCTGTTCTATCCCCTCCTATCCCCTCCTCCCCACTTTTTAAAACAAGAAGCTTGAAATCTCAACCATTCCACAAAACAGTCCTTGATTTTTTCTAACCCACATTTTATTTTTGCTTTCTCTAACTTTTAAGCACTTAAGTTCTGTGCAAGTCAATGTTCTTTCCCTCAAAACAACCCAACAAATGCTTAGTATTTACAATGGACAAAAACATTACCGTGAGAGTTGTATAGATTTGAGCACGTGAATATGGAGGTATAAATAAGAGTGAGATCATACATCCCTGCCAGGAAAAAATAGCAATTATATCTATTCAATTATTCTCATTCTTTTTTTTATTTTTTAGATATAATATCATTTTAACTTTTCAAATTAGTATTTTCCAATGCTCAGGGTCCAAGTACAGTTTTGCCATAGGCTCCTCTCTTCCCCATGAGTTATAGCATAGATATCTATGTTCAAACAGTGAATTAAAAATGCTTCAGTGTTCACTTTTTCTATTTTTCTGATTATATCTATTTGGAATTACTGAATCTGAAACCTGGGGAATAATTTTTGATTAGTAAGAACAAAGTGACATGTTAATAATATAAACAAATATGTTTTTTAAAATCAGGTTATAAAATAATAGCTTGTGCATTTTTAAGCTGCTTATAGTCTTTGGATACTAGGAAACATTAACTATACACCACACCAATCCAATGATATCTAGAGTTACATACTTAATTCTGGGTGCTCTCATTTTAACTAGGTTATTATAGAAGAGACTAACTAGGCAAGTTATCAAGATATTGAAGAGTCTAGAAATGTCTGTACAAGTTTGAGTTGCCAAAATATAATAGGAAACCATGAACTACAGGAAAGAAAGATTTCACAATGACATGAGAATAGTTTGCAATACTTGAGGGGTTTCCTGCCAAGAGATCAAGGTTCCCCTTTCTAGTGTCAAAGATGAGATGAGATATAATGGTGATAGTTGAATGGAGGAAAAATCAAAGCCAATACAACTCATGGTTTTCTAAGTGTCTAGCCTGATATTGAGACCTTTCTGTGGGACTCGGAGATAGAGGGTCATAATTCAGGACTATTACAGGAAGATCTTATGGTAAGGAGGGTGTGAGAGGTGAACCCCACAGATTCCTTGCAAGGAACTACAACAGGCTTGATTTCCAGTTCCTCCCAAATATTTTTGATGCCAAAATATATTATAACTACCAATAGGTGGTGCTGTTTTCTCAGTTTGCTGGCAAGTACACAAGCTTGGATTTTCCGTGTTGGGGATACATCTACTGCAATCTATTTAGCCATTTACCATGGCATTACAATCCTATTTTGAATGTTCTATAGTTGTAATATCTTTGAATTGAAAGAGGGTTTAAAAGTCAGGCGAGTTTTTGGACAAGCCCTACTCCCTTTTGCACCTTCATCCACCTTTGCTCTCCTTGAATTCCAGATTTGTCTTATAAGACAAAGAACAGGCTCTACCTCTTAAAGCAAGCTTGTCATGACAACCCAAGCCTTCCATTCAGACCCTGCCTCATTACCATTTTCATCATAGTGTTGCTCCTTCCCAAAACCATAAACTCCTTAAAGACAAGACAGGGCTTAACTCTTAAACTGTGCTCTCAGTAATTGCTTCTTTCATAAATAAACAACTTCTCATTATAGAGAGGCAAAATAAAAGGAACATAGAAGTTAGCCAGTTAGCTAGCAATGGATTTTGGAGAAGAACCCAGGTCTTCTGGATTTTTTTTTTTAAGGGTTTGACTTATTGAATAAAAACAGAAGATTTATTTTTCATCTGAAAACAAAACACCTGCAGCAAATGACATAGGCCTCATCGGAGAAACTGACTTAGGACCAGCCAGTCATACTCTTGCAATAGTTTGGCTCCTCTGGGGAGCGGGGTGGGGTTGGGGAGGCAGCTTAGGCGGAGCCCAGGGAGTGGCAAGTGGAAGTCCACCTTCATGCTGGCCCACACAGGACGTTTTCAAAAGGAATTAGGACATACAATGGAAAGCTTGCTATGTAAAGTTTGATTTTAAAACAAATAGACTACATGAAATCTTGATGATTACTTAAATCCCCAGGGAGCAGGGAAAACATTTCAGTCATTCAGAAAATATGTTATGAAGAACAACTTTTCCCCTACTTCTTTCTCTAAACTAAGTATAGATGCCAGAAAGGCCAGGGGTGCCTAGGACAGGGCCATATGCAACCACCTTCATGGGCAAAACATTTTCTGCAGGTTACTGGGTCAGGTCTACAGTTTCTTTCTGCCACCTTCAGCTTCTGGGCAAAGGCAAGGTAGAGTGTTTCTAAATAGAACACCAAGTCATAGATTTCTGTTTCTCCATAAAACTCCCAGTCAAATGACTGAGTTTTATGGGACCTCAAAACAAACATTCTCTATGTCCTAAGTCAACCATGGCCAAAGATGATATAATGTATGTTTTTCTAAAATGGCATAATACTCATCAATCAGTTTACTTTCTCTTAGCCTCCATCTAAGGGCATTCCTAGACTGTGAGCTCTCAGAGGGCAGACCTATGTCCTATAAATCTTTGAACTTCTTCTTTTTTTTTTTTTTTTTTTTTTTTTTTTTTTCACAGAACAGAGCATTTATATCCTGAAAAATAGTTGTTAAACTTGTTGAATGAACAAATGTGTAAACTTACTTGATTCAAAAGTGTTTCCTACTTATCCAAAGTGAAAACACTTTCAAGTAGCTTCAAGTTCCAAAAGTCAGCCAAAGCCCTTCTTGGGGATAAGTACAGTGTGGAGTTTCCTTTCCGACCATTAAAGAAGAAGGATTATTAGAACGGTGTATACAAAGTAGAATAGTGTTTCCATTCAATATACACCTGGTAAAATGCCTCATAAGAAATTCTCTGATGGCAAATTTTATTAAACACACACACACACACACACACCCTTTTGCTTGGCTGATAGCTTTTCTATGGTCTCTTCTTATCTAGTTCCTTCAACAGCTAACTCAGCACAACTGCAATGCTTATAGAGAACCTGTTATGTAGCAAACAATGCCAGGTCCTCAGAATACAAGAACGAGTCTTGCTTTATAGGCCCTATTCCCCTCATCCTTTCTCTAGCAAATTGATTAGACTCCAAACTCTCCGCAGCTTCATAGCAGGGCAAAAAAATGCTGATTGACTTACTCTAAAGCCTCTTCAGGGTCCAAACTGTCATAAGTACAGTAATATACCTTCCAATGTGAAGATGCTTACCATTATGTAAATTCATAAACCTTTTGTTCATGGGAAGACCCACTAAAAGGGTCAGGACTCACATTTTCACCAATCTTAATGTTCAGATGCTAGTTATGACAGGATACTCAAAACTCTAGGAACATGAACGTATAGCAGTATATCTTTTTAAAAAATATATATTTTATTGATTTTTCACAGAGAGGAAGAGAGAAGAATAGAGAGCTAGAAACATTGATGAGAAAGAAACATCAATCAGTTGCCTCTTGCGCACCCCCTACTGGGGATGTGCCACAACCACGGTACATGCCCTTGCCTGGAATCAAACCTGGGACCTTTCAGTCTTCAGGCTGACGCTCTATCCACTGAGCTAAACCGGTTTTGGCAGAGAGCAGTGTATCTTAAACATGCATCAGAATCACCTTGATTGCTTATTCAAACAGAGACTTCTGTGCCCCACCTCCCAAGTTTCATCTGTTGGTCCTGGGTGGGCTGGGAAATTTCTACCAAGTTCCCAGGTGATGCTGATGTTGCTAGTATAGAGATCATACTTTTAGAGCAACCTAACTTCAAGAAGTCACGATAGAAAAGTGCAACCCTGCCCCACTCTGCCACCAAGATCACGACAAAAAGAATAACGTAGGTTTGGGATGGCATAAATTGCATTACAAGAGTACTGCCATCTCTTCCTATTTACATTGCCACTCCAGTATATCTTTTGGGCTTCAAACAATTGCACATTAGCAATATTTTAGGCATGTTTAAGGTTTTGTGAGAAGCAACAATCTCTCAAAATATTAAGACTACCTCACTTAGGCTTCTAAACTTTTAGTTCATTTTCACATTCATTTTCTCAATTGAATTTCACCATCCCAATTGAGTGGCACAGTAAGTATGGCTTAGCCCTAGAAATATTAGATGACTTTACTAATTAGCAGGTCAGCCAAAATTAGCATTGAGATCTCTTAACTCTTAGCCTAAGGCAATTGAAAAACTGCAACTCTAGGAATCTCTTCTCTACTTGAAAACCATTTTTCTTAACCCATGCCTAAGAGTAGCAATTACACTCAATTCAAAATTTTTAGATTAATTCCATGCAATGAAATGAAAATATTCTTTGAAGGAAAAGCAAATAAGATCATGTTGGTCCTCAGTTGTTTTAACTATAAAAGCAGAGGACTGGACAAAGAACTTTGCATGTCTAAATCTATTGGGTGCAATTACTTTGTAAGATAATTACTTAACAGAACCTCACTCAGTAAAGTAAGAACTTCCTGAACCTGGTCATACAGTAGGATCAGTTTGCCCAAACACGTTTGTTTCAGAGTGTACCCAAATAAAAATAAGGCACTGCATTTACTGTGGCTTGCCAAAAAAAGATGGATCTAGTTAGAAACATCGGTGAGAATCATCCATCAGCTGCCTCTTGCACACCCCCTACTGGGGATATGCCCACAACCAAGGTACATGCCCTTGACCGGAATCGAACCAAGGACCTTTCAGTCCGCAGACCAACGCTCTATCCATTGAGCCAAACCGGTTTCGGCAAGAAAAAGATGGATCTTAAAGGGAGGTAGAACATTGAAGGAGTCAATGAACCCACTATGATCACCTGATTCTGTGACGTACATGTGGATGTTTTAGATGAAGATGCATCCACACTTTTAAAAATATTATCACCAAAACTGTTACCAAGAGTACTGCTTTATGTGAGAAGTACACTAGGACACAACCACTCCTAACATGTGCATAGCCTAGAAATTGTATCGATTTCTAAATGTATTCCACATATGAGGGCTCTTCATTGTCATCATTTACCGCTGTCCAAAACAGACATGATCCTGGTGTACTTGTGACACTTGATTAGTATTAGGTCAATGTTTCCATTACAAAATTCTATTTTCATGGGTTCATAACATAATCTTACAAATTCACTCTGAATTGAAACTTGGCATGGGGAAGTTCAAGCTGAGACTACTTTGTGATGCCAAACTTCTTTCCACTACTGGCACCAAAATAAAGTTATTAAGATACTGATTACTAGGATATACAAACTGAATAGATGGGGAAACCATCAAAATTTGAGGTGAAAAGTTCTGATGTTGCAGTCCCCAAATCCTGAAAAGAGAATAGAAAATATATGTAAAGTTGCTCATTAATTGTGACTCGACTTTTTGGATAGGTGTGATTTTATAATACCTAATAAATACAACAAACAATAGAAATTATATTAAAAATTTAATTGGTGTCTTTAACAAATGTGTATTTAAACAAAGGATTAATGGTTATAAAACCAAGTGACATGTATGATCTCTAGTAAATGATCTCCACAAATAGAGGAGCTTTTCTTTCAAAAGAATAATACTAGTTGCAAAATAATAAATATCAATCCTATAGAGAACAATGAAGAAGAATTTATAGAGAAGGAAAATGAAGTTTAAAAATGACATTCACAACATTTAAAACATGAGAGCAGGAAGATGATACCATGCAAGTTGGACCCAAGTCCAAAAGTAACAATGTCCAAAAGTAACAATATAAGTACACATCCTGAGGTAGGTGCTGATGGGAAATCCTGAGGTAGGTACTGATGGGACATTAAACAGCTTTTTCTTGAATTTTGCATATGTTCATTCTTGAGAAATTAGAAAGGCTCTGACCCAGTGTTTTCCTTATTAGGTATTTTAGAGCCACAATTCTTGAAAATGCTCTCTCAGAGAGAAAGTGATCCAATCTTAAGGGAACCCTTTAGCATTTAAAGGCCCAGAAAAGTCCTAATAGGAATGAAAACATCATATTTTTAGAAATTTATTTGAACCTGGGACCTAATTTTATGTCACCTGTTAATATCACCTGTTAATATTTTCTACAGATCCTTTTTTTACAAAAGTTTTTTCCTAGAAAATTAGATCAGATTATTAGAAATCATATGTTTGGAGACAAGCTCAGTTAAGTTTGCCAGTTCTCTGGCAAATACATCATGACACCCATTTCTTCTTCCATATCAGGAGTTGGACTTGCTTTCTTCAAACCTCTTTCAAATACAAAATTATATCATTTCAAAGTGGTTAAGACCGTATATGACATTCATGTCCCTAATTTATTTTTAGAAAAATCTGAACTGGGTCAATAAAGTGCTTATGAACTTTTACTGCTTAGATAAAATGTTTGTAACCCTCTTAATATATTCTTAATTATGTATATATTTTTAATGTACAAATATTCCCTGAGTGAATTATCTGCTTAGGGATTTTATTTGTTTATTTTTTTTACTTCCCCATGGTCTTTTGGTCTCTTTGAGTGTGTCTAATTATACTAAAAAAGCTAGATTTAAATTATTTTATATGTGACCCATTCTCCTCCTTTCCATTAGCATGGATAATCAAGAATTCATGGCATTATGGATTTTTAAATGTCAGAGATTGTAAAGCTGTCTTGCCTATTACAGTAAAAACTTCATTAAGGGCTATCATGTATTCCAAGTGATGTGTAATTCAAAGCAGCTGCACATCCACCTCCCCCTCTCCAGATGTACTATTGTCTTTTGAATAAAAACGTCAGATAATCTAAGTACTCTTTAATTTGGAGCCTAGTTTCTAGGTGCCAGGAATTTCAAGGTAACTATGTTTTAATAAAGTTAGTATGTCTCCTTGCCATGAAACTCATAAAACATGGTGCTTTCCCCTGGGCCCATGTGCTTTACAGGAATGGCTCTTATTGGAGTGATTGTTCAGCCTGTAATTATGTCTTTCCTAAAGCCTTATATTTTAGCCTGGCACTTCAGAAACACATCAAATTATATTTTTTATTTTTAAATATTTTTGGTCATAGTAAGAAAGACTCCCCTTTCTCATTTTTGGGTCTGGAATACCTCAATTTTCTATTGAAGTCATTGTGATTTTTTTTTTTAAGGTGACACTAATCCCTGAAATACAAGTTTTTTTTGTACTTACTTGTCATAAATTAAAATAACGACAGTTTCCTAATAATAATGCACATGCTTTCCTTGCTATTCCCAAAGCGGTTAAATTTATGATGGAGAGAAAATAAGATTAAGTGATTGTGGGAATGATGAGAAACTAATGGACACGGAGTATGTATCTTTAAAGATCAAGCCAGGAGCAAATCCAGTGTAAACTGTTCTTCTTTTATTCTATAGTAGCCAAGGACAACTTAAGCTAAGATGAAAATAAGAGCTGATTTTAGATCCCTCTTGTCTTCCTTCGAGACGGCATGCTTTTTTTTTTGTTTTGTTTGTTTGTGTGTGTGTGTGTGTGTGTGTGTGTGTGTGTGTGTGTGTTTAAGCTGGACTTCTCTGTCATCAATAATTTTGTGAATTACCTCTTACAAAGGAAAGATAAAAACCCATCCTTCTGTAAACCCTTACACATCACAAAAAGACGTATGTGTGCTTCAGACTTAACGGTTTTTGGCACACTAGCTGCATAACACTGAGGCAGGAGAAAGGGGTTGGTGGCAAGTGTATTTAGGATGAATGCCACCCACCATCCAGTAATGGTTTAAGTAGAAAGTAATCAGAGGGAGACCACAGCAGCTACATTTCAACCAAAGATATTCTAGGCTTAGAACAATAAATAATTGTAATCAGGTATGTTCCAAGTAGCAAATAGGGCTCTAATGCTATAACCCAGCCTGAATAAGCACTTGGAAAGTCTGCCGGATCAGCAGCTATTCCATATAAACAGCATACCACCTGACCCTCCATTAAAATCTGGATTGGTACAGAGAAGCCCATGTGTTGTGAAATCTAAACACCATGGTCTAGAAAACATATCTAATTTATTAACGCAGAGAGCGTCTTTTCACTTACATCAGAATGTATGACGAAGGGTTACAAGTTAAAGGGTGTTATGGAAACGCTGATGTGGATAAAGGAGAGAGACGTGCTTGAAAACCTTAGCATCTTTCTGGAGTCTTGCCTTATTAGAGCCAGAACTGCCTTATAACCAGGTCCTTTTACTGTGTTAGTAACTAAACACTCTTGGAAGGGGTCCAACATGAACCACCTCTCCAGGAGTTCCCAATGTGGTAATAAGACACTGGAGCGTCCACAAAAACCAGTGTCCACATTTGATGAACAAAGTCGTTAGGACAGTCTCTAGGATGCTAAAGGAATTGCTTTTCTTATCAGGGCATACAGCCTTGTAAATATGCTCCATGCTGCCATTCATCATTTCAGGAGAACCTGTGGCCTCCGTATCACAGTTTATCATTTGATGGTGTAAGACTGCAGTGAGGCTGATAAGGGACACTTTGAAATTGGGATTCATGAAAAGAGTTGAAGCCAAAAAGCACAGGGAGCCTGAGTTGTTCAAATCCTTATCCATCTCCCACTCAAGGTTCACTCAGCCTGAAACAAGCATACAAAAAGTATGCAATATGTGTGAATGACACAAACTCACATTCTACCTCCAAATCTTGTGATTCATACTAAAAATCAAACTTGATACAAAAAAATGCTATTTGTCTCTTGGGAGCTTCAACTACACACCCTGGGAATGTTACCAAAGAAAATGATTATTAAGGTAAGAGTGATCTGTGTATCTTCGAGAATCCACCTGCTTTGCCCACTTAATATCCTTTTAATTCTTATTGCTCCCACAGAGCTCCTTCCCTGAGCTCTGCCCTCAGACCTGCATTAAAATTCAACAGCTTTCACTGGTGTGGTCAGCTGTCCCGTGGTGGGTGTACTGTGGATAACCCAGAGCAGGTTTCTGTTTCCTTAGCAGAGGCCAGTTCCTTACGGATTATGCTCGTGGCTTGAAGAAGAAAGCGAAAATCTGGTTCAGCTCAGCCTCTAGCTAAAGACTTCTGCATTAGAAAGCATAACTCACATTTATTGTAAATGTCATCATGCCTACGAGCTCCAGAGTCTATTTACAGTGTCAGCTGAGGGCTTCCCTTGATGGATGCTTTGGTTTTCCTTTTCCAGGAGTCCTTCATATCAAAGCTTTGGGAGATTTCTTTCTAGTGATTCTGACAGACCTGATAGAGCATGAGGCATGGCCTCCTGACTTGGAGATTCTTGGCTGTTTTTCAAGGTTCACGGAAGACGGGCTTTGCAGCTATGTCTCCCTGCATCGTGAACGCGGTGAACAAAAAAAAAGTCTGGTGCATCCTCAAAGCCTGCACACCCAGTTAACGTCCAGGAAACTTTCCCTCAAGCTGTTAGCACAGGAGAGGCAGGCTGTTAGCATAAGTTATTCCCTTCACCGCGGGGGCGAGGAGAAACCCTGGTAAGCCACGAATTTCAGTCCACAGCGATCTGTGTGCTGAAAAATGGGATGAGCGGACTTTCATCAGCAGATTCCAAGAGGTGTTTACATCCATCCAAGGCTGCTTCTCCCACCCCCACGGCTCGCTGGGTGGATGGTACAGCCCTGTTTGCCCAGATGGGATTTAAGTAACAGAAACACCCCAGCACCTGGCTTAGTTTGTGTGTTTGCCACCAAGGGACTATCAAGTAAGAAGTGTCAACTATAGTAATACTGGAGCAAAGCGGGGGCCGGGTCTGGAGAGGCAGGCGGCTGTCTAAAAGACTTAGGAAGGAAGGCGTCTAGTTCAAGTGTGACTTTTCTCTCCGGTGCCTCGCGGTTGGCATAAAATGACCTCTGCTTCTAGGTAAACATGGCTAGAGCCCAGTCCAAGGGAATTTCCGCTGATCAACTTAGGAAACATCAACATAAGTACCCCCAGAGGTGATCCAGCCATCTAGGGCAAGAGGGCTCCCCTGGGCACGGGGTAGCGCCCCTTCTATCGCCAAGCAGTTCCTCCAGCCCACCCCCTCCGCTGCCCCCAGCCCCTCTTCTCTCCACTTCTCCCTCCCAACAGAGACTCTAAACCTGGGTTTCCCCCGCTGGCCAAAGGAGGGGTGTGGTGGGCAGGAGGACTGGGAGGGCAATTGCGGAGGGTGAGGGAAGGTCCCTAGGGCACAGCAGGGGCTGCGATGGGTCCCGGGAGACCAGGGAAGGGACAGCAGAACGTGGGGGCAGAGGGGGCACTCACCTGCTGCTCCAGCGGCTCGAAAGCTGCGCACCGTGTTGCCTTCGCGCAGAGCCCGGGGGCGCAGGGGCTGCGCGCTCCGCTCGGGGGAGCCGGGTGCCCGCGCCGCGCGGGTCCTGCCGCCGCTGTACCTGTCATAGAGCCGCAGCATGTGCTCCGACACCTTGTCGTGCGGCCGCAGCACGGGGCTCGGGCCCCCACCTGCAGAGCGGTCGCCGGGCAGGGTCTTGCTGAGCTCGGGCGGATGCTGCCTCAGCCTCCCTCCCCGAGCCAGGCTCACGCAGAGGCAGCCCAGCCACAGGCACAGCAGCCCGCGCGCCCTGGCCATCGCGGGGTCCCGGCCGCGCGTCCGCTCCTCGCGTCGCGTCGGTCGCGGGGGGACACTGCACGCTCCGGAGGCGCGAGGGGCCGGGCCGAGCGAGGTTTGGATGCCAAAGGAGTGGGGTGACAGCGCCCGGATCCCGAATGGCGCGGGATGGCGGCGAGTCCCACTTGGTGCGCGGGCGGCAGGTGGGCGCTTCGCCGGCGGCGGCGCGGTTCTCACGGGCGCTGGGCGCTGCGGGCACCCTCTTCTTCCCTCTGGCGCGGAGGAGAGAGCTCGAGTCGCGGCGTGTGTGGCCCAAGGTGATCTTGGGATCTGGATCTGCCGCTACCCTCCCCGCTTTATGTTCGGGCACACCCGTCGGAAGCGCCGCGCTCACTGGGGACCCGGACTAGCGCTGCGTGGGGCGCGGAGCGGGGAGCGCGCGGCCGGCCTGGGGGCACTCTCTCGCCGGTTCCACGGATTGGATTGGAACAGAAAGCGGGGCGGCAGGCGAATTTTGAGTGTGTGTGTGTGAGTGTGTGTGTGTGTGAGAGAGAGAGAGAGAGAGAGAGAGAGAGAGAGAGAGAGAGAGAGAGAGAGAGAGAGAGAGAGAGAGAAAGGGAGAGAGGAGGCGGACTGGCTTCTTCCTCTGGCTGCTCTCTCTGCACAGCCCGCACCCAGTCTCGCCCTCGCCCTCCTGGCTGCGGGGACCGGACTGCAGCGGGGACAGAAGGGTCGGGAAGTAACCAGCCACCAGCAGAGGGAGGGAAGGAAAAGGAAGTAGGAGTGGTGCTGCTTGGAGAGAGGAGGGGGAAGGAGAAGACCTAGGAAGTAAGGGAGGGGTAGGAGAGACCTTTGTTTGTTTGTCTCTTTGTTTGTTTTTCAGTGCCCTCCCAGAGCATTGGCTGCTGCGCCCTGGCCAGGGAGAGGGCAGAGGAAAAAGAAACTTGTTGGCTTCTCTCTTCGGATTCCAAATGAGAGATCAAGATGTGAACACCAGCCAGGCCTCCTGCCGGCCTCTGCTGGTGGGGATTTCAGCCTGCACCTGTGCCTGTGTTGTGTAGCCTTCCTCTCCGGTTTCCCCAGAAGTGACCATCAAGGCTCAGCTCCTTCTCTTCGCCTTTCCCCTGGCACTGCCCACAGGAGAAAAAGCTGAGGGTCCATCCCAACTTAGAAACACATAAGTAAACAAGCAAGCAAGCTCCAATGCCCGCCCCACTCCCTGGCCCCCTCAAGGGGATTTCTGAAGGATGGTGTCTGCTGGTGGCATAAGGGCTCTGGCAGATCCCAAATCCAGAGCAGGCTCTTAGAGCTTCCCAGTCTGAGCTCCCTCCTCCTTCGCCTCTCTTTTCTTGGCAGTAAAGGGGCGATTAAGCTACTCGCTAACCTTTCACCTGACACTTCCCATGCCCCAGGCACTTGTTTGTTTCATGTGTATTATCTTTTTTTATTTTTAAAATATATTTTTTTATTGATTTCAGAGAGGGAGAGTGATAGAGAGAGAGAAACATCAATGATGAGAGAGAATCATTGATTACCTGCCTCCTGCATGCCCCTATTGGGGATGGAACCCACAACCCAGGCATGTGCCCTTGAAGGAAATTGAATCTAGGACCCTTCAGTCCGCAGGTCGATGCTCTATCCACTGAGCCAAACCGGCTAGGGCTCATGTGTATTATCTTTAAATAATGTTCACAAGGAATCCCATTTTACAGATGAGGAAACAGACACAAGGACACTCATAGATGGCAGAGCTGAGTTTGAAACTTAGGGAGCCTGACTCCTGGGCTCAGGGGCTTCATTGCCACTTTATTATAATACTAATTAGAAACATGACAGTTGAGGCAAGTGCTCTTGTCACAGTGCCCATCCTGGTGCACGAAAGCTCTCCATAGATGTCTGTTGGAGCTATCTAGTCCCTTTATGGGAGCAGAATAGGGTTTATTGGAAAGAAGATAGGACACGGGACCACACTGAGCTTCCAAATCTCAGTTTCTTCTTTGAAGGTGAATAAAACCACATCCCTTTTAGAGTTTTGTTTGGATGACATTAGAAAACAGTGCTAAAGTGACTGCCTACTGCTCAGCTTTTGGTTGGGGCCAGTTCCTTATTGTCTAGAACTTATCCCAAATGCAGACTATGTTCTGCCTGCTCAGTCGCTTCTCAACCCATTGCAGTTTGGTTTGCCTTTACGGCTCCCCCCTTGGAACGGTTCTGCAGACAATAACACATCCTTCCAGCGTGGTTGCGAGGGTTAAATGAGGTCACGAGTGATCTTCGCTTGGCATAAAAAACATAAGAGCTTTTGTGATTAATAATGAAGATGGGATTGCAAAATTCCATAGGCCCTGGGGATCTCTTCCTCTTTGTGTTTCCCCTGTGAGTCTTTGGTTCTTTCCCTCTCCTTGCTGTGCTCTGTCAGTTCTGTGAGCTGTCTCCTTCTCCTGGGCCTGTCTCCCAGGTTCCTCACAGCTTTCTACACTGCCCTGGGAGGATGCCAAATTGAGAAGAAAGATCTTCTGCTTTGGTGGTCACCTCTGACCTTTAAATGTGTAGTTGTGGGTCTTCCCCAGCCCATCTGCATTGCCAAAACTTTATCTTCCTCCTCTTTGAAATCATTCCTGAGACTTCTCTTCCTTTAGCTCTGATGCAAGTCTTTGCCCCTCTGCACTCAGCATGATCTTTCATTTGTAGAAACTGTACTGTGGGCATGTGTCTTCAATGCCTACTTTCATTTCTTCCTAGGTATATCTACTTCCCCTTCTTCGCACTTCCATTTTCTTTTTTTTATTTGAACCATGAGTAGAAAATAGTCCTGTCTCACAGGGTTGTTGTAAAAGATGGTCCGTGTCAAGATACCAGTATAGTGCCTAGCACATAGCGAGTGCTAAAGGAGAGTCAATTATAAGCTAAGAGAGACACTTACATGTTTTTGGTCTAAAGCAGTGGTCAAGCCATATCCATCTTTATATTTTAGTGATATGCCATTGCAATCAGAATAAACAGAGTAACAGGAGGTGTTAAGCAGGCAGCATGCTTCCTAGCAGGGACTCTCAGCTCTAATTGCAGGACTGAAAAAGAATGTGTGGATAGAAGCCAGCAAATCCTGGACAGAAAGTGTCTCATTTGCTACTAACTTACACTCAAAAAGATGGAGCAAGGGCTGAAACAGATGAAGCCAGCAGCATCATTTCTAGAACGGACAAATAAATGGCACCCATGCCATACCATCTGAGTGACCTCCTGGGGAATGGAATTGAAAGCACATTGAATTGGAAGTAATAGTTCCGTCATCAGAACACCTGCAAATACCATCTTGGGATACTTCACAACCACTGAACAGTGTTTCTTTTATCAAAGGCCACAGAATCTCAGATCTGGATAGATTAAATTGTCTCAGAATGCTGGCATCTTTACATGCCTTCCCCCACAAGGAATAAATTATTAGAATCATAATTCTGGCTGAACATCTGGCCTACTTGATGTATGGAGGATTTACAGCTATTCAGAAAAAGGAATTCCAGAATTCAATAAGATGTTAATACAAGTCCTTGTGTCTACTTTCTTATTGGTATGCTTAATTAAAGTTTGCTTTACTTTTTAATAATAGCAATTTCTTATTTTATGCTAGACAGTGAGTGTTATTATTACAGCCAACTACTGAATCAGAGGACAATCTCTTTTCCTAAACACAGGAGAGCTAAAGGAAGACATTTTCCCTCTCCACCTCCCCAGATGTGACTACTGAGGGTAGTTCTAGGGATCTGATTCCAGATGTTTTTCTCTGCATTTACACAGACAGACACACACACACACACACACACACACACACACTCAGATGCACCGAGTGCCACTGTAAACATCTCCCACATGCATTTCCCCACTAACAGTGTGTGTCCCCCTCCTTCTGTGTCCTATTCAGCAGGTGTTTCATGCTGCAAATCCTCATTATTCATTTGTACTGTATAAGCCATTGCCAGTTACTAAACAAAAGGTTCATAAAATCAATTTGGGATATTAGTGCATTCTGTTGAGTTGTGCTTCTTTTGACTACCAAAATCATGTGTATGTTTGGTGTGTGTTATGCATGTCTTTATTAGCTTCCTTAAGCACTATATACAATTCTTTTTAAAAAATCTTCCCATCAGAAATTATTATTAAATATATTTGTAAAGCTGCATTAGCAGTTATGGTATAATAAAAATATATAAGGAGAGTGTGCCTCAGGTTTGGAGGAGTTTACCTTCTAGTAGGTGAACCATAGAAACCCACACAGGACAATTAACAAATAAAGGGATAAGTATTAATAGTATGGTCAACCATGTTTTGTAGACTATGTCATAGTGTGCTGTGTCAGTGGAAAGGAGATCAGTGAGAGAAGGAGTAGCCATGAAAATTTATTGGAAAAGGTGTGGCTTTCAGTAGCCTTGAAAATGGGTAGAACTTTAAATGAGTCAAACTTAAAGGACTGGTCGTTTAGGAAAGAATAACAGTTAGCAATAAGTTGCAGGCATAAGAATGAGCTTTCCATGTGAATAAGGCAGTGTCTGTTGAGACAAAGACTAACCTGATTTGAATAGAGTGTGTGTTTTGGAAGTCACAGGAAAATAGAAATGAAATATAGGGTAGAGTGAGTTTATGGGGGATCTTGAATGCTAGATCAGTGGAACATAGGGAATAATAGAAAGTTTTTGATAAGAGAAGGCTTTCTAATGGTCTTCAACTCTCTAAATGGTCTGGAGAGTCTTAATAGCTAATCAATTTCCTGCCTTGGGAAGTATATTTTATGCTAGAGAGGAATTTTAGAGCTGATTCAAATATAAGAAAGTTGATTGAAGATATTTAAAACCTTATTAATTGCAAATTTATTTGGCTGCAAATAAAAACTACATATGTATACTCTATATATCTGATTCATAGCAGGTTAAACATATAGGGGATTATTTATCTTCCTGTTGTAAGAAGTCTGCAATTAAGGGACTGTTGGTATTTGTTTTGAGGCTTGACAATGTCATTACTAGTGTTTATGTGACTCACATATCATTTCCTTCTGTCTTGTTGCCTCAGAGTCACCAGATGGTTCCTGCAACTCCAGCTGTTAAATTTTTGCTCAAGGTAGAAAGAAGGAGGAAAGGGCAGGCACCAGCTCTATCTTCTTTTCATCAGGAAAAGCACAAGCTCTCTCAGAGCCCTGGCAAGTATCTTTTATATCTCATTGTTCAAAAATTTATGACATGGTCACCTCTACCTGCATGGGGGTCTGAGAGTTCAAATATCTTGTCTGGACCCAGCAACACTGCCACTGCAAACAGAATCCAAGATCAGCTGTCAAGAAAGAAGGGCAATAGAAAATGTGAAGTAACTAATAGGGTATTATATGAGGATCCTTCCAAGAAGAGACAATGAATCCTCAATTCATTTCACTCAACAAATATTCAGTGTCTTTTATGTTCTTGACCCTTAATTTGGTGTTGAGACTACAAGTTGCCAAGGTCCCTGTCCTCTGATAACTTAGTCAACTAGGGAGATAGGAATATTGCCACTTAAGAAAGCTTAAGATAATTTGGAGTGGTTAAGTAATGCAGATAGTGCTGCATGGAGATAACTTATACTGAGATTTGAAGCATAACTATGGGGTTTTCCAGGGCTATTTCAGGTAGGATATTCCAGGCAAAGGATGTGTTAAGAACACAGAGGTGGTAGAGTATTTTCTTCTGGGGTCTTGGAATTTCATACCAATCTTTCTCTTCAATTATTTCCTCAGCAAATTCACTTTAGCTACATACTTTTATTTATTTATCAGGAACTCCAAAAATCACATTTCTAACCTAACCTTCTCTACAGCATTTCAGATTCCCATTTTTTTTTTTTTATAAACTTGTGGATATCTTGTTGGCATTATAAACTGTGTGTATCTGAAATGAAACTGACACTCTTCTCCTATATTATTTTTGGTTCTCATTCTTCTATGAATGACACCATGATTCTTTCAGCCACCCAGGTTCTTAGTCTTAAAACTCACATTCCCCTTCTCCCTCTCTCTGACTACCATATCTAATACAGTGCTTCTAAGTCATGTTCAGCCTGTCTCTTTAACATATTTTATTTTTATTGCAATCTCTTTCATTTAGTTACAAATATATTCTAATCTACACTAGTTTTATGGTTTTCCAAATGGCTTCTAGTTCTTTCTCACTCACTCCAACTGATTTGATTTCTATTGCTGCATAAAAATTAGCATGAATTTAGAGGCTTAAAACAGTATCACTTATTATCTCACAATTCTGTAGATCAGAAGTCCAGTTGGGATCATCTGGGTCTTACGCTCAAGGTGTTGGTAGGTGATGTTTCTATCTGAACACTCTGAGTAAGAATCCTCTTTTAAGCTAATTCATGTGTTGGCTTACACAACACTTAAGTACTGTGGTCATACTTTCTTTTCTGGATATTACCAAGTCTTGTTATCAGAGTACAGAAGCCACCTGATAATTCTGCCAGGTGATCTCCTCCATTTCAATGTAGCATTGGAGAACTTCTTTCATGTTAAATTTAGTACTTCTAGTCTCTTTCTCCAGAAATGGTTCACATCTCTTTAAGGGGCTTACTTAAGGTCAAGCCCAACAAGGATAACCTCTCTTTTTTAAACTCAATTTTGTTCTATAACAGAAGCTGATCACCAAAGTGATATCTCATCTTATCCATAGCCCTCTCTTACACTGAAGATGTAGGGGATTATACACTTTAGAATCCTGCCTACCATAGTAATCGTATAAATACTGCCAGTAGATGTGTCCTCCTAAAAATTAATTCAGTAATGTTATAAACTTTCCCAAAAAATAGTATGTTGTTGCTCATTACTGATTAAATTTAAACAAAACATAGCAAAACCTCAGTGTTGTATTCATGGCCTTCCATTATTTGTCCCCAAGAATTTCTCATTGTATCTCTATTTTTCCCCATGTATATCTTCTGCTGTAGCCATAGTAGATGGTTCTTTTCTATTTCTCTTACTTGCTATTTGCCTTTGCTTGGTTTGTGCTACTCAAGACCCATCTGAAAAATGCTGTGTTTTCCATGAAGTGATTTCTAATCATCTTGTGAGCTCTTAATCCTCTAAATCCTCATAGCATTTAGTCCTTCTCATAGCACTTAAGTGATTCTGTCATATGCTGCTTTTGTTTGCTTTTATAAAGAAGTGGCTGCTTCTCTAATAAAACGCAGCTCCTTGGGGTTGGCAGTAATGGGAAATCATCCACCTGGGGAAGAAGTGGCTGGACTCTTGTCTGACTCTTCCTCCCCAGAGATTTGCCATCTGCTGGATCTTTCTCTGGTTGGTTCCCACTTTTACTACTGCAGAGCACTAAGGGATTCCACTACTCCTCATTCATTCTGGCTAGGCTCAAAAACACAGTTCATTCCTAATATTTGTTACCTAGTTGAGGCAAGCCTGGAATTTTGAAATAATAATTGACTAAAGGCTCATGGAAATAACCACACAGAGATCAACAGACAATTCTATAATTACACAATATTTTTGCTTTTGATTTTCTGCCTTTTGGGGCTTTCTCTTTCTCACTCCAGTACTGCTATCATTTTTGTTAACTATTTTTACTGAACCTCTACTATTTAAATTCTCATGGAGCTACAACTGAAAACAGAGTATTTGACTTTATTTTTAAAATCTAGGGTCAAGACAGTAAGACCCAGAGAGGCTGATCTTAACCACTAAGTGTATATTATGAGCCATATGTTATTCTAGAAGTTGGGAATATTGCCATACAAAATATCTTTGAAATCCCTACCTTCATGAAGTTCATATTCTACAAGAAATGAATAATAAACTCAAACAACAAGAACAACAATACAAAATAGGAATTGTGCAGAAGTACCATCTAACAAAGTAAGAAGATCAACAATAGTGTGTTATATGTGAAGGGATGTAGATTGGGGGAGGGGGCAGTATTCCAGGATGGTGATGTATAGTTGAGAAAGGCTTCTCTGAGGACCCAGCATTTGAAATAAGACTTTAGAGATGGGGAAGACAGCAAGAGAAAGTCTGTAAGGAAAATATTCCAGACAATAGGGAACAAATGGAAAGGATAACCTGCTGAGCACTGTCCAGTGACTGAGGATTTACCACTTTTTTAAGGATTACATTGACAAAAATCAGTCACTAAGAGGATCTCACCCAAGGGCTTGGTGCTGTTCTTTGTCCTAAATAGGAAAGTCAGTCATAAGAATCCAAGGCATACAGTTGGGGATAGGGAGAGGAGGAAGTGATGTTACACTTATCTTACTTCTTATTATAATAGATGTATGAACCTGGAAGGCAAAAAGTTATTCATCTTTTACCCTACTGGCTTCCCCTAATTGCCTTACAGATGGTTACATGCTCAACAAATATTTTCAAGCTAAATCTAATTGAATAATGACAAGCTGAAAGGGTGTTACATCAGCTATCTCCAACCAAACACATTTCTTTCCTATCTTATATAGTAAAGAGGTAATGTGCAAATTGATTATCACTCCAAAACACAAGATGGCCACCCCCATGTGGACATAAGATAGCTAACACAAGATAGCCAGCAGGGGAGGGCAGTTGGGGGCAACCAGGCTGGCAAAAGAGGGCAGTTAGGAGCAATTGGGCCAACAGTGAAGCAGTAATGCATCAATTAGGCTGGCAGGGGAGTAGTTAGGGGAGTGAGTGGGCTAGCAGGCAAAAGTAGTTAGAGGCAATCAGGCAGGCAGGCAGATGAACAGTTTGAAGTCAGCAGTCTTAGATTGTGAGAGGGATCCCAGATTGGAGAGGGTGTAGGCTGGGCTGAGGGACACCTTCCCCTCTGACACTCTCCCCGCTCCACCCCCACCACATGAATTTCATGCACTGGGTCTCTAGTAGAAATATAAAGGATAAAAAAGTGTTTATCTTCCAATAACACAAAATAATTTTATTTTAGTCTTTGCTTAGTTCCTTCTTTTTTAGAAATCATTTCAACTAAGACATTACTTAAATTTTGAATAATATAAAAATTAAAGATGACTAAACAAATATAATAAGTAATAAGAATTAGTCAGCTCCTTGAGGGCAGAAACTGTATTTTATATATTTTTTCATCACCCGTAGTCATAGGACCCAAACAAAACTAAAATTAACGTCTTGGGATATATCTTCTGAGTCTCTTTTTTCCTATGCCTAGAGCCTAGGCTTTTTTTTTTTTTTTATAAATTAAACCTTTATAATCACAGAGTATTTTGACTTTTTTTCTGTTTAATTAAAAAATAAAGAAATTATAATGTGAGAGGACTGGATCCTTTGTGCTATTTTATATTATGCTTCACAGTTAACACATCAGAACCACATGCACAGTAATGTTTTATAACTGACATGCCTGGTCATATTTTCCTTTATATTATTCAATTCCATTTTTACTGTAAATTTGTATTGATAATGATGCTATGAGAACTATACCACATCATCCCCAAAAAATGAAAGGATTTTACTTCTCACAACTGATGTTTTTCTCCTTGGTAGAATGTTTAGCGTCCTGCTTGAATCACAGCATGAGCAACCTGCAAGCCCACCTGTGATTTGATCACTGGAGTGTCTCCTGGGTGCTTTTCTATTGTTTTCTGTGTTGTCTGTAGGATCTGTGGGTGGAACTCTACCCACCAGCTTAATCAGTTTCTTCCTGCAGGCAGTTCAGGTGGTGTCCTTCCTCTGCAATTTGTGTTTCAATTCCTATGGCCTTCTAAAACCTTTTACCAGCAAATGTCTCTCTCTGGGTCCTAGCCATTTATGTGCACGACAGTTTATTGAGTCCAATTCTTATCCTTTGGGAAAAATTGTTACTTTAAAAAAACCTTCTTAGAAGTTGCCTCTCTTTTGCTCCTTATCTCTTTTGTACTTGTTTCTTGAGTTGAATTTCTAAAAGTACAACACTTAAATTGTGTTGTGCCCTAATAATTGTGCCATACACAATTCCATGAACTCTTCCATTAATATTGCATAGTATTGTCCCAGGGAGTCAAGCCATCAAAGCCTCCATAACAAGGATTAGCAGCAAAGCTGAAATACACCTGGATCCCTTTCCTCTTTCTTCCTTCTGCTTTCAGGCTCAGAACCCACTCTCTGCTTCCCCCATTTTTAAAATCTTATCTAATGTTGTGCCTCTAACTGCTCACCAACCCTACTCCTAATGCAGTCTAAGAGATGGTTGGCAATAGGATTGTGGACTGAAGAGGTTACTGACCTTTCAGTGTCAGGAGTGGAAAGGCACTGAAGGAAGGTGATCTCATTTGTCACCTGGGCAACCCAGGGATTCAGACATTGGCCTGTTTGCAAGCATCTGCCTTTTCACCCTGCAAATTTCCAGGTGTAGCTGCTCAGATGACCCATGTAAAACCTTAATAAGATCAATTAAAGTTACTTAGGTATTTGATGAATGCTTCAAACATATGGACAGATGGGGGTATAGAAATGGTAAATATCACCACTGGGAACCATTTTCATTCTTTACTTCTGCTTCAGGATTTCTAGGTGCTTTTCTTGTCATTTCTTCCTTGAGGGAAGTCATTTTAAACTGCTCCTGGATATCTGCCCACAGAAAAGCAAACAGCTTTCTTTGACCACAAGTGATCACCAACAAACAACTCCTCCACCCTCTTTTTCAATTTTTGAACTCTGGGTTAAATTCTTGCCTTATAAAATTAAGATCTAGATAACTCTGGCAAGGAGCCAGGCCCTGCAAATAATTTTTTTTTTAAACTGGGCAGTGAAGAGCGATTGCATAAATGCTACATAAATATTTCAAGTATCCATGTTGTCAATCCTAGTAACTACTGCTAAGCTATAAACAGAGCAGGAGTGTCTGGATAGTGCTGGGTGAGCTGCGTGAAATTTGGCTGGATGGGAATTAAAACGGAATGGAAGCTGACAGACCCTAATCTCCCCAAAACCAGAGGTTGCTGCTTTTTCATTTTCATAATCCCCATATCTATACTAACTATGCAACACGCTTTTATTAAATGACATACTTTGTTTGCAGGAAGTATAAATAATTTAAAAGAGATTTGTGATTATCTTTGTAGCTAGTTCACTTACGTAGTTGATAAGGCATAGCCTCAAGGAATCTGGCGCTGTTCTGTGGCAGTTCCTGCTTTAAAACACTTGGTGCAAGTTTCCTCCTGGTCATACAAGACCCAGACCAAAATGTTAATCCTCCCCAGATCAGCAAATTCCAGATATTGTTTTTTTCAGAAAGCCTTCCTAGATGACTCAAGGCCATTTTTGTTTGATGCATAAACATACGAGAAGTTAACTGACCATATAAAATGGGCATTTGGTTGCATTTGCCTCTATTTAGAATGCAGCTTTGTAAGACAGGGATCATGCACAGTGCCTGGGAGCTCGATTTCCCAACAGTCAGTATTCATAAGAACCTTTTAGAAGAGAAGCTAAAAGAACACTGAGGCAGAATCAGCAATATCCTAAATATGTCACCTAGATAGCAGAGAAATAAGAAGAGATGGTTAATTAAAAAAAAAACACACACACAAAAAAAACCCTGGGCCTTGTTTATTATGTCTCTGCAGCCTCCATGGAGCTGTGCAGAGGAACTTCATACTGATAGCAGAAATGTGTTTCTTTTTCAGGTAAAGGAATACTATTTTTCTTCCAGTGATGAAAAGATTTTGATTAAAAACAAATATTTTCAATATTTTTCTTTGTGCATTCAGCACTTTCACAGAAAGTAAGTGTGACTGTCTTCTCCAAATCTTTTAAATTACACACGTCATCAAGATATGCAAGGGATTGTGCAGCACACCTCAGCCCCTAAGTTCCTAGTTCCTACTCTCCTCTTGAATCATGTGTAATAGACTGGTGATACAGAATTAGTCCAGGAAATCAGGTATAAATTCCCATAAAGGGCAACCAGATATTTTTCCCGTGGTTTCAAATTGTTTATTCTCCATCTCCCTCCAGGTAGCAAGAGATCTTAAATGTTGCTCATTTTGGAGATGCTATAAAAACAGTATCACCTGCTAGGTGAGCCCCAGCTGGTCTGGCTAAGTGGGTAGAGTGGACTGAAGGGTTCCAGGTTCGATTCCGGTCTAGGGCATGTAACTGGATTGTGGGCTTGATCCCCAGTGGGGGTGTGTGTGCAGAAGGCAGCCCATCAATGATTCTCTCTCATCATTGATGTTTCTATCTCTCTCTCCCCTTCCCTTTCTCTCTCTGAAATCAATGAAAATATATTTTAAAATAAAAATATCTGACCTGCTAGGTGAGAGAAATCCCACCTGGTGGCAGTGTTTGGAATGTATTCCCAGCAAATGTCAAGAAGCAAGTCACTATCAAAACCTGGGTACAAAGAATAGAGTTACAACATGCTTTTAGGGATCTTGCTGCCTAAGACAGAGATGGCTCAGACAGAGCCAGGCAGGTCCCGATGTGAGCTGGTTTTGGGCACAGAAATGACTCTTTGGTCTCCACTTCTGTCCTGAAGACAAAGTGAAACCTCAATGTATTGGTCAATGTATTGTAGTAGGAGAGGAGGTTTCTCCCTGGACTTCAGGGTGGCAGAATGCAGGTGTGAATGGCTCCTAGTTAGTACATCTGTGAGCGGTAAGGAGGGGGCACACTCTGTATTAGGGAGTCAAAGAGCTCCTTTCTTTGGTTCTTGAAATTCAGCCAGCCTTCAAGAGCCCCCTAATAAAAGGTAGATATCCCTGAGAAAGCTAACACCTTGAGCATTATCAACTGGTATCACTTAACACCTTAAGGGAAATGCGAGAGTTGCCAAAAGTTGATAGAGAAAAGAAAGGAGAAGCTGAAAGCAGTGCCTACCTTACATTTGGTCCAGTTTCAGTTCTGCTTAAGTCTCCAAGACAAGTGAAGTGGACTTCTGTCTTGCTTCAGTGGCCTTGGGTAAGTCATTCAGCTAAGCTAGTTTCTAGTTTGCCTGTTAATTGGGGAGAGTAATTATTCTTTATCTTATGGAGGGTGTTGGGAGAATTTATGGCCAATAAAACATTTGAGATTGTCAGTGTGAGGTAGTTCCTAAGTACAAAGTGTTATTACTGGTTTTATTATAGGATTGTAAATGTGGTCTAAGTAGCATCATAATAGTGATATTCTGTGGAAATACTTATCTCCAGCTCTGCAAAGAGGTGGACCTATCTGTATCTATTTACCAGGCCTTGGCAGAAGTCCTACTAAATATTGATGAATATAGATTGAGTCCTGATATAAAGGAGATGTTGTTGGTATTTATTACCTAACACAGGTGTTTTATATTATTCCTTATCACAGAGTAATAGCCGAATGTGTAAGCCTTGCTCAAAGTTAGTCTGAGTAGGATTTTTATTTTTTTAATCCTGTGAAAAATCAGAAAGGCCATCTTATTCATTTCCACAATCATTACTATTATTTTACTTTTCAATGGCAGGCCACACTCACATTCATGACACTTTAGGATATTTGCATCTTTATCTCCTTCCACAATCAGTAATAGTACAGGAATGGCCAAGGACAGCTTGGTCACTGAAGGCTTAAGAAATCTATAGTGACTCTCTAGGACCTAACTTACTTAGCATTTGAACTCCTCACTTCAGAATTCAAGGGCTTCTATTTTTCATTTTAAGTTTATGTATCCTTCACTTATGACTGGTTCTTTTTTATGTTTTCTATCTCTGTTTATGTTTCTTATCTCTTTTCATGTCCATGTTTCCATAAATTCAATGCATCTAATTATTTTACCACTAATGGCCTACTCCATGACTCTCAGGACAGTTATAGTCTCAGTACTATGAAAAGCATTTGGTTTATAGTAGCTCTTCAATAAAGAATGGGTGAACAAATGATTTAAAACCTAGAACACTTTTCCTCATTCTCTCTCATAATCTGTTCCTTGAGTGGTCAAAAGGGCTTAAAACTCAATTCCCTTAGACAACTTTTTTGTTCAATCTGCTACATCATTGGGCATACACTATATGCTTACTGCTATGATCTTTATTTTTTATTTTTTAATTAGAGATGATATACATTAATATATTAGTTTCAGGCGTACATCCCAGCAATTGGATATTATATAACTTACTAAGTGATCATCCCAATAAATCTCGCACCCATCTGATACCATTTGTAGTTCTTAGAATATTATTGACTACTAGAGGCCTGGGGCACTTTTTGTGCATGGGTGGGTGGGGGGTATCTCTCAGCTAGGCCTGCACCCTCTCTCAATCTGGGACCTTTTGGGGGATGTCCGACTGCCGGGCGGATCAGGCCTAAACAGGCAGTTGGACATCCCTCTCTAGCAATCCAGGACCACTGGCCTCTAACTGCACTCTTGCCTGTTTGATTGCTCCTAATTGCCTCTGTCTGCCTGCCTGATTGCTCCTAACCATCACCTGCTTGCCTGATCTCTCCTAACCACTCGCCTGCCTGTCTGATCTTCCCTAACCACTCACCTGCCTGCCTATTCGCCCCTAATCTCTTCTGCCTGCCTGTCTGATCACCTTTAACTGCTTGCCTGATCACCCCTAACCTCTCCCTGGGGGCCTAGGCCAGTGGGGGGAAGGGCTATAGTCGTTTTGGACTCTGGCTTTTCTGATCGTTCTGCTGTTTTGGTGGCTGGGTTTTTATTATATGGGAAAGGATATTCCCTATGTTCTACTTTACATCTCCATGACTATTCTATAACAACCCATTTATACTTCATAATCTTTACGTCTTTCATTGACACCCCAACCCACTAACCCCTCTCCCATCTGGCAACTATCAAAATGTTCTCTTTATCTCTGAATCTCTTTCTGTTCTGATTTTTTTTATTTTGTTTTCTAAATTCAGCTGTTAATACATATGTATTTATTACCATTTTACATACTTTTTATCTATTTTTTATTCTTCTTAAAGAAGACCCTTTAACATTTCATGTAATACTGAGTTTGGTAGTGATGAACTCTTTTAGCTTTTTCTTATCTGGGAAGCTCTTTATCTTTCCTTCAATTATAAATGATAGCATTGCTGGATAGCATGATCTTGGTTATAGGTTCTTGTTTTTTTATCACTTTGAATATTTCTTGCAAGTTCTTTCTGGCCTGCAAGGATTATGTTGAGGAATCAGCAGTAGGTAAACTAACTGCTATTCTCTTTCTGCTTTTAAATTCACTCTTTTTCTTTAGACTTTTGCATTTTAATTATGATGTGTCTTGGTATGGGCCTCTTTGAGTGCATCTTGTTTGGGGCTTTCTGTGGTTCCTGGACTTTGTATGTTTATTTCCTTGACCAAGTCAGGGAAGTTTTCTTTTATTATTTTTTTAAATAAGTTTTCAATTTCTTGATCTCTCTCTTCTCAATACACCCCATGATTCAGATGTTGATATGCTTGAAGTTGTCCCAGAGGCTCCTTACACTATCCTCTTTTGTTTCTTATATTTTTTTCTTTCCACTGTTCTGATTGGCTGTTTTTTGCTTCCAAATCTCTAATTTGATCATTAGCTTTATCTACTAAATTGTTAATTCCTTATAATGTATTTTTCATTTCAGTTCACGTATTCTTTATTTTTGACTGGTTCTTTTTTTATGTTTGTTTTTTTTTACCTCCATTTTATATTTCCTATCTCTTTATTGAAGTTCTCAGTAAGTTAATCTACTCTTCTCTTAAGTGTATTGAACATCCTTATAACAAGTGTTTTGAACTCTACATATAGTAAATTGCTTATCTCCATTTTGTTTAGTTCTTTTTCTGGAGTTTTGTCCCATTCTTTCATTTGGAACATGTTTTTTTTTTGTCCTCATTTTGGAAGCCTCCCTGTGTTTGTTTCTATGTACTAGGTAGAGCTGCTGTTTCTCCAAGGTTTAGTAGAGTGAACTATAGGGTCTGCCTCCCTATATACTGGAGTTGGGCAGGCCAGGTGCAACCTCCTCACTTCCCCTCATGTGTGAACTGTGTACACCTTCCTATTGTAGTAGTTGAGCCTTGATTGCTTTGGCACATCAATGGGAGGAATTTACCCCCAGGCCAATCAGCAGCAAGGGCTGGCTGCAGCCATTGTGGGAGATCAGCTGGGCAGGGACCCACCCCTGTAGCAGGACTTACTTCAGTGGGTCTCTGGTATCTGCTGAGGCCACCCCTTGAGTGTATCACTTATGGAGGTGATTGGGTGGTGCTTAAATGTGATCTCAAGCTGTCCACTGGGTACACTGGCTTTGGTGCCTCCAGGGAAGTTCAGGTCAACGTCAGTTATCACCTGTGTTCTTACCAGAGCCACTCTGCATGAGCTATAAATCAATTTGCTTCTTTTTAAAATCTATTTCATTGATTTTTTTTACAGAGAGGAAGGGAGAGGGATAGAGAGTTAGAAACATTAATGAGAGAGAATCATCGATCAGCTGCCTCTTACACACCCCTTACTGGGAATGTGCCAGCAACCAAGATACATGCCCTTGACCGGAATCAAACCCAGGACCCTTCAGCACACAAGCTGACGCTCTATCCACTGAGCCAAACCAGTTTCGGCAATTTGCTGCTTCTTGTGCTGGGCTTGGAAGTACCCAGGAGAGGTAAACCTGCTGCTAGTGCCAGGTCTGGGGCCACTTAGTGAGAATATGAGAATCACTGAGTTTAGATGCTGCTTATTTGAGAGATTTTAGGGAAATCTGAGGCATGAGCCACAACAGATCATTTGTACAAAAAACAAAACAAAACAAAACAAAACAAAACAAAAACCATTGGAAGCAGCTTGATTGGGCATGGACATTTGGTGAAGTGGGCCAGCAGGGCAAGCAGCATTGAGCCAGGTTGATGGAATCTCAGATATGGTGTCTGCAGGATATCTGGGAGGAGGGTTCTTCAAAGGAACAATGGCCCTTGGCAGCACTTCTATTTTGGAGAAAGCTTTCCCCTAGCACTCACCTTGATGCTGGACCATGTAGTTCCTCCGCATATGTCTTAGTGCTTTTCAAGATGCTGCACCAGTGCTGGAGCTCAGATGGAGTAAGTCTGAGTAAGTCTCACTCCATCTTTGTATAGCTCTTTAAGAGGAATTTTCTGGGGCTCCAGCAGCCCTCCACCTCCCTTAGCCTCAATCCAAACTGGCTTCTATAGCCAGACGTTATGGGGACTTGTCTTCCTGGCACTGGAACTCTTATTGCTTCAATTCTCCCAATCATAAGAATGAAACATTAATTAAAAAAAAAAAAATCAAGAAGCTACTCATACAAGTGAACAGAATCTTTATTTTATTTATTTCTTTTTAATTCATTCCACAAACATTTATTAATGAACAGAATCTTTAAAAAAAAAAAAAGTGGGGGGTGCATTTATAAATCTTTTCAGTAGAATGAAAAAGAAGAAAACACATTGAAAAAAACCTGTAAGAACTCATGTGTTTTATGAAAATACTAGAGGCCTGGTGCACAAAAATTCATGCACTGAGGCAGGAGGGTCCCTCAGCCCAGCCTGCCCCCTTTCACAGTTTGGGAGCCCTCAAGGGATGTCCTACTGATGGCTTAGGCCTGCTCCTCATAGAGGCAGTGTGGCTCCCTCTGTGGGAGGCAACCGGGCTGATCAGGGGAAGACATTGCCCCCATCACCCTGTTGCTGCTGCCATTGCTGGCCGCCGTGGCTGTGGACTCTCGGCCCACACTTCTTAGCATTGCCCTTTTCTCCCCCCAAACCCCCCCCCCCCCCTAGATCCAGGGCCAGGCCGACTAGGGGAGGAGCTGTGGGAGGCTGAGGCACAGCAGGTTGCACCCAGTCCAGCCTCTGCAGAGGTATGGTGCCAAAACCTGTTACTGCCTCTGTGGCTGCTTCTGCAGAAGGGGCAGCACTGGGACTGGGATCATGAATTCCTCTCATCCGGTGCCTCTGCTGAAGGGGCCAGGGCACTGGACTGGCTCTCGCTACTGCCTCTCCCATGTTGCCACCTCTCCTGCGTCCCTGGTCCTCGGCCCTCACAGCCGCCTTAGCTTTGTCTAGAAGGATGTCCTGAAGATGTCCAGTCTATCCAGTCTAATTAGCATACTACCCTTTTATTAGTATAGATTGACTTAATAAGTCACTATTTTAAAACTTTCTTTATCTGTTACTCAGATAATATGGAAATGTAACTCTTCTTAGCTCTCTGTGAGGCTTTCATAAAATTCTTAATAATTTCTCCCAAAGAGGTTAATTTCTTCACACTCTCAATTTCTTCACACTTATTCTTTTAGTAGTAACTTCTTCTCAAAAGAACATGTATTATTCCCTGGAAAGAAATACATATTTAACATTTATAAGATTGGTTTAAAAATATAACATTTAAATGTCAACCCAGTAGGTTTTAGTGTGCTGATGACTAGTTAATTCTTTCTATCAGGAACATCATCCTCAGCAGATACATGTAGTAAACTCCTGCTCACTCTTGAGAGAGTTCAGATATACTTCTTTTGGGAACTTTCCTGTCTTCTTTGGTAATGCATCCATCACACTGGGTTTTCTTGTGTTTCACTATTAGCACCTTAGGTTTTCTTCCCTGTCATTCCCACAGGTTGTGAACAGTACCCAGCACAAAGAGGATACTCAATAAAGCTTGTTGAATAAATGAATGAATTCCACTAAAATTTCCAGGTTTATGTATATGTGTGTATTTAACTATAGCATATTGCCTTTCTTATTACAGTCACATATCTAGAAAGTAGCAGATTAGGGTTTAAAAAAAAAGATTTTTTTTTTGATCCAATGTTCTGTGACACTTCATATCCATGTATATGGTGTCACATACAAAGACACTTTGAGTCTATAGGAGACATGAAGATATAAATTTTATCCTTAATCTTTATCCCTTAACCTTAAATTTTGGACCCTTGAGACCTAGCATATTCTGAGGTCTGTGAAAAAAGTAGGTCGGCAAGACCACTTGCTTAAGAGTAAATAAAGGGTCATTCTCAAATGTGTTTTTCTTCCTCCAACACTTACCCTTTTTTGGCAGAATGAAGGATATCTCCACCAATTGTAAAACAAACTGTTAGCTCTAATGTAGCATATGTTAACATTAAGGATCTTACTGATGAATTTAAGATAAGTAACCTGGAAGTCTAAGAACCACTCTTGACCCCAGTGCCTGGAGAACTGTGAGCATTCTGACATGTCTTATCAGTTACCACAGTTTGAAGAAAACTTATTGATTTCTTGGTTTTCTGTGGTTCTTAGAATGACTTAGGTCATTTATATTTTGAAATTATTCTCTGTCATATATACTTTTTTAACAAAAACTTCTCATTAAATTGTAATCTTTCATTCCTTTCGTATTATCCACTTGTTCGCATTTTGCCAGTTCTTCTTAGCAAATATCTGATTCTTTTTTAAATATTTGGATGGACACCACTCTAATTCACTTTACATGTCCTTTGAACTATATTAATCCAGCAACCTCATAAAACAGTTTCCTAACCTTCCATTTTTTTTATTCTCCTTTCCATGCATTCACTTTTTATAGAACAAATGCATTATTTTTCTGCAATATAAATTAATTCCACCTTTCCTCTGATAGCATACATTTTATAGTTTTTTTATTATCCATATAATTAAGAATAAAAGGTCTGGCTAGGTTAGGGTGAGAACTTTAGGGAAGTCTCATCAACACTCTCACATTTCTATGATCCGGCCATATAGTTTATATTGTATGTGCATCTTTGCTTATTGTTCTGTCCCAGAATCCAGTAGGGTGTATGGCACAGAGGAAGCACTCATATATATTTTTTGATTGAACAAATCAAATAAGAAAACTGACTTTTAAATTCCATTTGATTTGGATATAATAGTTCTGTGACACTAAATATCCATGTACATGGTGTCACATACAAAGACACTTTGAGTCTATAGGAGACATGAAGATATAAATTTAGTTCTGCCTCTGCTTGCCAGGCAACCTATACAAACTCAAGTTTTCTTAGCATTAGTCTTTACGTGTTAAATTATCCAGAAATAGCAATGATTCATGGATGATTAAGTTTGTCTAAGTCCATGAGCATATCTAGTTATTGTTTTCATTCATTCAATATTCCAGTGTGACTTAAAGTGGGGAAGTGAGAAAACAATGAGAGTTTATTAATAGGTGTTTGTTTGTTTTTTTTCCTATTTCTTTGAGATCCATTCCTAGTAAGTCTTCAGTTTTTTCTTCTGCTGCCATTCAGTGGGTAGAAAAGGTTAGTGGGAAATCTCTCCAATTCATATTACATAAATTCAGCTTTTTCTGTCTCTTCTCTATTGCATCTAGTAATACTGATATTCTGCTCTGTACTTAGGTTCTTTAAAGCTGCTTTATGTCTGAGCCAACTTTTACTATAAGCAGAAGGAATATCTACCTGTCGTTATCCCACCAGGTGCATTATCATTTCATATTATTAGGCCTTATAGTTCATCTTTGCTATATTTGCTTTCAATCCCCACTAGTTGCCCATTCCATGCATTAAGTCTTACCAATCTTTTCTTGAATTATGACAAAAGCTGGGTTCCACTGTGACTTTTAAATCAGCTCTTGAAGGATGTCCATGTTGGCCTTTTCTACATCTTTCTTTACCCTTCCCTCCTCCCACTTTCTAATCTTCTTTGCAAATTGTATTCTTACCCAACATCTGCCCTTGGCCCAGGGGACAATTTCCAGCTCTGGGTATTGTCTACTTTTTTTTTTTTTTTTTTAACAACTCTGCAGGGCAATAAACACACATTTGCATCTCAATAGTAACTCCTGGCTATGTTTAAAAAATGCCATCCACAAATAATAAATATTTTAATGGGAAACTCTGGTTCTCCTTTCTGACCTGTCTCCCCGCTGCTTTCAGAAGGGAGACTACATTTCTCACATATTACTTGCTTAGAGTGTAAGTGAAGCTTAAAATAGCCATGCTTGACTAATTATGCATTTCACACTTTGAACCTGTGATGAATGTTCTTCAACTTATGGTTGTAACTGCTATCTCTTACCTTTCCCTCAGAGACTTACCACACCTTGTTCCAGTAAACCATCCAGTCTTTACCTACAAAGTGAATCAATGAGGACTCCCTTCTCTAAGTCACACCTTAGGCAGATAATCTCTCTAAGGATCACAGAAAAAGATGATTGAAGACTTCAATTTTCTTTTGTACAGATGCTCACTATTCTTTTTTTAAATCAGTCTTTATTGTTCATATTATTACAAAGGTTCCTCATTTCTTCCCCCCTCCACCAGGTTCCCACCCCACCCTCAGCCCCCTCGCCACCCCCCATTGTCCTCATCCATAGGTGCATAGTTTATGTTCAGTCTCTTCCCGCATCCACCACTCCCCCTTTCCCCGAGAACTGTCAGTTCACTCCCCTCCCGTATCTCTGACTCTACTACAATCAACAGCTAATATTGTTCATCAGGTTTTTCAGTCTCCTTTGTTGTTGTTGTTGTTGTTGTTGTTTTTGTTTTGGTTTTTAATTAATAAACTTTTACACTTCTATGAATAAATTTTAAAATCTAATAATTTTAAACCTTGTTTTTTCTGCCCTGGGAACTGAGAAGCAAACTTGTTTACATGTAAACTTGCCCTTAGGCTATCAAAAGGTGTAGCCATTCAAATGTAAATTAACACTTTGTTTAAAGATAGCTGCTGGCTGGAATTGGATTACCTGTTCTGGGTGGGAAGGGCTTGTCCTCCTCTTTCTCCATTAAAATTAAGGTGTTAGCTTTAAAACCTCTTTTTGTCAAGAGACCTTAAACTTTCAGAACTTTAAATTTTTCAGGTAGTAAATCAGTTACTTAGCATTTTCTCAAGCCAATAATACCTCCACATGCCCAAGGATACACTTCACACAAAAGACACTTCCAAATAGATCAACCAACCTCATCCAGACCCCACACAAGGCACTTACAGATCAACACCCCAGCGCTGTAATAACTCAACACATCCAGCTCTAAGCCTTCATCACTTGATTCAGCAGACCTTCAAGTTCCCCCAAAAGTTTCCAGCCATGTCTGAGAGGCAGCCCTGGAGCATGGGCAGGTAAGGAGCGAGCTGTTCTGGGCCTGGATGCTCCGAGCCTGGCCTCTGTTGCTCTGGTCCTCTCCACAATCAGCTGCTCCGGGTCTGGCCCCTGCTGCTCCCAGCTTGGCTGCTGCTGCTCCAGGCCTGGCTGCTCCCAACCCGGATGCTCCTGACCCGGCTGCTCTGGGCCCAGCCGTTCCGGGCCTGGCCGCTCCTGGCCTGGCTGCTCTGGGCTTGGTTGCTGCTGCTCTAGGCCTGGCCGCTTCCAGCCTTAGATGCTGACTATTCTTTTTCCATCCTACACTTAACCTCATCCCCTCACCTGCAAGTAAAGGTAGATTAAGAGGGAAGAGGAAGTGAAATAAAAATCACTTATTTGTGTTTAGCATTTGTAAATTCCAAAGTACTCTCATTTGAAAGTCTCAGAAGCACTTTAGGATAGGAAGGATTATCTATATTCTATCTAATAAATGGGTAATATGCATATTGACTATCACTCCAAACACACAAGATGGCCACCCCCATGTGGTCAAAGATTGCTATCCCCATGTGGATACAAGATGGCTACCACAAGATGGCCAACAGGGGAGGGCAGTTGGGGGCAACCATGCTTGCAGGGGAAAGCAGTTGAGAGGGACCAAGGCAGCAGGGGAGAGCAGTTGGGGGAGCCAGGTCTTCAAGGGAGGGCAGTTAGGGGTAACCAGGCCTGCAGGGGAGGGCGGTTGGGGGTGAACAAGCCAGCATGGGAGAGCAGTTAGTGGTGACTACGGCAGCAGGAGAGGGCAGTTAAGGATGACTGGGCTATTAGGGGAGGGCAGTTAGGGGCAATTGGGCCAGCAGGTGAGCAGTTAAGCATTGATCAGGTTGGCAGGGGAGTGGTTGGGGGTGATCAGCCTGGCAAGCAGAAGCTGTTAGGGACAATCAGGTAGGCAGGTGAGTGGTTGGGAGCCAGCAGTCCTAGATTGTGAGAGGGATGTCTGACTGCCCATTTAGGATATTGGAGAGGGTGCTGGTTGGGTTGAGGGGAACCTTCCCCCATGAATTTTGTGCACCGTGTCTCTAGTTAAATTATAATCTTACTATATCCATTTTCTTAAAGAACAAGCAGAGGGTCACAGAGGCAAGCTAATTGTCATTCTGCCAAATAATAATAATAATAAAAAACCCCACCCATATTTTTCTGCATTTTTTATCCTCTAATAGTCCAGGATAAAACTCATTAATTTTTTCATTTTTCCAGCTAACATTTCCTGAATGTCTACTATGAGTGGGGCATAGTGTTAACTGCATGACTGAGCTGTAAATTCTCTAAATGATGTATGGTTTAAAGTTGTTCTACAGATGTTTTAATGGCTCTCCCCACCTCTAATGCTTTGACTCTACTTCAGCATTGCATAAAATTGATTCATGCACCTTGTGACATATGTTCCTCCCATACAGGACCTATGAGAACTGGTTTACTGCAACCATCACTAGGACCTTCCTAACTATTTATTATAACATTTATTTTTCAAGAATTAATGCACTTTTATTTGTTGGACTCAGATTTTCTTACTTACATACTTTTCCAGATTATTCCTTGTATTTAGGTTGTCTTTGAGTGACAAAAGGTGTTATACTAGCATATAAATATTTCCTATCAGAAGTAAAAAAAAGACACCTAAACATTTCATTTGCCAACCTCTTATTAGACATTAAAATATGTATCAATAATTAATTATAGACAAATCAAAAGAGAGAATAGCAAACAAATATTTCTTTGATGCAATACTTGAAATAATTTTTCCTGGTGTAACAGGCAGTTCCATTCATTTGAAAATATGTGAAGACAGAAAATGAGGATGATAGAATATTACCATCCTGAAGGGCTTTCCACTAGTGAGCAATTAAAGTTGTAATATTTTTGTACTAACTTAGAAATTAACAAGAATATTTTCTCACATTGTAAAAGTACTTATACGACAATATAGTAGTTATGTGTTATAAATGAAAAGTAAGGAATGGGTAAAATTATATCAACAAGTTCATAGCTCCATGAATTTGTATACCCTTCTTATTTTATAGATCAATGTTTAAAAATTTAAATTCTTTATTGTTTAAAGTATTACATAAGTATCTTTTTTTCCCCATTGACCTCTCCCCATTTGCCCCCATCCCCCAGCACATGCCTTTACCCACCCCCACCCTCACCCCTGTCTGTATCCATTGGTTATGCTCATATGCATGCATACGGGTCCTTTGGTTGATCTCTTACTCCTTCACCCCCATTTTCCCTCATAGATTGGACAGTCTGTTCGATACTTCTATGACTCTGGTTCTATTTTTGTTCATCAGTTTATGCTATTCATTATATTCCATAAATGAGTGAGATCATGTGATATTTATCTTTCTCTGACTGGCTTATTTCACTTAGCATAATGCTACAGAGCCATTTTTTTTTTTCCCCTGAGGTAAAATGGCAATATCTCTGTATTGGCCTTATCCAATGGTCAATTATATTGATTAATATTTAGCTTAGATAAAATACTTAGTTACTTTGTTGAGAAGCTACTATGTGCTAAAGACTATTCTAAGAACTTTCTATTTACTATCTTACTAAGTTATTTTAACAACCCAATGGAATATATATTATTATAATTCATTTTGTAGATAAGAAAACTAAGGTACCACGGGGCTGAATTACATTCCCTAGGTCACACAGTAGGGACTGCATTAAGAACCCAGTCTGCCGAAGCCGGTTTGGCTCAGTGGATAGAGCGTCGGTCTGCAGACTGAAAGGTCCCAGGTTCGATTCTGGTCAAGGGCATGTACATTGGTTGCGGGCACATCTCCAGTACGGGGTGTGCAAGAGGCAGCTGGTCTATGTTTCTCTCTCATCGACCTTTCTAGTTCTCTATCCCTCTCCCATCCTCTCTGTAAAAGATCAATAAAATATATTAAAAAAACAAAAAAAGAACCCAGTCTGCTTTCAGAAATATTAACTCCTGAAATTGATTCTTTTAAACCCAAGTTCTATCAGACACATTTGAAAGGTCATTCTCATAAAGCCCATTAATGGTAGAGGAAGTAAAAGTCTATTCTGACCATATTTTCTAAACAAAAAACTAAGACATATAATTTTGCAAACAGTAATAGACACATAGCAGCCACCCAGTAATTGGGCTTAAGAGGACAAATGTTTGAAATAAAGGTTGTTTTGGAAACCCCTGAGAGGTTTTGTATTGAATGCATGCTTTGTAAGGTGCTAACCATAAATCTTTTGCATAAGATCCATTTTTTTTATATTCTTTCTCTACAATGGAAGGCTATTTGATATTGCTTTTCCAGGGCTCTTATTTCCATCTAATCATTCATCTAGAACTGAATCATTTAATCTTTTGTTGACTTGGTTGTAATATTTAATCTCTTGGTAAAGCATGGACTGCTTGAATGCTTGACTTTTCTGGTAGAGCAGGAAGTCTACAATGATCTTTGCATTATTTATCTTTTCACTTTAATTTTGGCTTGATACAGCAGTATAGTATATTTTGCCTGTTCAATCAGGATAAGTGTGCTAAGATTTTTCTTAAAATGAAATATTGTGGACTGGTTGCTATTTAGCAACCCAACATAAGATCAAAGCAATGGGAAGGAGAAAGAAGAGAGAAAAATTCTTGCTCTTTTGTTTATAAAAATAAAACAAACATTTCAAGAAGAAACACTGTCCAGTTCTAAACTCCCATGGAGGTTACAGCTTCCTAAATCACTTCTTTGGAAAATTCAAATTATTCTGTCTCTACATGACATAGGCCCAGAAGCAATATTGGTGAGTACAGAGTGGAAGTTTTAGGATGTTGTGTATAAGTCAGGCCCTCACACAAAAAAGAAGAAACAGCAGAAACATAACTTGTATCTGGCCTGCTATCTTTCTTACAAACCCCTATCTCCTGATGTCATTGATCTTCAACAAAATATTTCAAAAGTAGATGCAAAATGTATAAATTAGTTCAGCTTACTTGGAAGCCATCTTTAGCACCAGTAATGATTATAAAATAAGAAGTCTAAAAGGTATTGAGTTCTGGTGATTTGGGAATGATTTATTCGTAAAGACATCCAAATACACACAGGAGAGATGACATTGGAGGAGAGAAGTGAAAATATATATACACACTTTGAATAATTATAAAGGAAGTGTTTTTTAAAATTCATTTAATTTTTAAAATTGAGCTATCAGCTGTTACAGTGTGCATACATTTTTTGGGGAGACACCTGCATTTAAATCAAACTATTTTATCTAGTTGATTTTATATTCCCAGTGACAATTTATATGTAGAATTTATGTTTTGAAAATAATCACTGAATTGAGGGCAGTGCTATCCTTATGGGAATATGACAAGAAAATAAGAAAACTTGCTCATTTCAGGTTAGTCTCCTATATGTGAAATACCTATATACCGAGTCATTCATACCTTTAATTGTTACATTCACAATCTCTTCTTTAAAACATCACCTGAATGTAGAGATGTTTGTCATCATCAAAATAATAAAATTGGCAAACATAGCACATGATGAAATAGTCTTATACACAATAGAGCAGAGTAGCTAAGAGTGTAAACATTCAAGTCCCAGCTCAGCTGTTTACCACTGTGTAACCCTCAGAAATTTACCTAACCCCTTCACACCTCAGTTTCTGCATCTGTGAAATAAGGACAATCAGCAGCACTTCCTGCGCAGGGCTGCTGTGAAGATGAATGAAAATAACACAAGTCAAGTTCTTAGGACAGAATATATATATATATATATGTGTGTGTGTGTGTGTGTGTGTGTATGTATTTATACATACACACACACATATGAGTGCTAGCTATTCAAATTATCTGCAAAACTACTCAGAGGAGACTATTCTGTCAGAGGTATCGAAGCTGTTACTTCAGAAGCTGTAAACATGAAGCGCAGCATAGTCAATACTATTGAACCCTGATTGGTGAAAAGTGTTCTCAATAGGATATCGGAGTCAGCCAAGGGAGACAACGAATGAGAATTCATCAGTGCAAAATTAGAACAGGCAGACACAGAGAGTGCTGTGTTCACTGGCCCTCCTGTTCAGCCTATCGTGGAGACAGTCATGAGGATGTTACTCTTGAGTTCATTCAAACCCCTTTGCACTTACTCCAAGCTAGCTCACCAGGCCCTTTCCGAGAGGAGTTTAGTTTTTCCTGTGCTGGCGACTGGCCAGACAGCCCGAGTATTACAATGTTCTTGGCATCTGTATTTCTTGGTAAATTAATTCTTTCTATAATTGCACTTTGAGTGATATCAGAGTCATTTTTGTGAGTTTTACTCAGGCTATGTATAGTACTGTGCAGAAAATCTCAAATTGGACTATGTAAAACAATCACTTGAGAAGCATATTTAAAAAAAAAAAAACCCCTCTAGATTCCTGGATATTTTTGTCCCACAGCATGTGCGTGCACACGCGTTGATTTGGAAAGTCTGGCATGGGTTCCAGGAACCTAAGTTATTAATAGATATCATAAGGGATTCTGATGCAGGTAGTCTTTAGACAACACTTTGTCCAGAAATGTTGGAGAAAAGTAACTTTATAGTTAGAGGGACCAGGGTTTAAAACTAAACTCTATCTCCTTCTAAAATCTGTGTGATTTGCGCTGAAACCAGTTTGGCTCAGTGGTAGAGCGTCGGTCTGCAGACTGAAAGATCCCGGTTCGATTCCGGTCAAGGGCATGTACATTGGTTGTGGGCACATCCCCGGTAGGGGGTGTGCAAGAGGCAGCTGGTCGATGTTTCTCTCTCATTGACGTTTCTAGCTCTCTATCTCTCTCTCTTCCTCTCTGTAAAAAAATCAATAAAATATATTTATAAAAAAAAATAAAATCTGGGTGATTTGGGGCAAGTTACTCAACATTTCTGAACTTCTGTTTATTCATCTTATGGATGGGACTGACGAGGCTCTAGAGCACATACTGAAATACTCAATGACATACTCAATGTAGGGAAAGCGCCTGACAGGTCCTTGTGAGGCAGTTATGATCTCATCAGTGGGTCAGTGGAAGGCAGGGCCGTGGAACCTAGTCATCTCAGAGAAAAGTGAGGCATCTATGAATATGCTCCAAACTATGAATGCTCACAGAAGATAGTCACTCCACCAAGATGCAGCCACCTTTGAAGGGCCTGCTTTGTCTGTGTACTTATTTTAAGTATCGAATCCCCAGTGGGTACTTAAGGGAAATCAAGTCTCTCCTCTACGACATAGGCAGGTAGCATCCTTTCTGGGACATTCTACTTATGTATCCATTGTTTCCGAATTTCCAAGATGATAAAGCAAAGTTCCAAACACACATATTTTTGCTATTTAGGACAAACAGACTAAAAGTTAAAATTCCCCCTCCCCCTCCTTTTTTTTTTTTTCTAAACCTTTTAGAATCCCTGAATTTTATCTATGCAGTGAAAAAAAAAAAAAAAAAGTGAATCACAGAGCCTGGGGAAGCCTTTATTTATGTTCCAGTGATTCTTAAGCTGGAAATGACCTTGCAACCATCTGGCCCAGATCCTGTCTGATGTCAAGATGAAGAAACTGAGGCTTGTAGACACTCAGAGCCAGATCTCAGTTCCTGTTTCTTGTCCCTCTGTTATTCCATTTTCTTAATGGTCCTCTATGTGTCACAGCTCTTCAGAGCGCTCTGCACTGTGAACATGGTTCGGGAGTGGCGAGTGTCATGTAGGCTGGGTTCTGTTCATTGTAAGGAGGTAGCTGTGTGAGTGACTTTAGACAGCTTTGCTTCGCTTCCCAGATGAGAATCTGACAAAGTCCAGGCACTTCGGATACTGCTGTGTGCTGACAAGTGGCTTGACAAATGGGAGATGCGAAGAGGGTGCCGGTGGGTGGGTGAGGGGGCTATTTCTCTCTGAGAATAGCCTAGACAAGAAGCTAAGGACTACAGAGAGATTCCCGAGTATGTGACTTTCTAAAAGCTTCATTTGATTTAATTGGAATGTTTCTTTTTGTCATGAGGTGTTTTTTTGTTTTTTAAATTTCACTTTATGATCAATGTCAATGATCAGAAAATTGGTCCTTTTTTATTTTAAAGGCTAAGTTGAAAATTCATTTTAGTGTTAAACAGTATATCAGACAAGTTCATTATAGGAGTAGGAGGAAGTGTACTTTGTTCATTCCTTATAGTACTATAATCTTTTTTTCTCAGCGAGATATTGGAATCTGAGCAATATATGCATAGATATTTAGGCCTTACTTTTGCTTTATACATTCTGAGAAGGAACAAAATTCAGTTTAATATCCCAGAAATTAATTTTTAACTCAAAAATTTTAATGGGAGTGATTTATATGTTTTCAGGTAAGTCTATTTGGCCCTTACAACACTTTTTCCCCCCCTCCATTCACAGATCCTGATGCTGATCCTGATTCTTTCTTCCTTTCTTTCTTCCTTTCTTTCTTTCTTCCTTTCTTTCTTTCTTTCTTTCTTTCTTTCTTTCTTTCTTTCTTTCTTTCTTTCTTTCTTTTGTTTGTTGTTGTTTTAAACACTTTTTATTAATTTCTGAGAAGGGGGAGGGAGAGAGAAAGAAACATCAGTGAGAGAGTCGGTTTTGACCAAATTACTTTCCTGACAATGCAGGATAAATTACATGTGATGTACAACATTGGGAAACAGTGCCATGTATTATTTTAGATGCTTGATAATTAAAAAACAATGATAAAATAGTTTTGGAGAAATAAATAGAAAGAAGGGAAAGAAGGAGGAAGAAAGGAAGAAAGCAAGGGAGGGGTAAGAAGAGGGAGAAAAATTACAAACTATAAGGAGAAATTCATTTTGTGGCTATGTTAAGGGCCAAAGCATAGTTGCCTTCTATGAAAGTAAGGGTCTTTCCTAAAAAGAGGTAAGTTTATGTGCAAAATCAAAAGCTCTATTCTGGCTCATCTGCTTATCTTTCTGAGAATAATCACTAGATGCTGCCAGACATCTCTCCCCAGTTGCAGTACTTTACTGAGGACCTACCCACCATGTGAATCTTAAGTGCTTGCTTCTCTACACCTGATAGAAGCATCAGCGGGCTGAGGAGTGTCTATGTTCAACTGATTAATTCAGTCATTGACACTGTCCAGATAGTGTGCTCCAGCAAAAGGAGTGGAATTTGTAACCTTTCAAATCAGACTAAAAGCACATCATCTCTGTACATCTACAACACAATCTTGTACAAATCATGGAACCGCTCTGATTCTCAGTTTCCTCTTCTGCTAAACAAGGATAACATTTGACTTCCAGAGAGGTGTGCTGGACAGGGCTGTGTCAGCTTCTAGGAGCCCAGTGTGCACTTCTCTTCTAATTCCATGACCAGAGATGTCCCATTAGTAGCTTGAAATTGAAATATTATTAGTAAATTGGTTAAGACTACAAGCAAGGCCCCCCTTTTTTATAGAGAGCCCATTGTTAAACATTTATTAGTACATCTCTGCTTATGTATAAAATGAGATAATAAATAGGTTCATAGCAATTATAGGGATGTAATGTTAGTTTCTCTCCATCTTCCTGTAGAATATTCGTGTCAGAAACTTTTGATTGCAACACATTTCGATAAAACAGTATAACAATAGATTTCTACTGGGAATATCCATTTCATATTATTATCTCCAGACTTACTTTATAATCTTTTATGTAATTCAGTTCTTTCTGTTTCTCTCTCCTTCTCTTTCAACACAGCTCAGTAGATACCAGAAATTTGGCCTCTTTTGTCCAATTTCCTTACATGATAATAGTGTCCCACGAAGGCCACTGTAATATTTTATTTTGGGGATGATTTTAAATGTGAGCATAGAAACTTCAATAGCATCTTTAATGGATTGTGATAAAAGTTACATTTATGGAAAGGCTTGGAGTGGCATCTTCCCACTCAAGGCCCCACTTTCCTCCCCTCCACCCAGTATTGGGGATCAAAGAAGGGCTATGAGGGAATATCTATAATACTGTCAACAATACATTTTAAAAAAAGAGTTACAAGTTTAACATGATAAGAGTTGTAATGATTTAACACATGGCAAAGGCAGGAACAAGTTTCATGAAGGAGATAACCTTTATGCTGATGTGCAAAATATGTTAGGATTTCCTTGGGAAAAGGGCAAGAATAAAAGGTAAGACAGATGGGTCAGAGCAGACTTAATGAACTGCAGGAGGAGGGGCAGAAACCTGGGGTGGAGCTGGAGAGATGGGTGTCAGTAAGGAGTTGAGATGGAGTTGGAAGGTCAGGCTGTGACTCTATGTTAAAAGAGGAGTTTGTGTTTTATTGACTGGACAAGGGAAGAGCACTGGAATAGGAAATAATCAGGATTCCACTTTAAGAAGATTAATTAGGCATGTGAAAGATGAAATGGAGAGAGGGAGATTGGAGAGCAGTAGAGAGTATCAGCCTCCTCCCCTTGTCTGCCAAGAGCAAACAATGTTCTCTTCTAGGGGACATTGTGGTGATCAGATGAAGCCATGTCTTACAAATGATGGCCGTGAACCTGGTCAAAGGTCCATATCCAGAGGACACTCCTCTCCTTCCAAATTCCTCTTCTTATAGTTGGCTTTCAATTCCTAAAACGGAAGCCTATTTCAGACATCACTGTGAGCTCATAACCTACAACTGGATGGAAAAGATGCCAGTAACCTGTACAGAAACATATGGAAATTGTTTTCCTTCAAAAGACAAGAACAAGATATGTGGGAGGCAGACAGGCTATAGAAATACTGTTCTAGTGTGTAGGCTCTGATTCTCAGCCTTCAAGTAATTAGCACATCTTGACAGGGAGAAGGTGGCCACCCAGCCTCTCCCTGTGAAGGGGCAGAGGTCATTGACAGCTGCTGCTGGGGCCTTTGGAGGGGTATTCTGCTTGAGACCAGCTGGGGGAAATAGATCTCCAGGAAGAGTGGTCCCTCTGATCAGAGCTCCATTCCTTTTCTTGTAAACAGTGAACACCCTGGAAGGCCCATCTGCACCGTTCCAATACATTCTGCACCTGGGTTTTTGTTTTCTTTGCTGAAGAGCAGTGGCCTGGTATGCATCAGGCCTTCCCATCTGCCTCACAGACAGTCAGGAAACCCTTGACTGTGTGTTTTATCTGAGAAATGAGTGCCTTAATTCATTCCCACTCCAAAACAAAATCTCTCCCTGCCCCCAAGCCTCAATATTATGAATGTTTCTGTGGCAGAATTTTGTTGTAACACAAAAAATATATATATATATATATGCCTCTACAAAATGTAGAAATGGTACTATTTCTTGCCTGGTCATTAAATTGAAGTCTCATACTTCAGATTTCAACTTCAGAATTTTTGGCAAATTCTATGTATTAGCAAAGACGTTGTTCCTCTGAGAGTTCCAAACATTTTACATTTGTCGCTTGGGAATACTGAAATTTGTATTTTATAAATTAAAAAAGCAGGAAACTAAGGAGTAAAACAGTTGCTAACACCTTGTTAGAAATCCAGAAAAACAAAAGCGCAGATAATTTATGAATCTGTAAGCACCCATATGTTAATTCAGTCTACTGGATTTAGTTCAGTCTTTGCAATGTATTTTTGCAGATTGTGCCTGCATAATTTGCATTGCACACAGAGCCTTATGCTTTTCTCCAAAGGCAGCAGCATTTGATTGAGGGGAGCACTTTTGTTCTTTCCTCAGAGAAGGGAGAGCTAACAGGGTTTCTTGTTACCCCTAGAAATTCTGCCTAGTAGCTTATTATCAGGAAAACCGGACTGCCCTTTGTGCAGGTGGCTGCACAAAGCTGGGACCCCCTACCTAGAGCTAAGAAAATACCATTTAAAGAACTTTTTTGTCTTCAGAGACAACAAAATTTTTTCCTAAACTTTACCACTAGGTGGCAAATCCTCTAGAAATAAGGTAATCACTGTTCTGTCTTCTGGGTTCTAACATAATGCTGGCTGGTAGTGTGACTGGAAATCTAATTGGGCACCCTCAGCCAAGACATAGTGATTATAAAGAACCTTTCCATTGAGAAGGTAACACCACTTACAGACAGTCTCAAACAGGTTTTGATGTTTACTGCCCAGTGTGCTTAGGTGAGCACACTAATTCCACGAAGACATGGCTGACACAGTCTGTGTTATGTACACATGCTTTTGAATTTTACCTGGTTTGTCTCTATCTCCCAAGTATCTTTACCCTTGTAATGTGGGATAATTTGTACATCACAGTGTTGTTTTGAGAGTTAAATAAAATATACCTGGCACACACTAGTTCCTAAATAAATATTTGTTCAAAGAGTGACTGAATCATTCAACAACCGAAATAGAACTAGACAGTTTCCCTGAAATGCCTTGAATTGAACACAGCTTTTCCCAAGGAAAGGAAAATTTTAAAAAATTATCTTATAAGGAAATAAAGTAGACAAATCTTTATATAGAATACAAATATATACATACTTTAAAATACACTCTTCCAAAAGTTTCTCTAAAAGGCAGCTCGCTGTCTGGAAATCCTATGGGAAGAGTGAATTATCACTCTAGGTCCTGGATGAAGGTCTTTGATAAATGCAAGGGACCATGGTAAATTCACTTTTATATTCCTTTTTCTTTTGTGCTAACATTAAGGTTTTTTTTGAGGACTCTGTAGTGTCCTAAAAAAAAAAAAGATGTTTAAAAATAAAGTATAGAGTGCTCAGTATTCTTTAGATGTTAAAAAAAAAAAAGTGAGCCGAAACTGGTTTGGTTCAGTGGATAGAACGTGGGTCTGCGGATTGGACTGAAAGGTCCCAGGTTCGATTCAGGTCAAGGGCATGTACATTGGTTGCGGGCACATCCCTGGTAGGGGTGTGCAGGAGGCAGCTGGTTAATGTTTCTCTCTCATCAACGTTTCTAGCTCTCTATCCCTCTTCCTTCCTCTCTGTGGAAAATCAATGAAATATATTTTTAAAAAATGTGAGTAATAATGCAAATCCATGTCTGAGAATGTTGATTGATCAATTAAGTCTCTTCTATATTTAAGATAGCTTCCAGGATTCCCAGGGTAGGAGACTTTCTTTTTTTTATAGAATTTATTTATTGATTAAGTTATTTCATATTAATTACATATTCTCCCATTATTCTCCCCCCACACTCAGGCCCTCCCCCCTACCCTCCACCCCCATTGTCTGTGTCCATTGGTTAGGCTTATATGCATGCATACAAGTCCTTTGGTTGATCTGTCCCCCTTACCCTCACCCTCCCCTACCTTCCCTCTGAGGTTTGATGGTCTGATTGATGCTTCTCTGTCTCTAGATCTGTTTTTGTTCATCAATTTATGTTGTTCATTATATTCCATAAATGGGTGAGATCATGTGGTATTTATTTTTCTGTGACTGGCTTATTTCACTTAGCATAATGATCTCCCACTGTTGCAAATGGTAAGAACTCCTTTTTTACTGCAGCATAGCATTCCATTGTTTAGATATACCACGGTTTTTAAATCCACTTATTTACTGATAGGCACTTAGGCTATTTCCAAATCTTAGCTATGGTGAATTGTCCTGCTATGAACATAGGGGTGCATATATCTTTTCTGATTGGTGTTTCTAGTTTCTTGGGATATAATCCTAGAAGTGGGATTACTGGGTCAAATGGGAGCTCCATTTTTAGTGTTTTTGTTTGTTTGTTTGTTTGTTTTTAGGAAACTTTCTACTGTTCTCCACAGTGGCTGCACCAGTCTGCATTCCCACCAGCAGTACACCAGGATTCATTTTTCTCTGCATCCTTGCCAGCACTTGTCGTTTGTTGATTTGTTGATGATAGTCATTCTGACAGGTGAGAGATGGAACCGCATTGTCATTTTGATTTGCATCTTTCAGATAATTAGTGACTTTGAGCATGTTTTCATACCTCTTTTGGCCTTCCTTCTGTCTTCTTTCAAAAAGTATCTATTTTGGTCCATTGCCCTTTTTTTTTTTTTTTTGGTTGTTTATCTTTTGTTAAGTTGTATGAGTTTCTATAAATGTTGGAGATTAAACCCTTATCGATGATAAAATTGGCAAATATGTTCTTCCATACAGTGGGCTTTCTTGTTCTTTTGTTGATGGTTTCTTTTGCTGTGCAAAAGCTTTTTATTTTTATGTAGTCCCATTTGTTTATTTTCTCTTTAGTTTCCATTGCCCTAGGAGCAGTATCAGTGAAGAAATTGCTTCAGCATACGTATGTCTGAGATTTTGCTGCCTGTAGATTCCTCTAATATTTTTATGGTTTCCTGTCCTATGTTTAAGACCTTTATCCATTTTGAGTTTACTTTCATTGTATAGCAAAAAAAAAAAAAAGCTCTATCAATGGGATGACTAGGATATATGATGAATACATAGTATTTTTCATAAGTTCTCCAAACTATCAGTCATGTTCAGATACTTGCATTTTACTAAAAAGAAATCATTAAAAACAAGATAAACTTCTGCACAAAATAGCCCCAACTATCTCAACTCTAAGTTATTTTGTAGATCATGCAATTGCAGTATAACTTTCCATGTATTTCAAAACAGTTTCCTAAAACATCTCAAATTTAAAAAAATATTTATTTATATGTAGCTTTGATGAGAATATTCCCTTTGGTTTGACTGAGTCTGCATTTTATACCCCATTTTCACTAAGTTTATTTTCTCAACATCCCTGTAAGGGAGGTCCATTTCGAAGATGAAGACTGAGACTCCAAGATGCCATTTGTCCTCAGCCCCACAGCTGCTATTATGCAGTAAAATCTGGATTAGAAACCAGCACTTCTGACTACAAGTCCACTGCCCACTTACTGCACAAGGCTGTGGACTTCTGTGTGGTTGTCGGTCATTGAATATGGATGTGACTTGCAGTTATAAAGAGGACTGTTGCTCAACTTCTGTGTCAATCTCAACTGCAGAAAGAGTAAAGGAAGTAATATAGGCAGGTTGAGGCAAGAAAAAGAAAGATATTTGGAATGATATGAGAAAGGGGAAGAGGAGAGAAATAGAGGAGGCAGGGGGGAGAAAGAGCCCATATCAGCTTTCAGAACACTTCCTTAGAGTCTACTCCCTTCCACACCCACAGATCCCATGACACCTTAAGTGCTTCTGCCACGTACTTCCCTAGAATACTGTCTCTCTCTCATTATGGCTCTTACCACATTATATTACCTGTTGAACTATTTCCTTATTTAGTAAGTTCTGCATTGGCAGGCAATATGATTCACACCACCGAGTCTGGCATGTAATATGTACTTACCAGATATATTTTGAATGCATTAATACATGGAGAGGGCATAAAATAATACCATGGACTGCTTAGATGTCATTACACTTTCCTCCATGTCTATGCTGCAGGCAAGGGGTCTTGATGCTGGAATGCTGCTTGAATGTGAATCAGAAATGGTTGGATCTTTAGGAGTTGCCATTTGGACTGATTAAATGTTATTAAAAAATGTAATGTACATTGAACACTCTAAATGAATTAAGAGGACAATTTCCTCTCTATGGAGGTTATTTTTTTTCTTCTGTTGTTGTTCTTCCTGAGTGATCACTGCGTGTACTCTGCTTCTTTGTGGTAGAGTTTTCACAATTACATAATTGACCATGATTCATGTTAAACTCATGTTAGAAAATGAATTTGTTTCCTAATAGTGAATCTGTCTGACAGTGGAAAGTTTATTTCTTTTTCTCTGTTAATTTGATTAGAAAGCCAGTGTTTTATTCTCCTATAATAACAATGGCTCTCATGTTTTTGATCTGCCTGAGGTCATTTATACCTCAAGAAGCTTTATGTGTCTTTTCCTGGGTTATAAGAATATATCTATTAAAGCAATAGGTAATTACATTAAAAATCGGTGAGAAAAAAAAAAAGTCTCCTTGGGGACAAAAGCAATTTATTTAATTGAGTTTATGTTATAACTTATAAGAAAATTTTGAACTTTATGGTACTCTAGAAAAATTCTTTAAGGACTTTTTTCTTTTCCTATTTAAGTGTTACTTAAGCTGGAAAATAGGCACATGTTTTTAGACCACAGAAAATCATAAAATACAACTCTTCAGCTTACTTTGGTGTTAATTTCTTTGACTGAATTTTGTAATATAAATCCTGCTATTAACATCAACTCAAACAAGCAGATGTTTTGTTTTTCTGAAGCTTAGTGCCCCTTTAAAATTCTAAGTTTCTGAGACACAAATCCTAGTCCACTTGGTAAATAGTCCAAAAATGTTCCTAGTTACTGAATAAGTCATTTCATTTTATTAAACTTGAATTAAAAGACAGTTGTGTGTGTGTGTGTGTGTGTGTGTGTGTGTGTGTGTGTTTATATGTGTGTTCTTTTCTTTGGGAATGCATCTTAAATGGTAAAAATGTCATCTAATGGAAACCTTTGGATTGTGTGGGCTGATATGGCACCCTCGGCAGGACAGTTGCGAGGCTGGGATAAGGTCTGAGACTTCTCAAGAAAAGGCAACATTTTATAAGATTATTTGATCAAGTCTATCTCTCTTGTTTAATATTTTAGATCAGTATTTGGTTTAGTGGTGTGTTTTTTTTATACCTCTTCTTTCTTTTTTTTCTTCTTCTCTTCTCCCTCATCTCTATCCCCACTTATTTAGTGATGTCTATTTAATGTGCTGGCTTATCTGTAGCAAGGCCAAGATCAGGCAAGGGAAGTCCTGGTTGTCACATTGGTGAAGAGAAAGCAGTGGCCCAGGATGATGTGAAGCCCACTGCAGCCATAATTAACAGCCATTTTTCCCAGATGGAGGATGAATTTCAATGGAACAAAAGGCAAGGCTACAATGCCTCATCACTTTTCCTGAGTGATCAACTGAGTATACTCTGCTTCTTTGTGGTAGAGTTTTCACAATTACATAATTGGCCATGATTTATGTTAAACCCATGTTAGAAAATTAATTTGTTTCCTAATTTATTTTTTGTGAAGATTATTTGTCTTTGCTAACTTTGAAAAAAAAAAAACACAAACACACTCAGTTTATATTCAAGAAATGAAGATAACAGTCCCATAATCAGGTACTGAGCCAAAACATGATGAATCTATAAAGAATAAGAAAGTATGGTTGGTCCTCCAACTTAAGGAATTTTAAATGAGAAAAAATGTTAATATTTGTATCATCTGTTACAATTTACAAGGCACTTCAGTACACATGACTTCATTTACTTTGTAAAATGAAGAAGATAGTAATCACATAAAGTCCAAAGTCCCCGGTGACGCAGGCTGATGACAGGTAAGACAGGACAGATTTGCTGTTGTTGTTCAGACTCCACAGCAAATGTGATCTTAACTGTGAGATTGTGTAGTGTTTTAATTTTAATATTTTCCTTAATAGTTACAAATTCTGAAATACTTAAACATACAAAGAGTTTGGAAAATAACACACACACATACATACCACTACTAAGTTGAGTGAAGATGTTAATATTTTCTCTGTATTTGTTTCAACTCCTCCCTCCCCCAAACACCCTCTTGTTTTTTGAACAATGTACTACACTTGACAAAATAAACAAAAATGCACTGAAAAGTGTTGCTCTAATTCCTAGCTATCTCCTACTAAAACTCTACAGGTAGTAACCACTTCTGTCAACTATTGTTTTCCTGTCTCTCCCTTTTGTTTCAACAAAGAGCATTTACTGACTGCTTAGTTCCAGGGACATATGAGTAACAAATAATAAACATCCCTTGGCCATTAGATTCTAGAGAGTGAGGGATATAGTGAAAGTACACAAGAGTAGAAGGATAATTATAAAAGGCAATACGTTCTTTAAACAAAGTAAAGAGTACTGACAAGTCAGTGGCTCTCAGACATGAGTGGCCACTAGAGTCATTCTGTTGTTTTGTGTTATTTTATTTTATTTTTTAAAATATATTTTATTGATTTTTCACAGAGAGGAAGAGAGAGGGATAGAGAGTTAGAAACATCGATGAGAGAGAATCATTGATCAGCTGCCTCTTGCACACCCTCCACCATCTTGCCCGCAACCATTGTACATGTCCTTGCCCAGAATCGAACCTGGGACCTTTCAGTCTGCAGGCCGATGCTCTATCCACTGAGCCAAACCAGTCCCAGCTGTTTTGTGTTATTTTAATACTGTGTCAATACATCCACACTGTAAATATAAACATACTACAGAAAACTATATAATAAAGAGAGCATATATCTCCCAATTGCTTTTCCTCAGAAGTTACTTTGTAATATGTATTTGCATTGCTTAAGATAGTTTATATAGAAATTCAAACATGAATATAGATAAACTAGTGACCCAGGGCATGAAATTCGTGCACATTAAAAGGGGAGTAATTAGAGGAAATAAATTAATATTGCTATTTGCCCTTTCTCTATAACAGAAGTGTCAGAGATGAAAGAAAATTAGTAAAATATACATGAAAACCTTCCTCCTGTCAGAGTCTGGAGCACACCACGGGACCCAAAGTCAAGTTCCTGCCCACCCTCATGCATCTCAAAATCCAGACCTGCTCCCCCTCCCCTATTAGGCTAGATCCAAACCTGGTCAGTCCCACCCTTGTCAAGCCCTGCCAGGAAGGGGGCATAGCCTCAGGTCCCCTGGCCTGGAGCCAGAACAGGGGGCATGGCCTGAGGTCCTCCAACACAGACCAGGGCAGGGGGCATGCATTGAGGTCTTCTATCAAGCTCCTCCAGGTGGGGAACACTACCTAGATCCCCTGTCAAGCCCCACTGGGTGGGGGGCATGGCCTGAAGTCCCCCAGCCCAGCACCGGGAAGGGGGCACAGCCTCAGATTCTTCATCAAGCCCCGCTAGGTTGGGGCATGGCCTAGCCCAGCACCAGGATGGAAAGTGCACCTTGAGGTCCCTGTCAAGCCCCACCAGGCAGGGGGCACGGCCTCAGGTCCCCTGGCCTGGCACTGGAGCTGGAGTGTGGCCTGAGGTCCCCCAGCCTGACACAAGGGCGGGGGGCACAGCCTGAGGTGCGCTGTCAAGCCCCATAGGGAAAGGGGGAGGGCATAGCCTCAGGTCTCTGCTGATTGCTCATTAAGGCTTCTTATGGGAACTTGGCCTCAGCTATGGGTGCAGCCATCTTTGTGATGGAGAGATGGTCAACTAGCATATTCCCTCTTTATTAGATAGGATATATATTAAGATATTAAAATACATTTTCTTTTCATTTTAGAATTTCTGTTCAGGTTCCAAAAGTCTAGAACAATAAAATAGGTACCAAGTTCTCCCCACATAGTGAAGCAGGATACTAGACTGTCCACATAGGATGTACTCAGAAGCTGTAAATTCTATGTGGCTGCTATTGGCCCATTACTCAGCAGTAGACTATAAATTTGGAGAGTTGTTTTTCTGTTTTATGGATTTCTTTTCCATGAGGGACCGTGTAGAGATTTTTCCTCTTCACACTGGCCTATGGGGGAAAGGATGCTTCACAAGAATTACTTAGAGGTCTTGACCTGTGTTGCTTGGAGTTTTGAGGGCACAGGGACCCAGACTCATGTTTGCAAAGTCAAGGGAAAGAGATTCCTGAGAGAGAGGTGATGCAGGGCAGCAAGTACCTGTTTTCTGAGAGAGAAGAAGGGGGAGAGGGCAAATGTGGGTGAAATGATCCTACCTCAAGTCATCTTAAAAGCAGGGACCAGCAGTTAGAAGTCCTAAACGTTAAATGAAACCCACAGAAGAGAAAAGCGATTGTGCATCCACTACAATCCAGGGGGACCAATGCCTGGTTTTTATCCTTTAAGTCTGACTCTAGAAAGATCAATAATAGCAGCTACTAGGTGGGGGAAAAGGACTGTACAAGAAAGAAAGGAAAATAGAGAAGATAATTATGTTCCTCATTTTCTCTCCCCTATTCTAAGCTTCTAAGCCTGAAGCTAGCTAGCCCTAGTCTCAGGTTTAGGAGAATGAGGAGTTACTTATTTTAAATTTTTAAATTAATTTTTAATGTAACATTTATATTTATAGTACAGTGCACAACTCTTAGGGAAGAAGTAATTTTCTTTTTAAAAATATTTTTATAGATTTTTAGAAAGAGAGGAAGGGAGAGGGAGGAAGAGAAAGAGAAACATCAATGTGAGAGTGAAACATCAATAGGCTGCCTCCTGCACACCTCCTACCAACTATCCACCCCACAGCCAGGCATGTTCCCTAACTGGAATCAAACCTTTGGTGCACAGTTGATGTCCAACCAACTAAGCCATACTGTCCAGAGCAGGGAAGGAGCAATTTTAACTTAAATTTTAAATTATAACCATTGACAGGTGTTGGTAAAATTGGATCTTTCCTTAAAAACCAAGATCTTTAGCACTTGCCAATTTTTTCTTATGTAAATACTTCCACTCTGGCCAAGCTACCAAAACTTTAAAAACTATGGTGAAACAATCTCTTAAGTATAGACAAATTTAAAATATAACTGAAATGGTGTAAGCTAGTTTGAGTAAGCAGAGAATAGAAAAGCTATGGAAGGAGTTTCTCCATGTGGAGTCTTGGGTAGGGGTTCACGTGAGGGAAAGAACAGGCTCATAGAATCAATTCAGTTTAGGGTGATGAGAAAGAACTACATATCTGAATCAAGGTTCTTCAGAGAAACAGAATCAACAGGAGATACCATCTATCTATCTTTATATATTTCTATCTATCATCTATCCATATCTATTTATCTATCTATCTATCTATCTATCTATCATCTATCTATCCATCTATCTAACATCTATTTATATATCTAGCTACCCACCTACAACATATCTATAATAAGAAATTGGCCTATGCAATTATGGAGGTTGAGAAATCTTAAGATCAGCATTGGGCAAGCTGGAGACCCAGGAAAGCCCCTGATATAGTTCTAATCTGAGTCTGAAAGTCTGATAATTAGAAAGAGCTAACGATGTATGTTTCAATCTAAGTCCAAGTCCAGAAAAGGGAGAAGACCCATGTCCCAGATCAAAGACAGTCAGGTGGATAGTGAGAACCTATTTGTTCTTTTCAGGCCTTCAGTGGTTTGGGGAATGACAATCTACTTTCCTCCACCTACTGATTCAAATGCCAGTCTCATCTGGAAACACTGTCATGGACACACTAGAAATAACGTTTAACCAAATATCTGGCATCCTTTGGCCCAGTTAATACCCGAAAATAACCATCATAATATTATTATTGAACTCAACTAACTGAGTTTAAATATCCAGGAACATTATGTTAAAAGGGACTTTTCCTGAATGTTGGCTAAAGGTGAAAGCTGAAAACAACAACATAAGTATTTCCATATTCTAAAGCGAATTATAAATGTATCTCTTCCTTTCACATGATGAAAAAGCTAGTCTCTCCACTAGCAGGACTAATTTCTAGAACATATTGAAGAGAAAATCACAGTTTAGAAAGATTATTTTTTCAAAAGCAATTTATAGGAATAATAACATTTTGACTTTTTTCTTCCCAGAGAGGAGTGTGCCTCCTGTCCTACTCCAATGAGAATCTCTAAGTCAAGAAACACATGGAAATTGGGCAGGCATGTACTAGATATTGACTGAGCTGAAGAATTATGGACTGAGGTATAGCCATGTGCCTTGATGAAAACTTCAGGTATGACCTCAGTGCAAGTTCCCTTGGGGTTGGGAGTACACATGATTATAGGGATTAGTGGTTGCTTCTCACCTGAAAAATTCTGAAAGTGGGAAGCTAGGATGGTGAGGACTGAAGGTCACAGTTTGGTAAGCTGCCCTGCCAACCATTGGCAGGCAAATGAAGCATGTTATTTCTGGAACATCAAGGGAAATTTAGGATGATGGCTAGGTCTGAGCAATCTTAAAAGAAGCTCATGCCAGAGAACCACCCTATGGGCCATGGCCCTCCAATGGAAAGGGTCCATCTTATAATTTCCAACAGAAGTATCTGAACATGCCACTGCCAAAATATTCTGATCCAGTAGACCTAGGATGTAGCTTTTAAAAATATTTTCCCAATTATGTCTAATATTGAGACAAGTTTATGAGTTACTGGATTTTTAGGTGATAACCTCTATGAGCATCCCTCCAACATGCTACCTCTCTACAGATATCGATATAATAAACAATCTAGAAATAGTATACTCCCAAGCTTCTTGGAAACCACATATATAAAATGGGAATAAAGATGCAATTATAGAAATTATTTTTAAAATTTTTCCTTACTGCTCAAACAAGTGCATACTCTATTACTTCTAAATATAATCTTTCTCTTTAATATATTGTTGTTACATAGAAACTGAAAAATCAGCTATTAAGAAAATATGTAATTGTTCTTAATTCTACCCTGCTTTAGAAATTAGAAGAATTAAAATTCAATAAAACATACTTGTTTTCTGATATTTCTGTAAAATGATTTTTTGTTAATCCTTACCTGAGGACAATTTTCCATTGATATTTAGAGAGAGGGTAGAAGGAAGGGGGAGAGACAGAAAAAGAAAAATCGATGTAAGAGAGGGGCACATAGATTGGTTGCCTCCCACATGCAGCCTGTCCAGGGCTAGGGAGCAAGCCTGCAACCAAGGTACATGCCCTTGACTGGAATTGAACCCAGGACTCTTTAGTCCACAGGTCAATGCTCTATTCAATGAGCCAAACCAGATAAGGCTTAAAAGGATTTTGACCTAATATTTCAGCATCTTCTGTAATTTTTAGCAATCTTAGTTAAACTCACATTCTATATAATAAAGATATAATATGCAAATGGTTGTTATGCTGTGAAGTGTAATGACCGACCGCATAACAACCGGATCACAAATCAGCAGGAGGGTGGGGCCGCAAGATACAAGGAGGGGGCAAGGCAGCAAGCTATAAGGTGGGACAGGAGGGTGGGAGGAGCTATAGGAGGGCGGGGTAATGGACAGAGAGCTACAGGAGGGTGGCAGTGAGTTACTTGGCTACAAGCGGGTGGCAGAGAGCTACAGGAGGGGGCAGGGCAGCAAGCAATGAGGGAGGGCAGCAGGAGGATATATAAGGGATCTACAAGAGGGTGAGGCAGTTGGGTGGAGAGCTACTGGAGGGTGGCAGTGAGCTACTGGCGAGCTACTGGCACATGGATTTGTGTGCAGGGCTACTAGTCTTAATAAAAAAAAACACACACAAAAAAACCAAAACAAACAAAAAAAAACCTAGGATCGTAAAATCCAAAATGACTGAAGGCTCGACTGACCAGAAGTCAGTTCTGGGTTGCCATGGTGACTCAGCACTGACTTCCCCACCCCTAGAGGCACCGCAATCCAGCACTGACTGCTAAGAGGGCTGTGAATCAGGCCCAAAGGGAGGCCTGGAGAGAGAGAAGCAGGGTCTGATCCTGCTTCTGTTGATCAGCCCTTGCCTCTCTCTTTCTCTTGGGGCCTGGCCAGCAGCCGCACCTCTCCTTCTCTCTGGCCTCCACTGAGAGCCCTGCCTCTCTGATCAGGTCCATTTATAGGTCCGGATAGGTGACTGGCATAGAAACCAACCACTCAGAACCTACCATGGGTGAAGTGCAAGGAGCCAATGGCTGCCTAGGAGGTAGAGCTTTTGACACTGACTGGCATAGAAACCAACCAATCAGAACCTAATCTGGGTGAACTGAGAAGGCAGAACCTAAGGTGGGGGCTGGGGAGGGGTTTTAAGGGCAATAGCTGTTGGTGTAAGGTGTAAGAAAGTGGTTTAATTTTTTAATGACTGGTTTAGTAGTATAGTGCATATGACTGGCTATCAGTCCAATATAGGGATTGTGTATTTTTGTCTGCCAAGAGCATCTCCTCCTGATGAAAAAGGCTTTTCCTCCCAATTTAAGCAATCCTAAACTATATAATCTATCTATATTACTAAAAGGGTAATATGCTAATTAGACTGTGTCAACCAGACATCTTCTGGACATCCAAGTTCCTTCCAAAGAAAGCCATGGTGGTGAGGGTCAAGGCAGAGGCCATTATTGGCAATCAGGCTGGCAGGGGAGGGCAGTTGGGAGTGAGATCAGGCCTGAAGGGGAAGTCAGTTAGGGGCAATCAGGTAGGCAGGCAGAGATAATTAGGGGTGATCAGGCAGAGAGGTTAGGGGTAATCAGGCAGGTAGGCAAAGGGGTTACAGGCAATCAGGCAGGCAGGCGGGTGAGTGGTTAGGAGTCAGTGGTCCAAGTTTGTGAGAGGGATAACCGACGGCCAGTTTAGGGATTGGGCCTAAACCAATGGTCAGACATCCCCTAAGGCACATGTGTCAAACACAAGGCCCGCGGGCCAAATCCGTCCCGCCAGGCCTTGCAATGTGGCCCGCACCGCGCTGTCATCACTGCACTCCGCTGCGTTTCCATCACAATGACAGTTTATGACTGTTCAGTAAACCATTCGGCCCGCAATTTAGGCTGGATTTTAGATTTTGGCCCCTTCTCTGATTGAGTTCGACACCCCTACCCTAAGGGATCCCTGATTGGAGAGGGTGCAGGCTGGGCTGAGGGAACACCTTCCCACCCCACCCCACCCCCCGTGTGCACAAATTTTGTACACCAGGCCACTAGTATAATGCATATTATCAAACAGAAGATAACACTTGAAAGGTATACACAATCTCATGGAAATAAGATTTTGCTACTGATGCTATTTGTTTTAAGGGTAATTTTTTCCTGTGTTTTAAAATATTTTGTGCACTATAATGAGAAGGGCAGTGGGGTTTAGCAAAGTAGGCTGTGATAGATGGGGATAAATCCACTGGCCTGAATACATGTACCTGCAGCTGAAGCCAGTTTAGCCCTGACAGCTGTGCTTCACTAGATGCTTTTAGGGGAATGTAATTCCTAAAATTACTTTTCCTTATTACCATTTTGAGACACTGCCCAGGGAAATGGCCAAGACCTGTGCTTTTATGACACATAGCTGGCTTCAGTGATTTATTCATTAGCTTTGATTTCTAATCTATTAAAAAGGTTCATCTCTGAATAGTTTGAGCTTTCCTAGTGTGTAGCTTTTGTAACCTTTGAGGGGCCTGCCATATGACTATGGACTATACAACACTGGCTAAAAGGCACATCCTTGAATCTCTCAAAAATGAGCAACTAGAAAAACAGCAACAGAAAGCAAGCAAACTAAAAAAAAATTAAAAACACAGGGTTCTCTAGTCTTTCTTTTGGATAAGAGGAAGTCTGTTTTTTTTGTTTTTTGTTTTTTTGTTTTGTTGTTTTTTTACATGTAGAAACAAATCAGATAAAGATTCCTTTCTCTCTAATCTCCACACACAATCTTTCCCTTCCATCTTAATACCAAATGCCAGCCAACTGACACTGATCTCCTAAATTTTCCCCCTTAAATTCTTAATCTGGTGTTATGCTCCTTCAAACAGATCCATGTAATAAAAGATTACACAGATTCCCTAACTTGGGAAACAGTGAAACATATTCATACCCAGACCACATCTAGTTCAGAATGTGTTCATCAGCTGTGGATACTGCAGAATTATTGATGCTCACATTTTCCACCGGAGCAGATACTATTTGAATGTGTTCAGATTCTTAATTTCACCCGAAGAAACCTCTTAGCCATTGGCCTCCTGGAATTAATTTACTATGTGTATTGTACTCATCATTATCCATCCAGGATAATATGATTAACCTGTTGCAAGTGTTTGGATGGACTGACTAACAAGTTTAGAAATTGCCTTATTTATTTATTTATTATTATTATTTTTTTTCTATTGGCAAAAGTACCCTTCAAGGCTCACAAAGCCAGAGATTAAATAGGATATCAGAAATGAAGCTTTATTATTATTATTATTATTATTATTATTATTTATTGATTAAGGTATCACATATATGTCCTTATCCCCCCAATGCTCTCCCCACCCCCCAACTCATGCCCTCATCCCTCTGGTGACTGTGTCCATTGGTTAGGCTTATATGCATGTAAGTCCTTTGGTTGATCTCTCCCCCTTATCCCCATCCTCTCCTACCTTCTCTCTGAGGTTTGACAATCTGATTGATGCTTCTCTGTCTCTGGATCTGTTTTTGTCCATCAGTTTTATGGCAGAACGAGGTATGTATTTTAATGCCCCCACCCCCGTAAAAAAAAAAAAAAAAAAAAAAAAGAAAGAAATGAAGCTTTGTTAGACAAACCCAATGGAAGACAGTCCCCAACAACACAGGGAAGTAGACATTAGCCTATTTAGAATATTGCCATCCAGTGTCCAAATGAAATATTACAGTTTTGACCTATCACCCCCCACAAGACCAACCCCCTAGAATAAAACATTATTCTGTCTATGGCCTACCTTTGTGCTTAGATATGAAGAGAATATGATAGTAACTCAACAAAGTGAAGGATCAGGTCAGAGAAGTCAGAGATGGCTACCTCTGAGATTCCTAAACTTTCCTGGACATAATTTCTTCTAATTTTGTGAGTATTAGAGGACACAGAATGCAAAAATACTTCAAGTGCTTGCGTATAACAGGTATTTAGCAAATGTTAATTTATTTTCCTTTTGCCAAGTAAAAATATGCAGAAATGACTCAAGAGAGAGGTACAAAAGCCACTTTGATATGCACATTGTTTTGTGTATTAAGACATGTTTGGGCAAATTTTTAGCTCTTGGGTACCATGAAGCTACTCCATGAAGATGCTGGACTAATATGTTCAAGTCAACATAATAAACTAAACTAATGAACCTCCACAATGATCTCAGTGCCACTTTTACTAGTAGGTTTAATATTGTTTAATGCCATCATCACTTTCCCAGTTTCCCAGCCTGGAAATCATGCAGCGCATCTGTGATTTTTTTTTTATCATCCCTTGCCAATAGGTCGCTAAATCATGTTAATACTGCTTCCAAAAATATTTTTCACATTTGTTCCCTTATATCTAGGCCTTTGTCACTACCTTATGATTTTTGCATGAATTATTGCAACTGCCTCTTAGTGACCCCCTTGCCTCTCACCTCTCCAATTGAATATCTCCTACAATGAACAATCTAATCACATCCCTACAGAACTAGCCAAGCTTCTTTTTTTCTTTCCAACATCATGTAATCTAGTCTAAAAAATTAATGCCCTTTCTCACAGATCTTCTTACTTCAATTCTAGTGATATCTCAGCTTTTTCTGTGTAGTTTCCCTAGGTTTGTCAAAACAAAGTACAAATGCAGGTATAGAGTGATGAAACCTTTCATGACCAAGGTGTTGTTGATATAATCTCTCACCATTCACATCCTACTTCAAATATTTTGTTCTACAGGCTATATCTACTTACAGTTCTTCAACCATCCTCTCTCTCTAATTCTTTTGTTGTAGATGTATCACCATTGTCTGCCTATTTCCTTTTCCTTCTTTAGGACTTATTTTAGGTCTCAACTTATCTAGAAAGTTAGATGCTTCTTATTTAGATGATCAAATAATTGTGTGAAAATTTGTCATATTCTTCATTTCACATAATTAAAACCAGTTTATTACCTATTACTACTACTTTATTCTCAGTTCTCAGAAATTCTTAGAAGTGCTCAGAGGCAGATCAATTTATCAAAAGTCGTATCACTGAAAACAAATCTTTGAAAACCAGTTGGTCTCTTGGTGAATTAACCAAGTGCAAATTGGCTTAGAATGCAATTTTCTTAAGGAAAAGCCTCACTTTTTAATTTTGGTGTCCCAAATTTGTAGTCTAGTACCTACTACAGCAGGCATTCCATAAATAATCCCCCAATGAAATTCAATTATTACTCACTATATGTCTCCAAATGTTATTAATTTTATTTTATTTTTTAAATATATATTTTATTGATTTTTTATTTTATTTTTACATATTTTATTAATTTTTCCCCCCTCCTTCCCTCCCACACATCCCCTCCCTCCCCAGAGCTTTTTGTCCATTGGTTGTACTTATATGCATGTACACAAGTCCTTCAGTTGATCTATTATCTCCCCCAGATCCTCCTCCCCTCTCCACTGAAATTTGACAATCCGCTTGTTGCTTTACTGTCTCTGTATCTATCTTTTGGTTCATCAGTTTATAATGATCTTTATTATCCACAAATGAGTGAGGTCATGTGATGTTTCTCTTTCATTGATTGGCTTATTTCACTCAGCATGATGTTCTCCAATTCCATCCAGGTTGCTGCAAATGATGAGAATTCCTTCTTTTTTATGGCAGCATAGGATTCCATTGTGTAGATGTACCATAGTTTTTGGATCCAATCATCTGCTGACGGGCACCTAGGCTGTTTCCAAATTCTGGCTATTGTAGATTGTGCTGCTATGAACATAGGGGTGCATATATCCTTTCTGATTGGTGTTTCTAGTTTCTTGGGATATATTACTAGGAGTGGATTACTGGATCAAATGGGAGTTCCATTTTCAGTTTTTTGAGGAAATTCCACACTGTTCTCCACAGTGGTTGCACCAGTCTGCATTCCCACCAGCAGTGCACGAGGGTTCCTTTTTCTCCGCAACCTCGCCAACACTTGTCATTTGTTGATTTGTTGATGTTGGCCATTCTGACAGATGTGAGATGGTACCGCATTGTTGTTTTGATTTGCATATCTCGGATAATTAGTGACTTTGAGCATGTTTTCATGTGCCTTTTGGCCTTCCTTCTGTCTTCTTTTGAAAATATTCTATTTAGGTCCATTGCCCATTTCTTAATTGGATCATTCATCTTCCTTTTATTTAGTTGTATCAGCTGTCTGTAGATGTTGGAGATTAAACCTTTATCAGTGGTGTTATTTGCAAATATGTTCTCCTACACCGTGGGCTTTCTTGTTGTTTTGTTGATGGTTTCTTTTGCTATAAAAAAGCTTTTTTATTTTGATGTAGTCCCATTTGTTTATTTTCTCTTTAGCTTCCATTGCCCTAGGGGCAGTATCAGTGAAGAAGTTCTTTTGGCATACGTCTGAGATTTTGCTGCCTGTGGATGCTTCTAGTATTTTTATGGTTTCCCGTCTGATGTTTAAGTCCTGCATCCATTTTGAGTTTATTTTTGTGTATGGTGTAACTTGGTGATCTAGTTTCATTCTTTTGCATGTGTCTGCCCAATTTTCGCAACACCATTTATTGAAGAAACTGTCTTGACTCCATTGTATATTCGTGCCTCCTTTGTCAAATATTAATTGAGCATAGTGATTTGGGTTGATATCTGGATTCTCAATTCTATTCCATTGATCTATATGTCTGTTCTTGTGCCAGTACCAGGCTGTTTTGGGAACAGTGGCTTTGTAATACAGTTTGAAGTCTGGTATTGAGATCCCTCCTACTTTACCCTTCTTTCTCAGGATTGCTGTGGTTATTCGGGGTCTTTTATTGTTCCAAATGAACTTTTGGAGAGTGCTTTCTAGGTCAGTGAAATATGCCATTGGTATTTTAATGGGGAGTGCATTGAACCTATAGATTGCTTTAGGAAGTATGGACATTTTGATGATGTTGATTCTACCAATCCATGAACATGGTACGTTCTTCCATCTCCTTACATCTTCCTCTATCTCTTTTTTCAGTGTTGTGTAGTTTTCTGCATATAGGTCCTTTACTTCCTTAGTTAAATTTATTCCTAGGTATCTTAATTTTTTTGGTGCGATGGTAAATGGAATTGCTTTTTTAGTCTCTGTTTCTGTAGTTTCACTGTTGGTGTATAGAAATGCCATGGATTTCTTGGCATTAATTTTGTATCCTGCTACATTGCCAAATTCATTTATTAAGTCAATTAGTTTTTTAATGGAGTCTTTTGGTTTTTTTATGTACAATATCATGTCATCTGCAAATAAGGATAACTTTACTTCTTCTTTTCCAATTTGGATGCCTTTTATTTCCTCCTCTTGTCTAATTGCAATGGCTAGTACTTCCAGTACTATGTCAAACAGGAGTGGCGAGAGTGGGCATCCCTGTCTTGTTCCTGTTCTTAGAGGGAATGGTTTTAGTTTTTGCCCATTGAGTATAATGTTGGCTGTGGGTTTATCATATATGGCTTTTATTATTTTGAGGTATGATCCTTGTACTCCCACCTTGTTAAGAGTTTTTATCAGGAAAGGGTGTTGGATTTTATCAAATGCTTTTTCTGCATCAATTGATATGACTATATGATTTTTATCTTTCAATTTGTTTATGTGATGTATCACATTTATTGATTTGCGGATATTGTATCATCCTTGCATTCCTGGAATAAATCCTACTTGGTCATGGTGTATGATCTTTGTGATGTTCTTCTGGAGTCGATTTGCTAGAATTTTGTTGAGGATTTTGGCATCTATGTTCATGAGGGATATTGGCCTGTAATTCTCTTTCATTGAGTTGTCTTTATCTGTTTTTGGTATTAGGGTGATGCTGGCTTCATAGAAGGAGTTTGGAAGTGTTCCTTCCTCTTGGATTTTTTTGAATAGTCTGAGGAGGATAGGTTTTAGTTCTTCCTTGAATGTTTGGTAAAACTCTCCTGTGAAGCCATCTGGCCCTGGGCTTTTGTTTGCTGGAAGCTTTTTGATGACTGTTTCAATTTCTTCCCAAGACACTGGTCTATTGAGATTTTTAGATTCTTCCTGATTGAGTTTTGGAAGTTTGTATTTTTCTAGGAATATGTCCATTTCCTCCAGGTTGTTCAGTTTGTTGGCATAGAGTTGTTCGTAGTATTTTGTAACAATCGGTTGTATTTCGGTGGGGTCTGTTGTTATTTCACCTCTTTCATTTCTGATTTTGTTTATTTGGGTCCTCTCTCTTTGTTTCTTGGTTAGCATGGCTAGAGGTCCATCTATCTTGTTTATTCTTTCAAAGAACCAGCTCTTGGTTTTGTTGATCTTATGTATTGTTTTTTTGGTCTCTATGTCGTTTATCTGTGCTCTGATTTTTGTTATTTCCTTCCTTCTGCTTACACTGGGCTTTTCTTGTTGCTCCATTTCTAACTCTTTGAGTTGTAGAGTTAGATCATCTGTTACCCTTTTTTCTAGTTTTTTTGCAATAGGCTTATAAGGATATGAACTTTCCTCTCAAAACTGCTTTTGCTGTGTCCCATAGATTTTGGATTGTTGTGTTTTCATTGTCATTTGTTTCCAGGATGTTTTTAATTTCTTCCTTGATTTCTCTGGTAACCCAGTCCTTGTTTAATAGCATGCTGTTTAGTCTCCATGTGTTTGATTTCTTTGGATTATTTTTATTATAGTTAATTTCCAGTTTTATGCCATTATGGTCTGAGAAGATACTTGATATGATTTCTATCTTCTTGAATTTGAAGAGACTTTGCCTATGTCCCAAAATGTGGTCTATCTTTGAGAATGTCCCATGTGCACTTGAGAAGAATGTATATTCTGTGGCTTTGGGGTGCAGTGTTCTGAAGATGTCAATTAATTCCATCTGGTCTAGTGAGTCATTTAGGATTGATATTTCTTTGCTGATTTTTTGTTTAGATGATTTGTCGAAGGGTGACAGTGGGGTATTAAAATCGCCTACTATGATTGTATTGCTATTAATCTCTCTCTTAATGTCCTCCAGCAGTTTTTTAATGTATTTGGTTGCTCCTGTATTGGGTGCATATACAATATATTTACCAGGGTTATTTCTTCTTGTTGGATTGTTCCCTTTAGTATTATGAAGTGGCCTTCATTATCTCTTATTATGTCCTTCACTCTGAGATCTAGTTTGTCAGATATAAGTATTGCTACCCCAGCTTTTTTTTTCATTTCCATTTGCCTGGAAAACTTTTTTCCATCCCTTCACCCTCAGTCTGTGTGCATCTCTTTTTCTGAGGTGGGTTTCTTGTAGACAACAGATGTATGGGTCTTGTTTTCTTATCCAATCTGTTACCCTATGTCTTTTGATTGGAGCATTTAATCCATTTACATTTAAGGTTATTATTGATAGGTACTCATTTGACGCCATTTTTATTCTATACCCGTGTTCCTTCTTCACTTCTTATTTCTTTATTTTTATAGTAGACCCTTTAGCATTTCTTGCATTGCTGGTTTGGTGGAGATAAATTCCTTCAGTCTTTTTTTGTCTGTGAAGCTCCTGATTTCCCCTTCAATTTTGATTGATAGCCTTGCTGGGTACAGTATTCTTGGATTCAGATCCTTCCTTTGCATGACTTTGCATATTTCATCTCATTCCCTTCTGGCCTGATAAGTTTCTGTTGAGAAATCAGTTGCTAGTCTGATGGGGGTTCCTTTGTATGTAAGTTTCTGTCTCTCTCTGGCTGCTTTTAAGATTCTTACTTTGTCGATGTTGTTTGCCAATTTAATTATTGTATAATGTGCCTTGGAGTCTGTCTTCTGGGATTCATTTTGCTTGGGACTCTGCGAGCATCTTGGATTTGTGTGGTTTTTTTCTTCTCTATTTCAAGAAAGTTTTCTTTCATTATTTCTTGAAATTCTTTTTCCATGTCTACCTCAGTTTCCTTTCCTTCTGGAACCCCTATTATTCGAATATTATTTTGTTTTGTATTGTCCCAAAGCTCCCGTAGGCTCTCCTCCTGCTTTTTAATCTTTTTTTCTAGAAGTTGCTCTACTTGGGTATTTTTTTCCATCTTATCTTCTAGCTCACTGATGCGGTCCTCTGCTTCATCTAGTCTACTCTTGATGCTTTCTATTGAGTTCTTCATGGTAGCGATGTCATTTTTCATTTCTTCTTGGTTCTTCTTCAGTTCCTCATGGCTCTTCTTCAGTTCCTCATGGTTCTTGCTCATTTCTTCTTGGCTATTGTCAAATTTCTCTTCCATTCTTTTTAGCCATCCTATGATCATTACTCTGAATTCTTGCTCTGGTAGGCTGCTTGCCTCTGACTCGTTTACTTCCTTTTCTGGTGATGCCTGCTTTTCTTTCACGTGCGGACTATGTTTTTGTCTCCCCATGGCCTCTCTTTTCAGGATGTCTGGTTATGTGGTGTTCCTTCTCCTGCAGGGAAGACCAGGAGGTGGTGGTGGCTCTCCCCAGGTGGACCGCCTCGAAGGCACAAGCGTCCTCTCACTGCCTCTGCTCACGGAGGGGCCTCCCCTTTGGGGCGCTGAGCCCCCCGCTCCGCGGAGCACCACCCTGATCAGGGGTGGGCTTGTCCGGCTGGGAGCCTCAAGTTGCGGCTGCTAAGTCCTGCTGCCGCCGCAACAGAAGGAGGAGGAGGAGAGACTCGGGGGGCAGTCCTCGGTCTGGAGCATCCCCACACTGCAGCTCCTCCAGGAATCCCTCCAGTCCAAATGTTATTAATTTTAACAACAGTGATTATCTCTTTTTCAACAGTGCCATTTTAGAAATAGAATCAATATTCTGTAGAAATAATGAAGATTTTTTTTTATATCAAGATGGTGATTCTCTATTCTAAAAATATTGAACTAGTTTCCTTATCTGTTTTCTTTTTATTTGACTTCCACCTCGGCACATGTAATTTGCATTTTATTTGGCTAAAACATTCCAAAGCCTAGGAGGACATTCTGAGATCTTTCATGTGGTCATCCTTTCTGGGAATAGCATTCCCCTGTCATCCACATGTTCGGCACATTTGCCTCACTGTTGAGTAGGCCACTGGAATGACATTTAGAGACAACAAAATTGTCATTTTCAAAATATGGGAAATTAAGCAAATCAGAGAATGGAGAAGCAAACATTAGGACATCTTTAAATGACCATATCTACCATAGGGAAGTTGTTCAGACTATAAGATTGTCCCAGTCTAAAGATTATCTACACTGTTTATCATATGTAACAGAGAAACTCAGGTGATATTTTTGTAACAGGTTTTTATTATGACTTCCTTTTAAGACTATAATATGATATTTACTCATTAGTACCATAATTTATTAAATCATTTTTAAAACTTTAAAGTGTTCCTTTTAAAGCAGGACAGATATGTTATATCAAAATTCTTTAAACTGCTCAAGAGGAACTTACATAAATGAGTGTGTTTTCTATACTTCTTTATTTATTCATTCTTTTATTGTTTCTTTTAGTCAACAAACATTTTTTGAATATTTATGAGTTGAATTTAGTTCATTAGAGGTTTAAAGATAAAAGTCAAAATTTTTGAGAAGCTCATAGATTTAATAAGGAAAAAGCAACAATTCGGTATAAAGAAGGTAGAATGAAGTAAAATGAAGTTAAGAGGCATAAACAAAGGTAAAAATAAATAAATAAATAAGCCCAGAAGAGAAAAATGATTCATTTCCAACTAAAAAAATTACAGAAGATCCCTTGAAAGAGATGGCAATGGGATTTGAATTTCAGGACAACTATTGTTTCAGAAAGTAGAGATGAAAGGAAGTCTATTCTAGACAAAAGATATGCAAAGATTTATGAGTAAGAAAGGGGACTGACAGGCAAACAGTTGCTGCAGAGTGTGTTGAGTTGGAAGAAGGGAGTAGGGATAATCTTAAATTGATTAATCCAGTAGTGCAGGAATATTCATTTTCTATTGCTGCTGTAGCAAATTACCACACACTAAGTGGCTTAACACAACACAAATTAATTATCTTTTATGTTTCTGTGGGTCAGAATTCTGTCTGACACAGATTTCACTGAAGTGAAATCAGTGTTGGTGGTACCGCACTCCTTTCTGGAGCCAGTAGGAGAGAATGTTTCCTTTGCCTTTTTCAGCTTCTAGAGGCACTTGCATTCCTTGTCTTGTGGCCACCTCCCTCCCTCTTCAAAGCCAGCAACGTTATATCCTTCTGACACTTTTCATTCAGTCATTGTCCTTGGATAGCATGAGGAAGGTTTCCAGAATTTGTGAATAATCCATGATGCTCTCCCATCTCAAGTTCCTTAAACCTTAATCACACCTGCAAAACCTCCTTAATAAGATTTAGGAAAAAAAAAATATGAATTCTACTTTGAAGTTGTTGAACTTGTGCAAGTGAATTATTCAGGCAGAAAAATCCAATATTCAAAAACATGCATCTGAATTTTGAGAGACAGATTGAGACAGATAAAATGCAGTAAAGATATAAGCCCCTATGTCAAGGGACTATATATATCCCTAGTGATATATCAACTTAGATAAAACATCTTTATATAATATTCTTTATAAAAATAAAAAACAGATTTCATCTTGTCAAATGAATACAATTAATGGAGCAAAATTGATAGTCCATATCAGATTTAATTTATAATATGTTTTTATTCTATATTGTCAGATTTCACACTGAAATGTAAAAATATGGCTTGGCATTTAATATTTTCTTCCTACATTTCATTATGTTTATACATTTCTTTGCCATTTTAAAATGTGGTTACATTTGTTTCAAAGAAACATTTCAAAATATCAAAGATTGTTTTCTCAGTGTAATTTAAGGACATTAATGTTTGCTTCTAAAAAATGCTGACAGTTGAGATAGGATCATCTGTATTTGATTTTGGACTTTAGCCACCTTCTTCCTGGACTTTTGCCTTTGTTGTTCTGCTATTGCTACTGATGTTCCACAGAAGTTATTAGAACATCAGGATATGCTTTTATATTGGACAACAGGAAGAATTCTGCAATATTTAATATTGAGTAATGAGAAGAATTCTGCAATACATATTATTTCAAGGAATTGTTTTAGGTATTACATCAGTTAAATGTTAACAGTAATGAATATTGTTATTTCTATTTTTCATATGGCAAAACTGAGGCTCAGAAAAATAAATTGTGATTTGCTTAAAACAATTAAGCTGAAATGTGTATAAACTGGCACACAGATGCAGATCTCTTGAGTCCAAAGTCATTGCTCTTTATAGTGTATACAGTTGTCTTTCAATCTTAGAAGCACAGTTCAAAACTATAAGGTAATGCTATTCTTGGCTGCTTGTTTGGCTATTGTCTGTATTCCTCGCTGAATGGTAATGTCCCTGGGATCAGGGCCTTTAACTCTATTGGTTACTACCCCAGTGCCAGGGCTTAGAAGACTGTCTGGCATATAGTAGGTGCTTAATAAGTATTTGCTTAAAATTTTCCAGACATGTCACAGAATGTGACAAATTTCAGATGCAAGCCTTCAGGTGTTAGGAGTTGCATGCTGACTCTCATCAGGATTTACTCAAGGAATGCTCACAGACTAGTCCTAAACCCAAGAATGGGAGGTCCCTGTACAGTATTCTAAATGTGTTTGACAACAGTTAGAGAATTAATTGACATGCTAAAGGTGCACAACTGAAGAAGGACACAGAGTAGAGAACTTACTCAAGTAAATTACTGGGGGTAGGACATCAGAAGATCTCCTAAGGCTTTGTATTGTAACTATGACACAGGCTTAAATACCTATTAAAACAGACAAAATGCAGTTTTTTCAACAGTTGTGTTACTTTAAATTAACAAATAAAACAAATTGCTAGCTAAGTTATGAAGAAAGTATGAAGAAAATCCCAAAAGGAAGAACTTAAAGGCATGGTTCTTTGGCAAAAGCAATACATTAAGAAATCATGTTCACAAGCATAGATAAAAGTAATTAGGGTTACTTTGAAATGAAAAAAAAAAAAAAGTTGGGCTAAAGGCAAATGCAAATTTACAAGTATGCAGTATTGACAAAATTTTAAAAATTAGAACGATAATTAGAAAAAATTGTTGATTGTGGTCAAAACTGTTTTCAAAAGAAAATATTTTTGTGCTAAGTGGTTTTTATTATTTATTAAAAGCAGAAATAAAAATAAATGATTAATCACATCCCAAAGAGTTTTGGAAAAAACAATAAAACATACCTAAAGAGGCATGAAGATGAACAAAAATAGAAACAAAATTAATAACAAAACACAATCAGAATCAATTAAAAAATAAAATGGTAGGCCCTTTAAAACCAAATACTTTTTAAATATAATTAAGAGAAGTACAATATTTAAAATAGGAATTAGACATTTGATATCACAAAATAGAAAATTTCAATGAAGTAGATTACTTTTAAGAAAAAAAACTTAACATTCACAAATGCCTCACGAAAAATAAAACATGAATTCTGTCATAAAAATAATAAAAATTCTGTTCTGAAAAATTTTAAGCCATGTGGTTTTTCTATGAGTGTTATGTAAAATTTTAAACAAAAGATGGTGCAAATTATATATAAAAATTTGTCTGGAATACAGAAAAAGCTAGAACTTAACTTGTATTTAAAAAAAAAATCTGTTAATTATTACACACACACACACACACACACACACACACTTTAAGAGAATGAAAAGAAAACCTGCAGACCAGGAAAAAGCATATGCTAAACATGTATCAGATAAAGAGCTAATATCCAAAATTTATGAAATACTCTTAAAACTCAACACTAATAAAATAGTCCAATTAAAAAGTGGGCAAAATATGTGAATAGATACCTCATGAAAAAGATACATAGATGGAAAATAAGCATATTAAAAGATGCTCGACATTTCATTAGGAAATTATATATTAAAATAATACTACTACGTATCTACTTGAATGGCTAAAATCCAAAACACTGACAATAGCAAATACTAATAAGGATGTAGAATAAAAGAAACTGTCATTCAATGCTGGTGGTACAGACACTTTGGAAAACAGTTGTCAGTGTTTTACAAAGCTAAATACAATCTTGCTGTATGATCCAACAATCATACTCCTAGGTAGTTACCCAATGAATTGAAAACTTATGTCCACACAAAATGTATACACAGATACTTATAACACTTTTACACTATATATGTCAAAGATAGGTGAACTGCTAAACTGCAGTGCATCAGTACAATTATAAACTGTGGTGCATCTATACAAAATAAAAGAAATGAGCTATCAAGTCATGACAGACACAGAGGGAACTTAAATACATTTTGCTAAGTGAAAGAAGCCAATCTGAAAGGCTATATACTGTATGATTTCAACTATGTGACATTCTAGCAAAGGGAACACTATAGCGACAGTAAAAATAAAAAATAAGTGGTTGCTAGATCTTAAAGGTAGAAGAGGAGGATGAGTAGGTGGGACACAGGATATTTAGGGTATGATATTTAGATGTTTGCTTTGATAATGTCACGGTAGACTTAGTATGCATTTGGCAAACCCCATAGAACTGAACAACACAAAGAGTGATCCCTAATGTAAACAATGGACTTCAGTTAAGAGCTTTTCAATACTGGTGCATCAATTGTAGCACATGTAGCACACTAATGCAAAATGTTAAGAAGAGGAGGAACTGTGTAAGTGGGAGAAGAAGAGGTATATGAAAACTGACAGTACTTTTGGCTTAATTTTTCTGTAAACCTATATATTATCTAAGAAAATAACATTAAATAACTTAAAATATTATAAAATTCAACATCCAGTGGTCAGAAATAAAATTTTAGTTACAAAGAGGAATAAAAACGATATACAAAGAAGTACTGTCATAAATACATGCAAAAATCTCAAATAATATATGACTAAACCAATTAGGACAGTTTATTAAAGATATTATCCAAGAAGAATTTTAACCTGAAAGGCATTTTAAAATTTATATACATAGAATATTATATAACTTTATTTTATTTATAATAATAATTTTATGTGATAGCAAAACTGCATTTTTTTCTCCTCAAAACTGCATTCAGAAGGAAACATTAAAATTGATTCCTGGTTAAGTCTCAAAACAACATTAGGAATAGGAGTGTACTGCATAACAAAACTAAAAAATTCATATTAAATCAAGAGTAAACATCACATTAAATGGTTTCTTTTTATCTAAGTGTGTTTTAACATACTAGTTTCAAGAGATTTTATAGTAGGTATTTTGGGGAGTGTCTTCTCAATTCATTATAATCCCTCTCTCTATAGAAATAGTCCTTGAGACACCAAGTGTTATGTCTAACATCTGACTTTTACTACTGCTGACTGATCTAGGGATGAACACCTAACTCTGCCGTGGTTGGTCAGGTTTCTTCCCCAGATAATTTGAAATTTGGAGTTGAGAGACAGGTACTAGGGAACACTTATATCTCGGCCTTTTTACTAGCAATGTTTGACAGAGAGGCTTCCAGAATTCCTCTGTATTTTTTTTTTTGTTTGTTTGTTTTATTGAGTCTAAGATATCAATTCTTTTTTTAAAGTCTAGTGCATTCTTATTTCTGATTAAATGTGTGAGATTTGTTCTTTTGTGGCTTGTAAATAACAACAAAAAGCCTCAAATAACACAATTATGAATATGTGTCTCATGGGGGAAATGAATGGGTGTTGATCACTGGACAATTTGTTTAGGAACGGAGGTTAAACACATTCTCAGAGCTCTCTTTACTTTGAATCTTCTCACAGTCAATAACATGTCACATTGTGAATCTCAAGCAGAAAGTTGTGGTAGGCAACTTCACAACTTTATTTAACCACATTTTTTTTTTTTTTTTTGACAGATGCATTAAAAAAACTAGTGTGCTACAGAACTGTACTTTAGGAGATACTTCCCTAGTGGTAATCCCAGCAAACCAGCATCTCACCCTCATGATTTAATATGGTTCTGGAATTTATGTAGTAAACAATCTATTGGTAGCTGTAATGAGAGGGAAGTCAATCCAAAATAGCAGGGACAGCAGCAACAGCAATACAAACACAAGATTCCTTAGATTTTTTTTTTATCCTAAGCTGGTGAATTTCTGGAGGGAAGAGCCTACTGTTGTGCCCTGGAGGAGTGTCTGGCTCACAATTGGTCTCCATAAATGAATGGCTAGGTCTTGCCTTTTAATTTCCTTGGCATTAAGATCATTTATGATTATCATCTATTGCTTAAATCACATTATTCTGGGAGCCACAATAAAATTGAAGAGGCTAGTTATATTTCAGGTAGTTTTGATTAGATAATTGCTTATCTAAGAACATTGAATTAAGAAATAGGAAGTATACAGAAAGAATATCCACTCAGTCTGCTTCTCCCTCTATTGTCACCCCCAGTGAAATGAAGGAGAGCGAGTTGCTGCTCCAGGGACTGAGCATCCCAGCCTCGCCCTTCCTCTCTCCTACACTTTCTCCCTACCCCCATTGAGCTGAGGGCATTATTTTGTTGCACAATTACCTTTTCTCGTCCATTCACAAGGTTCTCATAGTTGCTATACTTATGGGGAATGTATCTCTGCATAGCCTGATCATTTCAGATTTTAAATTTTAGTGGGACTGGGCTCCTGATTAGAACTGAGCCATATCCTTTTCCTGGAATTCTAAACTTAGGAAAAAGAAAGTTGGGAAGAGAGCAAAAAGAAAAGGAAGTGGGAGAGAGAGAGAGAGAGACAAAGAAAGGGGGAGAAATGAAGGGGTGTGGTGGAGAGGGAGAGAAAGGAAGGGGGCGTGTATGTAGACTCTAGAGAAACAGGCTCTCTTGTCAGAAGACATAATGAGAAAAGGAACAGAGTAATGAACAAAATAGGAATTCTGAAAGTGCCCCCATGTTTGATCATGTTTATTTCTGGGGTGCAGACATACTCTTTTTTTTTGTTTTTTTTTTTGTTTTGTTTTGTGTTTTTTTTTTTAAGTTATGGGTGACACCTCTGTGTTTTTATAATAAAGGTTAAAATTGGATTTCTGTCACTTGCAACCAAAGTCTTGGACAACACACTTAAGCTAGCACTTGGAGAAAATTACACTTAACCTGGAAGGCTATTCTATTTAGCTGAAGGAGTCTATAAATAGATTAGAAAAACAGCAAGGAGAAATCATAGATGTTTTGGATTTTGAAGGGACTTTCAAGAGCCAAAGTCTGGAGAGATAAAGTGATTTGGCCAATTACCAACATTAGCTTGCCAAATAGTCTGGTTCTTAAAGCTCTTTACTCCTTATTGCATTGCTCAATTTCTTGTTTAATTTCCTTTTGGTCAGCTAGCTCATTCTTTGGTACTCTGTCTTTGGCTCACTGTCCTGCTGATTCTCACAGACATGTCACATATTCTCTTTACTTGGCCTTGTGTTCAACCATTAGCTTTAGGCTGAACTTTCTTAGTGTACCCTGGACTCAGGCGTAACTGTTCTCTAATTGCTCTCTCCTTTGTTCTTGGTGCAAGGCACCTTAATGAGTTTACATGTAGGGAATTTCCAATTTCCTTTTGTTGCATTAGTTGGACTTTAGAACTGTGGCCACAGAGCAAGGAAAGACGTCAGAGATATGCTCAATGCAATCAGATGTCACTTAAATATTTATAGGAGTTGTGACGTTAATGATAGAAAGAATAAAAAAAAATATTCAGAAATAGAATGAAACCTTACACTAGGCTCATTGAATATTAATAACATGCACTGGTGTTGCAAACTCATATCAGACCACAAAATTGGGTACAATGACATTGAATCCAAGGCTCTTGAACAGCAAAGCAGCCCACCTTTGGAAAGTGTGCTATTGGAATCTTCAGAGGTCTAGAATTGGCTTAGCAATGGCTGAAAGAATCTTATCATGAGAAAAATGTCCTGGATATTTCTAGTCCACACCCCATATTACGGGCTAACCTGTGTCACCCTGTCCTCATCAAATTCACTTTATAGTCTAAGCACTAACTACAAGCACCTTAGAATTACTGTATTCTATTCTTTCTTTCTTTCTTTCTTTCTTTATTAAATATATTTTATTGATTTTGTACAGAGAGGAAGGGAGAGAGATAGAGAGTCAGAAACATCGATGAGAGAGTCATCGATCAGCTGCCTCTTGCACACCCACTACTGGGGATATGCCCGCAACCAAGGTACATGCCCTTGACCGGAATCGAACCCGGGACCTTTCAGTCCCCAAGCTGACGCTCTATCCATTGAGCCAAACCGGTCCCCGCGAATTACTGTATTTTAAATAGGGCCTTTAAAGATATAATTAAGTTAAAATAAACTCTAATACAATCTGATTAGTATTCTCTTAAAAAAAAAAAAAAAAGTAAGAGGGCTACCATCCGCAAATCAAAGAGAAAGGCTACAGAAGAAACCAAACTGTCAGAAAATAATTTTTTGTTGTTTAAAGCTGCCCTACTCCTCTCTGGCCCCTGAGTCTGTGGTATTTGATTGTGGTGGCTGTAACAAATAAATACCGTACACCTCATAACAGAACTCAAATCTTTGTTCAATACTATCAGTATATTCAGTTCAGAAGTGAATGTAAAAATTACTTGTGATAATTAATTTTTTACTGTCTTGAACTCGGAGTTAAATATAGGAATAATTTCTAAATGTATTAAATATTTCAAATACCTAAACTTAAAAACACTTAAAATAGCCAGAACATTTTAAATATATTTTTATTGATTTCAGAGAGGAAGAAAGGGGGGTAGAGAGATAGAAACACCAATGATGAGGGAGAATCTTTGATTAAAAAGAGCCAAAACATTAAAAAAGACAAAAAAAAAAAACCCAAAAAACTGGCATATTGAAGGATAGAGTAATAGGTAAACCATTTATTCTAATTTTAAATGTGATATTTGAATAATTAATTTAGATACAATTTTAAATTGCAATTTTATAAATTTGTAAACCATATTTAAACTTTAAGAGCATATGAATTAATTTATAAGTTTAAAATATATAAGAAAACTTATTTATTAATTGAAATTTTGAAATCATTAGAAAATTTAATGTAATGAAGTGCATAAATAAAATTTTAAATGTTTAAAAGAATTTAGTTAACTAAACTATAGAGATCATAAAAATTACTGTTAAAATTTCATCAAGTCTATAAGTAGAACAATATTATAATATACTTAAAGTATGTTACTAGAGTTTTCAATTCGTAAATATAATAAATTAAGTATTTGTTATATTTTTAAATAATCTCAGACTTACAGAAAAGTTTCAAGTTCAGGCAAATAATTTTTCCCTTTAATATTTATAATCTGCTGACATGATGCCCTTCAACCCCCAAATGCTTTAATATAATTCAATCAAGGACATTTTCTAATATAACCACAGCATAATCAGGACATAATTTTTTTTTACATTAAACTAATCTAATCTTATCTTCAGAAACCATTCAATTTTTACCAGTTGTCCTCAAATTCCCTTTATAGGATGAGGATACAACTTGGAGTCATGTGTTGCATTTGGTTACTATGTCTTTCTAATTTCCCTCTGTCTTCTTTCATGTTCTTGACAATTTGGAAGCTCTCAGGCCAATTGTTTTACGTAATACTAGAAGCCCATTGCAGGAAGATTCCTGCACTAGGGCTTCCTGCTGGGGTTGCTGCCCTGCCTGCTTCCCTCCCTTCTCCCAGGACCCAGCCCCACCTCCTTCCCTCCCTTCACTGCAGCCCTGATTGCTTGCTTCTCAGCAGCTTTGCTCCCTTCTGCAGCACTTGGCTTCTTTCTATCCTGTCTTCAGTCTTTGCTCTGGCCTAGATATGAAAATTAACCGCCATCTTGGTTGGGTTAATTAGCATACTTGCCCAGACTGGCTGGTGGGAAGGGCTTGTGTGTGTAGCAAAGGTCTGATCAATTTACATTTTTCACTTTTATTAGGTAGGATTCCTGGATTGGGGTTTGTCTGCATTTACTTTTATTTAAGTTCAGGTTATACAACTTGGAGAGGGATATTACCAAAAGATTGCTGAATTCCTCTGTTGCATTTCATTGGTTAGAGAAGAAATTTAATTCACCTCAATATCGATCATATTGTCTTCAATCACTTACTGAAAGCAGCATCTTCCTGGCTTTTCCATTGTTCCTCTGAAATGAATAGGCATTTTGTGGGAAATACTACCTAAACATCAAACTTTCCATTTATTCATTTATGTGCATCAGAATGGACTCAGGGTTTCTGCTTTTATGCCTTTTGTATCATTATTTATTTTAATACTCAAGCTGCCCCAGATTTTACAGTGAAAACCCTTTCAAGCTGGGTTCTGTATCTTTTTGAAATCCCTTCATTTTGTGAGAACATCTTTGCTTTCTGGCACAAAATCAATATTCCTGACTCATATTTTCTCTGCCTCATCCTGGTGTTAGTCATTTCCCCAAAGATCTCTGTTTCCTTTTTTTTTTTTTAATATATTTTATTGATTTTTTACAGAGAGAAAGGGAGAGAGATAGAGAGCTAGAAATGTCGATGAGAGAGAAACATTGACCAGCTGCCTCCTGCACACCCCCACTGGGGATGTGCCCGCAACCAAGGTACATGCCCTTGACCGGAATCGAACTTGGGACCTTTCAGTCTGCAGACCAACGCTCTACCTACTGAGCCAAACCGGTTATGGCATCTGCTTCCTTTTGGTAGAAAGTGTTGAGAAACTGAAATATGGGTGCTAGCTTGGTGTGCTCTCCCCTCCGCACCCTCATGTGTCCTGTATCTGTATATCGAAAATGATGAGACCACATCAATACATTCAATTCTAATTTAATACCACTCTACTCTCCCAAACTGGGGTCTGACACCTCTTGCCAGACCATCTCATCCCCCATAAATACACTCTTTTCACCCCATTGAAACTCTGAACATTCTGCTCTGAGCTCTCCCTCCCTGACACTCACAGCAGATTTCCACTTTGTTTGTTCTCACCCAATTGCCTTAATTCTGGATTGTTTAGAAAGGAGAGGGGAGAGACTGGGAAGAAGAGCAAGAACCAAAGATTAATTTTAAATCACAGGTGGACTCTGAATAATATCTTCTCTGCACATAAGCCACCTGCAGGCTTACATGAGGAAAATGTGACATTTTTTCTCTTACAAAGTCCTTGTCTCTCTGCAATCTTCTGATTTCCTTTTCTCAGCTTCCTTGTCCTGGGGTTCATACTATCCATCACTAACACATATCTAGCACTTCCATTCATTTTATGCATCATCTCATGGGATACTTCAGATTGAATTTACTCATTTGCTGTTATGGAAAACTCTATATTTATATTTTCTTTATGCCTGTCCCTGTGTGTGACCCATATTCTATTTTATTTTATGATTTTATGGCATAAGGTTTGGTCCATTAAATTTGGCACAGTAGGACCTGAAACATTTTTATTTTGGAAAATCTGAGCTACAAAATGTGTCACTAATTACAATATCCTTGAAGTCACAACAAGAATTCCTCCCATAAAGTGTTGCAATCAGCCTCAGTGCTCAGGGGGAAAAAAAAGTTAGAAAAACCTCAAATTATATTAACAGGAATCTGTACAATAAAGTCAATATTACAGTTTTCTTTCTAATTTCTTTATTAATTTTTAATATTCTAAATTGCCTTCCAGTTATAGGACTCATTAATTATTCTAATTTGTTTCTGGTTACAGGTTTCATTTAAATTCAGTGAGCAATTAGGGAACCATCTAACATGTGGCAGTTAAGTCTTTCTTCTGGAAACGTGGTCAAAAATGACAGCTTGTATGTACAGCTCTGTCTGGATAGGGATTCTTGTAGAGTTGTCACCTGGTAAAGCCTAAAATACAGAAATTGTATTGTTAATCAGTCCACTCTGTGCAAATAATTGGTACATTTTCTTCTTGCTTCAATGTTGTAGCAAGCAGACCTAATAAGGCTGAGGCAATGAAGACCTCTCCATATTTTCCCTCAGATACATTTTTCTGAGGAGCAGTGATAATTCCACTTAAGAGCTTTGAGGCCCTGGGTTGTGACATTACTGAAACTATCTAGGATCAAAGCAGGGTCCGAGGCTCATACTTGTCTAGACTCTGCTGAACAACATGGGTCACTAACTCTGCAGAATTCTCAGGGAAGGGCTTTGCAAATACATGAGATCACAGGTTAATAAGTAAAAAATAATCCTATTTTAATTTCAAGTAATACAAATGTCTCAAGTTTGGAATGGATTCAGACTCGTGAAAGTAACCTGTCCAGGTGGGTTTAATGAAAAGGTTCTTAACACTTTAAAAATAATTGTTATGCTTTCCCCCCCTTCAAATTATACTCTTTGAAAAAAGATTTGTTCCTTCTCTGTTTATTCAGTATTGTCTATCATACTTAAAGCCACCTAGGGAGCTCCTGTGGGAACAAATATTCACTGATGTGGTATTGATAAGACAAAAGAGAGAGGTACTAAAAGGGGTAGACAATATCTATAATTGGAAAATTATTAGTCATTGGGCCTTTGCTCTAATGGAGGTATTATACAAAAGAATAATCTTACTTGCCCTCTTTTTTTCTCTGTAAGGAGAGATGATAAGATCTGGGACTAGAGAGGAGCTTTAGTATTGCTTTTTCCCAATAGTACCTAATTTTTTGTGCCAGCTGAGAAATAATATATTAGATTCATCTTTTATTAAATAAGTCAGTAAAATTGCAAAGACTTTGAAATAGGTTAAAAAAAAGTGGATGTCCTGAGTGGCTCATCCATCCACATCTTTTCTGCCTTTCATCGTTTTTGTACTATTTTACAACTTTTTAAGTTGTAGAAAACTGATGAGAAGGCCAAATATTCTTGTCTGCAAATATGCAAATGAATTGTGCCTATTGGAATGCAATTAATTATTGCTCCATATTGGGACCTGCTTTGCATTTATTTGTAAGTCAATTTCATTTTTTTTAATTTCTCATATATGTTATGCTCTTTGAATTCTCCTTTGAAATGTTTGTACTATCTTACTGGTTCCCTTCATAATTATTAAATTAAATGCAATCTTTGGGATATTCATTTTATATCTGTGTGAGAGTCACAATTATATCCTTTTAGGAAAAATAATCTTGCAAACATTGTGGGAGCTCCACGTAGTGTCCAGTGGCTTCTCTGGTAGTTGGGGAGTTTGTGTTGCTGGGGGGTTGTTGCGTTTCCTGGAAGACTTCAAGCCAAGCATTTCTTTCCTCAGCTCCAAGAGGTAAATTCCCAGGAGCAACAGAACTTTTGCTTTATTGTTCCTCTGTTTCTTTACATATTTTCATTTTTGCTATTTTTTTGTATTGTGAACTCTACTTCACAACAACTTTCACAATCAATAAATTATTCCCCATTGGTGACAGCAATGATTTGGAATTTGGTTTTATGGTCTAACCTTTGTGATCTCTGTAAACGAATGAATAGATCATAGAGATTTATTCTTTCTTGGATGAGAGACAACAGAGACTATGATTTATTAATATTTTCTTTTCTTTGTTTATTTGTCTACTTGTCTATATGAGCTCTTGTGCCCACTAGCAAAAAGAACAACTTTTTGCTATATGGTGTGTTAATTTTTATGTGTTTACTTTTGAGCAGTGGCTAATGTTTAGATCTGAAGATATAAAGCTCTCTGGGTGACTGTGTGTGGATATTTGTCAGGCCTTTTTCTTTGTTTGGTTTGTTTGTTTGTTTGTTTTATTGTTTCTCAGAATCCTTGTACAATCTTGGTACTTACCAAGGACCCCATAGAACTTTTACATGCAGTACAACAACCAGTATGATAGCCAAAGATTTTCTAATTTTTATATATAGAATACTTAAAATGTAATGGAAAACAAACACCTACTAAAACTCTATAGAAAAGTGTATAGGTGGCAATAATTACAGAAGAAGAAACATAATACACTAACATGCATATGAAAAAAATGTTCATCCCTAACAATATTAAAAATGCAAATTTAAATGGCCTCAAATAAATTTGGACTATAAAATGAACAACATTCAAAAATATGCAAAATAAATAGGGCATGGTGATTGAGCAGTCTTATTTCAGGTATACGTAATTATAAATGATATGCAACTGCAAAATAATTTGACAATATATTTCTAAAGCTTCACAAAGTTTATACTTTCTAACTGACCAAGTTACACTTTAGTAATTTACCTTAAAGGAAAAAAAAAAAAGAACACTGAAACTATAGAGAACTCTTCTTTAAATTTGGGGAGAAAAACAGAAATCAACCTAAATGCCCATCAATTAGAAATTCTTATATAAACTATGATTACTCCAGGATTGAATGTTATTTACATTGTTGTACAGCTAGTTTTTTCACTTGATAGTATAGCCTAAACATCTCTTCATACCCATATATCAACTTCAGTAAATACACTTTGAACTCATTTTTAAAACTGCTGCATAGTATTTAAATGCGTGAATGTGTCATAATTTATTTTTATCATTGCCCACTCATGGACTTACACATAATTTCCAGTTTTTAATGATTGCAGTGAAAAATTATATCCTTTTAGAACTTTCATTGTTTCTGAGTTCATAGATCACCAGGAACCAATATTCATTCATTGAACACCTACTCAGTGGCACATTAAACAAATTCTTTCATCTTCACAACAACTTTTTATAAAATGATTGTTTTTTCAGAGTTTACAGATGAGATAACAGGCGGAGAAGTGTTCGAAGAGTTTTAGGAATTTTCCTTAAGATCTATTTAACTCCAATGCATTTCACCTATTGCCCCTCTTAATAAGCAGCTTTTCCCTGCCTGGGTCCTGCTGGCTATCCCCACCATTTGCTACTTCTCCTGTTGCTCTTCTAGCCTCTTTCAGCTGCTCCCATGTATTTTGGGGAGTCCCTAGGTCTTCATTTCTCCAGTGGAATTCATTAAGAGACTTAAGCAAGTCTTTGAATATCCTAAAACATTATTATATTACTCTGTTTGTATGGCCATGTATGCATTTCCTTTTTTGAGAAAATCCATAAAACATCAGATTTTTAAAGTAAGCTGCATTTCCCAAAAGGTTAAGATCCTATCATCTGGAATCTGGAGCAGCTGTGTGTGTCTGTGAGGTAGTTTTCTGGGCTCCCAGGTTGGGGCTGCAATCTGTTTTACTGTGTGTGTGTGTGTGTGTGTGTGTGTGTGTGTGTGTGTATGTATTGCCGTAGCTCTGAGGCAATAAGCATTGTGGAGGCCACCGGGTTTATACTGAAGATATTGCAGCCAGCAATAACCACTTAGACACTTTCAACATGAGATTTTCCTGTCTTGCCATTGGCCTTGATCACTGATCAGGCTATTATGTTCCATGTTCCAGTACACTTCAACATCCTTCTTCTTGCTTTGGGATTTCAGATCTCAGAAATTGCAAGCCCCTGCTGGGGTGGTGAATGGTTAGGAAGGAATCATGGGAGAGGACAGCTTATTCAGCAGGAGAAATCCTGCTCTCCTTGAATTAGAAATAATCCCTTAACTGTGGTCTCGCACGCGCAGTGACTTCATCCCTGACTTGTGTTTTTTAGTGCCTACTTCTTCGTCATTAGTCATTACATCTTTGAAATCATGGAGGAAACAATTATTTGATTTTTTAATCTTTAATTTTTTATTTCAATTAAATGTATTGGGGTAACAATGTTAATAACATTATAGAAGCTTCAGGTGTATCTGTATACACCATTGCTCTTAGTCAATCATCTCATCCACTAGGAAAGTAACCTTCCCTTGTCTCTCTCACTGCTTGTCCTTATTTGTGAGGAAAATTGCATGAAAAAGTGAGCTTGAATTGGGGCTACTCTCTATTTCTCAAATTCTTTTATTATCATTTCCCTAGTTTATATTGATTCCTTTTACCTTTGGTATGATGTTTGATTAGGTTGCCCTTTTAATTAGAAGTGTAAAACAATAATTGTTCTTTGCCATGAATATGGTATTGATATTCTATTTACTGCAGATATTTGATGTGGATGGTGAAAAGTTATCATTAATAATCTTTATTACTAAACATGGACATCTAATAATTCAAACTTATGTATTTAATTTTTTTTTTCCTCCTGCTCACCTTTCCTATACTGCACTTCATATATGAATTCATACATTGGACACTTAACAATGTGCTTATCTCTAGGGATTGTTCCATACTATTGCATATAAAATAAAAATCAGTTTTATAGGTCAAGAGGAGGGCATAGCATTTAAGTGTTAGGAGATTTAATTCATAAAAGCCATGCTCTGCTAATGTATTTTTTGATGGATTCCTTAAGGCCATTGATTTTAGCAGCAGTTAGTTGAGTAAATACTTAATTTATATGTGGTGGATTTCCAGTTCAGGTATCCCAGGTGATTGCCCAGGGGAGAAAATGTGTAAAGGCTTCTTAGTATGTGGGTGTTTTAGGGCTGTAATTAACCAAACATTCAGTAATTTGGGCAGCAAAACCAGAAATTTGGCAAGGCCTCAGCTTTCTTAATAACTGTGACTATGCCACAGTTAAAAAGCACCATTTACAAGGGCCTCCGAGGAAAATCCAGGAACCAAAAAAGTGGTGTTGGTGACTCAGTAAGTGTCCCCTGCCCCTTTCATGGCGTTTGAGGGAATGCTATTGGATACTTTGAAGAAACCATAGCCTCGCTTAAATTTATTCTATTCAGTGGGAATTAAAAAAAAAAATTTAATGTCCAATAACATTATACCTGGGCCCTGTATAAAGACAGATTGTAAAACCGAGGACCTTCCCTGGGAGGGTGGGGCTTTCAGAGATTAAATTTGAACCATCTGTGGAAAGGATGGAGGAATGTTATGGGCCTCCATTTTGAGAGGAGCAATTTCAAGGCCATGACAAGCTCCATCTGATTTTAATGTCCACATGGCAAGGGTAATTAAGACCAGTCAATGAACTGGGAGGCAGCATTAAGGAGGCAATTAACACCTTCCCTACTAATGGTCACAAGTGCTCTGGTGAGGGTCCCTTGGGAGGAACAGAACAGAGGAAAGAGGAGCTGAGAGTAGGTACTGGAATCTTCCTCTAAATTAACCCCTACCCCAAATAAAAACATATTTTTTGGTAGAAGTTATTTTTAATTTTTAAATCTTGTTCACCTCGATATTCTTTTGCTTATAGAAAAAGAAAGTAGAATTTGGCCGGCTTTTTTTTTTTTTTTTTTTTTGCATCTGAATAGTATGTACTAATGGCTACACATTTATTAAAAAATAATAAAGTAATTGCTTCACTCATTTATCGATAGACCTAACACATTGCCATTGCTCTGCACACTCAGAGTCAATACCCAAAGTTCAGCAAAGAAACCCCAATGTTAATTCAACTACCAAGGGAAGGAAAGCACCAGAGTCAATTACTCTAATTTTCAGCTAAAAATAGCATTAGCTCTACATATATTTCTACTGCTTAAGATCCTAAAATATTTTCACGTTAACCTCAAAAGTTTCCAGGATTATTTTTGGCCCTCCTATTCACTTCTTTAGCAAATATTTAATATTCAATTTACTCATTCTGTAGATGTTTACTGAACACCTACCATATGCTAGCCCTAGAGATGCAATAGTAAAGTAACCAGAAAGGGTTTCTGCACCACGTTTCAGTTTATGCTTTCCCACTCTCTGTCATATATATTGTTTCATTTTTGAGCCTTTGGACAAACCTACCTGATCTAGTGATTTTTGATGAGGCTGTGATAATCAGAATGGGTATCATCAGCCTCACTCTACAATGATCCAAATAAGTGGGGAAAACTAGCAGCATTTAATCAGCAGAGGCATCCAGTGTGGTGGATCGCATTAGTATAGAAATTATCCAGAAGTCTTTGTCACCTGGTCTGTACTTTCTAGCCCATTTGTGTGGTCTCAGGAAAATGTAATTTAGATTACCTAAAATTAACACCATTGAATCAAAACTTGCTTTTGAGAAACAAAGTTCGATAATTTTATGGACATAGAGTAAGGTGAAACAACAGTTAATAAAATATGACTACGTAAAGAAATGGACATCAAATCTTTAGGGTCACTTAGGAAGATATTAAAAATACAGATTCCTGGGCCACACTAAAGTTGAATTCAGTTTGAACTTCTAGGAGTGGGGCCTAGGGCTCTCACATGACTGGCTAGTGTGAGCAGAGAGAACTGGGAATGTTTTAGTGAATTGATAGAAACCACTCCTAAGTAAGCCATGGTGAGTTGGATCTTTGATAATGAACTCTTGTGAAAACATTTTACATTCCAAAGTAATGCATTTTTATGTTTGAATGATTGTGATTTTCAACAACAGCAACAACAACAACAACAACAAAAGAGTCTGAGTCCTGTTATACTGTGAGGAGTGATGGTATGTAAAAAATAGTAAATGCTGCCGGGACCGGTTTGGCTCAGTGGATAGAGCGTTGGCCTGTGGACTGAAAGGTCCCGGGTTCGATTCCGGGCAAGGGCATGTACCTTGGTTGCGGGCACATCCTTGGTGGAGGGTGTGCAAGAGGCAGCTGATCGATGATTCTCTCTCATCAATGTTTCTAACTCTCTATCCCTCTCTCTTCCTCTCTGTGAAAAATTAATAAAATATATTTAAAAAAAGTAAATGCTGCTAAATTGGTACACAACCTATACTGTACATGCTTTCCAAGCTCAGTGACAGGACAGATCCAGACAGCTTTATGTCACAATAGTGTCTTTTGTTTCTACATCTGATAGAAACCACAGCCTGAGATCTTTTAACATGTATGGGTTTGTTGTTGTTGTTGTTTACTTGTTTTGTCATGAGTCACATATTAAGCAACTATATTCAGGATGCAGCACAACTACTTTACTGAATTACTGAATTAATTCATCAGTTCTATTAATTTTTGATAGAATTTTTAGTGTTCTCTATATACAGTATCATGTCATCTGCAAGTAATGATAGTTTTACTTCTTCCTTTCTACTTTAGATGCTTTTTATTTCTTCTTCTTGTCTAATAGCTGTGGTTAGAACTTCTAGTATCATGTTGAATAAGAATGGTGAAAGCTGACATCGTGTCTTGTTCTCAATCTTAAGGGGAATGCTTGTAGTTTTGGCTATTGAGTATGATGTTGGCTATGGATTTGTTATACAAGATTCAAAATAAATATCCAGAAATCATTTGCATTTTTATATACCAATTATGAACTATCAGACAGGGAAACTAAAAACAACATGCAATACAATTTCATTCACAATTGCTTCAAAAAGAATAAAATACCTAGGAATAAATATAACAAAAGATGTAAAAGATCCTGTGCTCAGAAAATTATAAGACACTGAAGAAAGAAATTGCAAAAGATATAAATAAGTGTAAGCATTTACTGTGTTCATGGACAGGAAGACCTAACATCTTTAAAATTTTAATACTATCCAAAGCAATGTACAGATTCAATGCAATTCCTATCAATATACCAATTTCACAGAGCTAGAAAAAATATTCAAAAAATTTATATGGAACCATTAGAGACCGCAAATAGTGACTTTGAGAAAAAACCAATTTGTCAGAATCATGCTATCTGATATCAAACAATACTACAAACACATAGTAATCAAACAGCATGGCACTAGCATAAAAACAGTCATAGATCAACAGAACAGAATAGAGAGCCCAGAAATAACCCCCCCATCTTTATAGTCAATTAATATTTGACAAGAACATATCATCAATAAATGATAGTTGGAAAATTGGGCAGGTATGTGCAAAAAAATAAAACTAGACCACCTTCTTACAATGCACACAAGAATAAACTCAATATGGATTAAAAACTTAAATGTTAGACTCCAAACCATAAAAATCCTAGGAAAAAACATAAGCAGTAAAATCTCAGACATTTCTCATGGCAATATTTTTTGATATATCTCATTGGGCAACGGAAACAAAAGAAAAAATAAATAAGTGGGACTACATCAAACTAAAAAGTTTTTGCACAGCAAAAGAAACCACCAACAAATTAAAAGAGGACCCACTGAATGGGAGAAGGTATTTGCTGATACATCTGATAAGGGTTTAATATCCAAAATTTATAGAGAACTGATAAAACTCAACACTAAAAATCCAAACAATTCAATGAAAAATGGGCAAAAGACCTGAATAGACACTTCTCTAAAGAAGACATACAGGTGGCCAAGAGACATGAAAAAAAGATGCTCACTGTCACAAATCATCAGACAAATGAAATTAAAAACAAAATGAGATATCACCTCACACCTGTCAAAATGGCTAGCATCAATAAATCAAAAAACCACAAGTGTTGGTGAGGATGTGGTGAAAAGGGAACCCTTGTGCAGACTGGTGCAGCCACTGTGAAAACAATATGGAGTTTCCTCAAAAAAATTAAAAATGGAACTGCCATATGAACCAGCAATTCCACTTCTGGGAATTTATCCAAAAAAACCTGAACACTAATTCAAAAGAATATATGCACCCCTATGTTCATTGCAGAGTTATTTACAATAGCTAAGATTTGGAAGCAGCCTAATTGTGCACTAGTAGATGAATAGATAAAACAGCTGTGGTACATCTACACAATGGAATATTACTCTACCATAAAAAGAAAGCTAATTTTACCCTTTGGGACAGAATGGATGGACCCGGAGAGTATTATGCTAAGTGGAATAAGCCTGTCAGAGAAGAACACCATATGATTTTGCTCATATGTGGAATCTAATAAACAAATTGAACTAACAAGCAAAATAGAGATAGATTTGGAGATAACAGACAGCTCTGGTGGTGATGGTAGCGAGGGTGGGGGTGGGGGATGGGGCGGGGAGATGAAGGGGAGTGAAGGGATTGAGCAAAATAAGAAAAAGAACTCATGGATATAGACAACAGTGTGGTGACTTCAGGGAGGAAGAGGGGGTGGAAGTGGAAGAAGGTATATGGGGAATCAGTGGTGATGGAAAAAAAAGATGTAGTCTGTTAACACTAAAAAAAGTAGCAAAAAAGGAGACTGTCCTGTAGAATTTCTTATTTTTCATACAATTGATTTTCTTTTGTACAAATGAAGTTTAGCAAGCAGAAAAATAACATCTTCTTATTTCAGAATGGCTTATGCATTTTTATACTTATAAATTTTGATTCTAAGTCCTGGCACAAATGACACAGATTCTCACTGAACTATGCAGAGTGGCAAAATCTCATATTTTGGCATCCACAGTTGGAGTTCAATTTTCTCTCAAAACTTCTCAGTCATTACTCTCCTTCTGAACTTTGATCTCAACCATGGTTCCACATTAGAATCACTAGAGGAGCTTTTGGAATATATAGATGCCCAGACCTTCCACCCAGACCAATTCAACCAGAATCTTTGAGGTGAGGTCAAGATTCTAAAGCTGCCTGCATGATTTTGATGTCAGGCGTGTGCTGAGAGCCACTTTCTAGCCAATAGGAGATCCTCACCCTTATCATTGCAGGCTCTGTGCTTCCTGTTTATGGGATGTTTCTTCCAACTAGAATATCACCTCTCCACTGTCTCCTGTCCCAGATCATAAACCATCTCTTCTTCTACTGAATTCCCAAAGTGTTTCCTTTCCCCCCCAAATATAATTTTCTGCCTTATACTGTTGTTATGTTTTATACATGCCTGCTTTTCTAAAACTGCTATAAGTACTGAAAGGACAAGGGTTGAAATCTTGCTCATCTTTATATCTCCTATAATGTCTCATAATATGTAAATTCCATTGCTAGATTATATTAATGATGAATTGCATGGCCTTGAACATGTCATTTAATCTGAGTCAATTTATTAATAAATTAAAACATTCTAATTCAAAAGAATTAAGTTGAGATTGGTTAAATTACATATTTCTGGAGCTACACAGGAAGACTTAAAAGCATATACCAAAACAAAGATTTCTGCAAAACTTAAAATGATAGCTGCACTAGCTGTTTCCACTGATAAATTCTTGCAATTGTTTTTCCTGACTCACTTGGATCACTACATAGTAGTCTGGCTGTACCCTCTCTGGCTATTACTGCTACATTAGGTATCAATGACATAATCCACTCCTCAACTTTTAATTAGTGTAGCATTACTGTGCGTTAGCAGGGAATCACTCCTTCAATCACTTATTCCATGAATATTTATTTTCTATTAACCAGGCATTCTCCCAGGTGATAGGCTCTCACATTTAATGAATAGAAGAGGGAAATAGAGAACATCAAGCATAACTAAGGAATATATATATATTTTTTCAATTTTAACTATTCTATCCAAACTCTCTCTGGTGAGTAGATTATGAAGGTTTAGACCACCTATTTTATGTTAAGACTCAGAGCAAACTTTCCCACGGTTAATGTTTCCTAAAATAAAAATACCAAAAGCCTTTAAAAATTTATTCAGATAATGTAGGGGAGTGAGTGCAAAGTGCTTCCACTCAATCCTCCTAAAGATAATACACTGGAAACATTTTGGTGGGTGTGAATCACTCAAACAAGCATTCTTAACTCAAAAATAGAAACTTGCCTTATTTGTTCCAGATGTCATACAGCTAGCTGCAGGGAAGTTAAAGCCAGTGGTCCTGTTTTGAATGCAACCAAACTCTTATTGCATTTGGAATTTCTTAACCAATGAACACACATTACTTGTTCTAAGACCTGCATAATTTTCTTTTCTTTTTTTTCCACTGTTACCATTCACAAACAACTATGTTTCATGGGAACTACACTTCAGAATTAATGAGTCTACATCTTTGTTGTACAAAGGAAGCATATCCTGTTTATCACTGTTTCTACCTTTCATTTATCTCAACCTCTTTAATTTTTTTTCTGTCTACTAACAATAAACAATTAGAAACTGACATTTTATTATTTTTTTCTTGAATTTTTAAAAATTTAATTTTTGGAGTGACATTGGTTAATAAAATTATATAGGTTTCTACAATCTATCATCTGTATATTGTATTGTGTGTTCATCACAGTCAAGTCTCCTTCCATCACCATTTATCACCTTTTTACCCTTATTTATCTTCCCCCTTTCTCTCTGGTAATCCCTATACCATTGCCTGTGTCTATAAGGTTTGTTTTTGCCTTAATCCCTTCACCTTTTTCTCCCAACCTCACCTCCCCTGCCAATGCCTTTTTACTCTGACAACTGTCAGTCTGTTCTTTGTATCTATGAGTCTATTTTGTTTGTTATTTTGTTTGTTAGTTTATTTTGTTCATTAGATTCCACATATAAATGAAATTACATGGTGATTGTCCTCTTTAATTTTAAACATAAAAATATTTCAAAGAGAATAGTTGAAGGAAAGTTGAACTGTTTTGTTCTTATATTTTATAGCACCTTAACTATAGAATTATAAGAAGGTATTTAACTCAGGAAGTATTTCAAGTAAAATTATTGAGAAAAATATTGAATTATTTTTATTTATTATTTTAATATATATTTATTGATTCTGAGAAGGAGGGAAAGACAGGGAGGAAGAAAAACATCAATAATGAGAGGTAATCATTGATCAGCTGCCTTCTGTATGGCCCCTACTAGGGATCAAGCCTGCAACCCAGGCATGTGCCCTGACCAGAAATGGAACTGTGACCTCCTGGTTTATAGATTGATGCTCAACCACCGAACCATGCCAGCCAGGCAAAATATTGAATTTTAAAATGTAATTCTTATCATTGTGCATTGGTAGTTTTAAAAACTTGATATTTTAGCTAATTTCTGATTTTCTAGTAGGTCTCTATGAGATGCTTAGTGGGTATATAAAATATAAAAGGATCATGGCTCCCTAAAGAAGGTGAATAAATTAAAATTTTTATATATTACCATAAAAATTAAAATCTTTATGTTATATTTTGAGAACAAATGCTTGAGAACACATGTGTGAGGACAGAGTAACAAATCTTTTGAGATTATTATCTTTTTTATGGAGAAGATTTTCTCAAATTATGGTTCAAGGATAATTGGTAGCAAAATCATACTTGTTGCTTTTGAGCCCAATTGAGTCAGAATATCTGTGACTTGAGCTTGAGGCTGTAGGGGGATTTTAGAGATCAGAAAAGAACAACACTCATCTTCAAGTTGTGAATAATAAAGCCCAAAGAGATTAAATTATTTGCTCAAGGTCATGCTGCCAGTTGAAGTAAGATCTAGAATTTTGTTTGATTCTGAGAACAACATTCTCTTCCAGTAAGTAAACTATTAATTTTTACTAGTATCTTCAAAAGGTAAAATTTAAAGAAATAGAAGTTTACAAATGTTATCATATATCCCACCTAATAATTCTTTACTATTATCACTTATAAATTAAATCCTTGTTTCTTTCTCTAGAATTTAGGAATATCTTCCATTTAGACTCATGAATCTTTGAATTATATCAAAATCTTCAAGAAATAAAGAACATGTTACATTTCATGAATTGTTGACTAAATCTTTGAAATTTTGTGGTTGATTATTTTGGAAGTGAGTGTTTTAAAGTTATTTGAACTATGTTCAAATAACAGTTTGCATTCAATAATGATTCCACGAAGACCATAAAACTATAATTCATGGCATACACCCTTAAAGTATTTATTAGCCATTAGTTAAAACAGAACCCTAAAATAGTCTAAGCGTTATGTGATTCAAAACTGATTCAAAAATTTGTTTCACACATCTTAATGAAGCTATTAATAATTTTGTAGATTTTATGAATATAGTTTAGCTTTCTAAAAGGAAAAGACTCTGAAAATGCTATTTATTAAGTTTTCTATACTTAATTGGTAACATTTTGACACTCATTTATGATAGAAAAAGGGCACCACTGTAGAGATGGTGTGCTGGTAAACTTCCCTATCATTAATACATTTAGAATAAATATGGCCCTAAAGATTTTCACATCTACGTAGTCCTTCATTTTACTAATGAGAAATAGAAGACCAGAAAAGAGCAATGTTATTTTTGAAGGAGATAGCTTTGTGACAGAAACAAGTACCCAAACTTCTCTTCTTCCTTTTCCAGAACTCCTGTTATAGCTGAGCATATGGCCATCTTAATCAAGATTAAATTTTCCAGTCTTCCAAGTAGCTAGATGTGGCCATCTGACTAAGATTTTGCCATGGAACATATGTGGATGTTTGTGAGGTAGCTTTTAGGAAGCATCCTTAAAAGGAAGTGAGAGCTTGTCCTTTGCACCCTCTGAGTTCCGCCCATGAATCCTGTTTGGAATGCAGTTTTGGCTGAAGGTCTGTTTTGCCCCATGAGGATGAGGATGAGCCTCGCCCGGATGACCATCGAGTTGCCATTCCAACTTTGGACTGACAGTACTAGTATCTCCACTCACACATGGGAAAGAAAGAAGATTCTTCTGTTTAAGTCACTGTCTTGGGCTTCTGATACTTGCAGTTGTCACAGAGTTAGGAAAAGTGGTTTTGCAACCATCTTTGTCTGTTAGTCCTTCCTGTGAAAGCAAGAATGACTATCTAACCAGGAAATAAACCATTTCTCGCTATAGAATTTCATTTATTCATTATTTGAACACATAGATATTGAGCACTTTCTATGAGCAAGGAACTAAGTAGATATGAAACAAAAATACTTTTATTGCTGATTTTGAATTTCTCAAATGTTTTAGAACCAGATCTTCCTTTTCCTTGGTCCTTCCTTGTCCCTATCCCAGGCATATTATATAATTTTTATTTTTTTTTCCTATGAAGGACTGGTTTTCTGGACTCGAATTTTAGACTGATGCTGTCACATGACTAACATACATTTCAAAAGTAAAAAAAAAAAAAAAGCCTAAGAAACTCAAGCACATATGACTTTAAGTTTTAATCTTCACCCCCAAACATATGATAAGTTATGATTAAAACCATGATACAAATGCAGCCTTTGAATTATGTAAGGCATACATATTTGTCCTTAAACAAATTAAGAATATCAATGGCCATATCTTTAAAATATTTAAATAAAATGTATTTTCTAAGTTAATACTTAGAAATACACTAAGGACTGTACTATTTTCAAGTTTAGTTACATATAAGAAGGAATATTAGAATTCTGGGTACATATATGAGTTGAGAGTCTTCCTTCCCTACCTGACTCATCTCCACATAGAGCAAAAAGTGACTGGACATCTGCAAGATCAGATCAAACAAATTCATTGCCAACTGGCTCCCTGATATCATTCTGTGCTAGGCATGGAGAAGTGTCCTCATATGTGTGTTCTATTTAAATGCCCCCTAAACTCTTTATTGATTTCTGATAATTTGTTGTTTTGGAATATTTTTTTGTTTTGTTTGTTTGTTTATTTTAGAATAGTACATGCTCTAAATTTCAACATAATTTTTCAATTCTCGATTTAAAATGTTAAAATTGTCCAATATTTAATAAAATTTTGAATAATGGTAGAAATACAATCAAATTTGGAGATAAATATAAAAGCATACTTACTTTTGGGTCCACATTGAGAATTTTCCTGTCTCTTTTGTATTTGAAAAGCAAGCCTTCTGGATTATCAGCAATCACTTGATAATTGGGAGTTGAATTCCAAACAGCAACTTGACTGTCCCAGTTGTAAAAGCTATAAAAATAAATATTTATTAGGAATTTGTATGTATAATATATTAAATTGACAAATATATTTCAGAAAATATTTGGGGAAGTTCAATTGCAAGATAAGTGGATCAAATAATAATCTGTATAACCATGTAGATTACATGTGCTTAAAATTCTTGCAGAAGAGTTTAGACTCGGTTATTCTCAAATCATTTACATATTTCTCAAATCAGATACATATTTATGGATATTTTGCATGATTTCCTGCTTTGGATACTCTAGCATCTAGGGTCTATTCCAGTATAGTATTATATTCCCAGGAAGTCAAGAAGAAAATTGATGCAATTTAAAGCTATTTTTTTTCAGCTCAGACTCTTCAGGGTATTAAGAATATTCAGGGTATTAAGAGACTGTTTACTGAAAGGAAAGGCAGGTTAAGTTTATCATCTCTTTTCATTCATAACAAATGAATTCATTTCTTTCAGGCTATATTTTCCAATAATATATTTCCTGGGGAGTGAAGAAACAATTTGCATATGATAGGTTCCCATAGGCCAGGAATGAGGTAATGTATTTGATCACAACCCATGTGAAGTAGTTCTCATTTTGCAGAAAAGGCTAACAGACTAGGGAAGGTTAACTAGCATAGACAAGGCCCTGCAACTAATATGCCATAAACTAATATTCCAACTAAGATCTGTTTTTTTTTTCTCCAAACATATGTGTTCATGATATTGTTCAACAATGCCATCAGTTCATCCTTTTGTTGTTGTTGACTTATGAAAATTCCTATTTTTCCATGTCTTATTTTATACCTACTTGTCAGAAATGAATATAATGTTCTCATATGGGTTGGAAAAAGAATCCTCAAAATACTTATTTTATATGCTTTATTTCTGTTAACACATTTCTAATGTTATGCTAATAGGGTCAAATACTAATGCATTTCTAGTCCTATATCAGTGTTTCCCAACCTTCTCTCATGATGAGAATCACCTGGTGGAGTTGTTAAAACACAGATTCCCGGATCCCAACTAAGAAGTGCTAAACTAGAATTTTTGGGAACATATAGGTAAAATTGTATACTTAACTAGTGCTCTAAGACAGATTTTATATACAGAGCACTAAGTTAGGTATGCAATTTTACCTATATGTTCTCAAAAATTCTAGTTTAGCACTTCTTAGTTGGGATCCGGGAATCTGTGTTTTAACAACTCCACCAGGTGATTCTCATCATGAGAGAAGGTTGGGAAACACTGTCCAATATAATAAAGAGGTAATATGCAAATTGACCCTCATGCCCTTGCACAAGATAGCCACCCCCATGTAGTCACAAGATGTCCGCTACAAGATGGCTGGCAGGGGAGGGCAAAGTGGATGATCAGGCCAGCAAGGGAGGGTAGATAGGGGTGCCTGGGCTAGCAGGGGAAGGCAGTTAGGGGTGACCAGACCTTCAGGGGAAGGAAGTTGGGGATGACCAAGCCTTCATGAGAGGGCAGTTAGGGGCGACTGGGCTGGCAGAGGAGGGCAGGTGGGGGTGACCGGGCTGGCAGGGAAGGCAGTTGGGACAATTGGGCCAGCAGGGGAGCAGTAAGGCATCGATCAGGCTGGCAGGGGAATGGTTAAGGTATGATCAGGCTGGCAGGCAGGTGAGCAGTTGAGAGCCAGCAGTCTTGGATGGTGAGAGGGATGTCCGACTACTGCTGGTTTGAGCCCAATCCCACAGGAATCAGCCTAAACAGGCAGTCCGACATACCTTGAGTGGTCCCAGATTGGGAAGAATGCAGGCCGGGCTGAGAAACATCTCCCTCATTGCACAAATATTGTATGTCTAATATTATCCTATTTCTGTGTTGTTTTGCCCTCTATTACTCCCTTTCTTCATTTTGAAAGAGTAGGATTTATTGATTAAATTCACTCTGAATTATATTGTTTTCCGAGGCATTAACTTTTGTGCTATTACCTGTAAATGTAATGTTTACCTTCAACTTTTTCCATACTCAGAAAGAACTTTGGAGGGCATATTAGTGATAACTGTTTCTCTCATTCCCCCACTACTCTTTCTATGTCTAGGACATTGGACATAGGAGTGTCTGCCCTTTCTAAGTCACATAGTTAGATAAAGTGATTTTGTAACCATCTTTGTCTGTTTAGTTAGTCCTCCTTGAAAGAGCAAGAATGATAATTTAAAAAGGCAAAGATGGTGGTGATTGAAGAAAGGAGTTGAACATTCATGGTTTGTGGAGTTTTCACTTTAGCTAGCCTTCATAAGTGAGATTTGTCATGGCAGGCTTAGCCTCCAGTAAGATGATGGTAGCTAGCAGCCTATATATAGTATTGGTGATAAATTAATTTCACTAGTGAAGGTATTAGGAGCCAGTTTGACTATGCACCCAAGCTGGATTCTTGAATTCAATTTAATACATAATAAAAAATCATTTGACTCCATCTTACTGACTGTTCAGTTAGGAGTTTGCTGAATTGGAATAGGAAACATGGGTGTGATTCTAAATCTTTCATATAATTCTAAATAATTATTATGAGATATATAGATATAAGCAATCCCAGTAAAATGCTTGAGGCACAGCTATGCTTGGAAGTAGCATGGCTTATATCATACATTCCTATCTTGTTTCTCAGATCTAAAATTAAAAGCCTTGTTAAAGTCCAAGTAATGTGTGTGTGTGTATGTGTGTGTTTCATTATATAAAAAATTAATTTGCAGGGTTTTTTAATTTTTATTTTATTGTGGTTAGAACACAACAGCAGATTGACCCTTTTGTAAAATTTTGAAGTGTACAATACATTACTGTTGACTGTAGGTACAATGTTGTACAGTAGAGCTCTATACTTCTTCATCATGATGAACAGAAGCTTTATGCCCATTAATTAAATCCCTAATTTCCCCTATCTCCAGCACTAGGTAACTGCTATTCCACTCTTTGATTCTATGAATTTGACTATTTTATATACCTCATGTAAGTGAAATTATACAATATTTGTTTTTTGGTGATTGACTTATTTCATTTTGCACAAAATCCTCAAGATTAATCCATGTAGTTCCATATTTTAGAATTTCCTTTTTTAAGGCTGCATAAATATTCCATTGGATTTATAAGCGATATTTTCTTTATCCATTCATCTATCAATGGGCATGTAGGTAATTTCCATATTTTGTCTATTGTGAATAATTTCTTTTAGATCACATATAGTTGAGTGTTTTGTGTTTGTTTGTTTTTTAATTCATCTAGCCACTTTATGTTTTTTTTTATCAAGGAGTTTAATCTATTTATACATAAAGTAATTATTGATAGGAAAAGCTTATACTCTTGGCTTTTTATTGTTTTCCATTAGTCTTGAAATTCTTTTGTCTGTCTTTTCCTCTCTTACTGTATTCCTTTTTGTTTGTTGATTCTTTTATTGATATGGTTTGAATAATTTATTATTATTTTGATTATCTGCTTAAAATAGTTACCTTGGGGTTTACATAAAATATCTTCTAGTTTTAACAGTAAATTTTAAGCTGATAGTAACTTAAGTTCAATCACACATGCAAACTTTACACTTTAAATTCTCCCCCACATATATTTTATGTTATTATTGTCACAGTTTACATATATTCATATTATGTGTATTTTAATATATTTTCATTATAGTTATTTTTAAACTTTTACCTTTTAATTTACAATAGAATTGAAAGTGATTTAAACACTATTATTACAGTAATACAATACTCTGTATTTGTTTACTGGTATATATTTACCTTTATCAGTGAGTTTCATATTTTCTTATGCTGTCATATTTCTGTTTAGCATCCTTTCATTTCAACTTAAAGAACTCCTGTTAGCTGCCGAAACAGGTTTGGCTCAGTGGATAGAGCATTGGCCTGTGGACTGAAGGGTCCTGGGTTCGATTCAGGTCAGGGGCATGTACCTTGGTTGTGGCACATCCCCAGTAGGGGGCGTGCAAGAGGCAGCTGATGGATGATTCTCTCTCATGGATGTTTCTAACTCTGGATCCCTCTCTATTCCTCTCTGTAAAAAATCAATAAAAATATATTAAAAAAAAAAGAACTGTTAGCATTTCTTGTAAGATAGGTCTAGTAATGATGAACTCCCAGAGATTTTCTGTTTGGGGAAAGTCTTTATCTTGTCTTCATTTTCGAAGGACAATTTTGCTGGTTGGAAACTTTTTTTTTCTTTCAGCACTGTGAATATACTATTCCACTCCCTTTTGGCCTACAGGTTTCTTCTAAAAATCTTCTTATTTTCACGTTAGTATGTCCTGTGGATATAATAAGTCACTTTTCTCCTTCTTTCAAATTTGTCTATTTGTCCTTGATTTTGTCAATGTGATTAAAATGTGTCTTAATGTAGATTTCTTTTGAATTTATGTAAATGGTATTCCTTTAACTTCTTAGATATGAATATCCATTTCCCTTTTCAGGTTTGGGAAGTTTTCAGCCATTATCTTTTTTCTTTGAGTAACTATTCCTGTCCTTTGTCTCTATCTTTGGGAATCCCACAATGTGTATATTGGCCCCTTGAGGATGGTCCCTAAATTTTCTTCACTCTTTTTCATTTTGTCTTCTTTTTGCTCCTCTGAATTATTCCCAATGATAAGCCTTTGAGTTTATTGATCCTCTCTTTTGTTTAATCCAATCTGATATTGAAATCCTCTAGTGAATTTTTTAGTTCAATTATTGTGCTTTTTAGCTTCATGATTTCTGTTTTGTATCTTTAAATATTTTCTGTCGCTGCTGAATTTCTCACTTTGTTTTTATACTATTTTCTTTATCTCTGATCATTTTTATGACAGTTATTTTGAATTTTCTTTCAGGTAAATCATACTACTCATTTCTTTTGGGTCAGTTTCTGGAAATGTATCTTATTCCTTTTTTAGGGAACATTTTTTTGCCCACTTCTTCATCTTTCTTGACTCCATTTTGAGGCCCACACATTAGACAAAGCAGGCCACTCTCCCAGTATTCATAGATTGGCCTCATACAAAAACTTCTACCAATCATCTTGGCAAGAGATTCTGAGGGCTTCTTCCAACTTTTCCCTCCCTAGGTAGAAATAGGCTGTTGTGGGTTTGTATGCTTCCTCTGTGATGAACAGGAGGTAGAATCTATGGTGCCTATACCAATCCATACCAATGTCTCCATTTTCCCCTAGGTGGATAGATTGTGGAAGACACATCAGAGCTCCAAGACTGGCAGAATAGACTGGGGAGTCTCCTCAGAAATGTTGAGGATCTGGATATATAAACCAGCCCCTTCTTTTCCTGGGAGAATTTGGCTACTAGGGAGTTTTCTTTTGATCATAAGGTATAGCAAGAGGGTGTCACAACCCTCTCTACTAGCTTTGGTAAGGCTGGTTTTGCATTTGCCTGGGCTGTGCAGGAGCCTTTCAGTTAGTTTTTGTATTTCTTACAAAGGGAATTTGTCTGGGGATTGTTGCCAAATATGTGTGTTTGTAGGGAGAAAGAGGCTCCATAGTTTTCTACTCTGCTATTTGCTGATGTTACCAATAGAGATGCAGAATGGGCTAATGCATATTTCAACCTTAATTCCACTTCTTCTAAGCCACTTACATTCAGATCCTCACTGTAGATACTGTCATGACCCATAACTCTATTTAACTTTTATTGTCTCCTGGTTTTCTTTTGTTAGTTCATGTACACCACTAATTTGGCTTCACTAAGGCCTTAGATTCCTGGCTCTCCATTTCTATACTAATTTACAACAGCTAGCTTTTTTTTTTTTTTTTTAACTTATCTACAATTTATAAGATACTTGTTAGTAATTACAAATTTTTTAGTTATTTGACCTTGTTTGATTTCACGGTTCCTGCTATGATCTATGATAATTGTTGCTGAATTTAACATACTGTATACTACTCATATAACTTTAAATTCAAAATATGTAGCTGTAGTTGGATTCTAGACATTGCAGAGTACTTCTTTATGTTTCTAGTTATCTTCCTTTATCATTCATTTCATTGTTTCCACTTTCTAATATCTTCACTTTCTTCCTTGTTCTCAGGTGGTTTCACCTCTTATTTTATTAAGAAAATAAAGTACATTAAATGGAAGCATGATCAACATCCTGTGCCATCACTAGCAAAACTTTTAAAATTAATTTCTTATTGATTAAGGTATCACATATTTTCCCTCTACCCCCCATTCCAATCCCCCACCCCCCTATTGTCCTTAACCACTGGTTAGGCTCATATATGTGAATTTATGTGATAAGGGGGCCTCAATGTATGCTTTTGAAAAGAATTACCTGTTTGTCATTTATTTAACATGATCACTCCTGGTACAAGGGGAACTATTTTGATGTCATCATAGTGCAAACGAGCTTTGGATTACCAGAGGAAAAATATAAAGCCATTTCTTCAGAACACCATGTTTACCCTAGTTTTGCTAAATATCTTCCTTCAAATAGAATGGGAAGAGCATATTTGTGGAAATTGTTAAAGCACAAAAATACAATGTTAGCTAGATTTTTATAAGAACATAAAATATATTTAAAAGCAAGCAAGCTACAGTCTTAGGAATTCATACAGAACAAAAATAATGATTATAACAATTCCTGTATCCAGTATATAAAGCATAGAGAGAAAAAAATTAAATCCCTACCAACTGAGCATGAAATTTGATATCACAGAGAATACATCACTGTAAACTAAGTTTTTTCATGTAAGAGATTGTTCCTCTGAATATAAAGAACAGTTTATAATGATTAGGAAATTTTTTTTGTTTCAAACTCCATCAATAATGGAAACTTTTTGATTTTTATGCATTTGGACCAATAGGCTTATAAGTACCTAAAAACTTGCATAAAGGTATAAAGTTAAAACATAGCTTAGTTGAGAGGAAAAGAAAGAAGAAAATATTTATAAAACATAATTTTTAGGATAGAGACATATTTATATTTAAAGGAAACCTGTAGACACAAATAGCTTTAGAAGCTTAGAAAAATAGCTTTATGGAATAAAAATATTTTATTGAAAATGAAAATCAAGGAGATTTTCTATCAATCACAATAATTAAGTGTTAAACGTTATTGTCTTTTTTTTTAATCTGTGTAGATAGCTTAAAAGTAGAATGACCTTATAATTTTATTGTCCAAATGATCTTTTTGAGGAAGAAGTGGGCTGCTAATAACAATTGTGCCAAGACAGCAAGGGTAAGCTCAGATGATGCTAGGCAAACTGAGATATGTGGTTTCCACACCTACAAACCACTTAAGCACTTTTATTTTAGAGTTGATTTGACCAATGTTTGTGTAAAATCTTCCCAAATTTTCCCATAGATTTCCCAAAAATATGATAAAGATGTTGAAATAATGCTAACATGTGTTCTCATGGTTGATCCTTTTTATTTTATTTTATTACTATGGAAAAATTACATTATGCGGAATTGCCATTGTGGAGTAGAGACATGAAATTTAATATAGAATAATAAATATTCCTATTCTTTTTCTCTTTTTCAAATAATGTCAAAGCAGTAAACCACTCTATAATAACTAATCATCTGAAGTATCATATTCCATGTAAAAATATATGTTGGTCAGTTATTGTTGGTAGGAATATGAAATCTAAAGTTTAGTGTTTCCATAAGTTAGTTAACTTGGCTCTTATTTATAAAGATATATTGCATACCTAAATTGAACCAGTTATTTAATAAATGCATATGCCAGAAGGGAAAATATAGACAATTGTTGTTCAGTCAGAGCAAGAATTAGAAATATTCTGGAATATATCTCAGGTGCACATCATAGAGTGAGAACCTCCAGGTCAAGCAAGAATAACATCTAGTTAATTTAATAGCAATTAATTTTAGGGCATATAAGAAACCTTGGAGTATTTCTTGAGTTCACCAGGCATGTGTGTGTGTGTGTGTGTGTGTGTGTGTGTGTGTATGTGAGAGAGAAAACTCAAGATGTACTCGAGATGACAAAACCAGGAGGACTATATGGCCATTTGTAGAAAAGCAACGAAAGAGGGATCACTTTTTCAAAGCAGAAACTTGAGGAGATGGAATGGGTATCACAGGGTGTCTGACCTTCATCTCATTCTCTTTCTGATACTATTGAAATTACTGTTGCTAATGTTATTTTGCATTGACGTAGTGCTTTATCATTTAGCTTTGACCTTTAAAGTCTAGTTTAATGCCCAAAACAATCATGTGAGAGAGATGGGGAACAATATATAGTTATTGTTATTATTAATTATTACTTTAAAGAATGAAGCTACAGAATGTTCTATCAATAGATATTATGTAGCTAAATCAGCATTCAATCTATGACTTTCAAGTAATTATTTCATTCCTTTTCTTCTGTATGTCAGATTTCTCAGGGTAGGCAAAAGTCCTATGTCCCATGAAAGTAGTAAAGATTCTCTCTTGAGAGCAAACCATAAGAAGAGGAGGGCAAGGAATAAACTCCAAACAGAAAACTTTCTAAGCCAAAATGTCCCTTTATAGTTAAAAAAAAACAAGCTACAAAGAAGGAATTGTTTTATCTCAGGGAGTGTACAGAGTGATCCCTCTCAAATATTGGACCTACTTTACCAGGGGCATTAGAGCAGGAAGAGAAACCTTGGAGCCAGGTGTATGTATATGTGTCAAAACTAGGGGAATGATTGAAATAAAGCCATTCTGGGTGGCTTCTTTATGTTCTTGGCATGTTGTGGATATTGTAACGGGTAGATCTTGTTGGAAAAATTACTAATGTGCGTACCAGGATTATCACCGAGTGAGACATAGTGCGCTCCCAGATGAATGGAACTGATGATCTGGTTCAGGACATCTCCAGGTCCATGGTGTCATTCATGGCAGTTTTCCCTATTATAAGGCTGCTCCGCACATTAGGCTCTATCTCCTGTCCATCCTCCCCTCCCCGCAACTAGGCTAGCTGAGAAGTTCTAATAAGGTAAATGTTTAAGTAAATAGGGTTTTAGAATGATTCCTGCTTCAAGGTAGTTCTTTTGAGCATTTTTTCCATGCAGGCAAAGAGAAAAACATAGGGCATCCCAAAAAATATATGCACACTGTAACAGCTGATAGCTCAATTTATTTTTTTTTCTTTTCAAATTTAACCCATTGAAAATAATAATTATTTAAATTGTGTATTCATATTTTGGGACACCCTGTATATTGTCTAGAGGCCATGTGACTTAGAGCAAGACAGAAAGTTGGAAGAAGTGCCTCTGAAATCACATTGATTCATTCACTCATTCATTCATTAAAAAAAAAAAAACCCACCCACACACCTTTTAACAGTAATGGAAATAACATACTATATGTCAAGCACAATTTCATGTGTTTGGGATACAATTAGGAATAAGATATAGTCCCTGTCTTATGATTTTACTGTCTAATAGGAGAAAAGATCTAAACAACACAAATATGCCTGGAATTCTACGGGAAAGATAGAGGAAGGAAACTACCCAGACTAAGGGAATGGAAGGAGATCTTAAGGATAGCTTCCCGGAGGAAATAATGCTAAACCTAAATCTTAAATGAGTTATAAGAATTATAAGGCAAGCTGAGCGATAGTAAAATAACCTCTCAACTAAATAAGACAGCATGGGGAATGCATGTTGTTGAGAATCAGAATGGAGAATACTGGAGGTAAAGTGGCCAACAATTCAATATCAAAAGAACAGAAAGTGCAAGTAGGTAGGAGAGAAATGAGGTTGGCGATATACCCAGAGAACAAGTCACAGAAGGCCTTATTTTCCATACCAAATCACATTATATTTATCCTGTAGGCAATGGGAACATCTGAGGGCTATAAACAGAAAAGTGACATGGCCAGATAAGCAGTTTAGGTAGATTATTATCCTCGAAGTGGGTGGAGAATGAATTTAAGGGCTGTCAGTGAAGAGTGCTAGAAGCCAGGGTATGTTTAAATTCTATTTCATTAATCCAGGCCAGCATTAAAAAAAAAAAAAAAAAAAAAAAAGGATGACATGTTATGGAGTTGGAAAAAAAGAGATACAATTAGGGCATATATAGCAGATAACAATTGTAGAAGTCATTAGTGAGAAGTGTTATAGATGACTCTTAGGTTTCTATTGATAGATTGAAAGATTGGATGGATAGTGCAGTCATATTAGAGGACACATTTGTTCTTTATGCTCTAGTAATTTGGTGTCAATGAGAATATTTTCCTGTGAATAGACTCTATGATCTTAGGTATATCCTAAATGTTTACTAATGTTATAGCCTATTATTGTATTGGTTTCCTTATCATTATATAATGACCACCTTTGCATTTTATTGCCATCTTTGGCTTACATTCTGTTTTGTCTTAATGTAAGTATAGCTATCTCTGCATGTTGTTTGCTTTTGATTCCCATATGCATGAAATATCTTTTTCAGTTTGTGTGTCCTTAAAGCAGAAGCGAATCTCTTGTAGGCAGCATATAGTTGTATCTTGTTTTATTTTTTAAATCTATTCAGCTACTCTGTTTTGATTAAATATTTTTTTCCATTTATATTTAAAGTGATTATTGATAGGTGTGGACTTACTATTGCCATTTTTATAATATTTTCTGTCTGTTTGCAATTCCTTTGTTCCTTTCTTCTCTTGTTTTCCTCCTTTGTGATTTAATAATAATATGCATTTATGATTAAATGTCTTTCTCATATATTTTGTATATTTATTGTAGATTTTTGTTTTGTGGTTACTGTGAGGTTTACATAAAACATATTTATAATAGCCTATTTTAAGCTGATAACAGCTTAACTTCAATGTATACAAAAGCTCTATATTTACACATCCCCTCACCCCTTTTTTGTTTTTGTTGCTACAATTCATATTCAATATACATAAGAGAAGAGCTTAAGAAGAAAATAGAGAACTGCATATGCATGTAGGAGTGCTAAGAGAAAAGGAGATATGACAAAATAACTGGGAGACCCTCCTTGTCAAATGCAAGAAAGAAATGTGATTATGAAGACCAAAACTTGGCGACTGTTATTGGTAACTACCTTCTTAGGAACCAGTGTATATTTCTCTTAGGTTAAGGAAATAGTATAGTTAAAAAATGTTTGCTACTTCTATTGGAATTATAAGAATAAAATTATGTCCTTCAAAAATTATTTGACTCAACACATTATTGCTATCCTGGAAAGTCTCGGCAACTCAAATTTTGTGAATATGAAGCTATTTTGAACCCTTGGTCAGCAGCATCATTACTCATGTTTATGTCATGAACATTGAGCTGTTCTTTAGACTTATTAATCTATGAGTAGTAATAAGTTACTTATTGTAATCACCTTCATATCTATGGATAAATTTATAGAATTATAATTTCCCATTATAATTCTATGTGGTAAGAAAGAATTTTCATTGAAATATATGTCAGTATATTGGGAAGAGAAAATTATGGCATGTCTTAGGTTCTAGGGATCAGGCAGAGAAGTCAGGGAGAAAAAACTAGGTGTAAGTATGCTGTGAGGGATACTAGACCCTTTTCCAGCCTCAAGTACTAAAGCTGTGCCTTGATATGAAATGGCTCTGAATGCATGTAAGGTAAAAGAGATGTGTAATTTAGAGTCAAATGAGCGATATGACAAGAGGTTTAGGCAGTGTGGAGCTGTAATGGAAGAGCAGGATACTGGAGGAAGAGGCTTCCTGCTCTGTTATTACACCTGGAGAGGCATCACCAGATTAGCAGTGACACTCCAGGTCATTAAAGTACCTTTCTTATGTGGACTGGAGCCTTGTATGGATTATCAAATATTGATATTATGATCGTCCAGGAAATGGAATCTTTTGGCAATACAAGTGAGATGACTTTGAAAAGGTTGACATTTCTGTGTGTAAATTACAACCCTCCTGAAAGGGAAGACATCTAAGCTTCTAAGCGTCTGGGTTTCAACAGGGACAACTTGTAGAAAGGGTTTTGTTGGCTATTGGAAATAGTTTAGTGAGTTCCTTAAATCAAAATAACAATGAAGACTTATCCCTATGGGAACAGATATACTGGTAGAGAGAATTTAAAATATCTTCTGTGATCTCTACTCTCAAATGTTGCTTGACAAAAAGACTTTGCTCAAGTAACCAAGTTTACTAATTGTTTCACCTCAAATTGAGGAGAAAATCCTGTGTTATCCATATTGGCACAATGGCCCTTGAAAACCGGAAAAGAAGGCAAAAGATGTTAGAAAAAAGATCGAAGCTTGAGAACTTAATGCATTGTTGCTGCCTTTAAAATGGAGAGGCCACAGGCACCTCAGCACTAGAACTATAAGGAACTGAATTCTGCTAACAATTTCATGGGCTTGAGAGTGGATTCTTTCCAAGTTTATCCATTAATGAATGCAACTCTGCCAGCTCCTTAATCTTAGCCTTTGAGACCACACCATGCTGGACTTCTGATTAAACACACACACACACACACACACACACACACACACACACACACACACAAAACAAAACAAAAAACAAACAAACAAAAAACCTGTGACATAATAAATGAGTGTATTTTAAGCCACTAAATGTAAGGCTATTTGTTACCCAGCACTAGAAAGCCAATGCACTGGATCATGGGGCTTTGGAGTTACCTTAAATAAGCTTATAAAAGAGGAAATAAACATTTTATGACAGTTGAGATGTTGGGATGTACTGCAGGCTCAACATTTATTTTGAATATTAAAAGGAACGTGACCCCATTTTGTATTTGAGATTGGGGAAGCAGGAATATAAGTTATAATCAGTATGTGATCAGGGAGAAATAACAAAAATAACACTAAAACAACACAGAAGAAAGCAGCGAGAATCCACATAGTAGAAAAACAACCCTAGGCAGAAAGAGAAGCCAAGCACTTCAAAACCTTTGAGTTTTCACTGGAAAACTTTATATTTCTGTAAATAATATGAAAAGCTATATTTAAAAATTGCCTGTCTGCCTCAACTGTACAGAACTAAGTCAAGGAAAGATGTACTGACTCTTCTGGACCAGAATAAAAATAGGAACAGCTATTTGCTGGGGGCCTATCACGATGAGGGTAATAAGAATCAAGGAAGAAAAACATGACGTGGAAAGAATGAGAGCTTCTCATCAGCTGTGCTTTCTCATGTGACATGTCTCAAAGGCCTTCTTCAGTCAAACAAAAGACTGCTCTGTTTTATATTTCCCAGTGAGACCACCTTATACTCATTCCATAAAACACTGTATCAGAACTCTTTCTACTAGTCCACAATGCTACTCAGTCATGTCCTTTGCAACTGATTCTTCTCCTTCCTTTGCCACATGTTAATAGTGAATAAAAAAGAAGTGATGTTTGCCGAAACCGGTTTGGCTCAGTGGATAGAGCGTCGGCCTGCGGACTGAAAGGTCCCGGGTTCGATTCTGGTTAAGGGCATGTACATTGGTTGTGGGCACATCCCCAGTGGGGGGTGTGCAAGAGACAGCTGATCGATGGTTCTCTCTCATCGATGTTTCTAACTCTCTATTCCTCTCTCCTCCTCTGTAAAGAATTAATTTTTAAAAAAGTGATGTTTTATCATGTTTATGAGTCACAATTTGATGAATCTGAGTGATCAGTAAGTGATCCCATTATCCAACCAGTCACCCAACGTAGAAATATAAGTCATCTCAGGTTGTTCCTCTCCCTCACCCTGCATCCTGTCTCTCATCAAGCCTCACAGATTCTATCTCCTTAACCTCTCAGATCCATCTGCTTCTCTCCAAATGCTGCAATACACACCAATTCTTACTTGAATTAATACAAGAGTTTCAGTCAGTGCCCATGCCTTTTTGGTCTGCATCCCCTCTTATCCATTACTCCCTTGCAATCATAATTATATTTTAAAATATCATATTAGAGATTACTTACTGCTTAAAATAGTTTTCTTCCTAGCCAGAGTGGCTCAGTTAGTTGGGTGTCTTCCCATGCATCAAAAGGTTGCGGTTTGATTCCCTGTTTGGATACACACTCCGTTTGTGTGCTCCATCCCCAGTAGGGGCATGCAGGAGACAGCCCCATAGATGTTTCACTTTCAAATCTCTCTCTCTCTCTCTCTCTCTCTCTCTCTCTCTCTCTCTCTCTCTCTCTCTCTCTCTCTCAGAAATAAATAAAATAAAATAACTTGTTTAAAAAAAACCCAAAAATATCTCCTAACACCAATGACTTTCTAAACACATTCTGCAATTTAGCACACAAACACTCCAAAACATGGAAACTGCAACTGCTGCTTTGGCCACTCCATGCATTCCAAACCCCATATTTCTTTTGAATGTTTTCCACTATGTGCATCTCTTTGAACGTGCCATACTGGGCAGTGGCTCTCTACCTGTGGACATGTTATTTTCTTTGCCTGGAATGTCCTCTCCACATTTCTTTTTTTTTTTTTTTTTCATCTAGCTAAGTCCTACTCATTCTTCAAACCTCATATTACAAAATACCTCCTATGGATACCTACAACCCTCAGCTAGCCTAATTTATATTCCAGTCTCTGGGCTGAATTAGATACTCTACTACAAGAATTCAAGTTCTGTCCTGTAATAATTGATTTACTCTTCTGTCTTCTTAACTAGCCATTGAGTAGCATGAAGTCAGATACCAGGCTTTCTTTGACTATTCCAGGAGCTTACTGCAGCATGTGGCACTTGGTTAGTTCCAATACATGTTCAGCTTATTCCTCTGTACCATGAGCCTGCCATGAGCCATGTGAGTTGATTTTCATCCTCAGCACTAGCTCCCCCTGTTTTTTTTTTTTTTTTTTTTTTTCTGTGTCTACTTTCACCTTTGGTCTTCTCCTGTCCCACAAAAAGCTTGGGTTAGGACATTATTAGAAACTGATACATTAGTACAAAATAAAATGTCTCCTTTATAATTTACCGATGTCATGTACCTCTAACTGTGGGGATGCAAAGCTTAGTCCATTTTAAGAAGAGATATGTTTGAATGGGAGGAGAGACAGTTTCCTAATTCTTCTTCAACCACATGACATACCTTGCAACCTCTTTTGTTTATTGTTTTAAAATATGCTGATATTAATATATATATATATATATATATATATATATATATATATATATATATAATAAATGGCAAAATAGAAGAGACTGTGGTAGGTGTAATGAGAGGCTCACAGCTGGGACTCTTGTCAGTATGACCAAAGCATCAAGCACCCATTGGAAGAAGAAGATCAGAGACCATTACAGTTGGATAAAATACACTTCGTTTAGAAAATCCCTGGCTTCACAGTTAAGAAACTGGTAAGATATACCTTTAGCACATACTGTATTTGACCTTGATCAGGATGATGACACATTAAAAAAGCAAACCAGCAATATTTTGTTCAGGAAAGATGAAGAAAATTAAGAGAGAACACGCTATAAATTTTATAAAGCTTCTAGAGAAATAAAAGGGAGGATATGTATGTTACTATTTGGCACATCCTAAGGGACTTTCTAAACCTAAGAATCATGGAAGAAATTCTAAACAAATGGATAAATCAACTTCACTTCATTATAATTTAAGATATTTTTTATATTAAAAGAAGTCATAAATAAGAATAAAGCAATTAGAAAAAATATATGTGCCATACATGTCCTCCAATTATAAAACTCCCTTATAAAATAATTTTGAAAATGTCAATGACCCTTACTTTATACAGTGGGAGGAAAAAAGAATAGTTAGGTCACATAAAATCAAATAATAGCCACCAAATAATTGAAATGAGTATAGTCTTTGCTAATAAAAGAAATTTAAGTAAAATAAGATGGTTTTATCTTTTAAAATGAGGAATAATTGAAAAGAGTATAATACTCCCTACAGCTAGGGTGCTGTGAGACAAACATGTTCATTGATAGCTTGTGGGAGTGCAAGTTACTACAAATATTTGGAACACATTTTGGTGATGTGCGTACAAGCCTTATAAGTATCTACCCAGCAATTCCACTTCTAGAAATTAGAGACAAAAGAGATATGCACATGAAGATTCTTCACAAGATTACTTATAATAGAAAAAGTTAGAGTTAGCCTAAGGGGTTTCAAAATTCTGACTTCAATTAGGTCTGTAACAGGCAGGAGCAAAACAACTAGTAGTAAGAAAGGCTAGCTAGAAGGTAGAATCTGAAGAGAACAGTGCTTTTAAGCAGTGGGTATTGTGGTCCTTTTTGAATTGCAGAATCAGCTTAGTGGGCCACACCAGATGAAACTCTGGGATAGTCTAGACTAGGAACAGAACATATGTTGAAATACCACCCAGAAAACTTGAGGGATACTTTAGACTTTATCTATCTACTGCCATGGAACCTCCATTAAATCCCTAACTGGGGGTGGCGGTGGGGGGGTTGGAGAGATTTTAGGCGGTGAACACGCTCATGTGCCAGGAAAGTGGGATATCCCAAATTCCATAAGGTCAGAAATCCTGTGCTTGAGACCCTTCCAGACCTCAGCTTATGAACCTCTTCACCCGGCTGTTCATCTGTTTCTTTTATATACTTTGTGATAAACTGATAAACTAGATAAATATTTCCCTGATTTTTGTGAGCTGTTCTAGCAAATTATCGAGCCTGTGTATGGCGGGGTGGGTGGGGTGTTAGAGATTGTGGGGACCCCTGACCTTGTAGCCAAGTTGGACAGAAGTGTGGGTATCCAGGGCATCCATTACCTGAAATTGGCATCTGGGGTGAGAGCAGTCTTGTGGGACTGAGACCTTAAAGCCGTGGAGTCTGATATGCACTCTGGGTAGTTAGTGCCAGAATTGAATGCAAGTTTCACACTAGCTCCCTGGAGTTACTGTTGGGCTTATAGTAAATTAGGGAATACCCAGTTGTCGTCCTAAGAGTTGGAAAATTGGTGTAAGGAAAACCCCACAATCATTTGGTGTCAGAGGTTTTGTGAGCAGAGAAACAGTTTTCCTTTAATTTCTGAAAGATGGATCTTTTCAAAAATGTAACTGAAGTTTTATTATCATACCTTAAAATTATAGTAATTCTTCAACATCCCCACATACCCATTAGCACTCAAATTTCACCAGTTGCCTCCCTCCTTGAAGAAGCATCACAGCGAAAATGGGCATATACTTTCCTGAATGCTTGCTGGCACTTACAACAGCATATATAGTGTATATGTGGTTTCACATATATTTTCAAGGAATATAATAAATGGCAAAGCGGAAGGATAATGGGATGTGTGGTGTAGCTTGGGGCTCAGTGGATTCATCTCCAGCTCCACAAAGTGATGAGGTCTGATAGTCAGTAACTCCTCCCCTAACTGGCTGGGGCAAACTCTTTATTCAACAGAAGTTCTTTAAGGCAATGCCCATAACAACTATTAAGGACACCCTCCTTGATCTAGTGATTTCCCTGCTTTGGAATGGGTTATTTAAGAAAAATGTAAATGTTTTCTAGATCTTAGTTTTGTTGAGCAAGTAGCAGCATGCAGCTGAATATATTTGACCTATAGTCTCTGACCTGGTGAACATACAGTTTTGCCCAAGAGCCCATCTCCCATCTCTCTTTTATTATATGTGGGTGTACATGTGTGTGTTATATCTATGCCTATTACATGTTATATGTGTATGTATATATGTATGTTTATACTAACATTTTATATTTATAATATTAAAAATTATTTATTTTTCTAACATTTTGTATTTATAATGTTTTAACATTTATAACACTTTAAGATTTTGAGTTGGGAATTTAGAAGTTTAATTTTCTCTTTTATACCTTATACTAGAGGACTAGTGCATGAATTTGTGCACCAGTGGGGTCCCTCGGGCTGGCCTGTGGGATCAGGCTGAAATTGGCTCTCCGACATCCCCTGTTGGGTCCTGGATCGCACAAGGGTGCAGGCCAGGCTGAGGAACCCCACTGGTGCATAATCAGAGCCAGGAAGGGTCTCGGGAGGTTGGCCAGCTGGGGAGGGACCTTAGGAGAGCTCCAGGGCATGTCCAGCCCATCTTGCTCAATCCCTATCAGCCAGACTCCAGCAGCAAGCTAACCTACCGGTCAGAGCTTCTGTCTCCTGGTGGTCAGCGCACATCATAGTGAGTGGTTGACTGGTCAACCGCCTTCTCCCTGGTGGTCAGTGCATATTATAGTGAGTGGTTGAGTTGCCTTAGTATATAATTAGCATATTACACTTTGATTGGTTGAACTGATGACCAGACAACTGGACACCCAGACACTTAGCATATTAGGCTTTTATTATATAGGATTCTTCTGTAATTTACATATTTTCCACAATGAGTATGCCTTTCTTTTAAATAGATGCTTCTTGGCCAGACCTGAGTCCTTGATCTTCCCTTTGAATTACTGTGACTCTGTGTTTCTTTCCTATCTTACATTCATGGGTAACTCTACTTATTGATATACTTGAAATTGTCTCATTGCTTCCCTCTCCTCAAAGCCATTTCCATTCAGTCTTGCCAGTTTTCTTCTGTAAATATGTATCCTATCAGGTCCTATCACCATGCCTCCCTCCACCTCTGCCTCAATATGGGCCCTAAGCAGCGGCTTGTTTGTCTCTTTGCCTCTCGGTTTATATCTATTTAACTCATCTTGCACACAGCCTCCAGCGGTATTTCTCACATACAGATTTAGCCATGTTACTCCCTGATGCAAATCGCTCAGTGACTCACCATCACTATAGCAGAAATTCCAAGCTTCTGAATTTGGTGTGCATGGCCCTTCATGTCTTACTGCTCCCAGTCTGAAGTTATGCTGTAATAATCCTGAACTGCTAACCATTCCTCTTTCATATATTATGCTGTTTTTAAATTTTATGCCCTTGTTCATGCTGTCTCCTCTGCCTAAATACCATTTTCCCATCTTTCCTGTCTGGAAACGCAAGCACATCTCTTAAGAATGAGCTCTGTCAGCACCTTGGCTAGGGAGCCTTGCCCTTTCCTCACGCTAATTCCTTTTATCTTCTTCTCTACACTTGGCGATACCTTGGGCATGTCTATACCACTGTATTTTCAAATTGTTTTATGTAATTTTCTCTCTGTGTCTGACTTGCTAGTAAACAATGTGTTCCTTAATGAAAAACCTTGCCTCTTATTTATCTTTTTTCAAATTACTTAATACTATGCCCATCTCATAGTAAGTTTGTAAATAAAAATTTAGAAAATAAAGTAAAAAATGATGTGTGACCAGGGATTCTTATTACTTTCCTCAGGCCTCCTGGGCATTAAAGATGTGAAAATTGAGCTTGGTCCTTGGCTTTGGCAACTAATGTGGAGAAACAGTGTCACAAAATTTAGACTAGAAAGGTACAAATATGCAAATTAAAGAATGGTTATTAATTCATGAAAAACAGAATAAAAATCAGGTTGATAGATATAATTTGCATTTTTATAAGGATTAGGTTGAGTCACTCTCAATAGGAAAATTATATTTTATTGCTAAGTTGTGTTTAATTTTAATTTTAGAAAATCTGCCAACAGCCCAGAATAGAAGTTCTCACCCTTACCTTAAACATACCTTAACCTTTCTTCTCCCAAATCCCCACATTTACCCCCCAAAAGTAGTAGAAACTGAGACCAGAGCCCAGCCCTTCCTGCTGCAGAAAGAAATCATGGATATTCAGGGGGTTTCTGTTATTAGTAAACAACAAGAGCAATAAATCCTGGAAGTTGAGGCATCACTATTTTATAGTAAAAGGTTAGATATCTTAGAACAATCTGGTTTAGGGACATTACATGGAAGAAGCTAAAAGAAAGATGCTTTATGGGAAGGTAAAGAAGAAGAAAGGCTAGCATTAAAGGATAAAAGGGCATACTGGTGGCAGACCTCCTCCAGATCTAAGGACATTGTGTGAAGACTTAAGTCACAAATCTCAATTCCTGCTGTGGCACAGGAAGCAGATTAGTGGCCTTGACACTACAATCTGGCTGCAACTCTACATGACCCCATCCCCCATTGCTTGGGTTCAATTGGGTTTAGTCAGGGATACTTTAGTCTCCAACAGGATCTAGCATGCATTCATTGGAGGGTGAGAAGATAGGTGAGTCACATTCAGAGTGAGGAGCTAGTAGTTCAGCTCCATATTAGTTTGATGGATATTTGCCAATCCTATTTGTCAGGAAGGAATTTTGGCCAGGATTATTTGTCTTGCCCCGTAAGTGTGAAAGGTAATATATAAGTGGAAAAGTAACTCAGTACAAAATCCTGAGGTGGTATTGACGGAAGGGAAGTGCATCACATAAGAGTGGTATTTTGTTGAGAGGAGGTTTCACAAGTTCACATTTTTACCAAGAATATTTAAAAGCAGGTCAAATAGTTCTCTAAGAAGTTGTTTGTGTTTTACATTATGGAACTGGATGAAGTATCCTAGAGGACCCATATATACTGGGGGCACATCAAAATCCTGCCTAAATAAAAGATCTGTGGTAGGCATCCAACTTTTGACATGGAAAGGAGTTTGCTTCATGTGAGAAAATTACAGTTTCCTTTGATTCCATCTGGATGGTGATGTCTGCAATAGCAGTATCTAACATTGGTCTGGAATTAATAGACCCTTAAAAAGTTTTCCTTGAATGAGTTCAATATCCTGATTCTTGTGAACTAGATAAATTGGACTAAAACAAGTTAAAACAGTGTCCACCTACTTATGAAATGATCCAGACATATTGAATTTGTGAGTCATGGACTCAGAAGTAAAACAGTTTCTTATGTAGCTTGGAAAATGTAACAACTACTTAAATTTAAGTAATGGATAATTCAACTGAGGATCTCATACTAATTATTAAAAATAGAAAACATCTTATTATAATAACCTGAAATGATAATAGAAAATTCTACCCACTTGAAATATAATGTGCTGAGAACTACTGCCATTTCTGCCTCAGACATAGTATAATATGACTAAAGGTTAAATTCTTGAACATTATATACCACATTTGTCCAATACATTGAATTAGAAGGTTGTATGGTTAATTCAACATGGTTGTTAAAACACATGGAGGCTAAAATACTGATATCACACATTGGATTATAATCTAAATTGTAGAATCTAGAAATCATTCTAATTAGGAATATTCTGTTTTGTAATGTGCTCAACTTGCAGTATGCTTTAGAAACTATTATTTAGCACTGACTGTACATTTACTGAACTAACAAAGAGAAAAATAAATTTAGGTCCTCAGGGGTTGGGGTTCATTGCCAAATTGTAGAAATTATAGACAGCCCCTGGCTTTTGCCCATATTTATAACCAACAGTTATACATGCTGTTCTGTAGGACTCTTCCTTAACCCTCCTGATTGACAGAGGAGTTCCTGCTGCTGCCAAGACCTCAGCCACCATCATAGTCTACAGATACTTTATTTCCGCTTAGCTTCCTTTAATCTGAACCCTATAAATAGAATTTATCCTCTGTTACCTCTTACCCTGAACCCATAGCTTCTCCTAATCTTGCAGCTGCCATTGAAGCAACCCAAACACCACTCTAAGATTCCATTTGCCTCTCCCTCCTCTCTCTCTGCCTCTCTTCTCTATTCGATTATGCAGCCTGTGCCTGGTAGAGTAGGAAAGTCTCCCTCTTAGTTTTAAAGTGATATATTATTGGCAATAAATTTTAGAACTTAAAAACATTTTTAAACATAAAATTAGTATTATAAATAAAGGATAGCTATCAGTTTGCCATTAACAGTTAACACACATGAACACACAAACACTGTAGAAATAATAGTATCATAGAATCCACTTAATTGGGATATATAACTTTGCTATGAACATATATGTTTCTAATACCCATCATGCAAACTTCTGTAATAGAAATAATTTGTAAATTGAGCTCTACAAATACAAGCTAGTTATGATTAGTCATAAATCAGAATCTATTATTCATTGGCTTTTCCCATCATTTTAAAGTGGGGAGAAAATTCACTTTGTTATTCATAGCCATGGAAACTAGAAATTTATCTCATAATTAGAGTCAAGGCATGTAGTAACAAAAGAGGTATAAGCAAAATGCTTGTTTTAGATGTGTTGTGAAATCAACCGAATCACTGTAGGCTAATTAGGGATTACCCAGTGTTACCCAGTTGCTTATGAGTGTTATAGAAAACCAGGACAGCATAAGATGCTCACATCCAAAGTGAATAAATCAAAGAGATCATACTTGATTGGCACCTTACTATCTTAAGAGGCTTTTAAAAATGTTTCAAAGTAGCAAAAGCAATAATACAGCATGTAGCTCTGAGCAGATTATTAAGTTTAATTCTAGTTCTAACTTTGACATTAATCTGGATAGGAACTATACCATTTCTTACCAACAATTTCTACAACTACACAATAAAACGTCCGGAGTGGGTGATTCCGAGAGTCCCCAAAATGCTCTCGTGTGTGCTTCTGTCTAATGATTAGTTTAGAGTAGCAGTGGTGAATGGATTGCTAACCTAGGAAATTGTTAAAAACACAACATTGTGTGACGTATGCTGGAGCTTGTCTGTATCATGAAATGAGCAAAATAATAATTTACTGTATTTTAGGGTCTATTTCTGCCATATGAAACCTTTCCGCAGAACTCAAAGGCTCAGGTTCTTTGGGAAATATGCCATGGAAAGGAAATGAAAGCATGAGCCTGGCAACTGCCATTGGTGACTATTGAACTATTTGGAGGCTTGTTTATCTGAAGGTCAGCCAAAACTCTGGTAAAGAACATGGGCTGGACTTCCCTCCAACACAGCATTCAAGGTGAGGCTTCCAATACTTGTGTGAGTAATTACCCAGAAGAATAAGGTCCCTTGAATTATTATGATATTTCTAATTTCTTTTCAAATCTAGGACACAAATGGCATTCAGAATCTCAAACAGAGAAAATATTATTATTAGTTTTAATTTTACTAAAGTAAGATTGACATGAGGATAGTAATACATCTGAGAAGAAACTAAAAATATCCATATTAACTATAACATGTTTTTGTTATTTCTGACCAGATTTAGTTCCCATGCCTAGATCTATTATCTGCAAAATAGTATGTTATCTTTCAACAGTCTCCAGGACATTTTTACATGGATATGCCGTCTTCATCATAAAATGCAACTCCAAAAAGTATTAACCTTTCCCCCGAATGTTAGTTTTTTTCTTGCCCATTTCTGTTAGTATCATCCTGGCCAGAAATCTTGGAGTCATCTTTGACTTCTGTTTCCATTTCTGACATCATTCTATCCAGTTTATCACCATGCCTTTCCATTCAAATAATTTTCTCCATCCAAAGATTGCTCATATTAACCATTTTCTCTCTACTACTTGCAGCATCATTATTCCCCTTTCAGTTAAAATTTTATGGAACCTGATCTTGCTAATATGAATAAATAATGCATTTATTTTAAGTATCAAAGGAAAACTTCTCAGAACTCACTCAGGGTTGCAAGTAGTTCATGTTCCCCTAGTCAGAGTGTAGATTTCATAACACATGGGTTATTGGGCAGTCATTGGAACACCCTAGATCTAGACTTGAGGCAGATCCAGCCCAAATATAGTTTAAAAACAGGTGTCAGGAGGTTCTTACTGATTCCATATAACTTAATTATATTTCATGACAATGTGATACATTCTTTAAGGGAATACAAAATATCCAGTGACCAACAATGTAAAATCCACAATGTCTAGTATTTAATCAACATATTAACTATACAAACAAGTAGGAACATATGACCTGTAGCCAAAATAAAATATTAATTACTTGAAATAAAAGTGACAAAATGATGGACTAGTAGATAATTATAAACAGCTATTATATGTCTTATAAAAAATAAAAACATACATGGTAAGCAAAGAACATAAGAATATGAAAATAGTCAAATAAAAATTTAGAGAGAAAAATATACTATCTTCAATTAAAAATATATATTTGATAAAATTAATGGAGATAAGACATTGCAGAAGGAAAAAAATAAGTGAATTTGAAGATGTGAAAATAGAAGCTTTCAAAAATATTTCACAGAAATTCAACGGATTAATATATGTTTAATTGAAGTACTTGAATAAAAGAGGAAAGAGAGGGAGAATCCAGGGGGATAATAGAGAGAAGGTTCATAAAAATATTGAAAAAATAAAGACCTAAAGCTTCAAAATTTAAGGAAAAATATAAGCCCACAGCTGTAAAAGTCTCAATAAACCAAAAGTAGGAAAAACTTCGAAGAAAAATACACCCAAAATTGTGGAAAATATACCAATTCTAAAAATTCAGTGACAAAAATCTTAAAAACTAGAAAAAAGATATGTTACGTGCAAATAAAAAATAAAGGGTAAGAATGATATATAATATCTCATTAGAAACTACACAAGCTAGAGAAAATGTAGTGACATCTTTAAAGTACTTTTAAAAATCTGTCAACCTAGAACTCTATATTCAATAAAAATATATTTCGAAAACAAAAGCAAAATAAAGACACAAAAAAATTGAGAGAATTTTCCAAGCATTTAAAAATAACCCTTGGATCAGAGCAAACATCAGAAGAGCATTTACAAAAATCATTGAAATGAATGTAAATGAAAACAAATATATCCAAAATTGTGGGATGAAGCTAAAGTAGTGCGTACAGAAACAGCAATAAATGCTTATATTAGAAAACAAAAAAAGCTTCAAATTGACCATCTGAGAGAAAAAGAAGAAAATAAAGATGAAAATATAAATCAACAAAATTGAGGAAAGAAAGCAACAGAGAACTTTTATAAAATCAAAAGCTTGCTCTTTGTAAAAATGAAAAAAATTACTAAACTTGCAATTGGTTTGATCAAAATAATAACAAAAACAAAACAAAAAAAGAAGAAGAGAGGGAACATAGCCTTTGAAATATAAAAAGAGTAATGAAGCAATGTTATAAACAGTTTTATGTTAATAAATTTGACAACCAGGATGATATTGACAAATTCCTTGAAAGGCACAGCTCAGTTGAGGGAATAGATCATTTGAAGGTCCCTATACACAAACTCATGCAAGATTCTCACTGTCATTCATCATTGAAGAAATCTAAATTAAATCCATAACAATTTACTATTGCATTAACTACATTAGTGACCTTAATAAGGAAGAGGGTATTTGCCCCTAGGGGACTTTTGGCAATGTCTGGAGACAGTTTTGGTTGTACAACTCAAAATGGTTGATTACTACTTGCATTTAGTCGGTAGTACACAGTGTACTTAGTAGTGAGGATTGGCTGTGGAGCTGTGGGTGGAGAATCAGACTGCATCAGGCCTGTGTTATCCCTGGTCTCTGCGTCTCCCCTTTAGCCTTCTCCATGACTCTCTACCCCTGACTCTTGCCTGTGAGGTCCATAGAAGACTCAAGGAGCTCCAAGACTCAAGCCTCTGGGATGTTCCTTGACTTTCTAGCTGGGCCAGGAGGGTGGCCAGGTGAGTGCATTGTCCCTACCAACTGTTGCAGCATTTCTTCCACAGGACCAGAAGAGGTTGTGCAGCCAGAATGGGACTGAAGGTTGATTCTAAGTGATTCTTACTTAGGTCAGAAACAGAAAGTGTTAAGGACACCAGTTTGATCCTGATGAATGCATCAGCTGTATGGATTGCAGTCTGTGCAGGTCTACCGCATCCCATGCCCTCTGCTGGCCCCCTGTAGGGAGGAAGGCAGTGACCTAGGACTGGCTGTGCCTCTCTCCTCCAAGGGCTTTCCGCACCCTTGTTCAGCAGTGCCGACTGGCTCTTCCTCCAGCTGATGGTCTGTTTTAACTTGGATTGATATGCTGATACTGCAGGCCTTATGGGCCCTTCCTCATTCTTTCTGACCATGAGCCCTTGGCCTGTTCTCTTGGTATAATGTGCGGAAGGCAGAGGTAGGGTGATAATTTGATATTAAGTACTCTCTGAATGTTAATTTTGCTGGTAAGATAGAATTGGATCTGGAAGAGGAGCTCAGTATTTTAAATTTCTTTTGCATTTTTCACTGCATCTAGCTCTGCTTGGCATGAGTGTTTTCATTGCGTGGTGTGTGTTTTTTTCTCTGACAGATTTTTTATAGGCCCACCGAATACTCAATCCTCTCAATAAATCAAACGTTTCATTCAGGGGATCACATGCCTAATATTTTCTCTCTAAAAAAATAAGCTATTAAGTAATGTTGACTTATTGCCTTGAGGTCAGCATTCTGAAATAAAAGAAAAGTAAAATATACATTCTTTTGTTTGGGCAATTCCAGACAAATTCTACTTTGAAATTCTATTCTAAGTCTGCTATGATATCAAAGACTAAACCATTTTTGCATGTTATGAAAAAAGATAAAGTAAATGAACACTATTTCTTGAATGTAAAACAAGAGGCTCTTCCTTTTATTGGAAATCCTTCTCGCTAAACAAGAACTTCTTATGGCTTGTTGATCCTGACAGGAGCAATTCTGATTTCCTTTCTATGGTATATGGTATGGTTTTAATGTTTGGTGTGATGTGCTGTAATATGACATAAAATTTATGATGAGATTTATGGAATTGGCCGGAATCTTATTGCAGTAAGATTTTTCCTAACAACCTAAGCCTGACACCAATTTGCATGATGGATCCACTCAATTTAGATTTCCTTTCAGCATACAAACAAATGGTAAAAATACCTGCCATTTATAATAGATAATTGGCCCCAAATCTATCAAAACCCTGTGTTAGCAGTAAAATTAAATAATGTTTTAAATTTCTTGCTTTTTTAATCAACACATTCATTGGTATATTTAATGGAAAATTTCTTGTATTTATGTCTATAATGTCTTTAGATATGAGTTTGGCAGAATAAAATAGGAGAGGTATATGAATGAAAAAGGTGGGAAAGGTTAGAGAAAAGAATAGGCTAGAAAAAATATATATATAATGACTTAAAACAAAAATAAACTGAACAAAAAACATTGAAATAATGGAGCAGACCATAGACATGGGAGCATAGAAAGGGACAAAAAATTCATGTTTTATTTAATTTAAATACTTTGAAGTGCTTAACTGTATGTGCTTAAAGGCTTGAAATATAAACACTGATTTTAAGAATAAAATGTTAAGTTTGGCATGAGTCAAGACATTGAAAGCAAAAGATTAGGCAAAGTTCAGTAAGATAGTGTTATTGAACCTTTATCCAAATTGCTTTTTTTGAAATTGGAAGCACTTACAATAATCTATCTTGAGAACTAGAGAGGATGCCAAACCTTGCAGAAAACTCTGAGTGTGTATTTCCCAGACTATTCTACTTTTAAAGTAGCTGATGATGACAATTCTATATAATAAAGAGTTAATATGCAAATTAAACTGGATGGTGGAATGACTAGTGGGAGGGCTGCAGTTGGACATCCCCAAGGGCTCCTGTGCTGCCAGAGGGATGTCTGACTGCCAGCTTAGTCCCAACTGCCAGGGAGGAGAGCAGGCCTAAGCAGATGGACATCCCCCCCACCCCACCCCAAGGGGTCCCAGGTTTAAAGAGTGCGCAGGCAAGACTGAGGGACCCCCCTGAGTGCACTAATTTTCATGCAATGGGCCTCTAATTACTTAATAAAGTTAACAATTTTTGTAAAATAAATGATGTATGTGAAGGAAAAATTTAGATGTAAACTTTGGCATGCAAATCTGCTAGGCAAACAGAACTTTTTATGATCAAACACATATTTAGTAATTTTGAAACTATTAATGTCATGTTGAATTTAGATGTAAATATCAATTTATGAACTTTCTTACTGTTTACACTATGACAGATGTCCTATAGCACCTCCCCTTTAACCACCCCTCCCCCAGGCCTTCATTACACTATAGTCAAACTTTTTAAAGCATAAATTAATTCAATCAATTGTTATTAAAAATATAGTTGGTTAATAATAGGTATTTCAAATTCCATTTATATTTTTCAAAAAGTTCAATTATTTGACTAAATGGAACCATTAAAAACCTGTTGTTGTAAGGAAGGTTGTATGAGAAAAATGCAGAAATTAAGTAGAGGTTAAAACTTACTGGTTTCTAAATTTTACACTGAACATTTGTTCCTCTTTAAAAATCAAAACTTTACTTATAATTTTGGAATACTGAAATATTTCCAATTGTAGAGGGAAATAAGAATTTTAAAAATATAAGAAATTGTCTTTTCACTTAAAGTTTAAGAAATGCAAGGCATAACGGGAAAAGTTTTCTCAGAAAGGAAAATTTAGTACCTGTAAGACATATATTTCATATCAAATTTATAGGCTAAATATTTTCTGGGACTCTAAAATGAAACATTATTAATATAGATTCTTTTGGAATCATTATATAATTAATTCATTTCCTATATTGGTTTAAAATACCTAATTATGAAGTTACTAGAAGCCCGATGCACGAAATTCATGTACAGGGGTGGGAGTGACCCACAGCTCGGCCTGAGCCTTCTTGCAATCCAGGATTCCTTGGGAGAAGACTGATCAGGACTGGACTAAATTGGTAGTCGGACATACCTCTCACAATTTGGAACCCCTCATTCCTAACTGCCCACCTGCTCGCTCCTTACCTCTTGGCTTGCTGCTCCTTAGTGCTGCCATGGAGGCGAGAGAGACTCCTGCCACCACCGCTGAGCTTGCCAGCTGTAAACCCAGCTTCTGGCTGAGCTGCACTCCAGCTGTGGGAGTGCACTGGCCACTGGGTGCAGCTTCTGCATTGAGCATTTTTCCCCTGGTGGTCAGTGTGCATCATAGTGACCAGTCGTTCGAGTCATTCTGCCATAAAAGCCACTGGGCTTTTATTACATAGATTATTACAATTATTATTAAAATTAAATTACAAACTTTTAATTTAGTACCAAAGCCAGAAACTAAATCTTGTAATAAATATCTGAATAAACTCTTCTTGAAAAGACTGCAATGATGAACTATCCCAAGCACATATTGAAGTTTGATAACTATTGAATTAAATATGGTTCATTGTTAGTATTCAACTCGTGGAAAAAATAAAGGCAACTGATAAGGTACATTAGAATTTAAATTCACAACCACCGCTGTAGATATGTAAGTGATTATAGGTTTGCATTTGTAAAATGGAGGAGAAGCATAAGAATTAACAAAATTGTGTGTTTTGTAGAGTACAAAGTCTTTGAGGCTATCCAGAGATTTGGGGGCATAATGTCAGCATCAGCATGTGACTCTCATTACTGGAGGGTTCAAATCAGGTGGAGCTAAAACAGAGTATGTGCATATAAGCACATGGATATTTTAGTATTTAAAATGCACTGCCAAGCCTTCAGATTCAAGCCAGACTTATGATTTGGGTATAGATCAAGCACAAGAGTAAAGTTGTGATGAGAAAGGTGAACATTATACAAACTTGGAATCTTCATTTGCATCTATATCAACTGCCTTTTGAATGACCTTAGCAATATTATTAGAGGCGGGGTCTATGAATACCAACAAGGTAAATTGGCTTGCATACTTCCCTGCAAACCATGTTTTGGTCTGGAGATACCAGGAGCAGCAGCATGTAAGGTATTTTTCTCTTTCTGCTGACTACTGTGTAGGGGCAGATGCATCTCCAGAAGAGAGTGTGGAAGATTTGGACATGGAAGCAACTCTATCTTGGATCACTTCTCCACTAATTTATTTAAACCTTGTTACTTAAGCAGGTAGGAATGTCATGCTAAATTCATATTCTCAAAAGAGTAAGCTAAGTGGGGGGAAACAAAACCTGAACTCAATTTTTTAAAGTTTAAATTCTATGGAACATCTGATCAGCAAAATAAAGCAATCATTATTGACTTGTGTTTTGTGGCTATTTTCACAGCTCTGATAAATGTAACCCAGAGGATTTGTTCACTACCTGCAGGCAAGCTGTCATCAGATGCAGATGTAAAATGTCTCAGCTGCAGCACCACAGTTCATTACGTACTCTAACTTAGGGACTATTTTGGACCACTGACAGAACAACGTAAGAGTTGATGAGAATTGAGAAATTCAAACAACAAATGAACAACACACGTTAGGCTCCCCAAGAAAGGTATGAAAACACTTTGCATTTGCCTGTTAAATCTCAAGAAAAAATATGTGATAAAAATTGCAGAGACAAGCCCTTTGCCACAGGGAAATTCTGCACTGGAATGGGAACTAACAGAACCATTCCAGTAGTCTCCAGGTTGGTCAGTAGCAGGAATTTAATGGCAGTCCCAATTTAGGGACCAACTCAATAGTAAGGTAAGTCTAGTAGCTAATTAATTAGTTTAAAAGCTAATTTTAATAAACTAAAACTAGTCTAAGAGATAATTTCCTGACTTTTTTCACTGAATGGACTAGAGTCAAATGTATTGACAATTACCTTAATGGATTAAAATGATCAAATGGTAGAAATGCTAAGAGTTGGCAGTCAAGTAATGTATAGGTCTGCATTGCAACTCAAGAATATTCTATTAGTTTAAGCTTTTCTAATTTTGCAAGGCTCAAGAAATGGGGACAGTTGTATAAAAAGTATTTTAAAGTATTGAAATGTTAGTTTTAAATAGTAGTATTAAATGCACCTGGAAGGAGTGGCTGAGTTGGTTGATCATTGTCCTGTGCACCGAAAGGTTGCTGGTTTTATTCCTGGTCAGAGCACATACCTGGGTTGTGGGTTCAATTCCCGGCTGGAACACTTATAGAAGGCAATTGACCATTGTTTCTCTCTCATATCCTCTCATATCTATGATTTTCTCTCTTTTTTTTAAAGGTATTGAAACAATTACTCTTAAAAAGAATTTTTAGAGCAATATTGTATCACAGCATTATTCAAATTTTTGAAGAAAATCTATATTAGTATCTACATGTTTACCTATTATTTGTACCTATGTTGATATCAATTTTAATATTTCTAATTATATAGCTCCACACAAAAAAATGTCTATTTGTCCAACAAAGAGCCTAAAATTCCAGAGAAATTGGGGAATGGAAAAGGGAGAAGTTCATGTCTACTTATTTTCCAGAAGGACAAATTTCTCCTTCTATTTCAATTACATAGTAAACAATTAAAATCAAATATAAGGAACTTCTTTCATAGGAAATTATTTTTATTGCATTATTTTCATTGCTTTATTATAAAGATAATTTACCTTTTTGAAAACAATACAGAAAATACACAAAAGTCTAAAATAAATTAAAATAATCACCCATAATTTTACCACTCCAAAATATTACTATTAACATTTGGATTTATTTTCCTCTAATATGACATTCTCTTGGAACAATTTCTTTTATGGTTAGCAAACCAACCATCCCCCCTTTTATAAAAGAGTGATGATACATTGCAGTCTAACCAGAGATTCCCTAAATCAGATTTTTGTATTTTTTTTTTTAAAAAAGGATGCTAAACAGCAGGAACCATCCAACCGGTGCCAAAAACTTACTGCAGATACACAGATGGTCAGGGCATCATTTTCAGCCTGGCCTCAGAGGACAAAAGGGCTCTGGATTACACCTGCTGATTCTCCTGTCTTAGAGGAAAATAATCAAACTTTTCTCACAGATAAACTGTAAGTTCAGGGCACCTCACATGAGAAAGAGGGAGGCACTGATTCAGATGAAAGATATTACAGTTTTACTATTTAAAAGTGTTGCTGCCTGCTAAAACCGGTTTGGGTCAATGGACAGAGCGTCAGCCTGAGGACTGAAAGGTCCCAGGTTTGATTCTGGTCAAAGGGCATGTACCTTGGTTGCTGGCACATCCCCAGCAGGGGGTGTGAAAGAGGCAGCTAATCGATGTTTCTCTCTCATTGATGTTTATAGCTCTCTATCCCTTTCTCTTCCTCTCTGTAAAAAAAAAATCAATAAAATATATTTTTGAAAAAATATTTAAAAAGTATAAATAAATAAATAAATAAATAAATAAATAAATAAATAAATGTGCTGCTCCCTAAGTTTAACTGTTTTGAAGAAGGTTATATATGTGCAAAAGTATATAATTTTAGAGATGGAGGGTTCAGAGATGAGGAGAGGGAGAACAAACATCAGGCTAAACCAAAAGCCAGTTGGCTAACTTGGAAGGAAGGGAGAAAAAATCAATTGGCAACTCTTGAGAAGAAAAAATGAAAACTATTCTAAAACTTTAAAAGAAGATTTAATTTAGAGCTCTCTTTGGAAAATGTAGGCTTAAGAAGAATCTAGTCATATTCATGCTAAACTAGGTATTCATATCCAAAAGAAATGAGAAAGTTGGATAAACAGCTGGCAGTGATCAGGCCAAGAGGATAAAATGTTAATAATTATAAAATCTTAGTCCAAAAACCTGTTATTCTAGATGATGGAATTAGATGAAAACTTGTACAGTGACCCAGTTTCAGTGGGTTTTAAAGTTCTAAGCAGATAAAACAGGCTCTCATATACCTGTGGCACTAGCTAAGGATCATGAAACATCTTGGAATTGATAAAGTAAATATCTTTATTAAAAAGTATTTACTGTCTTTGATGACATGAAAGCAAGTGACTTTTGCTCCTTTTTTTCCTCAGAAAGATCTGTAATGTTTAATATAAATATCTCATAACACTTATTACATCATAATACTACTTCTTGGATGGTTTGCGAAAGAAGAGAATGTTCCTAGCAGATTCTGAGAGTTGTTAAAAACACACACAAACACACACACACACACACACACACACACACACACACACACAATCAACCTTTTGATAAAACAATGGATTTCAAAAATTAAAAATCAATTAATATGCAATGTGTTCAATGTGCGTGTGTGTGAATATATTGCACTGGGTATATTTTGTTTACCCCTCTACATCACTTCTCCATTTTTTGTCACTTTCCAAGGGAGAGGTCCTGCCTCAATAGGCTGCCTGCCAACTGATTTGTTGCTTACCATGGTGGTGATTTGTGCTACATGTTCCACAGTTGTCTATACTAATTTCGTATCTTCTTTTTCCACTCATCCATTGATGGACACATAGGTTGTTTCCATATATTGGCTATTGTAAAGATTCCTGCATGTGGATACAAATTACTCTTTGATATCCTGTTTTCATTTCCTTTGAAAATATACCCAGAAGTGGGATTGCTATACTGTATGATATATACCAATAAAAAGCTTTCACAAGAGAAATTAATTTGAAACTAAGTTATGTGGGAAGAGATAGAGAATGTGAGGAACAATATTGCTCAAACAAATAATGGCAGAAAAAGCACAGTTCTGGAGCTTTTCGGGTGTCGCAGGAGATTCCAGACACTGTGGGCCTTGAATGTGGTGAAAGCAGCACGTTTCTGGAACAGTCAAGGTGGTGGAGGCTTCCTGATGTACCTTTCTGCAGCTTCCTCGTCAGCTCAGTTCTGCCATGTGGCTTAAGTGTGGGAACAATCTAGAGTCTATTTCTTTTATCCTCCAAGTGATTTTTTTGTGAGCTGTTTATATACTTACTAGAGGTCCAGTGCATAAAATTCATGCATGGGCGTGTATGTCCCTCAGCCCAGCCTGCACCCTCTCTAATGTGGGACCCCTCGAGAGGTGTCTGACTGCCCATTTAGGCCCAATCCCATCTGGCAGTCAGACATCCCTCTCACAATCCAGAACTGCTAGCTCCCAACTGCTCTCCTGCCTGCCTACCTGATTTCCCCTAACTGTTTCTGCCTGTCAGCCTGATTGACTCCTAACTGCTCCCCTGCCTGCTTGATTGCGCTAACTGCCCTCCCCTGCCAGCCTGGTTCCCCACAACTGCTGTCCCCTGTAGGCCTTGTCCCTTAACCTGCCCTCCCCCAGCCTTGGTTGCCCCCAACAGCCCTCCCCTGCTGGCCTGGTCCCCCCAACTGCCCTCCCCTGCAGGCCTGGGTTTCCCCTAACTGCCCTCCCCTGCAGGCCTGATTGCCCCCAACTGCCCTCCTCTGCCAGCCTGGTCACTCCTAACTGCCTTCCCCTGCAAGCCTGATCATCCCCAACTGCCCTCCCTTGCAGGCCTGGTCCCCCCCAATTGCCCTCCCCTGCTGGCCATCTTGTTGTGGCTATCTTGTGACCACATGGGGTTGGCTATCTTAGAACACATGGGAGTGGCCATCTTGAGTGTTAGAGTGATGGTCAATTTGCATATTACTTCTTTATTATATAGAATTAATCTCTTTGTTCTAAGCCAACTCCAGTGGACTCTGCTGTCAGAACTAAGAACAATGGTGAGCACATCTAGCAACTTTTGTGCCTGTTTCATTACTAGAATATATACATTCTGAGAAAAATTAACCTTTTTCTGTCAATTACAGAATTCCCAATGTCAGTTACAGCTTAGTTCAAAGTAGATGTTAATGTGTAATTGTGAATTTCATGACATAAATTTTAGAACCTTTTAGCTTCTCCTACAATGATAGAAATTGCATTGGAATACCCTGCTAATAACTTCCTGCTAGCCCACTAAGATCTTTCAGTATATCTAGTATCTTCATTTCAGTTTGGTTCTAGAATATGACAAACCTAGGGGATTGACATTGTTGAATAGGTATCGGCTACTCACTGTCCCTAAAATTTTCCACATTTTCTTGTTTTGTGCTCCTATGTGGACTACCCCATGCTCCACTATGCTACACATTTTTCAAGGACAGACTGAATTAGTGTTTTCATGCAGCAGCCTTTCGTATACTTCCCCAAATAGTTAGTTAATTATACCTTAATTTATGTTCCTATAATACTTTGTAGATACTTTATTATAGCATTTCTAGAAAAATACATCACATTTTAATATTCTGAGTAATTGTGTTATAATTATTAGGTGAAATAAAATGTATGTGTGAGAATATTTAAATGCCATAATGCTTGCGAAAATGTTCTATCAACTCTATTACTATTATTATTATATTATTACATTAAAATTTGTGCACTGGGGGAAAGGGTGTCCTTTAGCCCAGCCTGCACCTTCTCCAATCTGGGACCCCTCGGTGGATGTCTGACTGCCCAATTGAATATCCCCCTCACAATCCAGGACTCCCAGCTTCCAACCACTCACCTGCCTGCTTGCCTGATTGCTCCTAATCATTTCTGCCTGCCAGCCTGATCACCCCTAACCACTCCCCTGCCAGCCTGATCGATGCTTTACTCCCCTGCCAACCCTATAGCCCCCAACTGCCCTCCCCTGCACGCTTGCTCGCCCCGATCTGCCCTCTCCTTCTGGCCTGGTTGTCCCTAACTGCCCTTCCTTGCTTGTCTGATTGCCCACTACTGCCCTCCTCTGCCAGCCATCTTGTGGCAGCCATCTTGTGACCACATGGGGGCAGTCATCTTGTGCAAGGGCATGATGGTCAATTTGCATATTACCTTTTTATTATATAGGATGCAGAAATAGAGAAAAAATATTGCTCATTTTTACTTATTTCTATTCTCTGGTTCTTAGACTTCCAATTAATTCCATTTAGTTTTTTTCTGGGGACTTATTTGCCTTCCACATGACATGATGTTTTCAAGCCCTGGAACAAGTGGCCAGGAAGCACTAAGAAGCCACATATTAATTTGTGTGGTTGACTTGAAGAGTAGAAATTTCCCTCAGAGTCTTTCCTCAGAAAATTAGAAATAATTCAGTTTGGACCTAATTCATTCCTGGATACAAACATTAAAATACTATCCTCAAACAAATAAACATAAATGAATTATTTTTACTTCCTTTTTTCCTTTTAAATGATTTAACCCACTTTGAAAATCATGCTATATTGCAACTATTTCTCTGTTCATTTGGAGAATTTTCCTTTATAGTATGGAATATACAATATTAGGTGACTCAAACTCAAACAATATATATAAATGTTTATTATTTCTGGTATTTTCATTTTTCTTCTTTAGACACTTTTATTAACACTGTTAGAGAGCAGGTAATATTTTGTATTTTGAAAATTTTATTTGAAACATTTAGCATTTGTAATATTAATGCCATATATACCCACTGATTTTTATTTTATTCTTGTTGATAACCCAAAATTTACATAAGAAGTAAAATAAAAAATTAAGGAGGAAATATTTACAGTATTAAACTTAAGCCAGATGTGGAAGCATGCTTTTACGGATTAAACATTTACTGAGTAGGCAGGAAAAGGCTTTTTTCCTCATTCAGCCAAATAAGTTTTGTTTGAATGGATTCTAATTTCTTATTCTAATTTCTATTGCTTTGTTCACCTAATGTGCCTTTTCCTTACCACTGTCATCCATAGTTCTGTACAGCTGTTTCCTAGATGAACTAAGGAGCTCATTTTCATCTTTACACAAGTTTAAACTATGGGCTAATCCTATATGACTTTCAAGAAACATTGACTGAAATTTCTTTGTGACAGGTCTCATTGCTACACATTTTTTAAAAGGAGTATTCAAGGGAACTTGATTATAGAAAAACATAAAGCATCCTTATCCTGTTCTGCATCCTTCAAATCACATATATCATTTGAAAACAAGTGTGGTTAAGGCCCAGATTTATGAAGAACATATCATAAGCATTCAGAAAATAAAGAAACAAAACAGACTTTTCCAGAAAATTGAGAAATTTTCTAATTTCATTTATCTTCTAAAGGTTAATTAATCAACTTCTACCAAGTATTTCACCCAAATTACTTTAAATGACTTTATTTAACCTGAGTTGAACAACCAAAGCAATAATTCTTTACACTTATTTCATATATTCACACATGAAAAGATTCAAGGAGATTTCCTAATTTAGAGATATTTCAACAAACATTAAGCAATTTCTTCCTTCCTTCCTCTCTCTTTCCCTTTTTTCCTCCTTTCTTACTGTCTTTCTGCCTTACTTCCTTCCCTTGCTCCCTTTTTTCCCCCTTTTTCCTTCCCTTTCCATGTTAATTTTCTGTACTTTTTGGACAGTGCATCATAGTCAAAGTCACCCAGAATACTCTACAATTTAAACAATAAAACCCCATAGATTTGGTATTGCAGCTTCCACTCAGATAGATGATAAATGGATAGAAATTTTGGCAACTAAAGAAGAGGTATGTTGGCATTCCTAATGACTTGCCTTTTCATGTTGGACTTGTTTACTGATTTCTTTATTTAAAAGTAAGAGAGGGAAGTGAGAAGTTGAATTCTGGATTATACTTAAAGAAGCTAAACCACTTAAGAAATTACAATTATTACATTTCATTACATTTTGGCACATTTCATTACATAACCCAGGCACATGTTACTAGGTTGTAAGGGGTGTTAATGAGAGTTACATAGCTTGAGGGCTTATATGGTTCACACTCTTTCTTAAAATAATGAGTATGTAAAAAATAAGTAAAAGTCAAATATAAATGTTGATAGAAAGTAACCATACCACATGTGAAAAACATAAAAATATTTGTGTGGGGCTTTTAGGTCCATGTCCCAGACAAGTTAGGTTCCCTTCAGTTGTGTCTTTACAAATGTACGGCTGATTGAACATAAATAACGCATAATATGAATATGTCAGCAAAGCTTTACTATATGTTGTGTGTGTGTGTGTAAAGCTTTGAACAAATACATAGTACTGCTGTTTTGTAGCTAAATAAGATCTAATTGTGCTAATGTGAGAAAATCAATGGATTACATTATTTGTTCCTTAATTCAAAAGCTCAGTGAAACTGCTATTAGATTTGACTACTTCAATTGAGTGTGTTTAGAATTAAGTGTGAAATATTTTCTGGATCATTTTATAGAAAGAGGCGAGGATATGACATAATTAAGTAAGGGTTTCTGTTTCATTTGTCCTCAAATTTGTCCATTATACAAATTGAGAGATCTTCAAATTAAACTCAATTGTTCAGTTTTTTTAATGACCATTTTTATGCCTAAAAGTAGGCATAAGAAAAATATAAAATAACACAAATTGTTCTCTTTATAACTAAATCTTTAAGATCAATTCAATGTTTCAATTGTTGTTCTGCTTTTGAAATTCTTTTCTGTGAATAACATTTTGTAATATTTCAAAATGAAATTATATATTGTTTGAAGAAACTTGTTTCATTCAATTACATTAATTAGTAGGAATGAAATGAGTTTAATTTTATAAGTAACTTGGCCATTGAGGTTCTAAAGTTTAAGCACTTACTGCCCAATGCAATCCTTTTATGTAACAAATTAGAGCCAAATGGGAATTTAATGACACAGAAAAATTATTTCATACTAAAAACAAGAAGAAAATTCAGAGAGTATACATAACATGTACTATATGCTTGGATATTTATGAAAACAATAAAAGCTTATACTAAAATTTTAATTATTCTGTAAGTTGTTTTTCATGGGGTGAGATGGATTTTGATCTGGTGAACTCTTACAGAGACTTTATTTGTATCTGATAGAAATCTAATGAAAATTTTGTCCTATCATAACAATTTTTGTGAATCAATGGCAAATGTCAAGACTTAGAATATCATATAGTAATATGGTTATAATAATAGCAGTATGTTTAAAAATAATATCATTTAAATAGGATCTTTAAAAAGAAAATAAAGAGCCTCAAGTCATATGTACAAGTGGAAAAATACACGATATGCTGGAATGCTAAGAATCTGGACTAGGGATTAGGAGCCCTAAAACCTAATTTCACTTCTGTTGCATCTACCCTTTCATTCTAAAGTAAGCCATTACTACTCTTTTAATTTGTGAAATTTACCCTCAAACATCCTTATATTTCTGGATTTCCACTCATCACCAAATTTTTAGTGTTCTTTATGATCCAGCAACTCTTTTTCTTTGTTTGAAGAATATGAAAATACTAATTTCAGCATAATTATTATTGCTTGTCTCATTTTCAATTCTTATATTTCAAGTAGAACATGATCTCACTCATCTAGGGGAAATGGTGAACAACATAGACTGATGAACAAGAACAGACCCAGAGATAAGAAGCCATTGGTCAGACTGTTGGACCTCAAAGGGAGGGTGGGGATAAAAGGGAGATCAACCAAAGGACTTATGTGTATTCATATGAGCCTAACCAGTGGTCAAGGACAATAGGGGAGTGGGGGCATGAGTGGGGAGGGGTGAGGGATTGGAATGGGGGGTTGAGGACAAATATGTGATACCTTAATCAATAGAATTGTTTTTAATTAAAAAAAGGAAATGTAAAAAGAAAAGAAAAATACTAATTTAAAAAGATAGATGTATGCCAAAACCGGTTTGGCTCAATGGATAGAGAGTCAGCCTGTGGACTCAAAGGCCCCAGATTCGATTCTGGTCAAGGCCATGTACCTTGGTTGCGGGCACATGTAGGGGGTGTGCAAGAAGCAGCTGGTCGATGATTCTCTCTCATCGATGTCTCTAACTCTCTATCCCTCTCTCTTCCTCTCTGTAAAAACTCAATAAAATATATTTTTAAAAATAAACAAACAAATAAAAAGATAGATGTATCCCTATATTCATTGCAGCATTATTTTCAAGAGCCAAGGTATAGAAACAACCTAAAGATCTATTGACAGATGAATGGATAAAGAAGATGTAGTATACACACACACACACACACACACACACACACACACACACACACCACAACAGAATATTACTTATCCATAAAAAAGATGAAATATTGCCATTTGCAGAAAAGAGATGAATGAGGGAACTATGCTAAGTGAATTAAGTCAGACTGAAAAAGACAAATACCATATGATTTCATTCATATGTAGAATCTAAAACCAAAAAGTAGTAAACCAACAAATTAAAACAAAAAACAAACCCAGACAAAGACAACAGAATGGTAATTACCAAAGGGGAAAGGGTTTGTGGGGAGGACAAAAGGGTAAAAGTGGTCAAATATATCATACGAAAATGAAATTAGATTTTGTTTGTGAGAATGCAATAGAGTATACAGATACTGAATTATAATACTGTGTACCTGAAATTAATATGATAATTAAAAAAATTAAAATAAATAAAAATGTAGATTTTAAATAGAAAAATAAACATATAAATAGGTTTATACAAATACATAAATGTTAGTTTAGCTACCATAAAAATCTTGCCAAAAAAATGAAAATACAGAGGCATATTAATACAAGCAATATTTAACAATTCTTCTTTAAGGGCTCAAAGTGAACATCATTAATAATGGTACAATTTGACATTAGTTACTAACTCATATGATGGAATACATAGAAAATTCTTGCTGAAAAAAAATCACTGAATAAAATGAAGTCTTTAATTTCATATTTTATGAAATATGAAATTTCATATTTTATGTATTTAAAGAAAATACATAAAAACAAGTCAAATGAGATGACAAGGAAACAATGACACAATTCCAGAATCCATGACAATGTAAAAGGCAATCGGCCTTATCTCTTTAAAAAGTCAATGTCATTAATTCAAAAGAATAGATGCACCACTATATTCATTGCAGCATAATTTACAATAGCCAAGAAATGGAAGTAAACCAAGTGTACATCAACAGATGAGTGGGTTAAAGAAGTGGAGATCTCTATCTATCTATCTATCTATCTATCTATCTATCTATAATATCTATCTATCTATACACACACACACACACACACACACACACACACACACACACTGAGTGGCCAGATGATTGTGACCACCTAATATTTGCAGGCAAATTAGCCATACACTGCATCATATGGGATATGGAAGCCGAAGGCCTGTTCAAACACCTTTGCTCTCTGCAGTTACCAAGAAAAATGTCTCCAATTTGCACAGGAACATGAGGATTGGACAGTCGAGCATTGGAAAAATTCATGTGGTCTGATGAATCACTTTTCCAATTGCATCATGCAGATGGCAGAGTGAGAATTTGGCTGAAACAGCATGAAAGGATGCATCCCACATGCATGAGTACAACCTTTCAAGCTGGTGGGGCAGTGTTATGGTTTGGGGCATCTTTTTTTTTTTTTTTTTTTTTTTTTTTTTTTTTTTTTTTTTGCATGATTTGGGCTCTTTAATTCATGTGGAACATAGTCTGAATAGCACAACATATCTAAGTATCATTGCTGGTCAAGTTCATCCTATCAAGTTGATGGCATATTTCAATGGAGATGACTTCTTTCAACAAGATAATGTACCATGCCACGGTGCTTATATTGTGCAGGAGTGGTTTCAAGAACATGAGGGAGACTTTACCTTGCTTAGGTGGCCCCCACAATCAACAGATCTCAATCCAATTGAGCATTTGTGAGACATAGTTAAAAGAGCCATCAGGCAGCTGGTTCCACAACCATCAAATCTCACAGAACTGTACAGTGCTATTTATCAGGCATGCTGTCAGATTCCTTGTATCATCCTCCAACATCTCGTGGAGTCAATGCTAAGAAGAATCACCACAGTATTGAAGGCAAAAGGTGGCCTAATGAAGTACTGATGGGGTGGTCATAATAATCTGGCCACTCAGTATACATATACTAGAGGCCTGGTGCATGAAAATCCATGCATGGGAGAAGGGTCCTTCAGCTCGGCCTGCCCCTCTCACAGTTCAGAAGCCCTCAGGGATGTCCCCATCACACCTCTGTTGCTGCCACTGCCTGCAGTGCAAGCCTCAGCCAGCCCTGGTTACCTGAGTTCCAGGCAGCCCTGGGCAGCTGGACAGCTGCCATCTGAGGCTTACCTGCACCTTGGGCCAGCCCTGAGTGACTAGGGGGCTGAGGGGACTAGGGGATTCCAGAGGTAGGCGCCCTGGCGGGGCTGAGGGAACTGGAAGCTGCCATCTTGTGGCTGTGGGTGATGCCATCTTTGAGGGTGTGGCGGTCAATTAGCACATTGCCTCCTAATTGGCTGTGGGTGCCACCATCTTTGAGGGCATGACAGTCAATGAGCATATTCCATCTTTATTCTATGGGATAAATATATATTACTTGGCCATAAAAAATGAAATCTTACTATTTGAGACAGCATAGATGGACCTAGAGGCTATTATGCTAAGTAAAATAAGTCAGTCAGAAAAAGACAAATACCATATTATCTAAAGGGCAAAATAAATAAAATAGCAACAGATTAATGATTGCCAGAGAGAGGGGGTTGGGTAACTGGGTGAAAATAGTGAAGTGATTAAGAAATACAAATTGGTAGGTACAAAGTAGCCTTGAGAATGTAAAGTAGAGTATAGGGAATATAGTCAATAATAAATGAATGACTATGTTTGGTGCCAGATGGGTATTGGAAATATCAAGGGGAATATGATTGTCTAATCACTATGCTATATACCTGAAACTAATCCTAGCTAATAAAAGAGTAATATTCAAATTGACTGTACCCCCAAGACACCATGCCTATAAGCCAAGCCCACCAGCCAATCAGGAGTGAATATTCAAATAAACCCAACCAAGATGGCTGTAGCCACAGAGAGCAGGAGGGAGGCTTGGTTTTCCCTGGCAATGGAGGAAGTCAGGCTTTCTGCCTGCCCTTGCCAACCCAGGCCTCCGCTCAATGCTACAAAGTTTCAAAGACAGAAGGTAAATAAATCCCAACAAAAATGGCGGCAGCCACAGAGCTGAAGAGAGCAGGAGGCTAAGGTTGCCCCCAGAGATGGAGGAAGCCAAGTTTTCCACACATCCTGGCCAGCCCAGGCCTCTGCTTAAGGCTACAAAGTTTCAATTATAGAAGATAAGTAAATCCCAACAGAAACGGCTGCCACCACAGAGCAAGCAGAAGGCTTGGCTCCTGCCGAAACCAGTTTGGCTTAGTGGTAGAGCATCGGGCTGCGGACTGAAAAGTCCCGGGTTTAATTCCGGTAAGGGGCATTACGTTGGTTGCGGGCACATCCCTGGTAGGGGGTGTACAAGAGGCAGCTGGTCGATGTTTCTCTCTAATCGACGTTTCTAGCTCTCTATCTCCCTTCCTCTCTGTAAAAAATCAATAAAATATATTAAAAAAAAAAAAAAAAGAGGGCTTGGCTCCACTCCAGGCTACAAAGTTTGAATTGTAGAAAATAAATAAATCCCATATACCAGGTCCTCTGCTTGAGTCGTTGGGGGGCATGGCCAGCCTGCAAACCACCACAAGCCCCTCACTCAGTCTGCCTCGTGCCCCAAGGGAACCCCCACCCTGATTAGAAATATCCTTTAGGGCAAACCAGCTGGCCCCCACCCATGCATTAAGCTTGTATCCTATCTAATAAAAGAGTAATATGCAGATTGATCATCGCTCTAACACAAGATGGCTGCTCCCATGTGGTCAAAGATCCTGTCCCCATAGAGACACAAGATGACACCGCAAGATGGCCAACAGGGGAGGGCAATTGGGAGGGACCAGGCCCGCAAGGGAGGGCAGTTGGGGATGATCAAGCCTGCAGAGGAGAGCAGTTAGGGGTGACCAGGCCTACAGAGGAGGGAAGTTGGGGTGACTGGGCCTGCAGGGAAGGGTATTTGGGGAGGACCCAGGCCTGAAGGGGAGAGAAGTTGTAGGGGAACAGGCCTGTAGGGGAGGGCAGTTAGGGATGACCAGGCCTGCAGGGAGGGAAGCTAAGGGCAAACTGGCTGGCAGGGGAGCAGTTAGGCATCAATCAGGCTGGCAGAGAAGTGGCTAGGGAGTGATCAGGCTGTCAGGCAGAAGCAGTTAGGGGCAGTCAGGCAAGCAGTTGGGAGCCAGCAGTCCTGGATTGTGAGAGGGATGTCTGATGAGCAGTCGGACATCCCTAGAGGGATCCCAGATTGGAGAGGGTGCAGGCTGGGCTGAGAGACACCCTCTCATGCACGAATTTCATTTGCGGAGCCTATAGCACAAAATAACATTGAATGTAAACTATAATGTAAAAATAAAATTTAAATAAATAAATCTTTTTTAAAAAGCCAATAGCATGCCCAAGATAAAATATCTTGTGGAAAAGGTGGGAAAGAGGTGTATAAAAGGCAGATTAGTTGATGGTTTACAAACCAGCTATATAACATTTTGACAATAATTAAGAAAATCTAAATATGAACTGGATGTTAGGTGAAAATTGGAAATAATTACTGATTTTCTTATGAATAATAATAGTAATTTTATATTGGAGAATGTTCTTATTCCTATGAGATTCATAATAAAATATTTGGGGGTGAAATCTTCAGGCTACATTAAAATGGCACACACACACACACCAACATACTTTATAGAGTTGAAGCAAATTTGGAAAAACATTACCAATTGTTTAGTCTGCATTGTAAGTTTATTGGTATTGTACTGTTCTTTGTGCTATCCCCCAATTTTTTTTTTAATTTTATAAGAAAAAGCTGGGAGAGTTGCACAATTTGAATCCCACTGAATAGTACACTTAAAATGGTAAATTTTATGTTATGTTTACTTTTTAAATGATGGGAAAAAAGCGTTACATAAGGAATAAGCTGTCTTAACCACAGTAACCATCGACAATAAACTAGAGGTTGTCTCAGATCTCTAATTATTCACTTAAGGTTTACTCAGAGACATACTATTCAGGAAAACATATTCTAGAATTTAAAAAGACTACCAGATAAATGTTCTGGTATTTTTACCTTTTTTTTTTTTTTTAAGCAATGAAAAACAAGTAAGGTCTTCATAAAATTCTACCATAGAATAATGCAGACAGTGTTTGAGTAAAAATTCCCTAGGTATTATTGGCTCTAGTATATTCAGGTTTTGTAGAGAGGCAAGAGAAGGTCCATCTGAATACAACTTTTGGACCCCTCTTATTTATCCTTGAGTTGGCCATGAACGACATTACTTAATGTTTTGCTTGGGATAAAAAGAAACTAAATGAGATAAGTATTGGAAAGTTAAATTTATTTGTAAAAGCATTTCAAGTAAATATTACAACAATTATGTGAACCGCAGTTCAGAGGATATGAATAGATTCTAAAAGTATCCTGGGACATAACTGAGGTTCAACAAGTCAGGGACAATTTTTTCCTAAAGACTTTTAGGCTGAAGCCACAATTAAAGGACACTTTTAGTTCCGTCCAGAGCTCTTCCATACACAAAGCTGTGGGATACTGTAATTCTTACTCACAGTGACTGAAAATAAAAGCTTGGTTAAGTACAAAGGGCTGAGTTCTGCCAAGCTCAGTGGAAGAAGGAAGTGGCAAGGGCGGTACAGGATGGCTGAAATTCCTGTCTTAACTACGGATAGCAGGATTGCTTAGAGTTCTGAAAAACAATCCCAAATTAGGTCTTAAAAAAAGAAATAATGACCTGACAATGACTAGAACCTGGGTATGAGAACAAAGGGGAAAGGAACATTTTTTTATCACACTCCTAAAGTAGATCATGTATTGATTTAAAAAAAATCATGACATTTGGGGTTCCACAGATCTTTGCTTGATCTTGTATCTCTAGTTGTGCATTGTGTGTGCAAAATTAAGCCAATTAACATCTCTGTGATATACTTTGTCAAAATGTGGAAAAGATCCCTAACCATAAGGCTGTTGTAAAGAGTAAGTTAAATGATATATATGTATTACTAAGTACAGTGTCTTGAGCACATAAAGTGCTCAGTTCATTTTCATCAGCATCAATATCGTCCGAGACTCCAACTCAATCCACCTTTGCTAACCACAATGATATGACACAGCTTGACATAGTCCAAGGGCTGATATTAAACCAAACACTGGAGTGTTTAGTAAAGGAGATAATGTTCTAACTAATAGCAAATATGACTTCTAAAATCTATGACAGTAATTCAGACCAGAAATCACAAACTCAAATGAGTAGACGAATTCCATAGGTATTATGAGTGCCTCAAGGGTGATGGTGCAGCAGCCGGAACATGTGAGTGGTCAAGTCTATGTTAATATTGTGAGAACATATCTCATTTCAAGGAGCAGCTGCTATTTAATTCTAAGTCATGGTTGGGATAATGGGATAAAAGCCCAGTGTGGGAACACCTTATTAGTTTTTGCTGTTGTTTTTTGTTTGTTTGTTTTTTGTTATTGATTAAGAGAGAAAGGGAGAAAGAGAGAGAGATAGAAACATCAATGATGAGAGAGAATCATTGATTGGCTGCCTCCTACACATCCCACACTGGGGATCAAGCCCACAACCTGGGCATGTGCCCGGACCAGGAACTGAACCATGACATCCTGGTTCATAGGTCGACACTCAACCACTAAACCATGCTGGCCAGGCAATACCTTATTAGTTTGTAAGAGAATCTGCAAAATTCAAAATATTTATATTATATTTCCTGCTTCTAAAACATTGGGAAAAACAAACAAACAAACAAACAAACAAACAAACCCCTCTGTACAGACCAAATAAAACAAGTCTTCAGCCAAATACTACTAACTAGTGATCTCAGATCTATGGCTTCTTATATCACACCTACCTAAGATTAGTATTAGTCCTAAAGATTGAAATGGGATTAAACCTCTGGCTTGGGGACAAGTGGGAGGGAGGGAGGGAGAGAGAGAGAGAGAGAGAGAGAGAAAGAGGCAGGAAAACGAATGTTGACCGTATATGTTATTTGTATTCTCTAACAGCAACCTTAAAAAAGTAAATAAAAAGATGGAAATAATTATGTTTCTTTTGACCCAACATATCCAAAATATTATTTTGACATGCAATTAATGTGAATTAATTAATACAATATTTTATATTTTATGATATTTTCAGTATCCACGTGTATTTTACACTGACAGCACATTTTAATTCAGGGTTAGGCACATTTAAAGTGTTCAATAGCCATATGTGGCTGGGGGATAGAGCCTCAGATGCCTCACTTCTTACATGCTCAGAGGCGGTATCAGTGCTACTGGTCTATGGACTACACTTTGAACATCAAGTAGCCAGATCATGGTGGCAAGTCTTCCTCAATCATCATCCTTTCACCCACAGCATTCCCTTCTTTTTCAAATTCAGACAATATCTGTTGAAGATTCTAGTCTGATATTCTAATGGTTAATCACTCACCATATTTAGATGTGGAATGTCACTGATAAAAAAAATAGGGAATATTTGATATACTACTTGCAGAAACACAGACTCATTTACTCTTTATTTATTTATTTTAATCTTGGGAGCCTGCCAATGTTGCCAGATGCTTTTATGAGAATGCCCTTAAAAACAGGACACAGGATAAGCATAACTTTATAATTCTAACTTCATAGGTTTGGCATGTTAAATATTTAATAAAACAGACAATAGGACTGTGGAGGGGAAATTGACAATAATATTCTCAAAGCTTTAGGATTTAGGGCATTCCTCGGTCAAGGGCATGAATATTTCATGAACTTTCCAAAGAGAAACATAAAGAGAACCTGTTTATTTCCTCCTGACCATCCTACTGCAGGAATGGTAAAGCTTTACAGGCAGATCTTATATCTTTGTTCAACTATATATAAATATGGAAACTTAAAAAGCTAAATGTGGGGGAGCCTATAACCGAATGATCCTATATAGTGCAATTGTCCTTTGGATGCAAAAGCTTTTAAGCTCAGAATAGTATTCTGGAGGTGAGCAATGAATTAGAATTCCTAAGAACTTGCTGAGATGAGTGTGAATCACACTCATCTCAGATTTTCTTGTGAGCTTTTAGCAAGTGATTTACTTTATTTTCTCCTCTCTCAGATGGAAAGAATAATGCTTGTTGTACTTATTTCACAAAGTCATTACAGAGAAGTGTAAAGGAATTTGGTAAATTATAACACGCAATTATAAGTTATTCAAGCATGCTGAGTGGAAGGTACTGAATCTTAAGCACAAGGTCAAGATGGAATCTGAACTGATAAGATGATCAAGCAAGTAGTCAGGGCCCTCCCTACTGCTGCTATTCATAATAATTGCAGCTATCTGTTGATACTATGTTTTCCAAGTAAAAATGCAAGACAGGATTCTAATCACAGAACTAATGTCCCTTCCTACACAGGAGAAAACATCATGCCAAACAGTAAGTAAATAAAAAGAGGCTTTATGAAATTTTTTATTTTAAAGTGTTTGTTGTAGTTCTTAATTGAACTAAGCATGGAACTATGTATACCAAAGATATTTTCCCCTAATAACAACTATTTAAGTTACTTATTGGAATGTAATCTCTTTAGTGAAAAAAATATGAAATTTAATTTTGATAGACAGCTTAAATTAAATTCACGTGGTAAAAATTACCTAGTGTGATTACTGGAAAAAATTAATTTTGTCTAGAAAGTCAAATATTACATAAAATGAGGGGAGAAAAAAACAGCAAAATAATAAAAATCTCTAATTGAGAAAAGCCATGAAATATTATTAAAAGACATTAAAGAGGGCATAAATAAACAAAAATAAATAAATGGAATACAATATTATAAACATGACAATTAATTATACATTGATCACAACTTGGAAGCAATTCCAATCAAAATTATAAATTTTATTGCATGTGAACTTTATAAGTTGACTAAAATTTATGCAAAAGGAAAGGGTCAAGTATAACATAGATATTTCTGAAGAAGAAAACCAAAGTGAATGAATTGTTTATTTTATATCAAGAATTATTATGAATATAACAAATGAGCAAGATTCTGTTATTGCAGGGAGGGATTAATAATAAAAATAAAAATAAAAAAGTGAGCCCAGAAACAAACTAACTGTGAAAAGATAACTTTAAGATAATCAATGAAATATGAATAAGGATTAACTAGGTATTCAATAATATCAATAAATGATTTTTTAGGTGTTAAAATGTCATCATATTTTCTTTTAAAATATTATTATTAGATAAAGATTTATACTTAAGTGTTAAGTGAATTCTATCACTTGTATATGCTTTAATATATATAAAGCTATTAAGGCATAGAATCTAGTATTTTAGTAAATTATTAATTACTAGAGGCTCTGTGCATGAAATTCATGCATGAGGGGTTGTCTCCTGAGTCCAGCCTGCACTCTCTCCAATCTGCAACTCCTTGGGGGATGTCTTATTGCTGGTTTACGCCTGATCTACAGGACATCCCTCTCACAATCCAGTACCACTGACTCCTAACTGCTCACCTGCCTGCCTGATCTCACCTAACTGCCCCCCTCTGCTGTTCTGGTAATGCCCAACTGCCTCCCCCCCTGCAGGTATAGTCACCCTCAACAGCCCCACCTCCCAACAGCCTGGTCACCAAATACCCTCCCACCCCCCACGGGCCTGGTAGCCCCATGCAGCCTGCTGCTCTGTCATTTGGTCGCCTCTCACTCACCCCCCTGCCAGCCTGGTTGCCCCATACAGCATGTTTGGTCATCCATTCAGTTGTTTCGGATGCAATGATTGCTTAGCCTTTTATATATATATATATATATATATATATATATATATATATATATATATAGACAGGGGTGGTTATGAAGAGAAAGAGGTCTGTGTTAATATCTGGATTTTGCTTCTGGTTGCAGGGTTGGTGACATTTGCCAAGATAGAAGATAAAAAAGACACAGCAGGCTTCAGGATTAAAATAAGTTTAATTTTTGAAAATATATTAGGTGCTAGTGGGATACTGAGAGTTCTCTGAAGTGAGCAGTAGGATAATTTAGTCTGAAATAAAGAAGAGAGATCTGTGCTCAGGTTGTAGTTGTGAAGACTAGTCTACTCCAGAGAAGTGATCAAATTACCCAAGAGAACATATACTGTATGGTAAGAAAAGAAGTCCAAGGATGAATTCTGCTGAATACCAATATGTATAAATATACAAGGGAGAGTTCAATGACAGATTCTGAGAGTAAGAGGCTAGAGTACTCAAATAGTTTTGAGAAGAAAGGATTGATCAGCATGAAGATTAATCAATACTAATCCAATAATTTAGAAAAGTTAAATAAGATGAGAACTGAAAATAATCCATAGGATTTCAAAATTGGCGGTCATTGGTGAATTTATCAGGAGTTGTTTCATTTGAATAATGGTGGCAGAGGACCAATCACCATGGGTTAGCAACTCTATGAGAAGTGAGCATTGGAGACACTTGTTTTGAAGAGTTTATCTGGAAACTGAAAGAGAGTTAGGGCAATGGTTGGAGTACAAAGAGAATTTCATTTCTTTATAGAAATTACTTCAGTATGTTTAGAGGCAAAACAATGTAACCAGTTGACAGGGCCAGTTTGAGAATCATAAAAAAAAGAGGGAACAATAGATGAAGTATAGCTGGAAAGACAGATGAAAAGTATCAAAAACAAGTTGAATTGGCCCAATGAGTTCTTTTTTTCTCTGAATCTAAAATAAATATGAGAGAATATTTCACTTAGTAAAAATGAACTATTTTTTTTTAGACTCAGAGGAAGACATGTTCTGAATGTAGATGGCAAGCTCAGAGACTAACAGCTGCCAGAATCAAATTGTGACTAGAAATTATCAAAAAGGCGCTCTGGGGCTGATTTGTGAGTCAATTTTGGTTGACAGAAAGACTAACAGATCATGTGGTAGTTTCCATGTTTAGACCCAATGTTCTCTGTGAAATGTGAAGCAAATCATACGTGAATAAGAGTCAGGGCCAGCAGTTACGAGCAATGGTTTTGAGAGAATGAACTTTAGAGTATTTGGAGGGAGGGTGGTGAAATTAAGAGTTGAGAAAAAGCCCATGAGTGGGTGGCTAATAGCCACTCCAGGTAGAAGCTATTGAACAGGGGGCAGAGGAATGAGATCTATGAATAGATTGACAGTGTAGAGTGGTTACTATGTGATGGGGTCATGGCTTCAGAGGAAGAATAGGGTAGGAGTCAATAGTAAAAATTATGGTCTCCATAATAATTTATGGAGGTCATAAATTATTAGTAGCAGCCATATACACCTTTGTGAAATTTGTTTATTATTACTCAGAAATATGGCTCCAGGTGCAAGCAAGAGAGGTCAGGATCAATCTACTTTAGGGGGTTAACAGGACAAATGGTTTCAAAGCACAAAGAGACGAGGGCAGTGGTTATTATTTCAAGAGAGAAGTTAAATAATATGCCGTGTATCTAGGTTAGACAGGATAAGGGGTAAGCCCATGAAAGTAGTGATGGGCTGGGAAATTTTTAGATAATAGCAATAAGTATGGATAGACGATGGCAGGGATGTGGAAGGGATGTCAGAAGAATAGAGTATTGTTACAAGTGCCAACTAATGAGCTTGGATACAGCAGTGGGGAGTTAAAGCAGAAGGCTGCTACTGCTGTGTTACCCTACAGTAGGTTGAGAGATAGTGGCATTTGAAGTTAAGCTTGAAAGCTATTGAACAGGGGACAGAGGAATGAGATCTATGAATAGATTGACAGTGTAGATTGGTTACTATGTGATGGGGTCATGGCTCCAGAGGAAGAATAGGGTAGGAGTCAATAGTAAAAAGAATGATGAGTGGAAGGAATCTCAGAATAAGCCAATGATAAGAGTAAATGAGAGTGAGTCAATCAGAGACCCACACTTTGGTTGGTGGCCAAAAAACAGAGGGAAGAGAATGTGTTAGACGGACCACTCCAGTGACTTCTAGACAAACCGAATCCTAAGTGGTCAAAGGCCTTGTGAGGTTAGCAATTTTCAGGCTCCACTTATCATTTAAAAGGAATGTCACTGAGAATTTACTTATCTCATCTCTGAAGAGTTCTCTTTTCAGTCTGTTAATGAAAAAAATGCATCTATATTCATTCCCTATTTTAAAATTTATTTATTTTTCATTCAAACCACTCTTACCATGTTCCTACTATGTACATATTAGTATTCTAGGTACAATGCCAAACATGAAATAAAAGTCATTTATCCCTGCCTCTGAGGAGCTTATTTTCTTATTGAATGTGTGTATTTACCTCAAATCTGTGGATCTTGGAAGAAGTCTTTTTTTCCCAGTAAAGTAGACTTCAAAATCTTCAGACTTCAGCCTGTGGGCATAGTCAATATATCCTGATATCTCTTGCCCATGAGAATTCCTGTCACGAATGAATATCACAGACTGGTAGTACAGAAAAATAGAGAATGGAGAGAGTAAGTTAATAAAAGTCATTTAGCAAATGTATATGATAATAAAAAATATGATTATTGAGTGTTACATGGACCAGAAACTATCCTAAGGGCTTTATATTTCAGCCTTACAATAATTCTATGAGATTGGTACTATTATTTTCTCCTGATGAATAAAGAAATTTATGACAAGTTAACTGAGTATGAAAAGTTGATCATTTAATTATTTTTATATAATAATATAAATGGTAACTTTTAGAGGTCTTCTTCCTCAGTTCAGATTTTATTTTAAGTATTTGTAATACATCATTTATTACTTTCCCTTCAATCCTGTTGTATTCCCTTTGTCATCATTTTTAAATTAAGAAAAAAAACAAACAAACAATACTTGAGATTAAAATCCAGGCTCATAAGCTTGTCCTTCTAAACCTTACATTCTTCTATTATCTGAACTTCTATATATTTTCTGTTATAGAGATATAAATTGGGTCTCTTTTTCTCACCCTAAGAATTTTTTTTAAAAAAATCTCCTTATAAATTAAAATTACTTTACAAAATTAATTCCAAAGGCAAAAATTATATAGCAAGTATTATATATACTTCTCATTCATATTAATAATTCTAGGATAAAAAAAAATAATTGGAAAAGTTCTTAATATACTTATTTCCAAATCTATATCAAAGTGTAGAATTTCCTGGCAAGTTCTCATTGGGGAGACCCTATAAACAAATCTTTCTTTTCCTCTCCAGCAATCACTGGATATTACTTGCTGTGTCAGTGTAGTCAATTATAGGAAGCACTAATATGGGTTTCCTTATATAGCAGAGCTTCAAAAAGGGCAAAGTTAGAAAACTTATTTTCTCCACTGACCTAAACAAATGTATTACTAGCAATATCCCAATTGAAAAACAGAAACACAACTAGTTGTCATTTTGCTGATAAGTATCATCTTCCTATATTCTCTTGTAGTTTGGGTGCTGAGAATACTGTACTGAGAAAGATGCAGGAGCATGTTTGTGACTCAAGGGAGGAAATATTATGATGAATTAATGATATTTCCCAAAGATATGGCTGGAGGAACTAGCTTTCATTGTTATTCAATTTTATATAGATTCAATCCTTAGTTCTCCTCATTTCTCTCATGTTACTCCACTCCAAGTTAGTTGAATTTATATAAATTTCTGCATGCTTTCAGCCACTTGTTTTTTTAGCTTTTATAGCACAAATTCTAAATAGATAGCAACTTGAAACTCTTACATTGCTAAACCAAATAGCTAGTATGGTTGTCCCTGCTTATATAAGGCCACAAGCTGTAACAATAAAAAATTCATATGCAGTCCTAGAGATGCTTGAAATCTTTATTCCATCAAGGCTTCTCCAGATCTTAGGTAAGTCGTGCAAGGACATAGGGAGGTCAAAAAAGTCCAAAATAAGTCCTCAGCCTTTAAAAGTGGATCTCAACAGAAAAACAATAATGACCAACCAACCAACAAACAAAAACCTCCTATTTTTATCTCTGTCTTCTTTTAGATGATACTCGATTGTTGGTGCAGGCATAGGGGAACTCTAACTCCTGGCATATGCTAGGGGACTCTGATTTTTGGCACACATCAGCGGGGTCTATGTTTCAGTGTGGTGGAAGTGGGGTCCCTGATTAAAGGTACGCAAAAGAGGCCACACTGAGCACCAGTGACTCTGATTCTGGGCCAGTGTGCCTCCCACCACCCATGGCTGCCACTCATCTTGGTGTTTGAGCTCTTCAGTGACACTTGGGTGGTATGAAGCTCTCACTGAACATGGCCCAGGCCTATGCAACTTGACATTTGAACCTTTTGGTGATAGTCAGAATGGGGAGATGACACAAACCCCAGAGGAAAAAAAAAATGAGGAGTAGCCAAGAAAGGAAATCAGTGAGAAAGAAGCATGCAACATGACAGAAAAAGAATTCAGAGTAATGGCTGTACAGTTCATACATGGGATGGATGAGAAAATCAACAACATATGCAAAAATCAGGAAGAAATTAAAAGTGATATAGCTACAATCAAAATACCATGGAAGGTTTCAACAGTAGACTAGAAGAAGCAGGACTCAATTAGTGAGTTAGAAAATAAGGTAGAGAAACAAGCTCAATCTGAACAGCAACTGAAGAAAAAAACATTAAAAAGCAGGAGGAGAGACTAAGGGAGCTTTGGGACAACATGAAATTAAATAAAATATGTATAATAGGGCTGCCAGAAGAACAAGAAGAGCAGCAAGGATTAGAAAATCTATTTGAGTAAATAATGACAGAAAACTTCCCGGATATGGGGAATAAAAGAGTTACACAAGTACAGAGAGTCCCAAGCAAGATGAATACCAAAAGACCCACAGCAAGACATATCATAATTACAATGGCAAATGTTAACAACAAAGAGAGAATCTTAAAAGCTGCAAGAGAGAGACAGACAAAGGATCTCCTATCAGATTATCAAATGATTTCTCAACAGAAACACATCAAGCTAGCAGGGAATGGAAGGAGGTATACAAAGTGATGCAAAGCAAAGGACTGAATCCAAGAATACTATACCCAGCAATATTATCAATCAAAATTGAAGGGGAAATCATGAGTTTTGCAGAAAAAAAGGACAAGTGAGTTTAATACTACCAAGCCAGCAATGCAATAAATGCTAAAGGGAATGCTGTAAAAAGAAGAAATAGAAAGGGAGGAAGGAACACAGGCATAAAGCATAGAAATGGCTACAAACAAGTACCTGTCAAAATTAACATTAAACATAAATGGATTAAATGCTCCAATCAAAAGACATAAAAAGAGTGAATGGGTAAGAAAACGTGATATATATATATATATATATATATATATATATATATATATATGCTGTCTGCCGGAGACTCACCTCAGAACAAGGAACTCACACAGACAGAAAGTGAAGGGATGGAAAAATATCTATCAGCCAAATGAAAAAAAAAAAAAAAAAAGAAAGCTGGGGTAGCAGTACTTATATCTCACAAAATAGACCTCAAAGTGAATACCATAACAAGAGACAATAAAGGCCACTTCATAATTCTAAAGGGATCAATACAACAAGATGATATAACTCTGGTAAACATTTATGCACCCAATTCAGGAGTACCTAAATACATTAAAAAAAAAACAAAAACAAAAAAAAACCCTTCTGGAAGATATCACAGGAGAGACTGACAGCAACACAGTCATAGTCATGTTTAATAGATTAACATCTTTGGATAAATCCTCTAGACAAAAAAAACACAAACAAATAACATCAATCTTAAATAACACACTAGATCAGATGGACTTAATTGACCTCTTTAGAACATTCCACCCAAAAACTACAGAATGTACATTCTTCTCAAGTACACATGGGAAATTTTCAAAGACAGACCACATATTGGGGCACAGGCAACATCTCTCCAAATTCAAGAGAATTGAAATCATATCAAGCATCTTCACTAATCACAATGGCATAAAATTAGAAATCAACTATAGTATATACAATCACAAAAATTCAAACATTTGGAAGCTGAATATCACACTTTTAAACAATGAGTGGGTTACCAAAGAGATCAAAGAAGAAATAAAACACATCCTGGAAACAAGAAATGAAAATATAGCAATCCAACATCTTTGGGACACAGTGAGAGCAGTCCTGAGAGGGAAGTTCATAGCATTACAGGCCTACCACAAAAAAAAAAAAAAAAAAAAAAAAAAAAAAAAGAAAAAAGAAAAACTGGAAATAAACCATCTAACTCTGCAACTTGAAGAATTAGAAAAAGAACAACAAGAAAAGTCCAGTGTGATCCAAAGGTTGGGAATAATAAAGACAAGAGTAGAAATAAATGACATAGAGATTAAAAAAAAAATACAAAAGGTTAACAAAACCAAGAGCTGGTTCTTTGAAAGGATAAGCAAACAAGATTGATGATCCTCTAGCCAGGCTCACCAAGAAGCAAAGAGAGAGGACTCAAATAAACAAAATCAGAAATAAAATATGTGAAATAACAACATATTCCCACAGAAATATGAAGAAGCATAAAAAATACTATGAGCAACTCTACTCCAGCAAACTGGTCAACCTAGAAGAAATGAATATATTAATAAAAAAACACAATCGTCCAAAACTCAATCAGGAGGAATCAAAAAATCTGAATAGGTAGATTACTATGGAGGAAATTGAAGTGATAATAAAAATAAATGTCCAACAAACAAAAGCCCTGGACCAGATGGCTTAACAGGGGAGTTTTATCAAACATTCAAAGAAGAAATAATACCTAACTTCCTCACACTATTCAAATAATTCAAGAGAAAGAAGTACTTCCAAGTTCTTTCTAGGAAGCCAGCATTACCCTAATCCCAAAACCAAAGACAATACAAAGAAAGAGAATTATAGGCCAATATCCCTCATGAACATAGATGCCAAAGTCTTTAACAAAATTCTATCAAATTGAAGCCAGTATTACATTAGAAAGATCATACACCATGGCCAAGTGGGATTTATCCTGGAGATGCAAGGATGGTAAACATCTGCAAATCAATAAATGTGATACACCAACCACATAAACAAACTGAGAAATTAAAACCATATAATCACATCTATTGATTCAAAAAAAGCATTTGACAAAATCCAACACTCTTTATTGATAAAAAGTCTCAGCAAGGTGGGAATAGAAGGATCATACCCAGCATAATAAAAGCTATATATGACAAACCTACAGCCAACATCATACTAAATAGTAAAAAACTAAAACAATTTCCCCTAAGAACAGGAATAAGACAGGGATGCCAACTCTCACCACTCCTCTTTGACATAGTACTGGAAGTACTAGCCATTGTGATCAGATAAGAAAAAGAAATAAAAGGCATCCAAATTGGAAAAGAAGTAAACTGTCCTTATTTGCAGATGACATGATACTGTACATAGAAAATCCTAAAGACCCCATAAAAAAACTATTAGACTTAATAAATGAATTTGGCAAAGTAGTAGGATACAAAATTAACACCCAGAAGTCTATGACTTTTCTACACACCAATAATAAACTCACAAAAAGAGAAATTAAAAAATCAATCCCATTTATTATTGCAACAAAAAAGAAATTAAGATACCAAGGAATAAACTTAACCAAGGAGACAAAGGACCTGTACTCAGAAAAATTTAGGATGCTAAAAAAAAAAGAGAGAGAGAGAGATAGAGGAAGACATGTACAAATGGAAGAATATATCATGTTCATGGGTTGGTAGAATCAATATCATTATCATGTCCATACTACCCAAAGCAATCTTTAAATTCAATACAATCCCCATTAAAATACCAATGGAATACTTCAAAGACCTAGAACAAATTCTCCAAAAATTTATCTGGAATAAAAAAAACTCAAAAAAACCTGCAGCAATCTTGAGAAACAATGTTGGAGGGACCACAATACCAGATGTCAAGCTAAACTACAAAGCCACTGTTCTCAAAACTGCCTGGTACTGGTACAAGAACAAACATATAGAACAGTGGGACAGAACAGAGAACCCAGAGATTGATACAAGCCAGTATGCTCAACTAAAATTTGACAAAGGAGGCAAGAACATACAATGGAGATAAGACAGTCCCTTCAATAAATGGTGTTGGGAAAAGTGGACAGATACATGCAAAAAATTGAAACTAGACCACCAACTTAAACCATACACAAAAATAAAGTCAAAATGGATAAAGGACTTAAATGTAAGATGGAAACCATACAAATTTTAGAAGAAGCCATAGGCAACAAAATAGCAGACATTTGTTGTAGCAATATCTTTACCGATATAGATCCTAGGGCAATGAAAATTAAAGAGAAAATAAACAAATGGGACTACATAAAAAAACAAAACAAAACAAAACAAAAAACCTTCTGCACAGCAAAAGAAACCATCAACAAAACAATAAGAAAGCCCATTGCATGAGAGAACGTATTTGCCAATGTTATCTCTGATAAGGGTTTAGTATCCAACATTTACAAGGAACTCATACAACTTAACAAAAGGAAGATAAACAACCCAATCAAAAAATGGGCAAAGGACCTAAAGAGGACATTCAGAAAGCCAAAAGGCATATGAAAACATGCTCAGTCACTAATCATCTGAGAGATGCTAAACAAAACAATAATGAGGTACCATCTCACACCTGACAGAATGCCTATCATCAACAAATCAACAAATGACAAGTGCTGGAGAGGACACAAGGAAAAAAGAAGCATTCTTCACTGCTGGTGGGAATACAGACTGGTGCAGCCACTGTGGAAAACAGTATGACATTTCCTCAAAAAATGAAAAATGGAACTGCCATTTGACCTAGTAATACCACTTCTAGGAATATATCCCAAGAAAAGAGAAACACCAATCAGAAAGGATATATGCACCCCTGTGTTCATAGTAGTGCAATTTACAATAGCTAAGATTTGGAAGCAGCCTAAATGCCCATCAGCAGATGATTAAATTAGAAAACTGTGGTACATCTACACAATGGAATACTAAGCTGCTTTAAAAAGCAAGGAATTTTTTTTTTTAACCATTTGCAACAGCATGGACGGATTTGGAGAGCATTATGCTAAGTGAAATAAGCCAGTCATTGAAAGATAAATACTCATGATCTCACTCATTTATGGTTAATAAAGAACATTACAAGCTGTTGAACAAAAATAAAAAGAGACAAAGAGGTATCAATCAGACTGTCAAACTACAGTGGAAAGTTAGGGGAGGGTTAAGGGGGTATGAGATCAAAGGAAAGACTTGTATGCATGCATATAAGCACAGCCAACAGACACAAGACACTGGGGACAGGGGTATTAGGGCAAGTGCCATGGGGTAGGGGAGGCCAGAAGGAGGTCAGTGGGGCAAAAAAGAGAGAGAGAGAGAGAGAGAGAGAGAGAGAGAGAGAGAGAGAGAGAGAGAGAGAGAGACTATTATTTATAATACTTAAACAATAAAAATTTAAAAAGAAAACAAAGAAACATATGAAATGATGTTTCCATCTTTGTCATGATGGCAAGTATCAGAGGCTGCAAATTGCAAAAATGTTGAAATTAAGTATTAGTCATGATGCACCGATTGCAGTTTCCATTTCTTAGTTTTATATATTTTGAAAATGAAAGATACCAGCCGAATTAAATTGTCAATATTTTTTAAATGCCACACTTTGCCTTATGAGCAGAAGCTAATTTGCATTTTGAATACAAAACAGATTAAATTGCCCGAGGAACAAACATTACTTTGAAAATAAACTGAATTTATTTTCTGCAGAAAAAGAGAATAGAATTATAATCAAAGAAAGTAGTAAACAAAATTTTGACTTTTTAAAGGAACAATACTTGTATAATGAAAAAGAACAATATGTCCAAAATTATTTTTAAAAAGTGTGTGGTTGGAAGGAGTGATCAGAATTAAAGTGTTAGAATGTCTTCGTATTTTTTAAAAATAAGCTAAGTTATCAATGTATTAAATACTTTTAGAATTTGATAAATATGCATGTATGTATCTTAAGATCACCATCAATATATAAGAAACTATTTAAAACTTTTAAATTATTAGAGAAAAAATAAAATGGAAAACAGTGATCAGTGAAACAGAAGGTTAAAATAAAGAGAAAACATATGAAAGAAGCAGGAAACAAAATATATAAATATAATCATCGTGTTTTGGGATGATTTATATCCCCTCCGAATGCACATGATGAAACCCTGACCACCCCAGTACCACTATCTCAGACACAGGGTCTTAAAGAGGTAATTAAGTTAAAATTAATCAATTAAGATAGGCCTTAATTCAATTAGACTTCATAAGAGGAGAAAATTTCAAAATACAAAGGTATATTATGGACTTGCTTGGGTGTATAGGGGAAAGATGATGTGAAGACACAATGATAAGGAGCTATCAGCTAGCCAAGGAGAGAGGCCTAAAAAGAAACTAAATCTGCTGATACCTGCATATATCTTGGACTTATAGCCTTGAGGACTATGAGAAAATAAATATCTGTTATTTAAACCACCTTGTCTGTGATAATTTGTTATGGCAACTCTAGCAAATTAATACAGATAATAATAAATTAAAACAGTTAAGCAATTATATAATAATAAATGTAAATGACCAAATGTTTAGCTTAAAAGGCACAGGTTATTGCAGTGGACAGAAAAATAGGATATCCTATCTAATAAAAGAGTAATATGCAAATTAACCATCACTCTGCAACAAAGATGGCAGCACCAATAGCAGGGTGTTCACTGGGAGCGCGAGCCCAGTGTCCCATCTCTGGCCATGTAGAGGGAGGGGCAGTCACTGCTGGTGACACAAACCCAGTGCACCGCACCCTGGCCACATAGAGAGAGGGCTCAGGGGCCCAGCGTCCCACACCCTGGTTGCACAGAGGGAGGGGCCTCTGGCTAGAGACCAGGGCACAGGAAACTGGGCTCACAGTCACCCCCGGCAACAAGCCTAGCCTACCATGCCCTGGCCGCAGGGAGAGAGGGCCTCTGGCCAAAGCCTGGGGCTCAGGATGCTGGCATCTTGCAGGCCGGGCTGAGGGACCTGGCACCACCACCACACCCCCCTCTGTCCTGTGCATAAATTTTGTGCACCGTACCTCTAGTAAAATATAATGTTGAAAGTTAAATGACCAAAGAATATACATAATATAGTTATATCTAAAAAAGAACAGTATCAGTATTTTAATTTAGGAAAAAAATGAGTTTAAGATAAAAAGCATTACTAAAGATAAGAGTGACCAGATAAAAATAAAAGATTCAACTCACAAAAAAAAGTATAACAATTTCAAACTTGGATGAACCAAATATTGCCTCAAAATATTTAGAGTAAAAAGTGGTAGAACTATAAGTATAAACAGAGAAGTCATCATCACTGTGGTAAATTTTTCTTTCTCATTAAGTTTATATCAAACAGAACAAATACATAAATGCTATAGAATTACTATAGATGGTAAAGAATTAAAAACACAAAGTTGAATGCTCTGTTTTTACCTTATTTGAGTACCTAAACATCTTTACTTTTAAAGAATATTATTTTTATTTTTATTGATTTAAGAGAGGAAGAGAGAGGGAGAGAGAGATATAAACAGAGAGAATCATTTATCAGCTACTATAAATTGAGCCCACAACGTGGGTATGTACTCTGGAAATAAAACCATGACCTTCTGGTTCATAGGTAGATGTGCAACCAGTGGGGCTTGTTTATTGTTTATTATATGAAATGTCCAATAATTAGAATGATATTAGCTAATGCTTTTCATTCATTAATTTAATATATTCATTTATAAAATGTATATTTTCTTCCAAAGTGAATACTAGTTACTATTACTAATGCTACTAGCTATCATTAAGAAACCACTATCTTCCGAGCAAAACATTAGAACCCTTACATTCATTATCTTATTTAATTATTACCAAAATGTATAGTGAGTAGATAGGATTATTATCCTCATTTTATAAATGTAGGAGCTCCAAGCTTTGAGAGTATGAAGAACCTCCTAAGGACAAGAAGCTGAAGAGTGGGGTACCCACTTTCACACTCAGTATTACCTATTGCTTTAATTTTTTTTTTTTTTTTTTACCATTACTGATACTATTGTATTTGTACTATTGGGTGTAGAGTTCTATCAGTTCCTTAAAATAACATTATCTTTAAAATATACAGAGTGGCCAGATTAGTATGATCTCTGAATTCACAGTGATCTGGCCACTCAGTGTATATCCTATATAATAAAATGCTAATATGTAAACTGTCCCCTCAACTAGGAGTTTGACCAGCAGGCAGGCTAGCCAACCACCCTTGTCCCCCTGGCCAGGCACCGGGCCTCTATACACACACACACACACACACACACACACACACACACACACACACTGGCCAGATTATTATTCGTTCAGAAATCATAATTATCTGGCCACTCAGTGTATATAACAGCTTGCCTAGCCAGTATAGCTCAGTGGTTGAGCATTGATCTATAACTGGAATGTCATTGTTCAATTTTCAGACAGGGTAGGTGCCTGGGTTGGGGGCTCAATCCCCAGTGAGGGGCATGCAGGAGGCAGCTGATCAATGATTATTTCTCACCATTGATGTTTCTTTCTTTTGCTCTGCTCCCTCTCCATTCCTCTCTCTGAAATCAAGAAAAATACAATTAAAAATATATTAAGGTTTAGTTTATATATGATAAAATTTATGCAGTTTTTAAGTGTGATTTTTAGTAAATTTGAAGAGTTCTGCAACACCATCCAGTTTTAGATTATTTTCATCACCGCAGAGAAATCCCTTGTGCCCATTTCAGTCACTTCTGTTCCTTACCCTCAGCCCCAAGCAACCACTAATATATTTTTTGTCTCTATAGATTTGCCTTCTCTGAATTTTTCATATAAATGGAATCATACAATATATTATCTTTTACATTATAATAACATTTTTATCACAGTTAATTTCCCAAAAGATACATGAAAACCATACTTTATATTTTTAAAGGCTCTTTTAAATGATGATGTTATGTTTTCAAAATGCTCATTGTTCTTAGATAAGACCCATTAATCCCCTCTAGACAAATCAAGACATAACCAATACAAGTATTTCCGTAAATCAAATGATATTCACTTGAAGCCATGAATATTAGTCTACATTTATTTGAAACCTAAGCAGAAAATACCACTTCTTTTTAAGTAACTATAACAACAAACCAAGAAGAGCAAGCTATTGATAATATCAAGGTACAAGTGTTCCTGATATTAATGTAGGAGCTTTGATGCCAAGGATCATATGGAATCTGAGATTTTTACTGAAATGGTTTGCGACCTCAAGTGACAATTGAAAAGACTTATGGAATGCTTGGTAAGGTCTTCATTACTTCTCATGTGCTGGTATGCTGGTAAAAGATGAATTAAAGTACAATTTAGACCATTAATATATCATTTGGATCTTTGGCTGCTTGTCTTTACCCAGAAGTGGATTAAAATACAAAATCCATAAACTTGTTATGAGTTGAGTACATGTGTTGCCTGATTTTTCTTGCCAAACACTAACTAGGAGACATAAACCTGATACATCAAAATGGTATTTTTTTTCAACAGTGAAAGCCAAAATCATTTTTAAAAAATGCACACCAAGCAGCATGTTGCTGCACTAAAACTGAGACATCCATTTCAGGGGGTGAGAGATGTCAAACAAATGAAGTTCTTGTGCTGCCCTCTGAGACCATCAGCATGCATCCTGATGGAGACAAGTACAGCAAGAATATCTCCTGGAATTTTAAAACTCTGCAATGTTTTCATGAACCATTAATTTTGGGGAATCTTTATTTCATTTCAGGAGAAACAATCTTACAAATGGAGACTAAGTTCCGACAAATAATTGTCTTTTAACACCTTAAAAAACTTCTGAAATTTTGATTATTCCCTGAAAATGTTGTTTTTTATTAACTTTTTATGCTGTAATTATTTTGAAAGTCTTATTCAATTGTGTTTAGACACATATTTTCACTATTTACTCAGTTCTCAGGGTTACATTTACGACAGTTCTTTGTGCTTCCTGTTGGAGGCCTAAGTTCAGAACCAACTCTTTTACTTCTCTTCCTGTTGGTTAAAGGAGGTCACAGATCAACTTAGATTCAAGGGGTGAGGAATGTGACTTGATCATAGCTGCAGTTTTATTTTTATTTTATTCTTGTTTTTCAATTATAATTCACATTTAATATCCTATATAATAAAAGGTAGTATGCAGATTGTCCCCTTGACTGGGAGTTGTCCTGGAATTCAGCCAGGGGACAGGGCTGATTGGGGGAAGTGAAGGGGACCCTGGCCAGCAGCCAGCAGCTGCTAGGGACCCCACCAGTGCACAAATCTTATGCACTGGGCCTCTAATTATATTAATTTCAGGTGCACAGCATAGTGGTTAGACATTTTTTTAAAAATTATTTATTTTTATTTTTTTATTTATTTAATATATTTTATTGATTTTTTTAAAGAGAGAGGGATAGAGAGCTGGAAACATCGACCAGCTGCCTCCTGCACACTCCCCACTGGGGATATGCCCGTAACCAATGTACATGCCCTTGACCAGAATCTAACCTAGGACCTTTCAGTCCCCAGGCCGACGCTCTATCCACTGAGCCAAACTGGTTTTGGCTGGTTAGACATTTTAAAAAGTATATTTTTAAATTGATTTCAGAGAGGCAGGTAGAAGGAGAGAAAAATAGAAACATCAATGATGAGAGAGTATCATTGATCAGCTGCATCCTGCATGCCCCACAGTGGGAATCGAGCACACAACTTGGGCATGTACCCTTGACTGGAATGAAACCCAGAACCCTTTAGTCCGCAGGCCAATCCTTTATCCACTGAGCCAAACCAGCTAGAGCAAGACATTTTTATAATTTACAAAGTGATACCCCAATAAGTTTAGTGCCTATCTGGCACCATATAAAGTTATTATAATATTATTGACTATATTCCCTATGCTATAATTTAGATCCCCATGACTATTTTGTAACAACCAATTTATACTTCAAAATTCCTCCATCTTTTCACGTAGATACAACAAACCCTTTCCTATCTGGCAAGGGCTCATTTTCTGTTTCTGTGAGTCTATTTCTGTTTTGTTTTACTTTGTTATTTAGATTCCACATATGTGACATAATATGGTAGTTGTCTTTCTCCAAGTCTGACTTACTTCACTTACTGTAGTACTCTCTATGCTCATCCAGGTTGTCACAAGTGGTAATATTTTGTTCTTTTTTATGGTTAAATAGTATTCCATTGTATATATGTGCCACTACTTCTTTATTCAATTGACTAATAATGACACTTGGGTTTCTTCCATATCTTAGCTATTGTAAATAATGTTGCAATTCATATAGTGGTACATGTATCTTTTCAAATTAGTGTTTTGAATGTTTTCAGATAAATACCTGCTGGGTCATAAGGTAGTTTATTGTTAATTTTTTGAGTAACTTCCATAGTATTTTCCATAGTGGCTGCAATAATCAACAGTGTATAAGAATTTCCTTTGCTATACACCCTCATCAACATATTGTAGATTCATTGATGGTAGCCATTCTGACATATGTGTGAGGAGATATCTCATTGTGGTTTTAATCTGATGATTAATGATGTAAACATCTTTTCATTTTATTGGCCATCTGTATGTCCTCATGGAAAAGAGTCTATTCAGATTCTCTGCCCATTTTTAAATGGGATTGTTTGGGTTTTTGATGTTAAGTTTTAATATGTTTCTGAAAATAAATTTTGGATATTAACTAACCCCTTGTTGAATGTATCATTGGTGAATATTTTCTCTCAATCAGTAAGTTATCTTTTCATTTTGTTGGTTTCCTTTGCTATGAAAAAATATTTTAGTGTGCTATAGTCCCTTTTGTTTATTTTTTTCTTTCCCTTGCCTGAGAAGATTGTAAATCCTTTTTCAATTATGCAAATAAGAGCAAATAGATTCACTATCAAAATGTAGATGTCTCTGTACTAATTTTTCTTTTTCTTTTGTTTTCTGCACCCAATCCATCACAAAGTACTGTTGATTCTACATTGAAGATCTATCTCAAACCATGCCTTTGCTTTCTATGACCGTCATCAACATCTTATTTCAAACCTCATTATATCTTTGTTGAGCTATCATAACTACTTTCTATGACACCATTCATGCATTTGGCCATCTTCTAGAGTATTCCAAAATGTCCTCCCTAAAACAGAAATTGAACGTTTCTCCTCATTTTATTAGCTACTTGGAGTTCTGAAATACAATCTCTTTAGTATTCAAAATTGCTTATAATCGGATGCACCTACCACTCAAGGGCCCATCTCAGCTCTCCCTCTTAGATAATCCCCTTTGTGCAAGATGTTAATGTTTAAATTCATTACTATTTATTTTTATTCAATAATGCATTAATATGTTTTCTATGACTCAAATACTACCTCAAAGCTTATCAAGAAATATTTTTACCTTCTTCACTCCCATAATCATGATACCTGCTCCTCAAAAGAACTTCATTTGATTCTTTTAGCTGTTTTTAAATAATATTAACAATGATATTTCTTAATTTTTAACTTTAAAAATTCCTTTAACTTTTCCTCCTTCCATCCCCCCAGTTTTAGAGTCATTCAAATATTAGCTACAGCTGAGCTATAAAATTGGAGAGGTCAAAGTATTTATTCCCTTAGCTATCATTATATTGCCTTTCTCCAACAATGTTTTATTTTTCTAAGAGGTTAATTGCCTTGGGTTTCCAATCCCCTCAGTATTCTATGAACCTATCACTGATCCACTCCAAAAATTCCAGTAGAATTATCACCATCATCTTGATGCATTCATAGTCAGTTGTTCTTCATGGAGATGTACCCTTGAGAGATCACTGTCATGTTTGTTTGTACTTGATTCCTTCTAAGTTAAGAAGGAATTAACTATCATTTTTTTAAATTCTTTTCCCCATCATAGGAATTTCTTCTGCTTATCATTTGAACTCTCATAACAGTTTTAAAAATATTTCCACTTTAGCACTTATTACTTTACATTGTAGTGTTTGAGGTCCTTGCAGAATGGAAACTCTATCTTTATCTAACTTTGATCTTTACTCTCTCTTCTGGCCCTTGGTTCAAGGCAGGTGTGTGACCAACATGGTTTGGAATTGAGGTGATTAAACAACGTCCAACAAAATAAAATACCAGAGTGCTATTTATTTAATTACTAGAAGCCCAGTGCACAGATTCATGCACCAGTGGGGGACCTTGGCCTGGCCTGGGATTAGGCCAAAACTGGCTCTCCGGCATCTCCCAAAAGGTCCTGGGTTGTGAGAGGGCAGTTCTTGGGTGACACACTCCAGAATCAGGCTTCCTCCTCTCTAGGTCTAGTGTGTGGGTAAAGCAGATTCAGGTCTGACAGTGCTCCAGCAGCCACTTAACCCATGGCCAATTCTGAGAGAAATTAGGTTCCCTCCTCTACTGGTCAGAGCGTCTTCCCCCTAATAGTTATTGCTACAAGGCAAAAGGTTGGTTGGATGATCACTTAGGCTTTTAGATAGATATGTAGATAGATAGATGATAGATAGATTCTTCACAGAAAGTGCCACCATGCACCAGAAAATAGTGCTTAGTGCAAACTTTTAATAAGTGTTTACTATGTACCAAGATTTCTTTCATTAAATCCTAATTCCAGTTCCATGTAGGTACCATTATTAGTCCTACTTTATAGATAAGAAATTGAAGAAAGAAGAGGTGCTAAGGCCTGGGCTCACATGGTTAGTGTGATATACTAAATAGACTTCAGAGACCAGTGTGTCTGGGTGCTGTCCTAGGTACTAGAGATATCATTTTCAGTAAATCAAGACCCTGACCTTATGGAGCTCATAATTAAGTGACAGATGACTTCCTCATCTGGAAATGTGGAAAAAACTTCCTCTCCTTTACCATTTGAGCATTTTCTCTTATTCTTTAAAACTCATGTTTTTGGGTTTTATAGACCAATACCCCTCCCCCAGGTAGTGTGCCCACAGAACCCATTTCCTAGCTCTTTCCTAAACTAGCACACTATATCTCATTGGTATCTCAACGGCTTTGTCCTCCAATTAGATTGTGAGCTACTTATGATCAGAAAAGCTATCTTTTGTGTTTGTTTGTTCATCCATATTCATGCTTCATGCCTTGCATAGATAGGATATGCAATAACATTAATTCAATATTTAAAAAGAGAAAAATTAGTTCTACCCATTTACCATATATTAGAGTATGAGCCAGCATACTTGATAGTGAGAAGTATAACAGTCACAATTTATTGACAATTTTTTAGGTGACAAGACCTTTACTTATATTTCTGCTAAGTTAGGCATTTTTTTACTTCCATTTTTAAATTACATAGACAAATATTAAATACTAGAGGCCTGGTGCATGAAATTTGTGCATGGGGGCGGGGGATTGTTCCTCTGCCCAGCCTGCACCCTCTCCAATCTGGGACAGCCAGGATCAGGCCTAAACGGGCAGTTGGACATCACTCTCACAACCCAGGACTGCTGGCTCCCAACTGCTGGCCTGCCTGACTTCCTGATTGCCCCTAACCGCTTCTGCCTGCCAGCCTGATTAACCACTAACCACTCCCCTATCAGCCTGATTGATATCTAACTGCTCCCCTGCCAGCCTGTTTGCCCCTAACTGCCATCCCATGCAGGCCTGGTCCTCCCCAACTGCTCTCTCCTGCAGGTGTGGATCCCCTCATTTGCCCTTCCCTGCAAACCAGGTCACCCCAATTTCCCCCTTCTGCCAGCCTGGTCATTTCTAACTCCCCTCCCCTGCAGACTTGATCACCCCTAACTGCACTCCCTTGGAGGCCTGGTCCCTCCCAATTGCCCTCCTCTGCTGGGCTTCTTGTGGTGGAAGCTTGTGTCCACATGGGGGCAGGATCTTTGACCATATGGGGGCAGTCATCTTGTGTGTTGGAGTGATGGTCAATCTGCACATTACTCTTTTATTAGATAGGATAGATGCCTGGTACATGGGTGGGGGCCAGCTAGTTTACCCTGAAGGGGGTCCCAGAACAGGGTGGGTGTTTCCTTGGGGTGTGGGGCGGCCTGGGCGAGGGGCTTGTGGTAGCTTGGACCCAAGTGGAGGCCCTGGTATCTGGGATTTATTTATTTTCTACAATTGAAACTTTGTAGCCTTAAGCAGAGCCAAGCCAGGCCAGGTATAGAAAGCTTTGCTTCCTCCATTGCTGGGGGAAACCCTAGCCTTCTGCTCTCTTCAGATCTGTGGCTGCCACCATTTTTGTTGGCATTTATTTATCTCTTATAGTTGAAACTTTGTAGCCTGGATTGGAGGCCTTGGCTTGTCAGGGTGTGCAGAAAGCTTGGCTTCTTCCATCGCCAAGGAAACCCAAATCTCCCTCCTGCTCTCTGTGGCCACAACCATCATGGTTGGGTTAATTTGCATATTTGCTCCTAATTGGCTGGTGGGCATGGTTTGTGGTTATAATGGAGGTACAGTCAATTTGCATATTACTCTTTTATTAGATAGGATTTTGCTCATGGACCTACAGATAGTTAGTGGCCCACTTGCAGCTCTTACTGAAGGTTTATCAACTTAAGTCTTTGATCCCTATTGCACACCAGTATACATTCTAGCAAGCATAGAAAAATGTCTCAAATTATTTGTGAACTGTTGCTGTGATAATGAGCATATTTTCTAGAAAGATGTCCTCAAACTCACTTATAAATTAGGAATATATTGGGGTTATGAAAACTCACACTGCCATACTTTCACTTCTATGCAAGATTATACATGGTCGAAGGGACGATTTAAATTCTTATTCATTTTCCTTGCTTCATCTCTAGATGCTTATACTCGGGTTCAGGTATACTTCTTTTATTTTTTTGTTTATTTAAAGTATTACATATGTCTCTTTTTTCCCCAATTGACTCCCCCCCACCACTCCCATCCCTCAGGAAAAGCCCCCTCTGCCCCCGAGTCTGTGTCCATTGGTTATGCTAATATGTATGTATACAAATCCTTTAGTTGATCTCTTATAGGTCTACTTTTTTAACCTATAGATAAAATGTCAAGCTCCTTACTTTAGCTGTTGGAATAAATTTTTAAAACTCTCTAACCCACATGTGTCAAACACAAGGCCCGCGGGCCAAATCCGTCCCGCCAGGCCTTGCACTGTGGCCCGCACCGCGCTGTCATCACTGCACTCCGCTGCGTTTCCATCACAATGACAGTTTATGACTGTTCAGTAAACCATTCGGCCCGCGATTTAGGCTGGATTTTAGATTTTGGCCCCTTCCCTGATTGAGTTCGACACCCCTACTCTAACCTAATTAGGATTAAGATGAAGGAAGTAACTGTTTTCCCATGGCCTTAAACAGATCTTTAAAAATGTTTAGGTTTACAAACTTTGGTAAGTTTTAGGCAAGAAATAGATGTACCTCCTGTTTGTCTCACTCTATGGCACTAGTTTTCACTCCCACAAAGGCATCCTAATGGTCTCTCCATTTAGAGTACAGACAGGGCCAGGGCAAAGCCAGAGTCTGTGTGTCCAATAAACTCAAATGAATCCACAATTTATAATAAAACTCCCAAATTAAAAGTAATAGGACATGCTGAACTCATTTTATTTTTGTTACAACTTGTCAGTGTTTGTATGGACACATGACAGCTTGTTTACTTTTAAGTAAACTGTAAGATATTGAGTAAATCATGATTTAATTAATTTATAATACATAGACATGTATTTATTTTACAAAAACTTACAATTTAAGCTTTAAAGATCAAAATGGACAATAAGAGTAGATATAAGCCTTAATATGTTATAATGTTTATAGTACATACAGTATAACATAATACATATAACATAATACATATAATAAATGTATTTTAATTTATTTATTACTGACAACAACAATAGGATGTATGTTATCTGTTCACTAGTATATTCACAGTATATGACCCAATAAATATTTGTTGAATAAATAAATGAATAGCTAATTGAATTAAGGAAATTAGGCATGATTCAAATTCATGTTGGCTGCCTTATTTTTTTGCTTGAGTTATTGTGGAGGTGTATTGAGGAGCAGAGAAAATGTAAACAAGAGGGGAAATAATAAATATGGTTATGAGGAATTGCATAATAATGCACATGAGTAGAGAATGCACAGAAAAAGCAATGTAAAAAAATAGTTTTAGTAGGTTATTTCGCAATTGGCATACCATAAACAGAGTTTAGGAATGTCTTTATGTTTCTGGAACCAGATATCTCCAAATAACATCTCCTGGTAGAGAACCCACTGGTGGAACCTCTAGGTCTATCCAAGGGTTTAAAAAGTATTCCATCTCTCCCTGTACCACCTCCCCCACTCCCTCCTCTTCTTTCACCTCCCCCCCCCCCGCAAAAAAAGTGATGGTGCCCCACTCAGATATCAGTGAGAAATGAACAAGGGAAGACTGCAATATTACCTAGAAGGTGAAATTCAGTGTGACCATGTGGAGAGTTAAAGGGGCTATGTAAACTATCACTGATATAAAGGTAATAAAATTCTAAACATTATTATTCAGTGCTGAAAATTTTTCAGAGATATGGAAAGGGGAGTAGTGGAGACAAACTTGTCTAGAGTTTTATACACACACATACAGAGAAGTGCATGTAAAACTGGTGACACCTGAATTATCTCTGTGGACTTTACCAATGTCATCACGTGGTTTTGTTATTGTACTATAGTTATATGAGATGTTCACCATAGGGGAGTATGAGGGAAAAGTACCAAAAACCTCTCTCCATTTCTTTGCAGCTGCTAGTGAATCTATATTTATTCCAAAATAAAGTCTTTTTTACATTAAAAAAAAAAAGATTTCAGGCCATTCATTCACTCCCACATTTATAAATACAGGGTGGGGCAGAAGTGGGTTTACAGATGTGAGTATACAAAACACAGAGTTTATTCTTGTGTTATTATTATTTATTAATTATTGCATTATTTTCCATACAAAAGACTATAAACCTACCTTTTTGCCCCACAGAGGAGTTGAAAGTCTGTGAGCAAGTCACAGTTTATTGAAAGTCTGTGAGCAAGTCACAGTTCTAGACACTGACGATAAATGGAGAATAATATAAAGTCCCTGTTCTCAACAGTGGAGAAAGAAGGAGCATAAATATGTAAACAAACCATTACAGATAAGGATATTATACTGTGAGAACAAGAGAGTTGACATTATTTGGAAAGAGCTGAGCTACTGGTTAGGGAGGTTACATTAGGCCTCTCTGAGAAGAAAATTTTTAACTGCAACTTGAACAATTAGAAAGCAATGCAAGGGAAGAACATTCCAGACAGAGGGAACAAGTATAACAGACTTCATACAGAAAATAGCTTAGCTTGTTTAAGAAATGAAACAAAGGTCAATATGGCTGCATTATATGAAAGCAGAGTATAGGGTAGGAATGACATGAAGTAACTTTTGGGAAGTAAATTGATAGGAGTTAAATTCTGTAGGCTCTAAGAATGGCTTTCAATTTGATTTAAATATAATAGGAAGTCACTGAGTAGTTTCATGCAAGAGTACCATGGTCATATATTTAATTTGAATACTTCACTAGGGAATTTGAAAAGTCTACTGGAGAAGAGTGTGCTGTGATTAGAATGGAGCATAGAAGACATGACTCTGTCTTCTAAAATAAACCATTTGGGTGAAGATTTTGTCTTAATCCTTCAGGATAAGAGGACTGCTGCAACTAATATGAGCACAATAGATGTACATTCTATTCATGTTTTAGGCAGTATGCTGGCATTTCACCTACATTTTGGTAAAAAAAATAATACTGTGATTGCATTTAGCAAGAATACCCCAGACCCTCACAACTTATCCACTATACACTGCTGCAAAAAGTCTGAAGGTAATAAAATTTTAAGTCCAGTGAACATTCATGACTACCTGGAGGCTTTGTTGGCAATATCTGGAGTCTTAGCCTAAGGACTTAGGCTGAATCGTTTGAAGGGACATGTGCATTTAGGTGCCCAAGGTAACCCTAAGTCTAAGATTGTAGCTGGCTGAATGGCCCCCATTTCCCACATCCCATTTAGGCATTCACCCAAGCTTCAGCTATTGTAATAAATATCTAATATTTATTGAATGATCAAACTGGATCATGTACTGTACTAAACACTGTACATCATTATTTTATCTGACATATACAGTGAACCTACTAAGCAATCACTTCTATTTTACTGATTAGGAAAGTGTGACTTACAAAAAGTAATTTTCCAGAGCTATACCTACATGTGACAGAGCTGAAATAGAAGCCAAATTTGTCTAATTCCCGAGCCTACTTTCTTGACCATTATCTACTTTCTGCCACTCTACCATCCTAACAGTGAGGAATGGCTGGAGGGGCTGGTCAGTGCTATGAGAAATAAAAGAGGTGTCATCTGTTCCCCAAAGTAAATATCTTGGCCAAGTTCACCCATATAATAGGCAGTGGAATCAGGATTAGAACTCAGATATGTTGCCAAACAATGTGTTGTGGCCTCTGCTCATCTATGTGTAATGTGTTATTTCTGTCTAGAGAAAGAACCAGACAAAATCCTCCAGGTCTCCCACCCCCTTGGACCACTCCCAGAAGCCAGGTTCCAGGATATGTACCTAGCAAAGGTACTTGTTTGACACTAACTCTGTGGTGAATAGATTAGGCTCATTTTCTTTTGGCCTTACAGATAAATTCTGGCTTATTTTCTTGCCAAGACTTTCTAGTTAGACTGGCAAACACAGATCCAGAAGAAGGCTTGGATGAAAAGGACACAAGAAAGGCCTCTCAATCTAGTTCAAGGGTCTCTGATTACTTAGGACAAAACCTGGTACAGACAAAAAGGTGCCGTTCATGTGGTTTTGCTTCGCTTATCATGGGTATACTTTGGGATTTGTGACAAAAACCTCATTTTAAAAGAGGGTACCCATTTGCCTAACTTATTGTATTAGGGTCCTTCCTGATAGGGAAGACTGTTGTCAGACAGGTTTTAATTGTCTGGAGATCAAATATACTTTTCTGGATTTAAATTAATATATAATTGTAATACTACGATAGATATAACTTATGTTACTCAGTGTGATTTTGTAATTTTCCAATCACTTGGATTCTAAAAACCTTTTAAAGGAACCTATTGTGATAGAAATTGCTGCACCCATATAGGCTTGTCTGCTCATGTTGGCAGCATAACAATACAGTAAGGGAATGTATTAAGATACCAACTTGAGATCTTGTGAAATAACATTTGCACAGGAACCTTTGTACGGTCACTTTGAACATTAGGATTTTCAAGATCAGAGCCCTGGAGATTGTTATTTCCTTCTAGACAGGAATTTGTGACCTTTATTGTCCCTGAGACCACAAATTGAGGTTAATCAAGTTTCAATTAAGATGCTTATTTCAGCCGGGACCTGTTTGGCTCAATGGATAGAGCGTCGGCTTGGGGACTGAAGGGTCCCGGGTTCGATTCCGGTCAAGGGCATGTACCTTGGTTGCGGGCATATCCCCGGTGGGGGGTGTGTGGGAGGCAGCTGATCGATGACTCTCTATCATCGATGTTTCTAGCTCTCTATCTCTCTCCCTTCCTCTCTGTACAAAATCAATAAAATATATATTTTTTAAAAAAGATGCTTATTTCAGTCAAAAAAGATGCACTAATTCTTATGCCATGTTATAGAGTAAAATTAACACTGGTCAGCAACTCAATTACTCAACATCCTATATAATAAAAGGCTAATATGCAAATTGACCCCATGGGCAGAATTCCCGCAGACCAGGAGTTAGACTTGTACCGACCACCATGGGGCAGCATGAAATATGGTGGGCGTTGGCCACAGGGTGCTGGCAGCAGGTGGCAGTGGAGGCGTTGCCAGCCCCAGTGGGACTGGACAAGAGGGGCACCATGGTGGGCTAGTGGAGTAAGTGAGTGGGTGGCACCAGGCAAAGGCAGGAGTGAAGGGAGTCCTTGGTCAGCAGCTGGCAGCTGCTAGGGACCTTACCTGTCCAGAATTTCATGCACTGGGCCTCTAGTATATTTATAAAGATTTATTGTTACTACATGGATAAATAAAGCACCATCCTTGCCCTCAGTGTTCCTGCATTCTAATGTAAAATTACATATTTATCCTTCTTGGAAACATTTAGCAGGTTGGTTTAATAAAAAGAGTAAAAACAGCAGGATCTATGCCCAGTTCTGCCATTAGCCAGCTATATGATAAGAGATAAACAACTAAAGCTCTTTATGACTCAATTTCCTCATCTGTAAAAGGAAGTTGGCAGGATTGAGTAGAAATCTGAACCTAAAAGTCTAAGAAGCAAACATTTTGAGACTGTTTTAGTTTCGTGTTTTTCAACAATTTTGGAACAACTTGTTTACTTAATAAATAAAAATTAGATTACCTTAATCCTCATCTTCCTTTGCACATAAGTCTAGAGGATCTTTAAAGAACTCAGAACTCTTATTTATCATGCTACAGAAAAAAATCAAAGCAAACTTTGAGAATAAGCTTTAGATAAAAAGAACTTCTAAACTCTCTGAAATTCAAACCATGCAGGATGTGGTTTAAGGGTAATGTGGAAATATTAAATTGTGGACTTAACATTTAAAAAATAATAAATGTATATTTATCTTTGTTATCTGCCTATTTAAAACACTTCTGTTCTTAACCATGATTATTATGATCAAATAACTCAGGAGCATTTATCTTTAAGACAAAACACACACTTGCCAACTTATATTGATGTCAATTTAAAATACCAAGTCATTTAATCCTTTTTGAATGATTTAAACATTTTAAAAGCCCATAAAAATGGTACAGATTATGAGCATAAGCAATGGACACAGACAGTAGGGGATGAGGGCATGTGCTGGGGGTTGGGAGCAGGTCAATGGGGGGAAAAGGAGACTTATGTAATACTTTAAGCAATAAAGAATTTAAATAATAAAAATAATGGTACAGATTTTTGTTAGGCATACCTATACAAATAGTTAGTACTATACCTTACTAATTAATGAAACTTAGAACATAAAATATACAGTATCTAGTTCAAGTTACATATTTTGATTAAAAGAAACATCGATTTGAATGTGGATTACTCAAATCTGAGATCTCAAATTTGTGTATTTTTCACAAAAATATACCTACTAACATCAACAAACGAATAGATTAAAAAATAAATATTTTCTATTTTCCTGAGTTAAGCACCTAAAACCAAGCCTCTGAAGGCTTTTCACAGAAATGACCTAATTTGCAACTCACAACAATGCTGTAAGGCAGTTTTGCCACCTGCAGAGTGGGGACAACAGTAATGGTTCAGATATACTAAACTTCAGAGAGAGCTTGGTTTTTCGATGCTGGGACCTTGATAATTTATTAGATGTTTTCCAGGAACTTCGTGATCTCAGAAGCAAGAAAGGCCCATGGGCTGTTCTCTTGAGAAGGGCTTTTATTGCTTTGAAATACATTCGGGGGATTTTTAATATGGGGTGCCATAGAAAATATATTTTGAAAAACATTTATACCTTGAGAATTTTTATCTGAGGATGTAATCTTAAGATAACCATAAAAACAAAATGTGTTTTTAAAAAGGAATTTGCCTTTGTAAAGTGAATTATCTTTTATTTTATTATTTTACCCACAGTATAGCCCAGTGGAGTATGTAGAAAAGAAATGGCCATAGTGGCAATTTTGCAGATGAGGAACAAGAATGATGGCTAAGATGACTTGGCTTGCCTAGAATTAGCATGCTACGAAGTCCTGAAGATCGAGGGGCAGATGTCTTGATTTTTCATTCCCTTAACTTTTCCAGTAGATCACAGACTCATTATGTACTCATAACTAGCCCACACATTCACCAGTACAAGAGGTAGTATTCTCTTTCCTGTATATGATGCAAGAAAAATGTCTTAAGCATTTTTGAGGATATTCTTTGCTGTTCTAGATAATGACTTGCCATTTTCTCAGTAAATGTTCACTGATGATGCTGATAATGATAATGAGATGAAGATGTGATACCGTTGACTAATCAACAAATATGCTCTAATTACCTGCAATGGTCAAAGCAATATGTTAAGGAATATGAAGAAAGGAATATGAAGAAACAATTATTTTGTTTGCCATTAAGTACTTTACAATTCTTTTGAAAAAAAAAGTTTATTTATATAAAAGGCAGTGCAGAATTTAATGCAGCTCATATGCACCATAAATAATATACCAAGTAAGCAGTGTAGGTCTTTGGAAGAAGAACTACATCACTGTGGGTTGGGATGATCAAAATAAATTCATTGAGAGATGGGAGTTTAATGGGTTCACTGCAGGGATACTCACATAGCCAAGATGCAGAAGCAACCTGTGTCTATTGACAGATGAATAAAGAAAATAGGATACACACACACACATACATACACACACATACACACACATATATGTACATATATATTCAGTCACAAAAAAGGAAATCCTACCATTTGTGACATCATGAATGAAGCTTGAGGGCATTATGCTAAGTGGAATAAGTCAGAAAGAAAGTCAAATAATATTGGCTCTGACGTATAGATGGGATCTAAGAAAATCACGCTCATAGAAACAGAGCACAGATCGGTGGTTGCCAGAGGCAGGGGATTGGGAGTGGGCAAAGTGAGTGAAGGTGGTGAAAAGGTACAAACTTCCAGTCATAAGATAAATGAGTTCTGGATAAGTTATTTACAGCATAGTGGCTATAATTTAAAAATTATTATTTATCCCCAATTTAGGAAACATAATAATTCCAGTATAATTATGATTCTCAAAATTATAGAATTGTATTTAGTGATATTATACAAAGACAAAATAGTTGATCAATGCTTTAAGTGATATTTTTTTTAACTGGCTGACTTTAGAAAATAAAGGTAAGATAAAGAGTTTAAAAGGCTGTTTTGTTTATTTTTACTTTATCAAAACTTTTATAAGTTAAAAGAATGACATTTTAATCTACAGAGACAAAAATTGTCAGTTTGAATGAACACGTTTCTAGAACAAGAGAAGAATGGTAGGGATATTTGGAGATAGATGGTCCCTTGTCTCTGAAAATATTCTCTGCAGGCATCTGTCCTCTGCCCAGAGTCTCCCTCATCCAAGCACTGATGACAAGCTCCAGGTTCAGCCAAAATGTTCCACAGAGTTCAGCTCCTGCTCTGTGTGAAATTTGATATGGACTGCTCTGTGAATTAACTGCCCAAATCCATATCAGTTGTTAGTCCAATATAATGGGCATGCCATTGTTATACCTGTATTCTGAGTATTTGTATTTCTTCCTCTATAATCATAAGACAAAGAAAGAAGAAGAAGAAAAAAAAAGAATAAGGGAGCCACTAAATTATTTGGCAGAAAAGTGGCTAAATCAGATTGGACACTCTTAGTGAAAATTCTTCTGCTCATAAAATTCAGAGCTTTCAAAACACTTTGGCCTCAGATGAGTTTTTAGCAGCTGTAGTGCTGACAGTAACATAGTGAGCCTAGAAGCTATCAAGGGCTTATTTGATGCCAGGCACTCTCTCCTAATGAGCTTTATGATCCCAAGTTACCCTCACAACAGCCAAGAAGGAAGGAGGCACTTCACTGATGAGACCACGGCCTTCTCTGCACACCTGACGCAGGTCACTTCTTTTGTTTGGGGGGGGTCTCTACCTCACTTGGCATCATCTGGTACTTTAATCACAAGTGAGTCTTGGAAGCCTCATCAGTTCACCCACTCAGTAACTACTTGTTGAGTGCTAGGCAATGCGAATGAACTGGGGATATACATGCACTTTGAAGAAAGGCAAAGACAAAAAGCAACAAGAAGCTGAGCATTTGGCTCCTATACCTACACATACAGTTAGCAAACACACCTGTTTCTTGTATGAAATGACTAAAAAAACTACCTTTTTCACCTTCTCTACCGAGGACTGTAACTTGTGAACTTCCATCTACTCTGTAATTTGCTCTCATTCTGGATGTTCTCTGCCAACTTCCATTTCTTACTCTAGTCTGGGCCAAAAATTAATTCCTGGGTTTTCACTGAGAAGGTTAAGATGGGGCAGTCTTGTACATAGTTGTAGAAGTCATGTCAACGCTTAAGAGATCAAATGTTATTTCACATCTACAAAGGAAGTTTTTTCTTCATTACAATAAGCATAGGCAAGTTTCTATTCAGGGTAGTTCAACTCTTCGCTTGCATTTGAAATTGTATATTCATTAAAAATATCTCCAATAATCAAGCAGTCAGGCCTATCGGGGGAGAATCAGGATGAAAGTATGAAATGCAGAGTAAAAGCCCAAGTTTAATCAATCATTTCATGGGTTTCCTTATTAAGCTAAGTAGAGCTGACCAGTGGTAACAAAATTATCTCATTTATGTCTTGACTATTCTCTCTTCCCACCTTTGATTTCAGAGAAGCACCTGCCTCACACATCGCATGCCTCATAGCAAATTCAGTACATGATATTTCTCTCTACCCTCCCATAACTACTGATAATGTTATAAAGTACAATGAAGCATGTAGTTGAAGAGGACATAAGTGATAGGGGGGGTCTCGTGAGGTTTTAGTCCCCAACTAAAAAAGTATTGATTTTAACTATCATTTTCAATATATATTTCAGGTTCAAAAACATTAGTACATTTCACTACAACACTCTAAAATTAAAATGATAATACTTCATAAAATAGGTTTATGAGGTTGTAAATTGTGCCTTTTATTACCTAAAATATCTGACTCACTTTTGGTTACTATATCCATTAAATACCACAAAATCTGCTTTGCATAATTAATACCAACTGAGCAAAGTAAAATATAATTAAGGAATATGATCAAGAAAACATAATTGCTGTAAACTCACAAAAGTCAAAATGTAATAATATCTTCCAGTTAAACATGTTTTGAATTTGTTCTTTTTTTTTTTTTTATAACACTTGGACTAGAAGATTTTAAAAAGCCAAAATAAATCAAAAGTAAAAGAGAAACACCAGATTTTTTTCAAAATTAGTTTTAAAACTAGATGTCTCTATATGGCAACATTATGTTCAATTTATTGAAATATTTGATATATACTATCTTCTTATTTTCAATGTAAATATAAAGTAACATATTTATGTTTAATCTCTGTTTGACAAATACATTTACTTAATAGTCATACCAGATATTTCTGTAATAGAAAACACATTCTCCAAGTGGTACTTGAGTTTTCATCATAGCAAACACCATTCTTTAGAAATGAATTAAAAACCACTTTAAAAAAAATCAAGATAAAAATGAACAACCTTAGCCCCTTACGTTTTCAATGAAAGCCAAATTAGAATACATTTACTTTAAAATGTAATAGTTTTGGAAATTATGTAAACATTTTTTTGTGACCAGCTGCCACAGTCTTTACCATTTTTTTCTCCTGAAACCAATTATTAAATGATGTTATCTTCAGTGAATACATGTCTTGCTTTTCTTTTATTTCCCAAGTGCTTTTAAGTTATTCAAGTCAACAAATGTACATGGACCACTTTGAGTAATGGATGTGTTTTCCAATGTGATGTAAGAGGAAATAGTAAAACAGGACTTAATTCAGAACTTAAGAATTCCCTGGGGGTATAATTACTGGCTCTGAGAACTGACACTAGGCTGCACATCATAGCCACAATGTGGATAGTGCCCGTGAAGTTGTACAGAACACCGGTTGCATCACTGACTATGACAACTCTAACTAGTAGACACGTGGGATGCAGGCTCCAGGTGAGACTTGAAGTCCATGAGCATTGAACAACTATTTCCAAGTGTCAAATGAGTGAAAATCCATTCATATTGTGCTCATTCTTCTGACACAGAAAAACAAATCTGACATGTTTCCTGTGGAAATCTTATTTGGAAACGGTGCCTGTAACCTGGCAAATAACTAGATGAATGAGTGGGCATAGTACAGTTGTGACAGGCAGAATTGTTTGGAAGATCATCAACGAGTACCAGTTCCTGCTGATTCAAGGATCTGTGTTCTCTCTCACACAATAGTGACTGTTTCAGGAATGATGAAAAATGAGAAACTGAGCATCGTGTTATTAAACTGTTTACAGAAAGGAACAGAAAACTATTACATGCTAAAATGGTATGTCCTCAGTGGATAGAATCAGTGTCATACATTTGGAAGACTAATGGCATAGCTTTTATTATTAAAATATCTGTATAATATGAATGCAGAGAAATACCATATAAAAATAGTTGTAAAACTTTATTATACTTAACTGTCACTCGGGAAACCAGTTAAAATGCTTTCTGAGCCACACTCCCAGACATTCTGGTTTAGACGCTGGGAAGAGACCTGGACTTTGCATTTTAATAAGTACCTACTCCAGAATTCCTAATTCCAGCAGTCTTCCTCTTCCATTTTCAAAAATCATTACTGTAAACTACAATATAAACAATAAGGACTTGCAGCCCTGGCATTTCTGAGACATTTGAGAAAAATACAGATACCTCTCCATATACTATTTACTATATGGGGTAAAGTTCAGACATGCCTCGATTTTTAAAATTCTACTGTTGATAGTAACTTACAACTAGGCTGAGAAACTTGCATTTGCTATTTATTATTAAATGTTTTTAATAGTCAACTTACTAGTTTAACTTAAGAGAAATGGTAAAATGTTTTTCAATATTTAGACCATGAAACTAATAAATAACATATCAATCCAACTCCATTAACATGTTTTAAGAATATCTCCATTATCTTGACCCCCTTCTCCAATTCATTCTCTCCCATTTTTCTTCAATAAAAGGCCACACCATCTCCCCTGTTGAAGAGTCTAAGAATGTTGAGGGAGTGGTGATGTGCATGGGTTTGGAGGAAACAGTCCTTGTTTGCAGCTCTATTTCTACTATTTCCTATCCATGCAACACTGGACATGTTACCCAGGACCTCTATTATGATAAATAACCTCATATACTTTTTGAAAAAAATATATATATTTTTTTTTATTGATTTTGTACAGACAGGAAGGGAGAGAGATAGAGAGTTAGAAACATCGATGAGAGAAAGTCATCGATCAGCTGCCTCTTGCACACCCTTTACTGGGGATATGCCCGCAACCAAGGTACATGCCCTTGACCGGAATCGAACCCGGGACCCTTCAGTCCCCAAGCCGACGCTCTATCCATTGAGCCAAACCGGTCTCGGCAATAACCTCATATACTATTGTGAGAATGAAAGAGATGATTTATGCAGTGTTTAATGCAATCCCTGCGCCTTTATGAGACTTTTTGAAAAGCCAGCTTTTGCCCTAGCTGGTTTGACTCAGTGAATAGAATGTTGGCCCTTGGAGGGAAGGGTCCTGGGCTTAATTATAGTCAAAGGCATGTACCTCGGTTGCATCTTGACCCCCACCCCTGATCGGGGTTCATGCGGGGAGGCAACCAATTGATGTCTCTCTCACATCAGTGCTTCTCTCTGTATCTCCCTCTCCCTTCCACTCTCTCTAAAAATCAATGGGAAAATATCCTCAGGTGAAGATTAGCATCGACAAAAAGTCAGCTCATGTTATTATTCTTAACTCTTCCTCTTCCCATAAATACTCAACGTTTTCTGACTCTTCCACTTTTTAATTAGTTCAAGTATTAGCTACTTGCATCTATTCTGTTTTATATATAATCTATATTTTTATTGATTTCAGAGAGGACTGGAGAGGGAGAGAAACATAGAAACATCAATTACAAGAGTGCATCATTGATCAGATGCCTCCTGCATGCCCCCTACTGAGAACTGAGCCTGCAACCTGGGCAGGTGTCCTGACCAGGAATTGAACCATTGACCTCCTGGTTCATAAATCAATGCTCAACAGCCAATCACCTCTTAACAAAAGATTACAATGAACTGAGTCCCCTGTTTTCAGCTTGTTCCTCCTAGCTGCAGTCAGAGACATCGAATGTGCCTATCCTTCCCCAACTCCTTCAATGGCTAACTTCTGGCCTTGAGATAAAGTCTGAGCTTGCTAACATGACTTACAAGACCTTCCTTATTCTAGCTCCTTCCCAAGCCTCCAGGCTTATCCTTTGCTATACCTTCATTCCACACTGAATATTTTTCATTCCTAGAATGTGCTAGACTCTCCTTTGTTTCTGGGTCTATAAACATGTATGTATTCCTTTGGCCTAAAACACTTACCCATCTCCTTTACTTTCCTCTGGAAGCTTATGTTTCACTTTGGCTAAACTCGATTACTTTTCTATGGATGTGTCCCCTTCAAAATACACAGCATATTTTACTGTGATTATTTATTAATTTGAGTGATTTTTATGCTGGTGGGGGGGAGGGGGCATGTGTCTCTATAGTCCTCACATGCATTACTTGACAACTGAGAATCCTAATACATTTTTAAAATTTTTATGAAAATCCATAAAAATAAAATTAAGCATATTCTGGAATAGCTGGCTGACTATTTTAGTGTCTTTATTTTTGTTCATTTTTTATTGTAAAATACATATAACATAAAATGTTCCATCTAAACCATTTTGGGTATACAGTTCAGTAGTATTATATTATATATATTCTTGTTGGTGCACAAACCTCATTCCCATTCATCTCCAGAATTATTTTTGTCTTGAAAACTGAAACTGGATATCCATTACACAAAAACAATCAACTCCCTCCTCCCTCTAGCCTCTGGAGTGAACCTTTGTACAGTGAACTCCTGCACCCTTGGGGACTAGATCCTATAATTAATATTTCTGCAAGAAATTATATTCAAATGTTAGTTCTATAACTTCTTAACTGGGTAACCTTGGGCAAGTTACTGGATCTCTTTGAATCTCAGTTTTCTATTGTAAAAAGGGGGGATAATGACAGAACTTACTTTATGCACTGTTGCTTAGCTTAAAGGATGTAATGTATGCAGAATACTTAACCCATTATCAGACACAAGATAGATATACAAAGTTTAAGCTATAGCAATTAGCATTTATTGAGTAAATGAGTGAATGCATAATAAAATTTATGGCTATTCTAAAGAAACATTAATATCTATATTTTAGCTATTGGATGTAGATGAGCTATTTAAGGATAAGCATTCTGAAGACTATGAACACAAACTTTTTTTTTTTTTAATTGCTGAACTAACATACCTATATATTTACTATTCGAATTGTTCTGGTTACATGCAATGAAAGGTGTCCAGTATATCCCTTGGATTTCTTTCATAAGAACAATACAATGTGGGAGAAATGCCATAGTTTCTTATTTATTAATGTATAGCAGTGACTACTGAGTTTCCATTGTCTGCTGGAGCAAAGAGCAGGGGTATGGGAGGCAGGGGAAGGGCCAAATTAAGGTGAAGCAGGAAACATAAGGGCCTTGGGACAGCCTTGCCAACACAAACTAAGACTAAGCCTCTTGCTCTCTCCAGGTTCCATTCCTGTCCCTGAGGAGTCCAAGGGCATGTGTTTAGGGTTAGGGCAAGGGAGGAGGTGCTAAGTAAATCCAGGTGGAGTGTTTTTATGGCGCACTGGCTTTTTCCCAGCTTAAGGTCTTGCTCACATACTTTCTACAGCTGCATTGCTGCTTAAATCACAGCTGGTGTGTTCTCTCTTGTCCAAGAATGGTTTGGAGTATTGCTAGGACTCGATGTAAGTGATTTTTAAAAGACTCTCTGAAAGATTCATTTTGGTAATGGGGAAAAGAAATGAGAAAAAACAGAAGATTTCAATATGCTGGAATATCAAAACAATTGTAAATATAGTATCCAAATGTTACTAATTTTTTTTCTTGCAGATCACTGAATCATTGACAGATTCTGAAGGAAGACAAGTGCAAGATAGAAAGAGATCAACCAAAAATATATATGCATATGCATAGCCCATGATCACAGACAATAATCTGGTGAAGGTCTAGGGGGAGAGGGAGCACAGATAGAGTGGAGGGAGGCAAAAGAAGGGAGGGGAAAAAGGAGGGAGGGAAACATTTGTAATAGTGACAACATTGAAATAAAAAGATAGACTGCATAATATTCCAGAAAGATCGCATTGTATTAGAGATTGAAATCTAGTTTCCAGGCTAACTCTGTCCTCCAATGGCCATTGGTTATGTTATGTTCCATTTTTTTCCTATTCCTAAACATATTTTAGTGAATTAAATCTTTTTTTTAAGCTACACAGTTATAAAAATCAGCTTTTCTTTATTTCTCTTGTCATGAATAACTATTTGAAAAAACACATTGAGTATACTGAATATTAATAAAAGATGAAGCAGGGTTGTTAAAGATCTTAATTATTGTATTTGAATACATTTGAAATGTTACTTTCATAAAATGATAAACGTATTACATATATTTCTATTGATCCATTACCAACTTAAATCTTATTTTCTGAATTATTTAGAAAAAAGTATTTCAAACTTGAATTCATGGAAGAAGAAAAAAAAAAGACCTTTGTTGTCAATTCCAAGAAACCCAGTTCTGAAAAGTTTTCAAGTGTTAGTAAAGGCTTTTCAGGTTACTTGAATGCACCTGCTTGATCAGAGCTTCAACAAAGTATTTTCATTGGCAGATACAAAATTTATGAATAAATAAAAAGTTGGATCCCGAGGAACTGGAATAATAAGCTCCATGCCTTAAAGTCTTGGTGCAAAGGCTTGCATGCAGTTTCTCCCAAACTTTGCAAAATGAATTTCAGCAAGTCCAGGGACCTGGGATACAAGGGGATGACTGCATACAGAGGCCTTTTCACACGTTGCTCCCCACAGCCAGCAGGTCTGTCCTATTAGCTCTCTTGGCAGTGCAGCAGGCCCTCAGGAGGGTCCTTGGCAAACTTCTTTCAGGTGTGTGCGTGTGTGTGTGTACGTACTGAGCCAGTGCTGGCTGCCCATCCACCCCCAGAGAAAACGTTTCCCCTCGGATGAACAATCCTGCACTGTGAGCGCTCTGCAGGTGTCTCTGGGTGTCAGCTGGCCTCTGTTTATTATTGGTGTGCTGTGTACAGGGAGGCCCAGCCGGCCATCAGGAACGACTCTCCGCAAACGGGTCAAGGAAATGAAAATAAAGCCTGTGCAGCAGGATCCTTTAGGGTCTGGGGTTTTGCTTAACAAACTCTGCCCGTGTTCCTCCTTAGGTGCTACTTTAAAATTGCTACTTGTTTGACTTGGCCCGGACTTCACATGGAGGGGCCGCGTGAGATATGCTGGGGGGGAAGAAAGGGGAGACCGGCTGGAGGCAGGTGCGCTGCTTTTTCATGTGAGCGCTTCCCAGAAGAACACATCCTCTGCCTGGGTCAGAGGCATCGCTCTTCTTTAGAAGTTTGTTTGACTAGTTTGTTTTTCCAAAAAGGGGGCACGGGAGAGCACTCTGAAAGGCATTAGGCGCCATTCCCATGATGTGGGGTGATTCCGTGTTTCCAGTCTGTTAGAGGTGAGTAAAAGGAAACAAACATCTTGTAGAATTTGAAGCCTTTTTCCTCCTCAGCTTACATCTCCAGTGGTCCTATCATAGGAACGGAGTTTTCTTATCAAGATTGCTATGTGGCTGAAACCAGTTTGGCTCAGTGGATAGAGCATCGGCCTGCGGACTGAAAGGTCCCAGGTTCGATTCCGGTCAAGGGCATGTACCTTGGTTGCAGGCACATCCCCAGTAGAGGGTGTGCAGGAGGCAGCTGATTCTCTCTCATCGATGTGTCTAACTCTCTATCCCTCTCTCTTCCTCTCTGTAAAAAAAAAAAAAAATCAATAAAATATATATATTTTAAAAAGATTGCTATGTGAGAAGGCTGCAGGTTTGAGGCTCCCTCGTAGTCAAGTATTTCAGATTTCACACCTTAATTATAATATTCAAAACCAATGTATGCTGAAAGAATTGCTGAGTTATGGAAGTCATTTAGCACAATTGTCTTATGGCAAATCGGCTTTGTGGTCATCGCTGCCATCTTTCCTGTAACTGCCTCACTAACTTCTCAGGGAATGATAGGTTGCTATTTATTATATTCATGAAATCTATAATCAGTCATAAACATCTTCACTTATTCATTTATAGTCTGACTCTGTGAGCGTCGATGAAATCAACACTGTGTACTAGTAACACATCAGACAAGACAGTGGCACAAAGAGAATGATGCCCTTCCATCCCCTACCCGCCCCCCCCCCCCCGCCCTAGAGAAACCAGAGGAGCCCTTTGAACACAGGCGTCACATCACATCATCCCTCTCCTTCAAACTGCTGCCATCACTTCTGAGGCTAGCTCCTCATTCCCGCCTCGTGTCCTACCCAGCCCCTCGGTTGGCTCCAGCAATGCTGGCCTTGTTGTTGTTCCTCAAACTCGCAGAGCATGTGCCCCTGACTCCCTGGTCTTCAAACCATGGTTGTGCATTTCTCTGTTACCTCCATGGTATTTAATCTCCTGATCTGAATCTGTTTTTCATTCATCTGATATCATTTACTTTAAGTCTTATGAGGAAAAAGCTTTTCGTTGTTTCATTTTTCTCTCTTGTATCCTGTGGGTTTGGAATAGCCGTTTAGATAGTAGAAATTTAGTAAATATGGATTCAGTAATAGAATGAAAGCATAAATACCTGGTCTTTAGTCTAATTAGGAGAGATATGTGAATAATCGTACTATAACACCATAGTAGGATTACTTATTCGCATACTATATCACTATATCATTATCATGTTATGGTTCAACATATTACAGTGACCATATACCTTTTTTTAATTTGTGAAAATGTAAATTTACTAAAATATAGATCCACATGTTTTATGTTTAGAAGTCAAGGAAAGCCTTATTTGTGTAAAGATTTATTATATTTTTAATATTTATTTCGGCCATTTTCATCTGTAATTCTCTTATCACTTCTCAAACTGCTAGGAGGTCAAAAAAGATAAAAGGGAAAAAAGAAAGGAAAGATGAAATGAAGGAGGGAGAGAGGGAAGGGAGAAGAGGGGAAGAGAGATGAAGAAAGGAAGGGAGGAAAAAAAGGAAGAAAGAAAGGAAGGAAGGGAGGGAGGGAAGGAGGGAGGGAGGGAGCAAGGGAGGAAGGGAGGAAGGAAGGAAGGAAGGAAGGAAGGAAGGAAGGAAGGAAGGAAGGAAGGAAGGAAAAACTTTTCTAAGAATTTTTTTCAGCTGGTTCTCAAAAACTTTGTCTAGAATTTTGGAGTTAATCCCCCGAGGCTTTGAGAATCCATGAGAATAGAGCCTTTTTAAAGCTCTATAAATAGCAGGAACATGATGTTGACAACCTTGTTGTGTTTGTTTTGCTAGTTTTATAGTAAGACAATCATAATACTTAGTCAAGCTAAAAGCTTTTTTATTTTTATGTTTATGAGTTGAGATGTTTCCCAATAGACTGTTCAGTTTAGGTGAATAGAAATGACTAAGGTCTGTGTTCACAGAGATTGTTCTTGCAGTCTGGAAATGAGTAATTCTATTGCTCCTGTCCTTATTGTTATTGAGATAAGTGGTGCAACTAAGTCATACAGTTAGCATATTTTTGTACTTGCTTAGAAATGAAGTTTTACTTGACCACCTCCCTGGTTTACGTGACCTAACAACTTATCTCTTGTTAGCATGGTTAATTCATTAGAATACCTTTTTGTTTGATTCCATTCTTTTGACAGTCTCCAAAACCTACCAGTTGATTCTATCTTTTCCTTCAACTAATACACTGTTTACACCCTTAACCAAAACGCCTAAACTGCCTGCACTCCTCTGACAAGCCTGGGCCTTTAGGCAGTGTTTTCACACTGTGGCTGTTCCAAAAATCTCCAGTGACTTTTCTACAGCTCACACACAGTTCGTTTCTGAACTTTGAATTCTTTGTTGCCCACTCCAAGCCCTCATAAATTCTACCTAGCTTCTTCTCCCAGCTGAGGATTGATTGATCAAATGTGATCACTTTCAGCTTTTTCTTGTCACATGTTAAATCCATTTCACCAACAATGACTTCCTAATATACCCAAATCAAAGAAAATCATACCCCTCATGTTCATCAGTTCTCCTAAGCAGCCATCTGGCTCACTCTGAGTTACATGTACACTTTCCAAACCCAGATTAAAACACTGTGAAGTTAAAGAATTTTCCTCCCTCTCACAGGCCATTTCCTGTTGAGAGAGAACCTCTCAGCTTACCTCACTTCAGTGGTTTAGGTCTTTTTCTTTCCTTTAAGAATTCTAGTCAGTGATTTTAATTTAATTTGATTGGACTGTTATCATGATGACTTCATAAGCTAAATTTAAAAGGGTGGGTAAAAGGACCACATTTAGAGTAAGCAATGTAAAGCCTGAGGTGGGGGAGAGGCAGAGATCCTGGATGGTTCATCGGCCACCATTTGTCAGGATAGTATATAATCCTGTCTGGTTTGGTGGAACAGGCTCTTTGTGGGTAAAATGTAGTTCCCAATCCTGAACCAGGGATTACCAGGTCATGTTTTTTTTTTATTAAATAAAGTTACATGTATTTAAAGTATAAACATAACAATTTTATGTATGTATTACTACATAAATGATTACCACAGTCAAACTAATTAATATATCATCTCTTCACATATTCACCTTTGTGGGGGGTGAGGGGAGCACTGAAGTCTATGTTCTTAGCATATTCATATTCAGTACAGTATTATTAACTATAGCCACTACATCTATACAGTAGACCTCTAGACTTCTACAGATCTGCTTTACAGTAGATCTCTGTCCTTTGACCAAGACCTTCCCACTACTGCCCTTTACAGTCCCTGGTTCTATGAGTTGTTTTTTTATTTTTGTTTTTTGGGTTTTTTTCCATATATTAATGAGATCATACAACAGTTGTCCTTCTCTGACTATCTTATAATTTAGTTGTTTCTGATTTTATTTGTGCTTACTTGTTTGGAGTAACTCTAAAATAATTTTGAAGTAAATGGTACATTTCTATGGTCCTAGGAACATTTTAATGGGACAAATCACCACTTAATTCCTTGTGTCAAATCTCTCTAAATGTCTATCATGACAACTCTCTTTGATCTGATTTATTTTCCCCTCCAATTTCAGCAAATTGTTGAAAATCTAGATTTTCTTTTTCTTTCTTTCTTATTTTTCTTTTTGGTGGGTGAAGGGAATTTGATAAAAACAGTTCCTTATGTCCCCTTGAAAGAATGTAAGAGAATCTAATGAAATGTTAAAGAGAAGAATAATGAAGCATGTGTGGCTGAACTTTACTATTCTGCTAATAGCCAATATGTTGTCAGATTGAGCAATGGAACCAAATATAATATACCTAAGCACCTACAAAATAATTTAGTAGATAGAAGAGTAGTGTTTAAAAAACAGTGGTGAAAAGACTTTATTTAATAAAAGCTTTTGAATGACTTTTAGGACCTATACAAAAGAAAAAGTTTTGTTTTTTTTAAAAAGGGTGTCTTCTAAAATTGAAATGCATTGCATATAGATTAAAGTTAAATAATATATAATAGGAAAACTATAAAAAGCACTAGAAGAAAATAATAGCTGCCAAAGAAAGTTAGGACAGTGAAAATAACACAAGGAATGACACTAAAGTCATAATTGGGAAAATAATTTCATCCTAAAAAGTTTTCTTTCAAACCTTGATGTTTAAGACATAGATAAAAACAAAGAAAAGTTGGGGACAAATCTGAATCTACCTAGAAAAATGCTTTTGAACAAGAAATAATTCTAATTACATATTACATATTAGATCTGTCATGTGAACCATTATAAGGTAATGTAACGTAATTTTAGCATATTCTTATTGGTGTCATAAAACAAATTAATTTTAATTTGGTCATATATTCCTAGTTGTACAATAGATAGACTGTGGTCCGTGAGGTCTGAAAGATTGGTCACTGCTGATTTAAGGAAACCTTTGGAGCAGCGGTCGCCAACCGATGGTTTGCAGACCACTGGTGGTCCATGAGGTCCAAAAGGTTGGCAACCACTAGACTATACCATTTCCATGTCAATTATATCATTATTTATTTATCATCCCTTATAATGTATTATATTCTTAAAATTCTTCAATTTAATAAGAAAACTACATTTAACCTGTAGGAAAAAAATATGGTCCAGCAAGTGAATATGTAGCTCATCAAAGAAATTCACAAATAAGCAATAAACACACAAAAAATATTCAATCTCATTTGTTATGAAGAAATGCAAATTGAAACAAGATATATTTTCATAGCTTAATAAATAGTATCTTCCAAGTATAGTATGAACTCTCAAACATGTCTGTTTACCAAATGAGTCAAATCTTTCTCGAGGAAAATTAAGAAATAAGAACTTTAAATTGCTTCATGTTGTTTGCTCCAGGAATTCTATACTAAGAAGTGTATCCTAAGGAAACTATCATGAATCAGCACTAACATGTATGCACAATTATATTTTCTGAAGAATAATTTTAATGGCTAAATTTTTTCCAACAACCCAAAGTTTATAAGTAAATATATAGTGCATTCTTCTCCTGAATTTATCAATTTATCTTTTCATGAGAACAAAAAGAATGGATTCACATTTACACAATTCATAAAATGGTGATGTGTGTGTGTGTGTATTATAAATATTCACTGAGATATATAATCTACATAAGGACCAAAATACTGTCTTGGGTGACAGTACATATTCTACTAAATTGAAAAAAAAATCTCCTTGTGAAACCAATTGATACCAGAAGGTTTCTTTATTTGTATAGTGTCAGGGGAAAAATGATAGTATTAATAGATAGCGGCTTTCAAATTGAGATAGTTCCATTAAACCAGGTAGTCGGCAAATCATGGCTCTCGAGCCACATGTGACTCTTTGGTCTCTTGAGTGTGGCTCTTCCACAAAATACCACATGTGCGTGCACACATACAGTGCAATTGAAACTTAGTGGCCCATATGTAGAAGTCAGTTTTCGGCCTGGGCGAGTCTATTTTGAAGAAGTGGCATTAGAACACTCAAGGGGCCAAAGAGCCGCATGTGGCTCGTGAGCCTTGGTTTGCCAATCAATGCATTGAACCATTCTCTATATTAGATTTTCTTTTGCTTCTGAAGATATACTGCCAAAATCTATTTTTCTCAAAAATTTTCCAGACTAATTGTACAACCTACCTTTTATTTTATTTTTCTTATCATTTACATGTGTTCTCTTCTAGATTTGAAATATTTTTATATACAACCATTTCCAAATCATTTGCAGAGTGAGTTGCACTTGGACTTCTTCTACAGCTGCCCCAGAAAAGCCAAATGCCTCCCTGATTGTACTTGCCAACGGACACAACAAAAGCAGCTCAAGTGTGGCCTCTACCTCAGTATGTTCATTTCTGTCTTCCAAACCACACGCATTGCATTCTCCTTTTAAGAAGCTAGCTAAATCCCACACAGAACCCAAGAGGTAGAGGAGTCTGAGAAATGCAGACTTTCCCGACTCTAGCATGCACTATGGCATGCAACAAAAAAGTTGGAATGAAGTTGGGAGAGGAAACCTAGAGTATTTGCCACATAATATATTTAATTTTAAAATTTGTATTTATCTTTCATAGTAGCCTAACTTTATTTTATAGATTGAATACTTTCTCAACTCTAAATATTGAATACATTAAATGCCGATTGTAATTTTTTTCTTTATTTTCACTGTTAACTTTTTGCTTGCTAATTCTTCAGTTTGTTGAGCTTGGCACTTCTCTTTACTATTGGTTTTCATCAAATGTTTGGCAAGTTTGGTGTATTTGTTCATATTTGTACACAGTAACTCCAGTTTGCCTTTGGCAAATGTAGAGACTGATTGCTTTGGCCAACTTTTTGTGGTGCTTGCATGTGTGTGCTAGTGCGAGTGTGTGTGTGTGTGTGTGTGTGTGTGTGTGTGTGTGTGTGTGTGTGTGTAGAATATGTATGCATTTGAGATGTATAGGTGGTATATCTCCTGGACTTTCTACCTCTCAAGGCACAGTCCTCATATCTGAGTCAGAATTTTCAATGCAGATTTCTCCCAGGAGCAAATCTTGTACTTTCTTTCTTTCTTTTTTTATTTTCTCCCTAAATTGTCCTTTTGGAGATATGAAGTTACCTCATACTTCACCCATCTTATTTTTCTAGCATCAATACTCACTTGGGAGTTTCTCTCAGACAAACTCTTTGTTAATAAAGGAACAAAGATTGTTTTAAACTTTTAAATTAATAGCTGAAATAAAGTAAAAATAACTTTTGCTCAATACTCCAAGGAAGCATTTTAAATCACTTAAACCGGTTGGAGACATTAAAATTACTCCCAAATTACAAAGAAACTTAGAAGAAAATAATATGAACATAAAACTCACTGAGGAGTTGCTTTCTTACATATTTTTCTGTGGAATGTATCTTCTGGCTCAAGTATTCCCATTTCATTAAACTATCTATGGGTCTTCAAAATCCACTATAAACGTGGAAAAATGCCTATCTCATGGGTTTGCTAATGACACAATGACATTTGTGTCCATCTGTGTTTGATACTAAGTACCAACATCAAGTACTCGATGAAATAGGCACATGCTTTTAACAAGTTTGGGGGTAGTTGAGGACCACATGTGGACGTCTGAACAAACATTTTAAAGGAAAAGGCCATCATTAGCTCACTTGTTTAAGGAAAGTGATGAAGTGTAATGGAGATCAACCTGTTCAGACACACTTTACAAAGCTTTAAGCAGTAGTGTTCTTGGGAGAGAGCAATGACAGTAGGCAGGGGAAAAAATAATTGTGCTAAATAAAGCTTTCCAGTACTTTTGAAAGATATCTAACATATAAGCAATCACAGAAGATTGGAGTATGTCAAATAAGGTTTACTAACATTTGAAAAAATAATTTGTTAACTTAGAAAAATAATTAAGATCAAATGCAGCCTACCTTTATTTAGAAATAACAATAAATTCAGGCAAACTGATCAAACTGATTTCATAATAAGCTATTCTTTACAATAAAGTATGTGAAAATTATGTATGTAAATTATGACTAACTAAAGTATTTTCTCTATAGCTATTTCATTTTCAAAATGAGTACTTTAATTTTTTGTAGGTGAAAGTAGGTGGGTTTAAAAAATATTAACTAAATAGATAAAATAAGTGCAAGCTACTTTTCAAGACAAATTTTAGTATTTCCACCACTTTATTATTATTGTTTTTATTAATTTTTAGAGAGAGGAAGGGAGAGGGATAGAGAGATAGAAATATTAATGAGAGAGAAACATTGATAGGCTGTCTCCTGCACATCCCCCATGAGGATTGAGCCCAGACCCCAGGCATGTGTCCTGACCTGGAATCCAACAGTGACATCCTGGTTCAAGGGCCCATGCTCAACCACCAACCCATACTAACCAGGCTCCACCACTTTTTAAAGCGTCCTTCTTTTGTTTAATTGTTATCTCATCTGGAAATCTTTCCCTGCTTAAGCCCAGGATAAGGGAGAGGAGTTTCTTATGTAATGTGTAAAAACCTCATCAAAACATGCCATTTCCACTGGCCACCTCTGCAGTCTCGTGGGAGGTAGGGACTATGTCTCCAGAGAAGCTTCTGGCACATAAAAGATGATCAATAAATGTTGGGGGGCAAAATCAAAGCAGTCAGAAAACAGTTCCAGATGTGACTCATTGGTCAACTTATTTCACTAAGAACAGAAAATGGACCTTTAGCCAAAACTGGTTTGGCTCAGCAGTAGAACTTAGGTCTGTGGACTGAAAGGTCCCAGGTTTGATTCTGGTCAAGGGCATGTACATTGGTTGTGGGCACATCCCCTGTAGGGGGTGTGCAGGAGGCAGCTGGTCGATGTTTCTCTCTCATCGACGTTTCTAGCTCTCTATCTCTCTCCCTTCCTCTCTGTAAAAAATCAATAAAATATATATATTTTTTAAAAATGGACCTGTACTATGTACCATTTCATAAGCTTCATTTTTGAAATTTTAAAATGTATGAGTTACATTACTCTCTATCTCATTAAAAGGAGACTACATCGCCTCCTATTAAAACTATTGATATGTGGCTGCTATTGCAGTCCTTTTTCATGTAACTCTTTTGTTTCCCAGCTACTTCATATATTGCAATTTTAGATATTACCCAACTTAATCCTGCTTTATTCCAAATTCATTCAATCTCTTGATTCATTCCAAGTTTGCCCTTTTGTGTTTTGTTGTGCTTTTACATCTGCTCCTTTCTGGCTCTGGACCATCAGCCCAAGTGTAAACCACTCAAGGCTGAAGTGCCAGATGCCTTATCTTTAATCTTTGAAGTTCTTTACAACCGGCTCTCCAGCAAGGCAGCTTCTCAACTCAATGCCCTTTGAAAACAAAGCAGATACAACTGACCCAGTGTTGGTAGGTCACTACCCTTATGTAACCACAGATTTGTGAATTAGCCAGCTGTGATGGAGGGGGCAGTCTGCAGCTGCAAACTAACCAGGCCATAAGGAGAAGAAACCCATGGCCTTAGCCATGATCCTTGAAACACTAATGATTAACAATGCAATGAAACAGTCACCATTACACCCTTCATATTAACTAGATGGCAAATCTGGATTATACATTTTCTAGCTTGGAAACACTTTCATCTAATGAATGAAAAATGTTTACAGCCCAATTGACATGGCTCAGCAGTTGAATGTCAACCTATGAACCAAGAGATCACGCTTGATTCCCAGTCAGGGCACATGCCCGGGTTGCAGGCTAAATCCAGTGTGGGGCATGCAGGAGGCAGCTGATCAATGATTCTCTCTCACCATTGATGTTTCTATCTATCCTTCTCTTTCTTTCTGAAATCAATAAAAAATACATTTTAAAAATGTATGAGAAAAATCATGATCATAGCTAATCACAATTTATATAATTAAGACATGTTTTAAAGAATATCTATATCTATACTATGATGGCCATACCTATGTACATATTTGTTTAGGGTATATACATTCTTTTTTGCAATTGATGTTGGATTAATATATTTCTTGCTATCAATGTGATAGGATAGCACTAAAAAGGTAGGTAAGTACACTAAAAAGACAGGTAAATATACAATTTGTATACTTTCAATATCTTGGTAAAGGATGGCTGTGATGTGAGTAAATTGTTTTTATGGCAGAATTTTTATACATTCAGTGAATCACATTATTCACAGAGTTCAGAGGTGATTCATATCCATCAACTAACCTTTGCCATGATATACAGAACTAAAGTCAGTCTAAGGGGTATAAAAAGTATGGATGGCTCAGTTTTCAAAGCTTACAGTTCTGCTGTGGAACAAACACACTTGCATAAGGCAACAAGGGCAGACAAAACAGAAACCAAATGAGTGGGGCAGATGGCTCATGTGTCAGAGAAAAGGGCATTTATGTCAGGCTGGCTGATTTAACCAGTGGAGATTTCCCCACGGAGGTGGGAACTAAATTGTGACTTGAAAGATAGAATGATCCTCACCTATTGGTTTTCTAAGGCTGCCACAACAAATTTCCACAAACTAGATGCCTTAAAACAATAGCAATCTAGGTGTGGGCAGAATTGGCTTTTGCTGGAGACTTTAAATGAGAAACTATCCCATGCATCTCTCCTAGCCCCTGGTGTTGCTGCAATTCTTAAGTTCCTAGGCTTGTAGGTGCATCAGACTCAAACCTCTGTCTCTGTCTTCACACGGTCTTCTTTTTGGTGTCTCTCTCTGTCCTCTCTTTTTCTTAGAAGGATATTAGTCAATGGATTTAGACAGCAAATCAGAAATGATTTCATCTTAGTATTCTTAACTAATTACATCTACGAAATCACTATTTCCAACTAATGTCACATTCTGAGATTCAAAATGAACATGAATTTTGGGGCGGGGGGGGGGGAGAGAGACATTGTTCAGCCCACTGTAGGATAATGCTCACGGAGGCAGAGAACTCTGATTAACTTCCTTCGAGGGATCAGTAGGTAACATTAAGAAATGTAAAGAGTAAGATAAGTCTAAAAAATATGAAAACTCAAAAAATAATTAAAACATGGCTTGACAGATAATACACGACTGAAGGAAACCTTCAACTGAAGGATACACAGTGTACCCTCCAATAAACAACAGCAAAAACATAGCCATCAATGCCCGAGACCTTAGTATGCACCAAGCACCACCAACTGTATAATTCTTTCTTTCTTTTTTTATTGCTTCTACTATGTTTACAAATGTCCCCTTTTCTCCTCTTTTACTTACTCCCAGGCTGCCTGCCCTCTTCCTCTGGCCTTAGCCACTCCATTGTCTGTGTCCATGGGCTATGAACAAATATTCTTTAAGTAATTTCCTCACATTTTTCATCTAGGCCCCTTTACCTTCTCTATGAATATGTTAAATGTTCATCAAAACTCTGAGATATGGGTGTAATTCTTAGACCCACTTCAGAGATGAGCCCTTTAGCTGTTAAACCAGTGGCCTCCAGGCACACAGCTGTTAGTGATGACTAGACCACAAACTAGTAAGATATGGATTCAGGAGCCCATGGGTATTTCCAAGCTTGATAATGATATGGCTTCCTTATAGGAAAGGAAACAGCTGGAAGGAAGTTTGGGGGCAACTTTTGAGTTTTGTAAGAGGAAAGTAAGGAAAATTGGTCTCTGTTCTGTACAAAGTAAAAGTTATTGTTTTTGAGAGGATGTGTAGCATAATAGAAACATGTAATATAATAGAAACAGTTAAGATGGGAAGTTAGTGCCAAAGATTAATGTTCAGGAGAGACTGGAGAATGCGGATTTTGATGTGGTCTATGAGGAGATATTTTTGCACTAAGAAGCTTTTCCAATAGTAAAGAGATGATAAAGGCATGAACTAGGGTGTGGTGGCAATTATGACTCATTTCAAAATATGCTAGAGGAAATAATACTGGCTGTGTAGCGATCCCTCTTTTCCTCCTCCCTCCCCCCGCCCCCAATGGAATTTAAAGAATCTCTATGAGGTTAAGAAAAAAATTGGCACATTATCATAGAACACTTGCATGGTTTATTTTGTGGACAATTTTACTTCCTTAAAAGTTTCTGTTTTTGTCACCTGGATCAAAACAATGCCATCCTCCTCTCCTACCCAAAATATTCAGCTATAATACACTATCAACAAAATCATGAGTGACCCTTTCCCGTATAATTACAGGGTGTGCCACGGCGCAGATGTCCTCATCCAAGGCAGGAGTAGCCTGCAATTAGCCAGAAGTATTCTGCAGCAAATGTGGTCAGAGGCAAAAGGTTTACTCTAAATTTGACAGCTCGAGCTATAGCTATAAATAGTGCATTGGGGTTTTCTTTTTGTCTTTCTCAGGGACATGTTTGCTTCATCTAAGCCTTTTCTACAAAATAACGTTACAGCTATGGATGCCATATGTACAATAAAAGCTGCTTTTGCTTTGGGCTGATTTCTCCCCACTCAAAATGGTCTGAATGATCCATTATGAAGATGTGTCTGCATTTTTCCCTGTATCTGGAAGGTATGCATATGAATTTATAATGCTTATGTGAGGCATAAGTCAGTGGTTAATCCATCTGATTGTAAATCATGTGACTATGTACCAGGACCGCATTAAAACTGAACCACAAATAAAAAGGGAAAATGGATTGTAACCTGTAATTGGGGCTCTTAGAATCAAGACCCTGAGAAGCATTTAGTCTTAAGTGTGTCATGTGGAGGAGATGCTTGAAAAATTACATTAGCTAATGTCTACCATGTATAGCACATGGAAGGGCAGGTTAGTGGCTTTGAAAATGCTTATTTTATGGATAGACAGAAAGGATCACAATATACACCATGCAAAACATTATAGCAGACCATGTACCATATACTGAAATAAAAAATCTTTACTTCACAAAGTTAAAAAAAATTTCTTACACATCAGAATTAAGGATGCATTGTAGAGTATCATGGAGCATACATTTGAACTCAAAATTAAGTTAAACATTTTTTATGAATTCATGGTGCTGTTCTGTAGGGAAATAAATTTATACTGATGACACATTATTAAGTTTGGTATTTTGAGTTAAGCTAATGCTTCCACCCTTTTGCATGCAAATGCTTTCATGAAGGTCTTCAGGGTAGCAGCATATGAAGATCTGTGAATGCCAAGTTCCTTCTTCAAATAAAATGTTGATTAGTAACCAAAGAACTCTGGACAAATATAGATTTGTCATAATGGTAAATATATACATCTTACAAAAATTTAGGAGCTAAATTAATTTTCAGTATTACAATATTTCACTATCAAAATGGAAAGACTGAAATATAATTTTATGAACTTCCAATACTTACAAAGTCTTTTATTTTATGTATAAGATTATTAAAATTCCATATTATAAAATACAATGCTATTTCTCTCTTTGTTTTCTGTTCTCACTAACAGTGTTTAAGTTGCTCACAATTTATGGCAGGTTTTTTTCTTGTTTTTTCCTCTTTATGATATCTGCATGCAAAATTTTGACATAGGGTAAGATCCCCCCTCAATAACTTTTCATTATGACAGTAACATAAGTTATGTTTCTATTTTAACCCCAAGATACATCATTACTGGACTGAGGCTCCTTAGCATGGAAGCTTTGAAATGTCTGAAAAATGCCATCAGAGTGGGGGGAGACAGTAAAATAACTCTCAGAATTTTTTATGATTGCTCTTTGTCATGTTCATTTAACATGAAACCCCTTTTATAAACTGGTTAAAGCAAAAGAAGGTCATCTTATCAGTCCCTTGGAACCTTAGTAGATGCCCAGGGAGAGTGTATTTTCTTACTGAAGCCTCTTTATTAAAAATCAACACATTTTATGTGTTGTATTTGAGTCATCGAATTTTTAAAGTATTAAACAAAGCCTCTGTATAATTTCTGATTTTTCTCTGGTGCTTCTTTGTGACAAATGAGTTTAATTTACCGTGGGTATGGTATGGATATTATATATCAACTGTTTCACAGATGTCAGAGCACTGGTGAGGTCCCTTGGCCTGGCCTGCGGGAAATTGGGTCAAAACTGCCTCTCCAACATCCCCCATTAGAGGAGTCCCAGATTGGGAGAGGGCAGTTCTCAGGTGACTCACTCCAGAATCAGGTTCCCTCCTCTCTGGTTCCAGGTGTGTCACCTGAGAAACGCAGCTGCCAAGTCACCTTAGCTCAGCAGCTCCTGTGTTGAGTGTCTGGCCCCCTGGTGGTCAGTCACATCACAGCTACCAGTGGGACAGTCGGTTAGGCTTTTATATAGATAGATATTTGACTTTCTCTATAGGCAAAATGGAGTACCATAGAGTATTAATTTGTCACTCTCATATGAACTACTCCTTTCCCAAATAAGTTTATGTATTTAAAGAAAAAAAAATCTCTTCTCTAAAATACAAAATCCTGTTTCATTGTGGATAATTTGCTTCTAAGAGAAGAAGCACTAGGTGCAACTTTATATCTATAAATCGCCATCCTTCATTTAACAAACTCCACATCTTGTGAATGAGCCCCAAGATAATTATTGCTCATTTTTGAAATATGCTTAATATAATTGAGTCTATACTTTTATAATTATTAAAAGAAGAGCTAACATCTTCAGATTACTAAAAATGAACAAGATACAATCTAGAGATGTCCTGGTATTTTCTACAATACTATCTAATAGAATTTAGATGTCCTCATGTCATACCATCTAAGAGGAGGTACGTGTTGTGTATGAATAGATACTGTGGCATGTGGCACCCCCTCTCTCCTACTCCCCCCCCCCCCCAATCTTTGTTAGTGCCTGAAAGGCTGTCATTTCCACTAGCAATGAACAATACCTCTTTGTTGACATTGCTTATTAAAGTTATCTAGAGATAAATTATGCAAAATAATAAAGATAAGGAACATCTAAAATTACAACAAATGAATAGAAATGATATCTAGACAGCAGAGAAGCATGAAAGAGGCAATGGCTAAACAGTTAACTTTATGTATCACCTCCATGAAAATTTCACAAAGTGCAACAGAATTCAATGTAACTACAGGGATAAGAATAAAGTAAATGTTCATAAGTTTAATTACATTTGCTAATATACTCACAATAAGCATGTCTCCATTATACCACAGAATGGTTTACAATACAATTTTAAAGATAGATTCCTAATATCATTAACAATTCCACTATTAGGTATAAAGGTTAAAAAAAGATCAGAAAATTTACATTCAGCTAAATGGGTTGTGAGTGCTCTAGTTAATTGAATTATTTTTTTGTTCTTTGAGTGTTATTGCCTCATAAGTTACACATAAATTATCAATTTTCAAGTGATTAAAATTACAACTAACATTCATATAATAGTATGCCAAGCACTGCTCTAAATGTTTTACATTTATTAACTCAATTGACCTTCCAAACATCCCTGAGAGGAAGGTAAGTTATTATTCTCCCAGTTTTACAGAACGGAACTAAAGCACAGATAATTAAGTAACTTGCCCAGGGACTCACTACTAGAAAGTATTAGAGACCATATTCAAACCCAAGAGGAGTGACTCCAGAGTCTGTTCTCTTTACCACTATGCCATGACAGAGTCAAACACAAAACCCTTGGGTTAATGAGACAACCAACCATGAAACTCTCTAGGTCAGAAACTATGCACCATTCTTGAGACCTTATGCTCCCTCACATGTGCTTCAAATCAATCAATAATGTTCATTAGGCTCTGCTACCAATCCACTCTTCAAGGCCACCCCCATGATCACTGCTTTAGTTCAAGCTCTCACCATCATTACTGCAATAACTTCTCAGACTCCAACTGGAATCTCTTTGCCTCTAGTCTGTCCATGTTTAATCCACTTTCCAAATTGCCAGCAAAGTAACACAAATTGGTCATATTATTCCCCTACTTAAAATGTTACTGTCTACAGCTGAATCATTCAGTATGGTAGTCACTAGACCAATATGGATATTAAGAACCTTAAAGGCAGTTAATTCTAATTAAAATATGCCATGGAAATTTGACAACTTACTATAAAAAATTTAAATCACATTAATAATTTTATTTTGATTATATGTTGAGATCATAACATATGTATATTGAGTTAAATAAAATGTGTTTTGCATGTCATGTATAAGATTCAATGTGTTATATTCTATATATTATTATTAAGTTTAAATTTTATTATTTAAACTAATTTTATCAGTTTTTTATTTTTGTTATGGCTACTAGAAAACTTAAAATTACATATATAACTAGTGCTATGCTTCTATTAGATTGAAGTGATCCACAGGATAAAGATCAACTTCCCCTGGCCTCAGTTTCCACCTTTCTCTTCAGCCTCTTTGCTGGTCATTGAATCAGCTTGTGGTCCACTCTCTGACCTAGCTTCTGAGATGCTCTTACACAATTCAGACTTTCAAACACCCTAATCTTTTTGTTGTAAAGGCTTTCCAATCTTTAATCTTCTTGGTGAAATCTTAGTAATATTTCAAAATTTATTTCAGTATGTTGTTTTTATTGTTTTTGTTTTTGTTTTTTTAGGAGCTCTTCTCCGATCTAACCAGGCGGCATTGATCACTTCTTCACTGATGATGTCCTCAAATTTATGGGCATGCTAATGGTTTCCCTTATCACACTATATTTCAATCATTGGTACACACCTATCTCCTAAAACAGACAGTGACTCCTCCCACAAACTGTACACAGGGTTAATAAGTGTTTGTGTAATAAATGAACATAAATAGAATTTGGAATCAAACAGATTTGTTTTAAATTATGTCCTCATTATTAATTAGATATGTACATTTGAAAAATTTATTTGAACTCTAATGTGGAGACAATGTAAGGGATTGAGCTAAATCTGTATTTATTCTATCGCAGACCATTTGACATTTCTGAAAAAGCAATATCCTTTATTTAGCTTCCTTGCCATTTAACTCTTTGTTAGTAAAGGGTGTGTCCAGGATTTTGAGAGATTTCAGTATAAAAGAGTTACTTAAATTAATACAAATTAATAATGCAAGTGCCATAAGTTAGAATGGCAGCTGCTTACATATTTGTTTTTAAACAAATTATGAAATATTTCTAACATTATGAAATACATTATAGTTAAATGGACACAAAATGTTTATGTTAAGGGAAGGCCAAGCGAAAGATAGTATAATCTTTTCAAATTATACTTAGTGAGGGAGATAGAGAAAAATAAAAGGAAGGCATGATAGGGCTCATTTCAAATAGTGATTATTTTCCCAGAATTTCTTCCAAACAATGGAGGTTCCAAATAGCAAAGGCTGTTTTTGATGGCAGAGGGAGTGGAGTGGATCTGGGAGCTTCTGAGATGGTGGAGAGAATGCCTACAGTGCTCATGGATGACCACTAACAAACTGACATAGTACAGGTAATAATGAGAGTATGTTAAAGGCATGTGTTAGAGAATCCATAATTCTATTATTCTTTTAAAATAAAATATGATAGATGAGAATGAAAATTGAAAAATACAGAATGCCATAATCTTATATATCACAACTCAAAGCACCCAGCCACTTCTAAAAACATATCTTTTGAGTAGAACCAGGTCTCAAAATGGAGAAGTCTAGCATTCTAAAAGCTCTGTCCCATTGCATTCAAAATAAATTTGAAATTAGTTATTTATGTCCTCTTTCTGTTCCTACAATCCTGCAGCTAGTCCTACTGTTGTGAGACATACCAGGAATTGGAGAGAAGAATGTATTCAGACTCACTAATTCAAATGATAATGTCTATCACATTTTGACAAGTTTTAGGCTAATTCACTTTGAAAGTTTAAATCGTGTTTTGAAAGAGACTGTTTTGTTTTCTATGCTAATTTGTGACTTCCTGCTCCAACAACAACAACAAAAAGATGGCTTTCTGGAGACAACACAACATGTTTCTCTGACATCAAAAAGTGCTTGCAAAACACTCTTGTGCTAAATTAGCTGGAAATGAATTGAAAACATAAGGATTGCATTTCTACTGAACTTCACAGGAGCTAAAATGTGAGAAACCAAAGAGTGTTTCGGGCAGAATGGTTTTGAGATTTTACTTAAGCTGTGCTTGAAGAGTTAGAGGCACTTCTTTTTACACAAAGGTTTGCCTCTTCCAATTTGATTGACAATCTATTTGCTCTCCATGTCCCTCTTCTTGTTGATGCCATAACTGCACAAAACTTGAGAAGAATCTGCAAACAATCCATGGGTGATAAGTGGAACAAGATAGGCATCCTGTTGTGATTTCTTCTGCTTCTATGAGTCTGGTTCAGCAATTCATCAGACTGACTCCTATGTGTGTGAATTTAAAGAACAACTCCTTAGTTTCTTAGTAGAGACTAACAATGCATTTTTCCCTTTATTTGAATTCTTATTAAAATTTTTAGAATGCAGTGATAAAGATACCAATTTTATTAATAAAATCAATATGTTACATTTTTAAAATATATTTTATTGATTTTTTTTACAGAGAGGAAGAGATAGGGATAGGATTTGAAACATGGATGAGAGAGAAACATCGATCAGCTGCTTCCTACACATCCTCTACTGGGGATGAGCCCACAACCAAGGTACATACCCTTGACCGGAATTGAACCTGGGATCCTTCATTCAGAAGGCTGATGCTCTACCCACTGAGCCAAACCAGTTAGAGCAATTATGTTACATTTTTTTATTTATAGATTCTACTTTATAATTTTGGAGGTAAAGAAGTAATAACTGTTGCAAGTAGAGAATTCTCACATCCATGATTTCAAAAGTTAGGTACTCATTTAGCATAATGAAAATTATTTTTAAAGCCCATATTAATTGTTTTAGTTGTTAGACAAGAAACAGATGTCCCTCAATTACATGATCATAAAATAAATTAGATATTATTAGATCCCTACTTCTACATAAACACATGGAAGGACCAAGCTCCAAATCTGCCTTTGATGCCCAGCTAAACATAAACAAAACATTGGATGATCAAGTTTTCAGTAAGATCTAGGAGTTGTGCATGACTATCTGGTAATCTTATAAAATTCAAACTTGCCTGCACCAACTGGATTGCAGAAGGGATAAATGTAGAAAACCTATCGGAACAAATATTTCCCCACACAGTCCTTATTTATGTAGGGATATTTAAAAAAAAAAAAAAAAAAAAAAAAAAAAAAAAAGAAAAAGAAAAATTCCAGGTATGATTTACTTGACAACCTTTGACTATTTGCCAATCAATACTGTCTCAAACCCACAACCACTGTAAAAATAACATTTAAATGAATAGGCTTAAAATTCATAACCACTATAATGACAGCATTAAATATCAACATTAAAATTTCACCCCCAATTTTTTGGAGTTCTAATGCATTTCTACCTCCTTTTAAGGTTCTTATATCTGGGAGATATATTTTAGCACTTACTTATCTAGTCTATCATTCATGGTTTAGGGATGTAATCCAAAAACATAATAAATTACATAGAAAAAATAGATACTAAATTTATAGACCTTGGTCTTAGAGATTTTATAAATTTGACCCCAAAGGCAAGGGAAGTAAAGGCAAAAATAAATGAATGGAACTATATCAAACTAGGAAGCTTCTGCATAGCAAAAGAAACTGACAACAAAGCCAAATGAGAGAAAATATTTGCAAACAATAGCTCTGTCAAAGGGTTAACATCCAAAATATATAAATAACTCATATAATTCAACATCAAGCAAACTATACAATTTAAAAATGGGCAGAGGACCTGAAGAGAGAGACACTCCTCCCAAGAAAATATACAAATTATCTATATAAAAAGATGCTCAACCTCGCTAGCCATTAGGGAAGCGCAAATCAAAACTACAATGAGATACTACTTCACACCAGTTAAAATGGTTATTATCAACAAGACAAGTAATAACAAGCATAGGAGAGAATAGGGAGAAAAGGGAACCCTCATTCACTGCTAGTGGGGATGTAAACTAGTACAGCCACTAAGGAAAACAATCTAGATGTTCCTCAAAAAATTAAGAATATCCAAGACTGGTTTGGCTCAGTGAATGGAGCATTAGTCTACAGACTGAAAGGTCCCAGGTTCGATTCTGGTCGAGGGCATTTACATTGGTTGTGGGCACATCCCTGGTAGGGGGTGTGCAGGAGGCAGCTGGTTGATGTTTCTAACTCTCTATCCCTCTCCCTTCCTCTCCATAAAAAATCAATAAAATATATTTTTTAAAAATTAAGAATAGAGTATCCCTCTCCTGGGTATCTACCTGAAAATTTTGAAAACATTTATTCACGGAGACATATGCACTCAATGTTCATGGCAGCATTAGTCAAGGTGGCCAAAACATGGAAACAATCAAAGCGTCCTTTGATAGATGATTGGATTAAAAAGATGTGGTACATGTTATATAAAGGCAACTTGGGCTGACAGCCTAGATCCATGCTTCCCCTCCCCCCCCACCCTGCATTCTGATGTATATGCTAGCTAGCCTGTAATTAAGCCCCAACACCCTTTCTGCTTGTGTCCTAGCTAGCCTTGCAAATCCTGTTTCCCTAAATACTTACCTTACAGGGTCCATAAAACTGTACACAGCTCCACAAGGGAGTCTGACTACTGCCAGATAGGGGTCTTGGTTGCTATCTCATTTTCCTGCTTATAACCATCACAGGGGCTGCAAAAGCCCACAAAAAGTCCAGAAACCTAGTCCATATTTGGGAGACAAAGAAACTAGGGGGATAACAGGGAAAGCCCCACCACATTCAGTGCTCAGCTTTTGGAACCAGTTCACTTGAGCCAGCACCAGAACTTCCTGTAATAAAAAGTGAATTTTCCTAATCTTCTGAGTCTTCCTGCCACTTGGGACTTGACTAAAATGGAATACTACTCAGCCATAACAATAGATGAAATATTGCCATTTGCAACAACATGGATGGGTCTTTAGAATATTATGCTAAGTGAAAAAAAAAAAGTCATGCAGAAAAAGCTAAGAACCCTATTATTTCACTCATATGTGGAATATAAAACTGAATCTCATAGACACAGAAACAGCATGGTGGTTACCAGAAGAAAGGGGTGAGGTGGGTAGTAAAGGATAAAGGGGCCCTTTATGTGGTAATGGAAGATTATTTGACTTTGGGTGGTGGGCACACAGCTCAATATACAGATTATGTGTCAGGGAAATGTACACTTGAAACCTTTATAATCTCATTAACCAATGTCATCCCAATAAATTTAATTAATTTAACAAAACATAACAAATCCTACTAAAACTCAGAAAAGCCAACTTACTTGTGAAGTCAAAGCAACCCAGATATAATGTCTGCAAAGGCTTAAATAAAAAATAGGGTGGGATAGAGATCTTGGTGTGTTTTTTCCCCAGTGTTATTAAAGGACCAACTCAGTGCCACTAGGAGCAAAATGTTTAACTTGATTTAATTAGACTTTAAGATCCCATGTAGTAACTGACTGTCATATTGGAAAAGTATCTGATAAAAATGTCAAGATATTCACCAAATTACATAATAATTAATGATTACTACATCTACATTTTCAGATAAAATTTGAGGCACCAAGTTATTCATTTCAAGGGATGTGGTATATTTTTTTGTATAATAGCTCTTTGCCAAAGTTGTTTACATCTTTGATAACCCTGTCAATGTTGTCTTCCATGCTTCTGAGAACACAGATGGAGCCCTGGCTAATGTGTATCAGTTGGTTGAGCATTACCCTATGCATTAAAAGGTCACCAGTTCGATTCTAGGTCAGAGCACATACACAGGCTGTGGGTTTGATCCCTGGGATAAGGGAGGCAACCTCTTGATGTTTCTCTCTTAGATCAATGTTTCTCTCTCTCTCTTTCCTTCTCCTTTCCTCTCTCTGTAAAATCAATTAAAAAACATTTATAAAGAATGAAAAAAGAAAACATAACTAAGAGTAATGTATTTCAAACATATATTTGTCAATATTCTGTGAGGTAATATAAACTCAACTTCCTTTATCAGTGAGATTCTACATTTTATATTGATTGTTTTTGTGTGTAATAATGCAGTTAACTCCTTAACATCTTCATTCCTTGGACACTTTCCTTACACCTGTTTTCATTGTAAAGTCAGCTTGCAGGTATATAAAGGTTTGCCAAGGTGTAATAAAGCATAAGTTATTTTGACTTCCTCTTAAGTGGTGACATGCTCACTCTCATATTTCAGTGCTAGCTTCTAATGTACATGAAAGATTACTTCTACCTTATTAAAATATGTACTATATCTCAGTAATTGCTATAATTGCTAATATGTATTAACTACCGTGTGCAAGAATGGTACTAAGTCCTTTATGTGGATGTTCTCACTTAACTGTCATTACTACTCTTTTTTTTAATATATTTTTATTATTTTCAAAGAGGAAGAGAGAGAGAGATAGAAACATCAATGATGAGAGAGAATCATTGATCAACTGCCTCCTGCATCCTCCACATTGGGGATTGAGCCCACAACCCAGATGTGCCCTGTCCAGGAATTGAACCATGACCTCATAGTTTATAAGATGATGTTCACCCAGCCATGACTGCTGGGCAAAACTTTTTAGAATTTGTAAAATCTACCTGTGTTGTACTATAACTATTAAATTGCAAAGTGGTGGTGTGAACTAGAAGACAGTGGAGAAGTTGCACACTGTAAATTCATGTTTCAAGAAAACCTATGCATTTGGAAGGGAACTTAGCCCAGCCAATGTGGAAAAATAAAAAGAAATAAAAAGAAACCTGGTGCTGCCTGGCCAGTGTGGCTCAGTAGTTGAGTGTTGGCATATGAACCAGGAGGTCACAGTAGGATTATGACCAAGACACATGCCAGGGTTGCAGGCTTGATCCCTAGTAGGGGGTATGCAGGAAGCAAAGATCAATGATTCTCTTTCATCATTGGTGTTTCTATTCCTCTCCTCCTCTCCCTTCCTCTCTCTGAAATCAATAAAACTAACTAACTAACTAACTAAATAAATAAATAAGCAACCTAGTGGTTTTCAAATTATTATACCATAGTAGTGTTCCAAGAAAAATAACATTTGATTTTACTTTATGCACAAAAGAACTATAACAAGAATTCACATAAAAAGGCAAAAAATATTGGTGGTGGAGAAAAGATAGTAATTTAGACTTTGACTTATTTGTTGGATAATCTTGAGCAAGTCTCCTAATGATTCCTAAAATATTAGTAGATATATTAGTATTTATTTTACTGCCCAGTAGAAGTTGAATATGCAAGGGTAGAGGGTAGGTTTCATTTTTTAAAGGCTAATTAAACCTTAGGATAGCAGTCTAATTGAACAGCTAACATACAAAAAGAGTTTGTACGCTATTTAAAAATATGTAAAAAGGTTAATATATTTTCATGCTTGATGAGAAGGAGTTAGCTGAAATGTAATGAGTTCTACTAGTAAAGTTAAAGTCAGGAATTACTTTTATTTTCTTGGGCAACTTTCTCTTATTCAGAACTTCTGTTTATTAATCTCAAAGTTAGTGAGACAGAATAGCCATGTGAAGAATAAATGTGTGTCCAAGATCCTGAAACATAGTACATGCCTAATAACCTGTTATCCATTCACAGACAGTGAAAGTAACTAAGCATTGCTTCTATAAGGATGTTTAGGGCAGAATAATTTATCAGAGTATTAACAAAATCAACTTCTAATAATTTTACATTGGGGAATTTTGTATCAGTATTAATATTTACCCAAGTTAATGAGGTTATCTGAAGTGTAGGATTGTCCAGATTCTAATGGAAATCAATAGTCCTTCCTAAAAGTTAATGCTGCTCTCCTCCAAAACCTCTACCTAAACATACTAATAAATCAGTTTATTCTTGATATTGAAGTCACCCCAGTCCCTCAGCAGATTCTGCCTCAGGTTTTATTTGCCCTAATAGCACAGGATTACACCACCCCATGCAGCCAGCAGTGCAGGTCTCACACTAGTCCTTCCTTCCTCACACGGGCAGACAGAGGTCTCTACTCTAAAGCTTTCATGGAGGGCTCAGGCCTTTGGGAGCCTAAGAGAAAAAGAAAAGGAAAAAAGAAAAGGAAAGGAAAACATACTTAACCTGAACTTCCTTCCAATCAGTGCAATTCTCGTAGGCTATTGCCATAGGCATGCTCATTTTCAGGATTCCTGTGGTAGGCACAACCTCAATGACATCCCAAAGGCCTGACAGAGGGCAGCACCTTCCTTCCTGTCCCACACTGGTCAGAATGGCCAGCAGTACCTTTTTATCAGACGACAGCTGTTCACCTATTTCCCCTAGAATTTTAGATGTTTTCATAATCAAAATCCCTCCATATTTTAGTTTGCACATCATATAAAATCTCCAGATGGGAAAGTTAACCTCATGCTATATGTTAATCATTATTCAAGAGCTGTATTTCAGAACCCTCAAGTGACTGGGCAGTGTGCCGAGGAGAGCAGATATAGGAGATGAGGAAAGCATTAGATGTTTATATTCATCAACCACATTTAATTTAAAGGCTTGCCCATTCCAACAAAAACCAAACTTTTGAAAATCCAAGAACATATTGTCTAACCTTAAACCACTTTCAATAAACAAGAACTTTCCAGTTACCACAGAAAATCATTTTCCAGAGGCCTCATATGTGTCCTTTTGTCCTCTGTAGAATGGATTTTCTCTCCCTCCTGTTTCCCCACCCCCTCCCCCACTGAAACTGGCCAGTATAAACTGTGCAGCAGTTCATATGGTTAGTGATTAGGAGAGAGACTTTACAAACTAATTTATTCATAATTTTAATAAAACACCAATGACTAAGTTCTTAAAATGTACTAAGCAATGAACTCATCAACAAACACACACACACACACACATACAGATACACACACCTCCAAACCCACAGAAAGGATTATAGCATATATATATACTGTGTATATATATATACTGTATATATATATATACTGTATATATATATATATATATATATATATATATATATATATATACTGTATATGTAACATACATGACATGCATGCCAATATATTTAATTTAATCTTCTCAAAATAACCAGATGTGGAGGGTATTAGTTTTAAGCTTTTAATGGAGAAGAGGTAACTAAAAGATTGATAACTAAAGTTAGTTACCTAAGTTACCCAACTGCGAGTTCAGCTCGTTACTGGTACAATAAAGTCACAGATGCATTTCTGCCTAACTCCCAAGTCTATAAGCTTTTATTTTTCAGCACTGATTGTTCACTGACAGGCACTGTGCTCAGGTACTTAAAGTACCTATAAGAAGAGAAAGGCCAAGTATATTACCTTCAAAGAGTTTACATTTGCATTGGGTAAACTATTTTGTCTTAGCATTTTTTTTTAACATTTAATTAAAATCTAAAACAGTGGTTCTCAAAGTGTAGTCCCTAGATTATCAGCATTAACTTCCCCTAAGGAGTTGTTAGAAATACAAAATCTCAGGCTTCACCTCAGATCCACTGAATCAGAAACTCAGCCAACTGTGCTTTAACAAGCCCACCCGGTTACTTAATTTGGTGCACACTGAAGTTTCAGAACCAGTGGCCTAAAGAGACAGAGATTGTGAGGAAACATACTGAACTTGAAGTTTTGCAAGAACGCTTTCTGAGGGCCTGACACTTGACCTTGGTCTGAAAAGATTTATCTCCTCACCCCCTTCCCCCAGCTCCCACCCACCTCAGGTAGAAGGAACAATAGTAACAAATACAGAGAGGGAAGCATGTTGTGTGTTTGGTATTCCTAGTCACTGAAGGTGAGAGGCAGGGGATAGGAATAGACAAACTCGAATGAGATTGGAGACAGAGTCTATGTGTATGCCTTAGAGACTTTAGGCCTTGCCTCACACAGTGCATGGCATGAAGGCTCTAGCAAGTAACTTCAGGGACTCACTGTGAAAAGGTCCTGGGATTTATATTTTCCTGTTGGCCATCTGACAGTAACTGGCCACGGCTCCCTAGATCCCCCTCAGAATGCTCTTAGGCAGTACAAGGGAGATGCTTTGCTCTCCAGTTAGGAAATGCTGGGGCAGAGAAAGAATCAGGAGGAGGAAGCCTCAGATTCAGGTGCTTCTATATCAGGGGCAGGGCACCAGGATCCAGTGGGGCTGTGACAATTTAACTAAAGTTGACTGGTTAAAGTGCAGAGAGATTAAGAAGAAGAAAGGAAGGATGGGAAAAGGTATTAACTTAAATTTGGGTTAATTTTGTTCTGATTAACACACAGGGTAACCAAAGGTACATTAAAAATAACCACATGAAGCCCTAACCAGTTTGGCTCAGTGGATAGAGCATCGGCCTGCGGACTGAAAGTTCCCAGGTTCGATTCCGGTCAAGGGCATGTACCTTGGTTGCGGGCACATCCCCAGTATGGGGTGTGCAAGAGGCAGTTGATCAATGTTTGTCTCTCATTGATGTTTCTAGCTCTCTATCCCTCTCTCTTCCTCTCTGTAAAAAAAAAAAATCAATAAAATATATATATATATATTTTTAAAAAGTAACTACATGACTATATGTGACTTTTATATGATTGCTATTGGATAGTTCACTGTGCAGGAGAGAGGGCGTTATCTCTACTTCACTATTAGCTAAGACACTCTTGTCAGTGACTGGGTAAAGGAGCAGCTCTGCACACTTGCATTCCTTCCTTCTTTCCAGTATCTTCATAACAATCTGTTATTTACAAGTTTGGGAGTATGATCACCAAACCCATTTTATAGGGACAATTTCTGAATATCATACTTGTCATTTATTGATCACATGTGTCAGAAGGATAGACTTATTTGCAACAGTGTTGAGCAGTGAGGGATTACTTTAAATATTTTGTACTAATCATTGGGGAATCTGGGTTACAGAATGTGGCTGACTTCAAGAATTGGTAGCACTACAGCAACCAAAAAACACTTTCGAACTCCGGGGCCTCCTGTGGCTTAGGCGCAGCTACAAATTTAGCATTCCCTCATTTTAAGCATTCCAAAATATTTTAGTGATTGTCTTGATAGGATTCCAGTAAAAAACAGCTGTCAAAATGTATCATATATTTGCAAACCTCCTACACAGCACTGTTACTATAATTGGTTGAGGTTTGTGTTTTTTTTGTATGCGTGTGTATGTGTTTTTTTTTGTGTGTGTGTGTGTTTTGTTTTGTGTTTTTTGGGTTTTTTTGTTTTTTTTTTCATTTGACTTTAAAAAGGTTATGGAAAGCATAATTTCAGTTTGGTCAAACTTTTATTAATGTTCACAGGAGGACCATAGTCCATAATTAGACTTTAGTTTTTAAAGTATTTCATGTTTAAAAAGTAAGCAAGCACGTAGGGGGCAATTTTTCTTTACAATTTCATTAATCTGAAAGTCAAAGCCTCTTGGACTGAACTATGTACATAGTATTGTAAATCACCACTTTTTAATCTGCCGTATCTACTCTATCAAATAACCAAAGTAATTTGGTGAGCAGTATTTTCATTGGTTTTAATATCGCCTTCACCACCTCCTTTCCACTCCAAACTATGACTTAATTGCAGTAGGGTTTATCCTTTTAAAACCATGACATTAAAATAGCCTGAAGTACTACAGTTCTTTCTGCAGAAACCATAGGACACTAAACAGAGGGTCTGTTTTACTAGCCACATGTCTATCACGAGTGTCTTAGAATTCAGGGCAGCTAGTTTACTGCTTAAATCCGGGCCAAAGACAATAGCAATTCTAAATTGCAAGATTTCTAGAAAATATGTGGTGGTCCTTTCTGACATTAAAAGAAAAAGAAAAAAAAAAGTTATGAGGTTTTTATTTTTTTTTTCATTATTCTGTTCTGCTTGGCCCTGAACATTGAATTTTATTGCCAGACTCAAGAAGGATACCTCAAAAAATATTATTTTACTGCCCTGAATTATTTTCACTGTGTTTTGAAGCAAGACACTTTTGTATATTGATGAAACCAATTATAAACTCTTCCAATTAAAAGAAAAATTGCATTGCAGAAAATATTAACTCTAGTAATCATGGGAGGAAAATCTATTCACATGCTTCAATAGGCAGCTGTATATGCCTCATATAGCAGACTTCTACCCTGACCTCCTGCCCAACAGACAGTCTAATGATTCTTACCATCTGCAGAGCATTGCTATTTCATTGTTAGTCAAATAAACTTGTCTACATCAGAGCCCATATTTTCACTATGTTCAGTAAACAAAAATAGTTGGGGTATTTAACACATGCGCTCAGCAGAGAATTGCTAATGTGATTAGAGTATGGATTGAAATTTTGGCCCTAGAAATGAAGAGGAAATGGTGGATCCTAAAGATGCTCTACAAGAATAATTTTAGACTTGATGGGAAGCAGAAAATCTTCGCTCAAGAACAGTGAATGGTAAATGGGACACCATTGGCAAGGATGGGAAAATAGGCTGTCCTATATCAATATCCATGAATTTAGCCTTATATTTTCAACCCGGAACTTTTAATGCATGTAAAATAAGAATCTAAGTTTAAAGCCAAAAATTAATTACAGATAACAAGCAAACATGAAATGCTAAAGCTACAATAAAAAGAAAAGCTAATTAAGATGTTTTTGCTTTTTTTTACATTGTTTCTCACTACCAAAAATATAGTGAAATTTGGTAGAATGTATCAGCCAACCTGATTCTATTAATATAATTTATTAAATAAAATTATTTGATACAATTGCCTTCTTTATCAATCACAACGTATTTACCAGTTTTGTAATGTGGAACGTGCTGTGCAGACAGTAGAGCATACAGACATTTAAATAGCTCTTAAACTCTTGACTTTATGAACTGAGCAAAGCCTTCTGAATATACTGTTGGTACCCTCCTCCAAAAACAAAAAGCAAGGATGAGGAAAAACAGGCTATTTGAAGCAAAAAAAAAAAAAAAAAAAAAAAAAAGAGTAATGAACAAGAATGAAATATTAATTATTCAGGATATTTCGATGATCTATACTTTTCCTGAGAGATCCTTTAAAAAAAAATGTGCTCCCTGGCCAGTGTGGCTCAGTTGGTTGGAGCATTGTCCTATGTACCAAGAGGTCACAGATTTGATTCCTGATCAGGGCACATGTCCATGTTACTGGCTCTATACCCATAGGGGGCATTCAGGAGGCAGCCAATCCATATTTCTCTTTCTCATCAATGTTTCTCTACACCTCCCCTTCTCATAAAGTCTGGGCAATGGAGACACCAGAGATGCTATTTCAAATGCCATCATGTATCTAAAACCTTTTTTGAAAGTCTTTTGAGAGAATGTATTGCTTTAAGCCTTACTATAATTTGTTACAGTTTTAAAAACAAAGACATATTTAAGCTTTAAAGTGATAAAGACTAACATTAAATAAGTTTTACATTCTATAATTTTACATCCATTTGTTGGGAAGGAGGAATAAGTTGCAAAATACATTTTAATTAAGTAAAAGTGCATAACTTTTACTGGGACAGTTTACTAAAAAGCATTGCATTGTGCTTAAGAAAGCAGATTCTGGAATAAGTCTGTCTAGGTCCAAAGCCTTGTTCCATAAGTTAATAGTGGTGTGACCTTGGACAGAATACTTAAACATTCTAAGTCTTAATTTCTTTATCTACAAACTGGAGACAATAATATACTTTGAGTGGGTAGCCAGTCTCCAAGATGGCCCCCAATGATCCCTGCCTCCTGGTATTCACATCCTTGTGCTGTCCCCTTCTACATAAATAGGGTTAACTTGTGAAACCAATAGGACATTATGTACGTGACAGAGAACCACTTCCAATAACCAGTCATAAAAGTTATTGATCTCCCTCTAGAAAGTAGATCCCAAGCCCCAGTCAAGCCTTCAGATACCAGCAATCAAAATGTTTCAACTGAAACCTCATGAGAGACTATGAGCCAGAACCACTCAAATAAGCTGCTCCCAAAGTCCTAACTTAGAGCAACAATGACGTAATAAGTGTAGGCTTTGGTGTAACTTGTTACGCAGCAATGCATAACTGATATACCCTGCCTGTGAAGGCTGTAAAGATTAAATGATGTAACCATGTGAAGCCAATAGAATAGTTTCTAGAATATAATGAATAAAAAGGAGTGTTTCTCATATTCCCGAGCACCAGTATGTTTCAGGAACTGGGGTAGAATATGTATATATGATACATTATTTCATTTCTCCTATAGTTAGCATCTTTTATGTTTCAGGTGTCAGAAGACCCAACTAAAACTGGCTTAAGCTGAACCCTCCCCACCCACCCTAAGTAAGGAATTTGCTGGTAAAACTAAAAGTGCAAGGAAGAGCTTGTTTGACATGCTGCTAAGTTCGGGGGCCTAAACAATATCTCCCTGCTCCCCCTTTGTCACTGGGCTTTGCTCTCTTCCCATATTGCTTAGCTCTCATGGTTGACATGACAAGATGGCTCCTAGCAGCTTCAGCCTTACATTCTTCTGGGTTCCAGTCCAGTGAAGAAGAAAATGCCTTTCTCTCTCAACAAAGCCAGAAACATTCTCACTGTATCACTTTTCCTCAGACTGGACATGAATCACAGAGCCAGGAGAAGGAGAACATCACTTGCCAGGCTTCCTCTTGTGAACGCGTAGGCTGAAAGTGGAGGAGGGAGAAGCTACCAGGGGAAAGATAGCGTACTAAGGTGTTGTGATTAGAAGAAGGGTAAAATGGATGCTGGGCAAAAATTGATATTATCTCCTATGCCTCATACTAATCCTGTGAAGTGGTTAATAATATTACCACATTCCACAGAGGATAACAAAGCACAGGGCGTGAGTGGCTTGCCCAGAATGACTCGGCTATCTGTGAAAGGGCAGTCAGATTCCAGAGCCCACATGCTGTACCACCTTATTAGACCACCTCCCTAAGAAACTCTACAAGTGATTATTTTATGGTGGCTCAGCAATTGAAGTTATTCAGACACTACATCTGTTCCACTCCTTTTATACTAAATTATACCCCTACCCTGTGTAATCTGGTCAATTCCTTTAATTACCCTATCTACTCATCTGTGACACCTAAATTTTAAGTCTGATAAAATACCTAACATAAGCTGGGTTATAGGAAAAAAAAATCAATATTTAATCTTGTTAACTAAACCTTCCCTTATAGTTATTAGATGGACAATGAGTCTTAATAAATCCTCCTCAGCCTTTACAAATAGTCATATTCCAGTTCCCAGCAGACTACTATAATAGACTGAGCCTGTGACAGGCAAGTTTTTGTTGACTGTCCTTTCTGTTCTTTATATTACTACTAGAGGCCCGGTGCCTCTAGTTGTTTTTATAATACTTCAGCTCAAGCATAGTAACTGTGCAAAAGCATACAAGTAAAAATGTGTGGGTTAACATATACATGTGGCAAAATTGCATTCAACTAAATACATATGCAGAAGAGAATGCAAGTACAATTGATGAGAACTGAATAAGATCGATGGGCTGTATCAATGTCAGGATACTGGTTATGATATTGCACTATATCATTTGTAAGAGGCTAGCATTAGGAAAAATGGTACAAAGAAAATAATCTACACTAATAAAAGAGAAACATGCAAATTAATCATCACCTCACTATACTCCACAAGCCATGCCCACCATCCAATCAGGAGCGAGTATGCAAATTAACCCAACCAAGGCAGCTGGCCATAGGACTGGAACAAGCAGGAGGCCTGGGTTTCCCCCCCATGATGGAGGAAGCCAAGCTCCCACCCTGCCCTGGCTGGCCCTGACCTCCTCTCAAGGCCACAAAGTTTCGATCATAGAAGATAAATAAATCCCAACAAAAATGGCAGCAGCCACTGAGCTGAGAGAGCAGGGGGCTTGGGTTCCCCCTGGTGATGGAAGAAGCCAAGCTTCCTGCCTGCCCTGGCCTCCACTCAAGGCATTGAAGTTTAATTATAGAAGATAAACAAATCCCAGATACCAGGGCCTCTGCTTGGGTTGCCAGGGGGCATGGCTGGCCTGCAAACCACCATAGGCCACTCACCTAGGCTGTCTTATTCCCCAAGGGAACTTTCACCCTGATCGGGGACACCCTTCAGGGAAAACCAGCCAGCCCCCATCCATGCAACAGGTCTCTATCCTATCTAATAAAAGAGTAATATGCAAATTAACCATCACTCCAACACATAAGATGGCTGCCCCCATGTGGTCAAAGATCCTGCCCCCAAGTGGATACAAGATGGCCACCACAAGATGGCCAGCACAGGAGGGAAGTTGAGATGGACCAGGCCTGCAAGGGAGGGCAGTTGTGGGTGATCAGGCCAGCAGAGATGGGCAGTTGGGAGGGACCGGTGATGCAGAAAAGGGCAATGAGGAAGGCAGGCAGACAAGCAGTAGGGAGCCAGCAGTCTTGGTAGGAATGGGCCTTAATGGGCAGTCAGACATCCCTTGAGGGGTCCCAGATTGGAGAGGGTGCAGGCTGGTCTGAGGGACACCACTCCATCCCCGTGCACAGATTTTGTGCACCAGGCATCTATAACTGCATGTGAACCTATAATTTTCTCAAAATACAAGTATATTTTAAAAACATGTAAATTGTCCTCTATCCCTTTATAAATCTGTGAAACAAGTGACTATGTTGCAGTTCACTAGTTGAAGTGGAAGGGAGAATTTCAAGTGATGTGGAGAAAAGAGACATATGGGGTTAAATGCAGTTTCCACCAGCAGTGGGTGAAGGAGGATGGAGCAAACCAGTGGGAGGAGGTGGTGGTAGTAAGTCAGTAATTTTCTATGAAAAAAAAGAAAAAGAAAAAAGAAAAAAATAAGACATCTAAAATGGAAGTGGAACTGGGAAATGGATAAAAGATTCCATAATCCCTAAGGCTGTCGTAAGAGCTTGCTTATTTGTTCACTGCACCATAACACCCAACGGCAGGACCCGCAAAGACTGGAGCCCAGACCCCAAACAAGTGTCTTCTCCAGTGGAAATGCCTTTCTTTCTAAGTCCTTCAGGGCAGCTCTAAGGGCTAATGCAGGTACACAAGGGACCTGCTACTCTCTGCATTGCTGTATAATGCACAGTCTGTGCAAGTGGTTTCTAAATGGCTGTTGCACTTCAGCTAGGAAATGTTGAACCAGTTTCTGCAGCACAAATTAGAAAGAGAGGAAATTAAAAGATCCTGAACCTGTGTGAGGGGATTGGAATTTTGGAATCTAAAATTATTGTTTTGACTTTGAATATTTCTGAAAAAATACCTAGGACTGGCCACTTTTTTATATGGATTGTAAGTCCATTTTGCTCAACTCAAATAGCTAAAAGCAAGTTTTTCTCATTCCAAAATTGTGTCCTTATTACTATACAAAAGTTCAAAAACACAAATATAGATGTAGTTGTATAATGTATTTCCTATATCCATCAACTTCTTATCTCATTTATCCATGCACCCACATCACCACTAAATTTTAGTAAATTAAAAATATCACATTATCTGTAATTAGTTCAGTATATTTCCATAAAAGTTAAAGGCTTTAAAATATATTCAAAATAGGATTATCACATCTAAAATTTCTCCAATTGTTTAATAAGTGTCCTTTTTGAATTTATTGAAATTAGGACACAAGCAAGATTGCATTTGATTAATTTGAATTTCAAGATAATTCCTTTTTCCTCCCCGCCCCCCTTCTTGACCTCCTTCTCTGCCTCCTCCTCCTCCTCCTCCTCCTCTACCTTCTGTTCTCCTCTGCCTCTTTTCTTCCTTTACCTCCTCCTTTTTCTTCTGTCTAATAAATAAACTAGGTCATATGCCATTGAATTTTTTGATATTCTGAATTTGGCTGATTTTACACCTGATAAAATTCAGAGAACACATTCATCTATACTGTTGTGTTTTCTATATTTGTATTTAGAAGCTGGGTTTCCTTAGTTTCTGGTAAATAGTCAGCTATCAGTCTTATTGCAGCTTCATTGAAATAACTTTATTTTTCTTTCGTCTGGCTGTTTTATAATTTTTCTCTTTAGGTTTTCAGAAGATTAATTTTGAGATACATAGGTATGGCTTCTTTACATTGATATTTTTGGGGGTATTCATAGAGTTTTATTAATTCAGTAATAATTTAAAAAGAACTTTCAATTAATATTTCTTCAAATTTTATTTCCACCTTTTTATCTCTCTCCTCCATATTAGGACTCCTATGAAAATTATAGTAGGCCTTTCATTGCACCTCATTCTTTTATATAGCAACTAGGGGCCCAGTGGAAGGAACTGTGGGCCACAAGGCTGCAGTAGGCACAGTGCTGGTTGTGGGTACAAACGGGGTGGGCACTGACAGTGGGTGCAAGTGGTGGCTCTGATGTAGGCAATGGGTGTAAGGAGGGCCGGTGCAGCGGCATGTGCAAGTGCAGGAGGGATTGTGGCACACAGGATCAGTAACCACCAGAGGCTCACCCTGATGGCAGCGACAGGTGCTCAGCCTTGGTCTGGCGCCCCTGCTCACCTGCTCCACCATCCCACCGTGGCTATCAGGTGCCATATTCTGCACATGCCGCTTGGTGGTAAGTACACATCATAATGACCAGTTGTTTGTTTGTTCAGATGTTTCAGTTGTTTAATTGTTCAGTCTATTTGCATATTAGCCTTTTATTATATAGGATATGTATTTTATATTCTTTTTTATTTCAGTGTTTTAATCTTGATAGTTTTTTTTTAATCTGCAGCTAAACATGTCTATTGTGCTTTAATTTTATTAATTATATTTTTCACCATTAGAATTTTTAAGTTTTTAATACATTATGGTTCTTTGGCAAGTTATCAATATATATATATATTTCTCTCTCAGTTTTCTATATGTATATTATATAAAACTATAAATGCTTAAAATTGCATGTAGAGAAGAGGAAAAGAATAAAACTATATTAGAAAGTTATGTATAGATAACATTTTCTAATTCTTACAGTACTATGAATTAGATATTAGTATTTACATCTTATAGAGGAAAAACTTTGAGATGTTAACTAAACTACAAATTCATGCAACTAATAAGTGATATATTCTAACTTCAGTGCTTTATATCTGTACTAGAGGCCCAGTGCATGAAAATTTTTGTGCTGGAGGGGAGGGATCCCTCAGCCTGGCCTTCCCCCCTCACAGTCTGAGAGCCCTCAGGGATGGGAGGCAACCTGGCTATCAGGGGAGGGTAGCACCCCCATCACATCTCTGTTTCCACTGCTGGCAGTGCAAGCCTTAGCCAGCCCTGGTTACAGGAGCCTCGGGCAGCCCTGGGTAGCTGTGCAGCCACTATCCAAGGCTTGCCTGTGCCTCAGGCATTGGCTGGGCAACTGCCATCTGAGGCTTGCCTGTGCCTTGGGCCAGCCCTGGGCAGCTGGGGAGCTGAGGAGCCTGGTGGACTCCGGAGGCAGGTATGAGGAGCAGGCAGACCAGCCTGTGGGCGGGTCTGGTCATGCCATGCACCTGCAACCTCCATGGAGCTGAGGGGACTGGGCACTACCATATTACAGCTTACATTCTTGAAATTACACTTCAATAATCAATAATTGTTCAAATTGCAGTGTCCATATAAGAGAGTGTGTATGGTGATTGGGCAGCCAGTCATCAAAAAGGAAATGTTTAAGAAAATGAGGGTGGTTAGGATAAGGGATATTTTTGTAGAAAATGGCTCATTTTTAGAACTATAATCAAATTGAGTGACTAGATTTATTATGTGTTGTCCCAGAGGAGGTTTGTGAGGGATAAAAAGGTAGAAATTGTTATTTTAATACTGTTTATCTGTTTGTTGTTGGGTTTTGTTTTTCAATTTTTGATCTATTTGAAAATTGAATCAGCTACCTCTGCAGTGGTTCTTAATTTTTTGGAGGGCATTGACACTTTTGGGAATTTGATTAAAATAGGAAAACCTACCCACATAATCAAAACTTTGCATGGAATTTTAACATATTATCTGATCCCTGAGACTCATTTAGGCATGCCTATGGCATGTATGACCCCAAGGTAAGAATCCGGGAAAGACTGACAGTCCTCCTTTTCTAGAAACATTCAAGTAGAGGCTGAGCTCCACTATGGCCAGACATTGTAGGGAAAATGGAAGCATAGATTGATGGACTTTTGGCAAGGGCCCTAAATTAACTGTGAAAATTGCCAAATTAGTATGATATATCTGTATGTTCCCTCTCTTATTCACCTGTACAAGGATACCTTTGTATCCTAAAACGTTGTAAAAGCCTCCGTAACCTTGAAGCATTTCATCCATTGCACCTTTTAAATTATTTCCATGGTGTTAGAATTGGCAAAAGAACACTTTGAACCTGGTGGCAACCATCGCCCTGCAGGTGGAAAAAAAGGAGGAAAGAGATGCAACCTGAGCCAGAACCACCATCTACTCTACAAGACAATCTCTTTTATAAAATGCCAATATCCTCAAATGGCATCAAATTGTCATATTTATTTTGTTGACTCAGTTGGTTCCTAAACTGCAATTCAAGTCACTTACTGGAATATTTCAATGTGTTAAAAATAATATCGAAGCAAACAAAGACTCATGCCTTTCTCACTTCACACAACCATTTTTGTTTATAAATTTGCATCCCAGACAAACTTGTTTTATTTGGATGGCCAGTTTTTCAAAAATATTCTCCAAAATTCTCATAAGCCCCAAATTTTAAACTTTTTTAACAAATATATTTGCACTTTTTCTCCCCCACCTTCAGTGTTCTAATGCTTCTTTTAGTTAATTTTCAAATGATTTCTTATTTTGCAGTGTAGTCTTAGGCAAAGAATACTTACTTGGAATTTGGAAGACTATGTTCTGATTTCATTTCCCAAACTGATTAACTAGATGAACTAAAAATACAACTAAAGACAGCTGAAAATCAGGAAAACAAATTTGGTGCATTATAGATAAGAGAGTCCTAGATATGAATTAGTGAATATGATTAATGAATAGATAAATTCATATCCATTTATATCATTAAATTTTAAATCATTTTTTGATCTGTGATTGTTAAGGTAACTCATGTTCATTGAAGAAAACCTGGCTGTACAAAGATACATAAGGAATACATATTTAAGAATTTGTTTGTTTTTGAATTTTTAAAATATATTTTATTGATTTTTTACAGAGAGGAAGGGAGAGAGATAGAGAGCCAGAAACGTCGATGAGAGAGAAACACCAACCAGCCGCCTCCTGCACATTCCCCACCGGGGATGTGCCCGCAACCAACATACATGCCCTTGACCGGAATCGAACCCGGGACCTTTCAGTCCGCAGACCAACACTCTACCACTGAGCCAAACCGGTTTCAGCCATATTTAAGAATTTGTAAGTCTACCACCTTGAGACATTAAAATTATACCTTCCTATCTTCTTTTATACCGTATAAATGTAGTTCCATATTACATATTCATTTTAATTAAAAATATGGCTACAAAGAAGCTATACATAAATTTACTTATATTTATATCATTTATATAATAGGTGTGCATCTTAGTTTTCCACAAAACAATATTCTCATTCCATTACTCTAAATACAGTTTTTAATGGCTACATCATAGTTCACCAAATAAAAACATTATTCTTTAGTGAGTCCTTTCTTTAGACATTAAATTTATACTAACTATGAACGTGAGAATATTGTTGTCCATAAATATTTAGAAACAGAAACACTAGACCACAGGATGTGGATAACACTAGGTTACACAATGTAGAGATATTCTGAGCTAGTTATCTGCCAGAGAACTTGACTGTTTTCAGGGGCATCATCCATTTTGTGAGTGCTCATTTCACATCACTAATTCTGCCAACAGTGTTCACTAAACAATTGCCAAGTTAAAATGTGAAAATTATAGAGTTATCTTAATATATATTTAATTAAAGGTGAGTTTGATCATATTTTCATATATTTATTGGCCATTTGTAATTTTTTGTGAACTGTTTAAGATATTTGCCCCCCTCAAAAAAGCATCTTTTTTAAAGGAGAAAATAAAGTTTATGTATATATTTATACTAGAGGCCCAGTGCATGATATTTGTACACTGGGGAAGGGGAAGTGTCCTTCAGCCCAGCCTGTACCCTCTCCAATCTTGGACCCCTTGGGGGATGTCTGACTGCCAGTTTAGGCCAGATCCCACACTGGCAGTTGGATATCCCTCTCACAATTCAGGACTCCTAACTACTTGCCTGTCTGCCAGCCTGATTACCTCCTAACCACTCACCTGCCAACTTGATCAACACCTAACAGCTGCCCTACTGCCCTGATCCCCCTAACTGCCCTTCCCTGCTGACCTGGTCCTACCTAACTGCTCTCCCCTGCCAGTCTGGTCACCCTCATCTGACCTCCCCTGCCTGCCTAATCCCCCTCTACTGCCCTCCCCTGCTGACCTGGTCCCCCCAACTGCCCTCCCTTGCTGGTCTGGTCACCCTCAACTGCCCTCTCCTGCTACCCTGGTTGCCCCCAACTGCCTTCCCCTGCTGGATTGATTGCCCAAAATTATCCTTCCCTGCTGGCCATCTTGTGGTGGCCATCTTTGACCACATGGGGATGGCCATATTTAACCACATGGGGCAGCCATCTTGTGTGAGGGTGTGAGAGTCAATTTGCATATTACCTCTTTATTATATAAAACTAGAGGCCCGGTGCATGAAATTCATGCATGGGGTGGGGTGTCCTTGAGCCCAGCCTGCAACCTCGCCAATCTGAGACCCCACTGGGATCAGGCCTAAATGGGCAGTCGGACATCCCTCTCACAATCCAGGACTGCTGGCTCCCACCTGTTCACCTGCCTGCCTTCCTGATTGTCCTTAACCACTTTTGCCTGCCAGCCTGATTATCCTGTAACCACTCTGCTGCCAGCCTGATTGATGCCTAACTGCTCCCCTGCCAGTCTGATTGCCACTAACTGTCCTCCCCTGAAGGCCTGGTCATCCCTAACTGCCCTCCCCTGCAGGCCTGGGCCCCCCCAACTGCCCTTCCCTTCTGGTCTGATCAACCCACAACTGCCCTGCCTTGCAGGCCTAGTCCCTCCCAATTGTCCTCCCCTGCTGGCCATCTTGTGGTGGCCATCTTGTGTTCACATAGGGGCAGGATTTTTGACACATGGGGTCAGCCATCTTGTGTGTTGGAGTGATGGTCAATTTGCATATTACTCTTTTATTAGATAGGATAGAAGCCTGGTGCAAGGGTAGGGACCAGCTGGTTTGCCCTGAAGGGTATCCCAGATCAGGGTGGGGGTTCCCTTGGGGCATGGGGAGGCCTGGGTTAAGGACCTGTAGTGGTTTGCAGGCCAGCCATGCCCCCTGGCAACCCAAGCAGAAGCCCTGGTATCTGGGATTTATTTATCTTCTATAATTAAACTTTGTAGCCTTGAGCCATGGCCAGGGCCCACTAGGAAGTTTGGCTTCCTTCAGCACTGGGGAATCTCAAGCCTCCTGGTCTCTGCAGCTCTGTGGCTGCAGTCATTTTTGTTGGGATTTATTTATCTTCTATAATTGAGACTTTGTAGCCTCGAGTGAAGGCCAGGGCCAGCCAGAGCAGGCAGAAAGCTTGGCTTTCCTTATCACCAGGGAAACCCAAGCCTCCTGCTTGCTCTGTGGCCAGCTGCCATCTTTGTTGGATTGATTTGCATACCTGCTCCTTGATTGGCTGGTTGGTGTGGCTTGTGGGTGTAGTGGAGTGATGGTTAATTTCCTTGTTTCCCTTCTATTAGTGTAGAATAGTAGATCAAAAGTGTGAAAAGATATATGCCAAAGATATATCCGGGGAAGGGGGTGCACATACATTATTTACTTTTTATGTTTATTTGCTTTGCTTACATTGGTATTACTTCTGTTTTAAAAAATATAAGTATTGCTATGATTTTCCTATTTGTCTGTGCAAAATTTTGGTGGTCCTGAGAATAATTTCTGTACATAAAAATTAAAATTTAATTTAATAAATTCACCAATTCACAGATCTATTTTACTTAAGGTTTTAAATTCCAATTTTAAGTTGTTTTATATTTTTCATATTTCTTTCTATAAATTAAGTAAATTTTAACATTTTTCAAGAGAGCTTTTCTTTAATGTGTAATCAATTTAAGGTAAACAAACTGGAATCTTTTAACAATCTCTACACCATTTACAAAATTAATTAAATTATTTGAAACACCTTCAACAACAATTCATTTATATATATTAACTTTCTTTGAAAGTAGTTAAATTACTCCAAGTTAAGCAATTTGCTAGATTATTTAAGTAATGTTAGTAATCCTTATATATTAAATTCTGAAATAGTGACATATAAGACTCATTAATAACATGAAAATTATTTTATAACTTTTGACCTATAATTCGCAAGTCCTGAAAAAGTACTCATATATGTATTAATTGGAATCTAAGATTAACCTGCAAAAAACTCTACTATTTCCAATTCTCTTATCAAAAGATTTAAAATATCAAATAAAACTTATTAATGAAAGTATTACCAACAAAACCCCTCCACTTCTAGATTTAAAACACAAACAATTCACATTTTATCATTTGTATTGGCAATTCTAATACTTCCAAAGTTTTAAAGAAAATTATCCACAAAGGAAAAAAGAAAATTGAGATCATCATTTTTACAGAATGACAGTTAAAATATGGACTTCAGTCATCTAGATGAAATTTTCCCTTGGCACTAAGGGACAAAATGGACCACTTTCTCTAGTCACTATAACAACCATAGATTCAAGTCCAATAGCATCACTATGCCTTTCAACTCAAAAAACGATCAGTGATTATCTTCCATCTGGTTTGAATCAACAGCCTCATACCACTTTACCACTTACTAGAATTCAATGAAATCTATTTCCTGCTTCATGCTATTCTGAATCTGTTTTATATCTTACAGTGTAGCCAGGCCACAATTCTTAAGATTATTTAAATGATATCTGATTACATTCCTTATAACTCTCAGAGCTATACTGATTCTGAGGTTATAGCATCCAAGTCATGTGACTGACAATTATAAAAAAAATAGTTCATGTTTGAAAAAATGTGCTTTCTCAAGTGGTTATAGAAAAAAATCAATCTAATTATGTATAAGATTTTAGTTTAATGATTTATAAAGAGTGATTCTATTTAGCTCAGGGAATGAGTTCCTGAAATGGGAGTGTCTTCTGAATCAGAGCTAAGTCAGATTAACACTACCTGTTTCTCATGCAATTGCATTCTTATGTCTTTATATGATCAGTCATATCCTCTTTTCTTCATATCCCCTGAAGCAATCAGATACTACACTTTTTTTCCTGGGAATTTTTGACATATTTTGCCATTTTTCTTTAGACCATTTTGATGCTTATAACGTCCTTCATAAAGCAAAGAATTTCCACTAATTTTATATTGACTACTGATCTTTACCATCTGTTTATTTGGTTGGAACCTTAAAGATGCTCCTTGGCCCCAAGCCAATAAAAACTTCTCATATCCTGTGTGATTCTTCTGCACTATTATTTGTCTGTTTTTGATTAGCCAAAAATTATACATCAAAACTGATCACAAGGACCTGAAGTACTGGCCAACAAAACTCAGGGCAGCAATTTCAAAACATGTGGCAGTCATTGTTAATGGTCCTCCAATCTCAATTTTTTCTGTAATAATGCAAATTTTAACTGAAATATTTTTATTCAGAAAAGATGAAATTTCTAGAGTCCCTTGCAGCTAGGAATGACCATTTGACCAGGCTCTATAAAAATGGAATGTAGGGGAAGTAACTTATAGCTACTCTATTTTTTTTTCTTTTTTTCTTTTTTTTGTAATATATTTTATTGATTTTTTACAGAGAGGAAGAGAGAGGAATATAGAGTTAGAAACATTGATGAGAGAGAATCATTGATTGGCTGCCTCTTGTACACCACCTACTGGGATTGTGCCCACAACCAAGGTACATGCCCTTGACTAGAATTGAACCCAGGACCTTTCAGTCTGCAGGTCAACGCTCTATCCACTAAGCCAAGCTGGTTTCAGCAATATAGCTACTCTCTTAAATAGAAATGTCCTTTCCTTCTCTGCTCTTCCCTTGTCCATGTTAGCTGGAATTATGGCAGGGACTGGGCTAGCCACCTTAGAGTACATGATGGAAAACCTGTAGTTAGCATGACTGAGCATCATCATAGACAAAGCTTAGGTCCCTAGCATCACGGGGTCACCAAATCAGACTTGGATGTTTATAATCACCCTGTTAACTTAAGGAAACTTTTTTTTTTACTTTTGAATTACGTATATTTTATTATACATCAAAACATCACTCTCCATCAGCAAGACAAAATTGTTAAGAAAAATCATATTTTATACTTTACAATGTGTTACTTGTTGAGTAGATTTCTAAGAAGAATACAAGCTAGAATATGCACAATAATAAGTCAATCTACTTTATATTGGTTGGAAGATACAATGGATTTTATTCAATTGAAATGATTGGGTAGGAGAAAGATGTATTTATATTGATTGTACCAACTCAAATGTATTGTAACTAATATTTACATATGTAAAATGTTCCAGCAGCAGATGCCTATATTTCTGTGTAACTGTGTATTTATTTCTTTGAGGGTGGGATGTAAATAAATCTGGCCTGTGCCTGATACTTTGAAAAAGCATTTATATCTATGTTGACTTCAGCAAATTAAATTAAGAAATATGCTTCAATGCTGCAGATCACATGGCATGAAACTAGAAATCAACTACAAAAAAAATACACAAAAAAAGCATTCAAATATATGGAGACTAAATAACATGTTGTTAAACAACAAATTGGTTACCAATGAGATCTAAGAAAAAAATCAAAAAAGTATCTGGAACAAATGAAAATTAATACACAACAACCCCAAATCTATGGTACAAACCCTGTTTCCCCAAAAATAAGACAGTGTCTTATATTAATTTTTTCTCCCAAAGTTGCACTAAGTCTTATTTTCAGGGGATATCTTATCTTTCCATGCACTAGGTCTTATTTTTGGGGAAATAAGACGGAGTAGCAAAAAGCAGCCCTGAGAAAGAAGTTAATAGCATTATAGGTCAAAATCAAGAAGCAAGAAAAATCATAAATAAACAACCTAAATCTATGCCTTAAAAGAACTATAAAAAGAATGGAAAGCCAAGAATAAGCAGAAGAAAGGTAATAATAATAAAAATCAAAGTGTAAATAAAGACATAGAGAGTAAATAAAAAATACAAAAATGAATAAAACCAAGAGCTGGTACTTTGAAAAAATAAACAAGATTGATGAATATTTAACAAGACTTATCAATTTAAAGAAAGAGAGAAAACGCAAATAAAATCAGAAATGAAAACGGTAAAGTAATAACTGACATCACAGAAATACAAAAAATTGTAAAAAATACTATGAACAACAATATGTCAACAAATTGGGTGAATTGGACAGATTTCTAGAAACATACAATCTTCCAGATTGAATCAGGAAGAAACAAAAAATATGAATAGAATGATAACAACTAATAAAATTGAAGCAGTAATAAAAAAAAAATTCCAGCAAACAAAACTTCTCAACCAGATGGCTTCAAATGTGAATTTTATTAAATATGTAAAGAACTAACACCTATCTTTCTCAAACTATTCCAAAAGTTCCAAGATGAGGGATGGCTTCCAAATTCTTTTTATGAGGCCAGCATTATAACCTAATTCTAAAACTAGATGACACTACAAAGAAGAAAAATTATAGGCCAATAACCCTGATGAACATAGGGGCTAAAATCTTCAACAAAATATTAATAAATCAAGTCCAGCAATACATTAGAAAGATCATACACAATGACCAAGTAAAATACATTTCATGGACACAAATTTCGTACAATATTCACAAATCAATAAATGTGA